>NC_058102.1:91295000-91920000 GCF_020171115.1 Neogale vison
TATGTTAATAGTAAGGGGGAACGCTAAGGTTGAGAGGGTCCTAACCATGTCATTAGAGTGTTGGAAATTACTGTCCTATCCAGGAGGGTAGAGGGGCTGGAGTTTGATGCAGTTAATGTCAATGATTAATTAATCATGTCTAGACTCCATAAAAAACCCAAACAATGGGGTTTCGATTGCTTGGTTGGTAAACACACAGAGATCCAGGGGGAAAGTGCTCCCAGAGAGCAAGGAGGCTCTATGTCCCTTTTCACATACCTTGTCCTACACATCTCTTCCATCTGGCTGCTCCTAAGTTTTATTCTTTTACAATAAATTGGTAATCTGGGGCGCCTGGGTGGCTCAGTGGGTTAAGCCTCTGCCTTTGGCTCAGGTCATGATCTCAAGGTTCTGGGATCGGGCTCTCTGCTCAGCGGGCAATCTGCTTCCTCCTCTCTCTTCCTGCCTCTCTGTCTACTTGTGATCTCTCTCTCTGTCAAATAAAATAAAAATTGTTAAAAAATTTGGTAATCTACCAAGTAAAATGTTTCTCTGAGTTTTATGAGTCACTCTGCAAATTAATCAAACCTAAGGAGGGGGTGATGAGAACTCCTGCTTTATACACGCACTGTTTCTTGTGCAGCTGAATCAGGTTTAGAGGGAATACTGGCCTAAGCCTTGTCCTGATGAATGCCAGAAATGCAGGCCTGTCCTAATGCAGCCATCTCTGTCAGGCTGCTACAGCCCACTTTAGCTTTTGCCAGCCTGAGTCAAGGACAGGTTCTCTCTGTCTTCCTGGGCAGAATTACAGGGAAATCATTTCAGCCATCCCTCTGAGTTTGAGGTAAAGAGGCGGCAGACTCTATTCTTTGTGAAGCTCACAGATTGGAAGAGCTCTTATCAAAGAGTTCTTATCAATAGATCTTTCTCCCCCATCAGCCTATTTCCTATCTGCATCGAATTTAGGAAATCTGATAGTTATGGAAATAGTTCTTAAATAGTTTCTTTGAAAATTTCCAGAAGGTGATTTTTTCCCCTCACCTTCGAATTTAATATTGTTCATAGTTCTTGATATGCACTTATAGTAAATACACAATTATATTACTTGCAAATGATTAAAACTCACCCGGAAATAGAGGATGAGCAGCAGATTAAAGACCTAGTACTTGGAGTTTCTTACTTCTGTCATCTTCATAGAAAATTGCTGGAATGACTTAGCAATATTTTGTTGTTAGGTAAGTAGGCTTTAGAAATAAATGCACGGTGATGAGTAAATACCTGAGTCAAATAGTTTTTAAAATGTAATTGGATTATTATATTCCCATTGAAATGAATATTTTAACCATGCTAGTTAATCATAATTAAAATTACATAAATTTAATTAAATTACATAATTTAATAATTTGGGAGTTTCATAAGCAGAGTATTTTGGGGTTATTTGTATCCCAGTAGGTATTTGGATATTAATTAAGAAAAAAGACAAAATGAGAGGAAAATAAAATTAAGTTGATTTAAAGGAAAAGATAATTAAGTAAGATGGTGATAATGGTTGCCCATTATTAATAATAACATGGGAATTCCTATACTTCAAGGAGTAATCCTTTTGCAGTTCTGAATAAAATGTTTTGAATAAAACTGCTAAGTAAATTTTTAAGATTTTTAATCTCTTTTCATGCGATACTATCATTTAAGACTTGTAAATGTTATGATATATGGGCATATGTTTGCTTGAGGAATTCTGAAGTACAAACCCCTACTCACTTCTGTATTCAATTGTTTTATATTGAGGGAAAAAATTGAAATGCAGTATTTCCCAGGTTACGTTTATATGTAAAAGTTGTATTCTGAACACATGAGGAAACTTCAAATTATTGCCTGAAAATCATATGTACTCTAAGGTTACATGTTCTAGAAGCACTGTACGGAATGCACATTTGGCACAGTGAACTCAGCACAAGATTATTGTTTGAAAGTATTTCGTTTTTGTTTTTTTTTTTATTGTACTTGAGAGACTAGACAAGTATTTTTCCAGAATGTAGCTCTATCATGCTACTTAACCTGGTCTTCTCATCTATTGAAGTTAAACTCAGTTTTTCATAGTTCTCATTATCCAACTGAAATAGGTTACATTTACTCAGTAAACGTACTTAGTAACATTTACAGTCTATAAAGCTTCTTTCCAAAACTATGCATCTTTTACATTAATTAATTATACATATTTTTACTGAACATTTTTTTATGTTCTTCCTCTGGGTAAACAATGGTCAATATAACAACTCTTTTCTTAATGGAGTTTTTATCTGATCAGTAAAAGAAATTGTCCAGTGCATCACTAATTTTAAAAAAGTGGGATAATTGGTATACTGGGAATAGGCCCCTACCCTTAGAAGAGTACATGAGAGGAGTGAGGATTCTCTCCTATTTTTATATATGAACAATATAGATGAGAAAGTATATATGATGTAGGTACTTACCGATCCGAGGACAATTTCCCCTCAGATATATTACCTGTAAATAACAATCAGATTTTGTTTCATAGATATGTATGTTGATTTGTGAGCTTACTTAGGGCCTTATGTCCTTAAGTAAACTAAAAAATTATTTCATTTACAGTGCACCTTCAGTATAATGACAACGTGATGTGCTTTTGATAGGACCCGTTAGTAGAAGGACAGTCAAATTGAGCAAGCGAATAAAATAAATATAAGTATGCTTATCTTAAATGCTAGCAAGTAAAATATAAAAAAGCTTACAGGGAAAAGGGTGTCTGGGGAATGTAATTTAAACAAACACATAAAGAGGCAGTATAAAATAGTGTTTAAGTGTTCAGGCTCTGGAGACTTCTAAACCTTCAAATCCTATCCCTGTACTTGCTAGCTTTTTGACTTTAGAGAAGTATTTTATATTCCTGTCATCTTGATAATTTTTCTGTGAAATGGAGACAATAATAGGTTGAACCACATGAAATGATTATGATTGGCTATTTTTTTAATAGTTTTACTGAGGTATAAGTGATTTACAATAAACTACACGTATTTAAAATATATAATTTGGGGTGCCTGGGTGGCTCAGTGGGTTAAGCCGCTGCCTTCGGCTCAGGTCATGGTCTCAGGGTCCTGGGATCGAGTCCCGCATCGGGCTCTCTGCTCAGCAGGGAGCCTGCTTCCCTCTCTCTCTCTGCCTGCCTCTCCGACTACTTGTGATTTCTCTCTGTCAAATAAATAAATAAAATCTTTAAAAAAAAATAAAGTATATAATTTAATGATTTTTCCTTAATACGTATATGCATAAGAAACCATTGCGATAATCAAGATACACATAATCAAGATATACAGAATCAGAAAGTTTTCTTGTGCCTCTTTGAAAGCCAAATCTCCTTACCTCCTGTCTCTAGGAAGCACTGATTTGCTCTCTGTCTTTATGGATTAGTTTCCCTTTTCAAGATTTTTTTTTTTTTTTAATGAATGGAATCATTGTAGTATGTACACTTTTAGTCTGACTCTCTTTCAGTATAATTATTTTGGGATTCATTCATGTTTTTGCATGTATCAAGAGTAATTGCTGACTAAGTATTTCATTGTATAGATAGTCCATAATTGGTTTATTAATTCAAGGGCTGGTTGATATTTGGATTGCCTTCTGTCTTAGGTGATTATATACAGTTGTTATAAACCTTTGCCTACAGAAAACAGGGAAAAATAGCTGTTCTTTGAAATAATCAATAAAATTAGGAAATAGAGAAAACACAAATCTCTAATGTCAAGAATGACACAGATGACATTACTCCAAATCCTATACACAAAATAAGAATAATAAGAGAATATTATTAACACCTTCCTCCTAAGAAATTGGTTAATTAAAATACAGTGGAAAAATTTCTTGAAAGACAAAAATTACCAAAGCTCACTCAAGAAAAAATGAGGGGCACTTTGGTGACTCAGTGGGTTAAGCCTCTGCCTTTGGCTCCTGTCATGATCTCTCAGGGTCCTGGGATGGAGCCCAGAATCAGGCTTTCTGCTCAGCAGGAAGCCTGCTTCCCTCCCCCCCCCCCACCCCACAACCTGCTTCTCTGGGTACTTGTGATCTCTCTCTCTCTTGTCAAATAAATAAAATATTAAAAAAAAAAAAAGTAAAAATGAGTAATATGAGTAGCCATATATCTCTTGATGAAATTCACAACAATGAAAACAAAACTTTAAAAGAACTTTATCCCTAGATGGTTTCATAAATGCTTATACCAGGTAATTGTTAAATAATAACAGTACTCCATAAACACTTATAGAAAACTGGGGAGGAAAGCATACTGTGAATTGCATTTTATGAGACTAGTATTACTCTGAAACCCTAACTAAATGAAGACATTACAAGACAGAAGACTGGGTAAGAACAACATTTTTTACAAAAAGCCTATCAAATCCAGTAATATATTTAAAGATTAATACATCACAAGTGAGGATTATCCTGCTAAAGCAGTAATTAGTTCAATATTAAAAATCAGTATAATTCACTGTAGCCAAAGACTTTAGAAGAAAAACATTATAATTGCCTTGGTAGAAAGATAAAAAGCATTTGGCAAAACTTAACCCCCTTTCAGGATAAAAACTCTCAACCTGATAAAGGGTATCTGTGTAAAACCCATAGCTAACATCAAACTCAGTGGTAAAAGACTGCGTGTCTTCCCTTGACATTGAGAATGAGACATGGATATCTACTCTAACCGTTTCTATTCAACATTTTACTGAAGGTCTTAGACAATATGATATGTTAAAAAAAAAAAAGAAAGAAAGAAAAGAAATACATATTAGAAAGGTAGGATTAAAAATTTTTTTATTTTCAGGCCACCTGATTTTCTAAGTACAACATCTACCAAAAGGGTACCATTTGACAGTTGTAGACTCCCCAAAGAGCAAGTCTCTTGTTTTATCTTTATAATAATACAATGTAATTCAAAGGTTATGGTGATTAATTGACATGTTTGAATATGTTAATATACATAAGACATTTATGTGTCTGTTTGGGAGGAAGTTATCTGCAGCCATTAACTAATGCTTTTTGTAGTGCATAAAGTTGTTTGTTATCAGCAAAACTTGGAAACAGCAATACAATGCAATTTAAAATTGAAAAAAAGATAGAAATAATGAGTAGACTCATAAATATCGGTTCTGAAATGTTGTAGCAGGTAGTGTTAGCTTAAAAAAAAAATGACATTTGAGAGATGAGTAAAAACTTTCGTTCTGAAAGTTTCGTTCTGAAAGCAGTTAAAACTAAAAAGTAAACACCTAATATCATCACGTGTTTATTAATATCCATACCATACATTTTTAATTTTTTATTATTTTTTAAAGATTTTCTTTATTTATTTGACAGAGAAAGATCACAGTAAGGCAGAGAAGCAGGCAGAGAGAGGAGGAAACAGGCTCCCGGCGGAGCAAAGAGCCTAATGTGGGGTTCAGTCTCAGGGCCCTCGGGTTATGACCTGAGCCGAAGGCAGCAGCTTAACCCACTGAGTCACCCAGGTGCCCTAAAAACATTTTTTAAAACAGATTATTTTGTTACTGTGACCAAATGTAATATGTCTCTTATTAAGACAAATTGCAATTTAGCTCTCTTACTAAGGACAAATTGCAACTTAGCAAACACAACCCAAGCATTTTTTAATAATAAATAAAATGACAAAATTTTAAGTATATTATATGACATTTATATGTTTTTTCCATTTTACAAAGTGAATCTCCGCTATTTCTACATTGAGTGATAATGTATCCTGAGCAATAATGAGTAGTAATAATGTCAATAATTATAATTCAGATAGTGTTACTTACTAGGCATATATACCTTCCATATTTTAATTCATTTACTATGTATGATCATATCATGAAATAATTATTATTGCCTGTAGTTTAAAAATAAATCGATGCACAGAGAGGTTGAGTGGTTTGGTTAAGGTCACACAGTTTGCAGATAGCAGAGAGAGAATTCAAAGGCCAGGTTGTTTCTAGTTCCAAAGACTACCGTCTATCTTTACTGTCTGACCTTTCCTTTTTTGTGATCTTGTAGGTACAATATAATGCAATAGTTTTTGCATTGTTGATGTGATTGCATGTCTCTAATATTCTCATGTAGACTTATTTACCTGTTCTGATCATTCAGGATGGAGAAACTTGCTTCTCTGAATTTTCTACCCTAAGTCCATGTAGGTAAAATTGACGAAATCTGACAATTTGAGTCCGAGACAGTGTAATGTTAAGCACACGGAATCTTGAGCTAGACTTTCTAAATATATGTTCTTATTCAACTACTTACTAACTCAGTTACATTAGATGAAACACACAATGTCTCAAAACCTTATTTTCTTCATTTGTAATTTTTGAAATAATAATAACAACTATCACAAGAGATTTACATGAATCAAGAGACAAGATAATTGGGTAAATGTTAGTTTGTCGCTCTTGCCAGCAAGAACGACCAGGAGACCTCAGCGAAGCAAGCTTTATTTCTGCGTAGCTGTTGGGATCTCTCTCTCTCCCCACCGTGCATGTCTATATATACCAAGGTTGCACAACCCATCACTTGCAGCCACATAGATACAAAATCCTAAGTTCCGCCTACTGGCTCGCATCCAGCCGCCATCTTAATGGCGTGTTTACTTTCGGGTACAGACAAAGTCGTGCGGTGCCCGCCCCCCCCCCCCCCCCCCCCCCGGCCCAGCCAGAGCGGTGACGGCTTGAGGCAGCGGCGGCGGAGGCAACAAGCGGGCACGGCGGCGCCCAGAAGCATCACCGCGGCTGCTCCGGCTCCGCGCTGGCCCTGCACACAGCCCAACCCACCGCGCATGCGCCACAAGCCGCTCGGGCACCGACATTAGTTGGGATCAGTAGAGGGATGGGGTTGCTGCTCAACTTTACTGGAGATAAATAAATAGAAAAAAAACATAAAAACAATTCCTGTTCTCTTTCTTGTATTATTTCCCTTGTAATTAAGGAAAATTAATTTTTTGCATCTTTGTTTAGGGTAAGAAATTATTTTAAAATACTAATATTTTGTTTTTCCGTTTTCTCCTTTACCAAGTGATTCCTAAAATATATCCAATGGGACATTTTAATGTAAGATTATCCATTTTATCAATGCATTGATAACATCAGAAACAATGGGAAAATGTAGCAATTACTTACAAATAGCACTTAATATGCTTTATTGTATTTTATCTGTCATAGGACAGTCACCTTAACTAGAACAATTGTTACAAATAAATGCCATGAGATATAATAGGTAGAATTTAGAACTGTGTCTGCCACCTGTTAGGCAAGGAGTAGTTTGTGGTAGTAGCAGTAGTAGAACAACAATAGTGACAGTTGTTTCATTGGACTTCAGGGGGCATTAAAGATAAGATTATGGTTTGTCTCCCTCCCGATTCCATCTTGTTTCATTTTTTCCTTCCCTGACAATTCACAAACCTGTACCCCTGGGGCTAATAATACATTATATGTTAATAATTTTAAAAAATGCGATTTACCCTGGAGTCTACATAGTAGCTCCTTGAAAACATTGGTTAAATGAATGGAGAACTTAGCTAATGAGTGGATGAAGGAATATTTAAACACATAAAAAATGGTAGACTACCGTTCTTCCATATTCCCTTCTGTGGAACATGCCAGTTTGAAGAAAAATAGAAATATAATCAGGTTCCATTTTCACCTAGTCTTCAAGAACATCATTTTTATGTCAATAAAAGTGGAAGCAGTACAAATAACAGCATCCATGTCTATGCATGAGGTTAGGGAAAATACAAAATAACTCAATATTGTCTTGTTAAAAGACTCAGAACTGGGAAAAGCTAGGAAAAGTTTAAAAAGTTATGAGAGAAAATAGATTCTGATTCAACCCGTTTGTGATACAGGGACTCAAAAAAGTAAAGGAAAAGAGCATCATTTTTTAAAGTAAAGATTCATATCTTTATCATAAATTCATATTTAAAGTAAAGATTCATATCTATTCTGGTTATTAATTTTATGTGAGAAATGGCCCTTAATTTCTTTATGAAACTAGTGTTGCATGACCATTATTTAAATCAAGTTATCATTGACATGTGACGGCATTTGTATTTTCTTGGAATCTATATAGTAGAAAATGTACTATTTTTTCCCCTCTGTGGTCTTGAACAAATTATTCAAAGAACAGAAAGTATTTTAGTAGCATATTTTTCAAGTGTTGTGTGTAGCAAAACATTCTAATGTTATAAAAAGCATGTTGAAATAGTTCTTCTGAGGTACAATTGAAGGCTACTCTGATTTTTTTTTTTAAAGAATTTATTTATTTATTTATTTGACAGCGAGAGAGGGAACACAAGCTTGGCGAGTGGGAGAGGGAGAAGCAGGCTTCCAGCTGAGCAGGGAGCTGATGAGGGGCTCCATCCAAGGGCTCCGGGTTGACTACCTGAGCAGAAGGCAGACACTTAATGACTGAGCCACCCAAGCATCTGAAGATTACTCTGATTTCAAAAAAGTACCTTATCGGAGCACCTGGGGGTGCAGTTCATTAAGCGCTGACTCTTGGTTTTAGCTCAGGTCCTGATCTAGGATCTCTGCCTCATGTGGAGTTTGCTTAGGACTTTCACTCCCTTTCCTTCTGCCTCTCTGCCTGGCATGTTCTCTCTCTTTCTAAAATAAACAAATCTCTCTCTCTCTCTTTTTTTTTTAAAGGTACTTTATCTACCATTGTTTTTGTATTACCAATGACACAATAATCAAACATTTGATAAAATGTAACCTGAAATCTCTTCAATGTTTTTCAAGTGTTTTTGTAACACTAATGTCCAGATAATCTTGTAAATTCATGTAAGGGCAGTAAAATCTGGAAGGCCATTGTCAATGACTGAAAGTTCACAAGATAGTAATTTGTTATATTGCTGAGATAATCATAATGGGCACCTAGTGTTCATCTTTGGAGAATACCTCTTTAAGGGTCAAAACATGGTCAGGTAATGGACTTTTGTATAAGGGCAAATCAATGAATAACTGTCTCTTAATATTTACAGATGGATACAAAATGGTAGTTAAATAGAAATCACGAACTCTATACAGTCTCTCTACTAGTTTTTAGTAGAGACGTTGAAAGATGCCAGAACAGACACACTGAAGAGTCTAACAATTTTAAGTGCTTATTCTATAAATCACAGGAAGTATTTTCTTTGCTAGAAACTAACTTAGGTAAAAAGGTACTATCATAAAAATCATACAGTTTTAGAAAGTTAATCAATATTGTGTAGAGTCATTCAAGAGAAGGCACCTGGGAGGGCAGATTCAAGAACATTGACACATACATTCTTAAAACGGTGTGTGCCTACATGACCTAAATATGCTTTTTAAAAATATAATTAAAAATAGGTAAACAACAGGAGAGTCTGGTTGGCTCAGTCAGTGCAGCATGTAACTCTTGAATTTAGGATTATGTGTTCAGACCCCATATTGGATGTAGAAATTACTTAAAAATAAAAATCTTTAAAAGTGGGTGCCTGGGTTGCTCAGTCAGTTAAGCTTCTGCCTTTACCTCAGGTCATGATCTCAGAGTCCTGAGATCATGCCTGGTGTAGGTCTCCCTGCTCCGCGGAGTCTGCTTCTCCTTCTCTCATGCTCTCTCTTGCTCTCTATCTCAAATAAATAAAGTCTTTAAAAAAAATCTTTGAAAAATAGGTCAACAACAGTAAAACAATTGATTATCCATTGCATGCTAGAAATTGTATCATATTTAGATTGGCATCATTTTATCTAATCCTCATGAATTTCATTCTTATTGTTTCTCAGTGAACAACCATTTAAATGTTTGATGAACTAAAAGAGGCTGGGACTTTGGGAAAAAAAAAAAAAGAAAAGAAAAGTAGCTTATCAAAGATAATCAGGGAGGTCAATGATTAAAAGGCCTTTCATATCAACCCTAAGTGCCAGAGGAAGTCTTTGGAGTGTTTGAGGAGTTATATGATCTGATTTATGTTTTGACAGGATTATACTGGCTGTTGCCCTGAGCACTGAAACCCTCTAATTCATTATCCAGATTAAGAATGATGGTGGCTTGCAACAGGCGAACAGCAGTAGATAATGTAGGAAGGGACTGCACGTTTTCTTTTTCTTTTTTTCTTTTTTTTTTTTTTTAAAGATTTTATTTATTTATTTGACAGAGAGAAATCACAAGTAGTCGGAGAGGCCGGCAGAGAGAAAGAGAGGGAAGCAGGCTCCCTGCTCAGCAGAGAGCCCGAAGCGGGACTCGATCCCAGGACCCTGAGATCATGACCTGAGCCAAAGGCAGTGGCTTAACCCACTGAGCCACCCAGGCGCCCCACGTTTTATTTTTCTAAAACAAAGGCAAAAGAATGTACTGAAACAGCACGTGTAAGCTCTAAGAAGGAACTGGATTTGAGTATGCTGCTAAAGGTTTTAGTTGGTGGGGTTTTGTTATAACCAAGAAGGGAAAAGTTGTTGAAAAGCAAGTTGAAAAGATGGAGAAGAACAATAGTTCAGTTCTAAGCATGTTGAGTTTCTGTCAAGTAGGAAATTGAGTAAATTTGAATTTAACTAGGAGGTAATTGGATAGATTAACCTGCTCAAAACTCAGAGGAGGTTCTAACTTTGCACTTGAAATGCGCAAAAATATACATAACAAAACAGTGCATGTGAATGACTGAGCTCATCGGAGTAAGTGGTTGTAAAGGTAAAAGAAGAATTGAAGAGGCAGAACTCCGGGGAATTAAAATGTTAAGGACATAGAGAATCTATGGAAGGAGACCGAGGAAGAGGCTTTGCTGTAGGTGCATAATCATGGAGGAATTAAATGGTCTGATAACCATGTGGAGAACATGTTTCAACGAGAGTGATCAACAGTTCATAGTTAAATCAAGTGCTAAATGGTGTGCCCACCTTTATTCAAAAATGTTAGATTATAGTCATGTTCTCAGGTAATTAGAGATCTCTTCAGGGAGTCAAAGGCAATATACAGTCTTTGGATAATGATAAACCAATAATGAGAGTCAACCATTCACTAGAAAAAGTATATGACACATATGTTTGAGAGTGCCAGATGCCTAACAAGAGAGTGGAGAAATAAATACAGGCCAGATGGACAAGATGGAAGTCCAATTGAGATGAGACTAGCAATTCTTGCCCCTTTGCCCTGTTTCTTAACTCATTTTTTTTTTTTTGAGATGAATAAATAGGCTAAGAAGCTAAGTAAAGGTGTAATTTAGTTGTTGGGCTCAGGCAGCAGAAATTTGTGTCAAGAACACAAGAGGGAACCCTGGAGAACCCATTTGCTCAAATCTCAGTTCCTGAAATTGGGTTAAGTGATTGCAAACTAAATGTGCCCCTTGTACAGGGGAAAGCAAAGATAAAGTTCCTCAAAGGTTAATATGATTTTTATACCTCAAAAAAATAGACCACCCAGAAGAGGAGAAAGAACAACAGGAACAAAAACCAAGAAAATTATAGAAAATAAAAATAGATTAAAGAACTTCTAGGTAATGATCAGACTCCCATATAAAATAACTGTATTTAGTATTTTAGACATATAAAAAAATTAAACATGTGGTAGAAAACTAGGAACTTCACATGTATAATAACCAAACTTAAAAACTCAGTGGATGTATTTAATGACCTATTTCCTACAAGCAAAGAGATAATGAACAGGAAGAGTGAGAAAGAAAGAAGGAGGGAGAAAGTACTCACATGGGACAGGCTATATCTAGATACTAGAGAAGAGAAGCAAATTCAATGCATAGGAAACAGAAAGCTGTAAGAGAAGAAACAGAAATTTATGAGGCAGAAAATATAATAAGAAGAATGAAAATCAAATTCTAAGAATTTGGGGGGGAAGTTCTAGTAAAACTGATAAATCTCTGGCAAATTGCATCAAGAAAATAAGAGAACAGCTAACTAATACCAGAAATGGAAAAGGAACATCATTAAATATCATTATAAGAGGATATAAATAAATTTATTAAATAGATGAATTTAAATTATAATTTATAATCTTACATATAAAGAAGTAAAATATCTGGATAGTTCTATAAACAATAAAGGGATTGAATATATAATATATATTTTTCAATCTCACTAAGTAAGATATAGGTCCAGAAGACTTCATTAATGAATTCTACAAGCATGAATGGAAAAATCAAAGAGATACTAGCCAGCACAATAAGGAAGAAAAGTTAACAAAAATATAAATACTATAAATGAAGAAGTAAAATTTCATTCTAGCCAAAATTTGTTATTTTTTATCTAGAATACGTAAATGAATATAGGATTAAATAAAAGATTTTAGAAGTTTGGTAGATGCAGGCCTAAAATATGAAAATAAACTGACCAGAAACAAAAAGCTAATATATGAACAGTTATTATAATTACTCAAAATAACAAATATTTAGAAATAGATTGCATATAAATTATTAATAGGTGTACAAAACAAAATATAAAATACTGTTAAGAGTAAACCAAAATAAATGGAGGTATATATCCTGTCTATTGGGAGAATAGAGAAAATTTATTTAAAGGACTTAACCCGATTGTGAGGTCTGGCAAGTACAAAATCTGTAGAGAGGATGGCAAGGTGGAAATTCATGCAGGAGTTTCTGTTACAGTATTGAAGCAGAATTTCTTCTTCACTGGGAAAGTTCAGTTTTTGCTTTTAAGCCCTTCTGACGGATTGGATGAGGCCCACCAGCATTATTAAGGGTAGTCTGCTTTATTTAAAGTCAACTGATTTGTAAAAAAAAAAAAAAAAAAAAGTCAACTGATTTGTAAATCTTAACCACATCTGCCAGATACCTTTACAGCAACCCCTAGATTATTGTTTGATGAAATTTATAGGACTATACCATAACCAAATTGACACTTAAAAGTAATCATCAGGGTAGAGCAGTTGACAAATTAGCTGTTACCTTTCCCATTTACCTATGAGAAAACAGAATCATTGATTTTATACCAGATCCCCAGTTTCACTAAACTTACTTGTAGCTAAGCTAAGATTTTCATTCAGGTCTAGTAGGCTCTGAAATTTGAAATTTTAACTAATATATTATAAAACCAAGAACACAGAAATATTTTTTAAACTACGTTGGGAACAAAATGATATTTCTATGGTTTCCATTTTTCTCTTTTTTCACATGTGTGGGAGGTTGAGTAATAGTCCGCTACAGTCAGGATGGAGAACTAACTCTTCTCGTCATAGAGCAGGTAGAGGAAATGATTCTGGACAAGAATGTAGAGGTGATCCTGTCACCATTCCATATACAACAATCCTATATTTCCTTTGGTAATTGAAATAAGTGGTTTAGTGCTATTAACATTTTTTTCTTTAGAGTATGAAATATAAATATTTGATCTGAATTTTCTTTGATGAATGCTTAATGTTTAGGGCCAATTGCATGTTAAGCCACTAAATGTCAAGTCATTTGGAGACATAATGAGATGACAAAAAAGGCATTTTACTTTATTGATAAAAAAGGTTGAAGAGCACATTTTTCATACTCTTTTTCACAAAGTAAACAGCTCCTTCTGACTCATTTCAGCTTTTTCAAATAAAATATTGCATTATCATATTGTAGGTAGTGAGGTCAATTAGTACATGCTTCTGCAAAGTGTTCTGTTCTTAGCATCAAAGGAGATACTAGTAAAAGGTTGTTCTTGTCAACTTCATTCATATTCAAGTTGTCTAAATTATAAACATTCTGTCTTAAAAGCTTTTATATTTTCTGAATTGTTCAATTACATTACTTTTTTATCAAACTGTCAAATTTATATTACTTCAATCATATATATATTTTTTCTCAATTTATCTTTGGCAATCCTCAAACATGACTTTAAAGAAATTTATCTATTTTCAGTTCTCTAAATGGCAAAATGTATAGTTTAAGCTTTGTATTATTTGAAAGGGTGTTTACATTTCTGAAAATATGAAACATTGAGTTTGAGCAATGATCTGTGATATGGGTAAATTCTTATTGTTATGCAGTCAATGATATTTCTTTGTCTTCTTTTCCAGATATATTATTAAGTGAATGTTATAGTTCCATGTTATTTACCATGAGACAAATATTATATGGAGGAGGTTGAGGACACATGCAAAGGGGAAAAAGTCAAATTTTGTCCAGGACCATCCTTTCCTCCTGATCTACCTTCAACATTAGAAAACAGAAATGTTGAAAGTAAAAGGAAAGGAAAAACTAATCCATACACTGTAAAAATAATAAAGCCAATTTATATAAGTAAGACCAACATCATATAAGAGTTTCAGAAAAAAATCATGGCTGAACTTAAAGAGGGACATCTCATAGTAATAAAATGTAAAGTTAAACATCCGTATATGATAACACTACGTTTGTATACATGTAATAACAAGATTTAAATATATCTGAGGCAAAACTGACAAATAAATGGAGAGATGGACAAATTCAATCATCTTTGGAAACTTTGAAGAAACCTCTCAGTAAATCATAGAGGCCTCTAGAACCCCTCCTATACACACACACACACACACACACATATATCTGTACACACATATATACACACACATACACATATATATATATACACATACACATATACATATACATAAACACACTAATTGAACAGCCTGAAAAACAAACAAAATGACATCTAAAGCACATCCACCAATACCTCCGCAATGGAAAGTATTTCCAAATGCACTTGGAGCACTTGCCAAAACGGATCACGTGCTGCTCAATAAGAACAAGCCTACACCAATTTCAAAAGAAAATTAAAACCCAAAAACATTATGTTCTTTAACAACAGTGAGTTTAAGCTAGAATTGAGTAATCGAACGATAAGTGGAAAATCCCTTTAAGCAAGCAAACAATATATTTCTGAATAACCCATAGGTTAAAGGAGAAATAAAACTAGAAATTTGAATATTCGAAACTGGAAAATGGAAATAGGACAACAATAGTGAGGGAGCTGAAAACATGCGTAGAGGGAAATTTATAGCCTAAATGTTTGTTAGAAAAGGAGAAAAGCTTAAAAAAAAAGCAACTAGTAGAACTTTCTTAATTATCTAAAAAAGGGATATTAAACATAAATGCAAGTAGAAGAAAAAAAGAGAAAAAGGACATTAAGTTAGGCATAAATGCAAGTAGAAGAAAGGAAATAGAGAATACCAGAAATCAATAAAATGAAAAAGGAATATGCAAAGACAGGTTTAGCAAACCAAAACTTAAGCTCTTTGAAAATTATGTGAAATTACTAAACCATAGCAGGTTTTATTATGAAGAATAAAAGAGAAGAATACAAATTGCCAATCCTGGGAATGAAAAAAAGAAGAGATTACCACTTCAGATTTTTAAAACATAAAAATAATATGCACAACTCTAGGAAAATAAAAAATTTGGATGGATGGACATATTTCTGAAAAATATAACCTGACAAAAACAGAAAAGGGTTAAACCCTCTGTGTGGTCCTATAGTTATTAAAGAAATATGAAATGTAAATCAAGACTTTCCTACAAAGTATATTCAGTGATAAATTATTTGAAATATTTAAGTAATAAATAGCATCAGTTTTAAATGAAATCTTCCGGATAGTCAAAACAAACTTATAAAAGACCTTTTCCTAATTCATTTTAGGAAGTCATCAAACCTTTCTGAAGCCAAGACAAGACAATAAGGTCAACTTCTTTAATAAGTAAAATTTTCAATATTATCAAAGATAAGATGAACAAATAAAATTCAATAATAAGTCAAAAGGACATTGCATCACAAATACCAGAATGCAAATTTAGTTTAACATTTGCTAGTCTTAACAGAAAATATAATAATCTCCATAAAAACCATAAAAACATTTAATAAATTCCAACATTTATTTTTTTATTTTTTTTTTCCAATTTATTTATTTTCAGAAAAACAGTATTCATTATTTTTTCACCACACCCAGTGCTCCATGCAAGCTGTGCCCTCTATAATACCCACCACCTGGTACCCCAACCTCCCACCCCCCCACCACTTCAAACCCCTCAGATTGTTTTTCAGAGTCCATAGTCTCTCATGGTTCATCTCCCCTTCCAATTTACCCAAAAGCACATACCCTCCCCAATGTCCATAACCCTACCCCCCTTCTCCCAACCCCCCTCCCCCCAGCAACCCACAGTTTGTTTCGTGAGATTAAGAGTCACTTATGGTTTGTCTTCCTCCCTATCCCATCTTGTTTCATGGATTCTTCTCCTACCCACTTAAGCAATAAAGAAATTTCAGCATTCTAGGAATAAAAAAGATTTTATTGTATATTCTGTATATAGCTATCATGACTTTGATGCATGACTTTGAGGAAAGCCATGCATCAAATTCAATATGATCTAGGGGGTTTTCTTCCTTTTTTCTTTCTCTTTTTTTTCTTTCTTTTTTACCAAAATCAATATTATAGACATTTTGCTGAGTATTCCACAGATAGGGATTCTCCTTCTAGCAAATGTCATTAGTCCTTTTATCAGGAGGTAAGCTATCAGCGTATTTATAAAGAAATTGGTCCAGGCCATCTGCTTTCTTTCCTAGGAAGAATATTCAGTAAAATGAGAGAAACAGGTTGCAAACCAGATAAATTTGCTCTAACTCTTTCTTTCTACAGAAAAACACATGCATTAGATTTTCTCATGATAAGTGAATTTTATTTTTATTTTGATTCTAGGGAAGTTCATTTATATTTCCTGTGTCATGGATATAAAAAGTTTTTTTATTTTAATTTCATTTAGATAAGTAAATGCGTCTATTACCCAGTATTGTTTTGCAGCCCTTCTTTGCTCACTTGGACTGAAAACAAGATTGTTTCATTACACTGCTTCCTTTTGTCAAAATTGTAGAAACAACTAATTGCAGACATCATTAACTATTTCAAGTCCTGACTTCACTGGTGACAAAAATTCTTTGCTTGATCAAACTTTTAGTCAGACTCCTAAATTTTCTTCTAAGCTCATCTATATATATATATATATATATTTTTTTTTTTTTTTATAAATTCCAGTTTTAGCAAGAATCTTGCTAAGTCAGTTTAATAAAAACCCTCCACTTTCAGTGTCTGATCACCCTTGATATCTAGTCAGGTTCCTTATCTTCCACCTTCTGTCAGGTCATGTCTGACCACATTAAGTCAGATTAGCGAAATCTCCCCTTACTCTTTTGTTACCTCTTAGTCATTTCCTATCCACTGACCCCTACCTTTCTCCATGACTATAAATTTCTACTTACCCAGGCTGTCTTTGGGGTTGACCCCAATCTCTTTCCCCCACTGCAAAATCCCATTGCAGGTGTCAATATACCTATTGTGATGGTCTTGAATAAACTCTTCTTTACCATCTTCAACAAATATTCATATACACACACACCCTGATCCTACCTGTCAGGGATTAGTGGAGTCAGTGGAACAATTCACTAGATCAGGAAATATGTGAGGGGCATTGACAATTTTGAGTAACAGTTCTCAGTTCACCAGAATTTTTTTAATTAATATTTTTTCCTGGTTAAGGCAGGAAAAACAGGAACAAGAAAAAAGAATCAGGTGTTCTATGGTAGTTGTAGGATTGACAGCTAAATTCTGGATTTTCCTACAAGCATAAGACTGATAGTTCCTTCCCTGCTTGCACACCTAAGAGTTCTGATTTCCAGAAGTCAGGTGCAAGTGGGAAATATTCTTGTAGCAGTGATAAAAGCAGAATTGCTTGAGTTAGCCAATGCAGTCAAAAGGCCAACTATGAACAAATTTTAGCCAGCAGGTTAGCTAAGCTAATAGAGAATTTTTGTAGTGTACTGTTATTTTTTATTGTTGTTAAATCTTAAAAAAAAAAAAAATGTCATTTAGAGACAGGGAGATTAGTGGTTTTGCTTTTTTTTTTTTTTTTTTTTTTTTTTTTTTTGCAGCATCCAGCCAGGAAAAGTTCAGTTGAGTTCAAATCATATATTCAGAGAAGCATATTAATTCTGCTTTGATTTAAGAGAGAGTTGCTTATTCAAGTGTTGATAGAGCCTGGATGTACCTCATGAAGCACTAGAACATAGAGATTAAAGAAAGATGCTTAATAAATTGAAAGTCTTGATTTGAATTCTCAGTTGTGACATTGGTTTAGAAAAGCTAAATTGACCATATATAGATGAAGATAATTAGAACGGCATGTGGTGGTATGAGGATTGAATGATATACCTATGGTGTTTAAGAATAGTTCCAGAACACTGCACACAGTAAAGGTAAGCTATCACTATATAGACAACACGATGACAGCAGAAGTGTCTCGGCAGGAGTGACTTTTTGCCGTCAGAGAGCCGTGCGAGGATCTAGCAGGGCTCATAAAAAGCAAATACATATTGTGAGCAGTGCCTGAGGGTACAGTTAAATAGGTTCTAAATATGTAGGAAGTGAGACTGGTCCCTGTATTTTAAATTTCTGTTATTTCTGATTTTAAATTAGAGTTATTTCTGGTCTTTCCTTTTGGAAATCTTCCCCCAAATTAAAAAGAACAAATACAAGCTTTTTAAAAATCAGGAGATATCTATAGCCCTAAATTAAAATATGAAGGAGGACTACTAAATACAGGTGAGCTCAAAATGGGGTGATTAAGATCAAGTCACCTACAAATAAAACTGATCGAAAACTACAGTTCGCTAAAGCA
Organism: Neogale vison; assembly: GCF_020171115.1. Taxonomy (NCBI): domain Eukaryota; kingdom Metazoa; phylum Chordata; class Mammalia; order Carnivora; family Mustelidae; genus Neogale; species Neogale vison. Next base: position 91,313,632 of record NC_058102.1, read on the forward strand.
GAATTTTGTTCTCTAAGGAAGAAAGCTAACACCCCCTCATGTGGGTCGATTAGGAGTATTCACAGGTTGGTATTGTGAACTTTTTTGGACCACATATGTTATCACAAATTAGTGTGAGAAACAATTCTGAACCAAGGATGCAAAAAAAAAAAAAGGTCCATATTTATGGGCAGATAGTTGTTTATGAGACAGATTGAGGAAAGAGTCTCAATTTCAAAAGTCCGATGCATCAATTTCATAGTTGCTAATGCATGTATACTTGGAGAAGAAACAATTTTTTAAAGAAATAGTATTTTGCAATGGGTATGTACCACCTTAACTGGGTCAAACTGATATTAGGTATTTGTCAGTATGATGCAATGGGAAGTAAATAATATCACCTCTATATTTTTGTTAAGAACAGTTTTAAACTGACTCTAATCATGAAAAAAATGATCAGACAATCCATAAGAAAACTGGTCTGGGAACTTGAACATTGTCAATTTGATGAAAGACAAAAGTGTCAGAGGACTCTTCTGAGTTAAAGGAGATTAAAGAAACAGGATAACAAGGGGCAGTCAATGATCAGTCACTGGATTTTGGAAAGAAAATTGCTACAAATGACATTTTGAGGAAAATTGGGGCGCTTTGAATATGGGCTGAATAGTAGATACTATTAGAGCATTAATGTGAAATTTCTTATGTCTAATAATGGTAGTTTTAAAAAAAATTATATGGTGGTAAGAGCTTAACATGACATTTACCTTCTTCATGGATTTTTAAGTGTACAGTACAATATTGTTATCGATAGGCACAATGTCATACAGCAGATCTCTAGAACTTACTCATCTTTCATCACTGGAATTGTATGCCTCCTGATTAGCCGTCCTTTATTTTCCCCTCTCAGAGTGCTTGGCAACCACAATTCTATTCTTTGTTTCAATGAGTTGGACTATTTTAGACCCTTATAGAAGTGGAATCATGTTTTGTCTTTCTGTGACTGGTTTATTTCACTTAGTATAATGTTCTCCAGGTTCATTGAAATTGTTAAGTATTGCAGGATTTCTCTCTCTCTCTCTCTCTTTCTCTCTCTTTCTTTATGGCAGAGTAATAGTTCACTGAATGAATATTGCTTTTTTTAAAATCCATTCATTCATCAATGGACATTTAGTTTATTTCTACATTTTGGCTATTATGAATAGTTGTGCTAAACATGGGAGTGTTACTATCTCTTTGAGACTGGGATTTCAATTCCTTTGGATACTTGGAAGTGTATTGCTGGATTTTATGGTAATTCTATTTTTAATTTTTTTTAAAGAATCTCTATACCGTTTTCCATAGTAGCTGTACCATTTTGCATCCCCAATTATCCTTGTACAGGAATTCCAGTTTCTCTACAGCCTTGCCAACGCTTGTCCTTTGTTTTTTGATAATATCCATCCTAAGAGTTATGAGGTGATACCTCATTTTGGTTTTGATTTTGCATTTCTTAATGATTAGGGATGTTGTGCATCCTTTTATATACATGTTAGCCTTTCATATGTCTTCTTTAGAAAAAAATCTGTTCAGGCTTTAGCCCATGTTTTAATTGCCCTGTTAGTTATTTTTGCTATTGAGGTGTAAGAGTTCCTGATACATTTTGGGCATTAACCTCTTATCAGATATGTGGTTTGCAAATATTTTCTCCCATTCCTTGTTTTTCTGTTCATTTGTTTCCTTTTTTAGTCTCTTATAAAGTCCCACTTTTCTCTTTTTGCTTTTGTTGCCTGTGATACTCATGAAATAATTTCCAAGACCAATCTCAAGAAGATTTTCCTCTGTTTCCTTCTAGGAATTTTATGGTTTCAGATCTCATATTTAAATTTTTAATCCATTTTGAGTTGACTTTAGTGCATGGCATAAGATAAGGATCCAATTTCATTCTTCTGCATGTGGATATCCATTTTCCCACTATTTGTTGACAAGAGTATTCTTCTCCCATTGTTATTCTGGTACCCTCATTGAAGAGCAGTTGACAGTGTATGTCTGGATTTACTTCTAGGCTTTCTGTTCTGTCCCACTGGTTTATTTTTCTGTCTTTATGCTAGGAATTGGTATTATGTACATAAAACACTGAAATATTTAGCATGAAGTGTGAAAATACCTGTGACTTATTTTCTTGTGTGGCAGTAAACAATATCAATAACAGGATGGAGTGTGTGTGTGTGTGTGTGTGTATGTGATATGTTATTACTGAAGTCTGAGAATTTTATCTCAGTGTCAAGCATGGCATCTCCTTTTACTTAGCCTCATCTCTGTTTTATGTTAGGACAAATGATTTATCACTGAGTCTCTTCCATCAATCGTCATAAGTTTTGACTAGTATTAGGTAAATTGCCAAAAGTCTAGACAAATCGGTAATCTATCAGAGGTTACCTGATATTTGAGTAACAATGCCAAACCCCAAATTGAAGATGAGGGACTCTCTTATGATTAAAATTAATTTGTACAACAGAAATCCCTAGTGGGTGGTTGTTTGATTCAGGAGTGACCAGAGGAATTGTACAGGAAGTTTTAACAATCCAGCCATCCCATTTCTTAGGTAAAAGATTTCAGTTAGTGCTTTGTTGGTAACAATGGACTATCTTCCAAGAGCCAATAAAATTTTCATTGTGTTATTTACTTTTGTCTTATTTATCAAATAAATTGTTCACAGTTACTGTGCTAGAGGCCCTATTATTTGTTTTGTTTTGTTCTTAGAGAGAGAGATGGGATGGGCAAAGGGAGAGGGAGAGAGGGAATCCCAAACAGCCTCCATGCCCAGCACCAAGCCGAGGCAGGGCTGGATCCCATTAGCCTGAGACCAGGATCGGAACAGAGCTGAAATTAAGAGCCCTTAGCTTAACCTTAACCAACAGAGCCATCTGGGCATCCCCTAGAGGCCCTGTTTTAAGAGCTTTACAAATATTTCATTATTTGGTTGAATTTTATAACATTATGTACTAGGTTGATTATTACCTTATTTTAAGGAAGAGACATCTGAGGCACAGAGAAATTAATTGTCTGTAGTAAGTGAGAAAACAAGGATTCAGACTAGGTACTTTTAGACCTTATGGACAATATGGGTAGTATGCTTTGGATCTGTATGCAAATTAGGTGCTTTGTAATAGATTCCACATTATGGACAATGATATCTTCCAGCTTAGTAACTTCCTTCAAACTTTAAAAAGCTCCTAAATGCTTGCCATAAAACTTCTCCTTCTTTAGTTTGGCCCTAAAAGTCTTTAATATATATGCTTTAATTAATACTTAAGTCTCATCTCTAATCGTTTCATTCCTTATATTCTTTGTCATAATCATTTCTTTTTTTCTTTCATATATATGTGTATATGCCATTTTTATTAATTATAATGCACTAAGTCAATTATTTACATTAATAATACAGATTGCTTTAATATTGGACTTAACGTGTCCCAACTTACTATTTTCTCGTTTTATGTACTTGAACCTCTTGCAAAGTCTAACTTGTTTCTTTTCTTTTTTTTTTTTTTTTTAAACTAGGAGAGACTAAAAAAAAAAAATATTTGACAGAGCACACAGCACAGGGGAGCAGCAGAGGGAGAAGCAGGCTCCCTGCTGAGCTGGGACCCCCCCCCCCAAACCCTGGACTCCATCCCAGGACCCTGGGATCATGACCTGAATCAAAGGCAGCTAGCTGCTTAAACTACTGAGCCACCCAGGCACCCCTAACTTATTTCTGGCACTTTATACATCCCGACCTCCTCTTACTCTATGAACCTGAGCTGTCTTTAGCATTCTGATTCAGTCTTGACTTCTACCCTAACCCCATGTGTTGCTCAAGGTTAGTCTCTCTCTAAAGTATAATATCTTCATCAAGTTTTCACTTTTCCTGTTAGCTTTGCCCCAGTATGACACAATTAGTGATTTTTATTAGAGTATAGGAAATACAATGAGAGATTATAATAAAACTGAACTGCCATGGGACTATAGGAATCAAAATAGTTCCATGGACCAAATATTTATATATTCATTTACTAACCATTATCTGTAATCACTCAGCAATAATGAAATAATTTCAGAAATTCTACTTATTTCCTATTAGATATTTGGGTTTTTTCATTATCATTTTTTTGTTGTTGGTTTTGAAAGTACTGTGCCATTAAAAATTTCAACTTTTGGGGCGCCTGGGTGGCTCCGTGGGTTAAAGCCTCTGCCTTCAGCTCAGGTCATGATCCCAGGGTCCTAGGATCGAGCCCCGCATCGGGCTCTCTGCTCTGTGGAGAGCCTGCTTCCTCCTCTCTCTCTGCCTGCCTCTCTGCCTACTTGTGATCTCTTTCTGTCAAATAAATAAATAAAATGTTTAAAAAAAAATTCAACTTTTGCTGAAGTGTTAATTGCTAACTAAAATTTGGTCAACTCATAATATATGATTAAGTACATTAGATTACCTATTATGTTATATACCATATGATATAAACCAGCACTCAAAGTAATTATTAAAACTAGCATTTTTCATTAGAGGGAAAATTGTATGCATTTTGAGAATATTTATTTTATACAAATTAGAAATGGTCAGCCTGAAAATTATTCATAAATGAATATTGATTAATAATGTATGATAAACATTTTTCTGATAATACTAACAAGATATGCTGTTTCACAGACATTATTTTTATGAAATTTGCGTTTTGATTAAAACTTTTTCCCTTAAGTTATATATATACTTTTTTTCAAAAAAGCCCTTTGTTGTTTCATATTTTTTACTCTTAAATTAACAAAATAGGTGGAGAGCCAAACATATTTAAAGTCTATTCTTATTAGGATAAAGTACTCTAAATCTGGAACTTTCTACTCCATTTTGATTGCACTTTTTATCATATATAATGTGATCTTAAAGAGGTCTATAAAAAAATACTTTTCAAAGATGTGTTTTATGCATTGGAGTCATAAACTTTAGTGGCAGTCAGTATCAAGGGGTGAAATAATGCATAATATTCAATAATTTCTAGCCATTATACCAGCATAACTCCTTTGCAAGTGATTTTTTTCACATACACACAAACATCAGTAATTGCATGTATGTTATATATTAATTCACACAAATTACAAACCTTGACAAATATATGCATGTCAACTATATCATGTTGAATTTTTCTTAGAAGAAGAATTTTTCTTAGAAGAAGAATTTTTCTTAGAGAAGCTAAGAAACCTAGAATAAACCGGAAAGGTGAAACCACAATACAACTACAAACCAAATTCTTTGTGTCCCCACAAATTTCATGTTGAAATGCTAACCATCAAGACAATAGTATTAGAAGGTGGGGTCCTTAGTAGGTGATTAGGTCATGAGGGTGGAATCCTTAAGAAAGGGATTAGCCTTTGGCTCATGTTATGATCCCAGAGTCCTGGGATAGAAGCACCTCATCAGACTCTTTGCTCAGCAGGGAGTGTGCTTCTCCATCTGCCTCTGCCTGCTGCTTCCCCTAGTTGTGCTCTCTTCCTGTGTGAAATAAATAAAATCTTAAAAAAAAAAAAAAAAAAGAATTGGGATTAACAAGACCCCCCCCCACTGTGGAATACTACTCAGCCATCAAAAAAGATGAAATCTTGCCATTTGTAATGACATGGATGGAACTAGAGGGTATTATGCTAAGTGAAATAAGTCAACTGGAGAAGGACAGTTATCATATGATCTCACTCATATGTGGAATTTAAGAAACAAAACAGAGGATCATAGGGGAAGAGAGGAAAAAATAAACTAAGTCGAAATCATAGAGGGAGATAAACTATAAGAGACTCTTAATCATAAGAAACAAACTGAGGGTTCTTAGAGGGATGGGTGGTTGGGGTGATAGACATTAAAGAAGTCATGTGATGTAATGAGCACTGGGTATTACATAAGACTGATCAATTACTGAACTCTACCTCAGAAACCATTAATATATTTTAATTAATTGAACTTAAATCTAAAAAAATAGAAAAAATAAAAAAGACCCCAGAGAAATCCCTTACACTTTGCACCATGTGAGGACACACAGTGTAAAAGATGGTTAGCTATGAACCAGGAAGCAGGTTCTAACCAGACACTGAATTTGTCAGTATCTTGGTCTTGAACTTCTCATCTTCAGAACTACAGAACCAAGTATTGCCTATAAGTGACTCAGTCTTTTGTTATAGTAGTCTGAATGGACTAGGACATATAAATAATATAAGCCTCTTCCAAATGATTTTTATAAAATACTAAGTATTCCAATATGTATTTTCCTTTAAAAGAACTTAGTTTGTAGAGAAAAATGATAAAGCATAACATTCTACTGCAACTTAACGTTCTTTACTTGATTAGATGTAAGCATGACTTTAAGGTTTGTTTATGGAGCACCTTGGGTGGCTCAGTTGGTTACGCATCTGCCTTCGGCTCCAGTCATGATCTTGGGGTCCTGGGATAGAGCCGTGTGTCAGACTCCCTGCTCAATAGGGAGTCTGCTTCTCCTTCTCCCTTTGCCCCTCCCCCCACTCATTTGTGCTCTCTCTCTGTCTCAAATAAACAAGATCTTTAAAAAGGTTTATTTTTTAAGATTTTTATTAATTTATTTTAGAGCATGGTTGGGGGGGGTGGCTTGTGAGGAAAGGGGGAGAGAGTCTTAAGCAGAAGATGTGCTGAGTGCAGAGCCCAATGCAAGGTTTGATCTCCCCATGCTGAGATCACCACCTGAACGAAAACCAAGAGTCCATGGCTTAACTGACTGCATGACTCAGGCACCCAAGGTTGGTTGGTTGGTTGGTTTATTTATTTATTTAATAAATTTGACACATAATATTACATTAGTTTTAGGTGTACAACACAGTGATTTGACAAATTCATAAATGATGCTGGACTCACCCCAAATGTAGCTACCCCTGTGTCACCATCTAAGACTATTACAGCATCACTGACTATATTTCTTATGCTACGTCTTTCATCCCTGTGATTTATTCATTCCACAACAGGAAGCCTGTACGTCCTACTCCCCTTCACCCATTTTGCCCATCCCCTTATTCTCCTCTCCTCTGACGACCATCAGTTCTGTATTTACCAGCCTGATTCTGCATTTTATTTATTAATTTTGTTCTTTTTTGATTCCACGTCAGAGTAAAATCATATGGTATTTGTCTTAGGAAGGTAAATTTTAAGTGCTTATGTGTGAGATATGCCTTATGATCTACTAGTTATGAACTACATTTACAAGAAATTCCATTCAAGTAAAAAAAATTTGATCTACTTAATGGGTTCCCTTTGGCTGAGTCTTGGAAGCATCAATTAGAACAACATTTAAAAGATAAATCCTTAATCTTTCAGAATTGGAATGATTAACTTAAAAGATTTTGCTATTTCAAGTTTTAAAACATATTTGTCTGCCAAATATATTTTAGAAATTAGGACATAATCTTTATCAATGAAGTGTTTTCATACATTATATGATGCAATATTTGGAGGGAAAAAGCAAAACTAAGCAACCAAAATATTGACAACTGGTGCAGCAGGTTGGTGGTTTTAAACTTTGTCTTTGTTATTTTGGAAAGATGTGGGATAGATATTTCCATTTCTAAAGAGAAGTGCTAGACTTATTCAGGAAAGATGTACAAAAAAAAAAAAAAAATCCGGATACTATCTTCCTGATTATCCACTTCCAGGCTATATAAAAGAAAATGGAAAAGGACTAGTCTAGAATCTAAGATGTATTGACCTAGTGGGTTATGACTACATATCCCTCCTCTTCCCTTATTTCTTCCCCACTTTAAATTAAACAAAGCTGGATAGTAAAGATGGTATCTTCATAAAGAGAAAACTGGTATCTTCCTGCCTGGCTAGGACTTTGCTGAATGAGCAATAGAAATTTGTATAAGCACGTCAATATAATTGAGAAAGAGAGAGGATTAGTGAGTGAGTTCTTTGGAGAAGTCACCATCTGTTCTCTGAAATTGGATGTCATGTGAAAACTAAACAACATGAAACAAAGCAAACCTGGAGAATTTTTGAGTAGTGACCAGCGGGAACTTTCTATGGTGGCTGTAATGAAGACAAAGAAATGTTAGAGAAGTTTGTACCACCTGTAATTCTGTTAAGAAGGCATGATCATCTGGTAGGCAATGTGTGCATCCAGAAAAGGAGCTCAGTCTCAGTCACCTTGATGAAGACCCAGAGGAGGTGGTGTATTGGAACAGAGTATACAGCATAAGCGATTGCAGAGTGTGTCATTGGGTGGGGGCAGGCAAGAGCTGAGGAGGTTGGAAGAGGTTAGCCAGGAAGTGTATCACAAAGTCTGAAAGCTGGTCTGTTTGGACTGTCCAGCAGGGCCAATAAATGACCCACACATGACCTAAAGGCCACTGAGACAAGGCAGCATGTGACGACGGAAAAATACAAAGACGGTGGTAAATGTGGTTGTACCAATTCATGCAGTTGTTTTTTTATACATACCCTTGCTGAATTTGGCCCACTCAAGAAGGTTACACTAGACATTGATGTGAAGGACTCATAGAGATATTTTCAGGTGGAAATAAACGTTATCTACAGTGATAATTCCATCTGATGATTTCAGTGGTCCCCCACATACCTCCATTGACTTGAACCAAATTTTATGGTTTGAAAAATAATCTGGGATGGTTGTACTTGAATGACTAATACTAGGAATTTATATTATCTTCCCAGTTGCACATAAGACATTTTTAGCCTCTGTACAGTAATGTAGTAGAAATCTAGATCTATGAAAGTGTAAAAGGATCAAATTACTGTGGCTATTGTAACATGTTTTAATTCTTCATTTCCAATGAAACTGACTTCATTATGCTAATAACCACAGAAAGACTACCATCCCAAATGAAAATATTTTGGATCCTTCATATATTTGCATAATTCATGGACTTGAAACATTTTTTAAAATGGGGAGATTTTATTGAGTTTGTCCTAGTGTAATATTATAATCAGTTTATTTCAAAGTGGGAAATGTATACTCTTGCACAAATGAAATAATATAAGTATATATATTTCATATATGTATGTATAAATGTTGAATGATCTGGTATTAAATCTATTGTCACCAATTAGTCAAAGCCCACTGAATATTTATTCCCTGCTGTATGTACATGTGTGAATATATATATATACATAATATTATACATATGTATATATAATATATTATTTACAAACATAATGACATACCCAAAAAGAAGCTAATGAACGTCAGTGGGCTACTAGTTTGCTGTCTGTGAGACTCATTTTACTTAAAATCATATTATTATTATTATATTCTAACATATGTAAGATCTCTTTTTCCATAAAGGAAGTCAAGGATAAAAACTGAATTTCTTATCATGCTGAATCTTGTCATTTTACAGAGTATGATTTCTTACTAGGCTCACAGCGTCCATTATTCTTTCTTCTTTTAGATAGGGTGAGTACACTACAGTCACCTTCTGTTTAAAGTCAGACTCACGATATGGCAAGTGTGGCTAAAGTGGCCATTTAACCCAATATATTTTAATGCAGTAAATAAATTGGTGTAGTGAATGAATAAGTTGTAGTGTGAGATCACTTAGCACAGTAGTTTATATTAAAGGAAATATCACTTTAACTCTTCACCATCTGTTTTGTACTGTAATTGAAAAAGACCACAATTTACAATGGCAAAAGTAGGGAAGAGACTAATAATTGAAATGCATATTTATGTACTGTATTCAGAATGTGCACCTGTTTTGTTTACCTTGGGAATATTAGATGCTAATTGGGACAGTCTCCTCTCTTCACTTATGAAGATAATTTGGGGGAGGGTTAAAAGTAGAAATTATTTTTAAAGCATCAGATACAAAATTGTGACACTAATATAATTGGAGCCTAATTAATAATAAATAGAATAATAATTATAATAAAGTATTATATTTTATAAAAAATACTAGATCCAGAAGAACTTGTCAAAATTACTCTGTAAGAAAGACCATTATTTTAATTACATTGTATTTAGATTGACCCAAATGAAATCACCAATATTAAGCCATTTTTTTCTTACATAAAAGGGAATTTCTTATGGTTCTAATAAATAAAGGAAATTCAAACAGTCCCAAATTTAGTGCAATGACCAAAGCCTTTTACATTAGACAGTGAAACGAATGGGGTAATTGCATAATTTATTCATGATAGTTTAATATTCATGTGGATTTTTAGATGTTGAATCACTCCTGGAGAAAACTTGATTCTGTAAAGATATGTAGAGTTTCACAGTGCTTTTATATATACTATGTGATCTACTTACAGTCCTACTAACTCCCTTTTATACACCATGGATCTTGGAAATTATTTTATGTTCTCAAGTTTTATGGCCATTTAATCATCATCCTCCCCCTCCCCCTCTCCTTGTTACTCTCATGCTCTTTCATATGCACAAACACACACACACATACACACATGCAAGACTGCAGTAGCAAAGAGAGGTCAGAATTCAGTCTGATCTTGACTCAGCTGAAACTAAAAAGGGTAAGAAGACTTTTAAGCAGTGGAGTGAGAGGGAAAACACAGGTCATTTGGGTTTGCTAAATGGCTTTGCACAAAAGAAAAGTCGAATTTCTCTTTGTGAAAGAAGGTAGTTTTACAATTTGGAACAAGGCACTACTGAAGTATGGCCCCTGTCCTCCCACCTAGTCTGGGAGATGGGGTGCGAGCTCCATTAAAGATTACATTTCAAAGGGATACTCCAAGCTCCTTAAAAAAGACATTCTGGAATGTGAAAGTAACAAGAAGTTTTTAAAATGATTTACATATCCGAGGGACAGAGGAAAAATTTACAATGAGCTAAAACAAAGCCTCTTTTTTTTTTTTTTTTAAGATTTTATTTATTTATTTGACAGAGAGAGATCACAAGTAGGCAGAGAGGCAGGCAGAGAGAGAGGAGGAAGCAGGCTCCCTGCTGAGCAGAGAGCCTCATGCAGGCTCAATCCCAGGACCCTGGGATCATGACCTGAGCTGAAGGCAGAGGTTTGAATCCACTGAGCCACCCAGGTGCCGTAAAACAAAGCCTCTTAGTAAAAAGGAAGATCAGGGGACTAGAGTCTTGAAAGCAGCCAGTCAAAAGTTTAGTCAAGGTGAGGGGAACTTTAAGGCATATTTGTCACTAGCTTCAAAAAAAGTTTCTAGAGTTCCTAAAAGTATACTAGACCTATATTCCAAACATGAATTTTGCAGACAATACTGATCTGCGTATTCCTTTACCACATGCGCTTTCTTCTGAGAAGAGAGAGGGGAAAAAAGTTGTTATTAAAACTACATTTGAAAGTTTTCTGAATCCCGCTGGAACATGTAAAGAACTTGTAAGTCGTCACTTCAGCCTCCACAACAGGAAAAAAAGCTGAACAAACCAAAAAACAACAACACTTCGTAGATCCATGAGAGAATTGGGGTCACTTTCCACCACCCTGGAAAGTGGAGAGAAGGTGAATGTAGAGAATTATAGATCAGTTTAGTTGAAGCAGAAGTTTCTGGAGCCAGCAGAGAAAACTTAGAGGAACTTCAGTAAAATTCTGGAAGCTGAGTATAGATCGAGCTGGTGGGTTAAAAACTCCTTGGGGACCCCTACCCCCCATTTTGTGGGTTTTAGCTCCAGGAGCCCCACCAGTTTTTCATGGTCAGAGAAAAATTACCTTGTGCCTGGCTAAGAGGAGGGGAAGGGTAACCATTTTGACATATACCTAAAGGAAATATATTATGAAAAAATCCTCTAGCAACTTCTACAAGAAATGCTTATCAGATAAAGGAAAGTGCCTCACTAATGTCTGTCTGACTTGGGGGAGAGGAAATTACCTAATTCCAGACCCTTCTTAACTTTCTTCCTCAACTAAGGGAGAAAAAATGCTGAGAAGCTCTTGTATGGTCATAACCCAGGTCCACTATAAGATTGGAGCCTAAGCATAGAAGTATAGAATGCTGCCTCTCCCACTCAGACTATACTTTTACTACCATATTAAGAGGCCTCCTAAGATATTTATTCAATTGAGATGAAAATTTATATCCACACAATATTTTACACGTGAATGTTTTTAACCACTTTATCCATAGTTAAAACTGGAAACCAAGATGTCTTTCAATAGCTGAAAGGGTAAACTATGGTATATTCATAATGAGATATTATTCATCAGTAAGAAGGAGTGCGCTATCAAGCCATGACAAGACATGGAGGAATGTTAAATGCATATTGCTAAGTGAAAGAAGTCAGTCTGATAAGACTACATAATATGTATGAGTCCCAACGGTATAACATTATGAAAAAGGCAAAACCACGGAGCCAGTAAAAAGATGCGTGATTGCCAGGTATTCTCTGGAAAGAAGTGTAGAGGTGGAAAAATAATTTTCCCTCTCCCCATCTGGGTTCTTGGTTGGGACCCCTCCATTCTCCCAATAATAAGGCAGCTTAACAGGAAAAACAAAAAACAGAAATTTAATAGTATGTATACCTCCTGTATCCATGGGAGATACCCAAGAAAACCAAGTAACTCCCTAAAATGGCCTAAGCCATCATCTTATACATCATCTCCAGCCCATTCCAGAGGCTTCTAGAAAAAACACAGTGAACAAGGGTAAGGTTGTTATGCAGATCTAAGTCTCTGTCTTCTCCATTGATAAAAATTTCTAAAGATTCACAGTCTTTCTCTTCTGGTATGGATAGGTAGACACCCGTACAAGTGGACATTTCCTTTGTAAATATAAATGTCTCTTACAAAAGTGCAACTTCTACTCAGTTTTCAGAGCTTGTCCTTGGCTACTGCTGTTTCTTAAAAATAACTAGCTGAAAATAATCAGTATGCAAAAGAGGTATATTTTTGATGGTATATTTTACTCCTCTTCAGAAGGGAAGATAGGTGAAGCACAGGGAATTTTAGCGTGGTGAAATCATTCTGTAGGAAACTGTAATGATGGCCACCTGGCAGTATGCATTTGTCATAGAGCTATATAGTACAGAGTAATGTAAACAATGTATTTAATAATAATGTTTGAATATTGATTCTTTAGGTGTAGCAAGTATACCACACTAATGCAAGATACCGAACATAAAAAAAGTATATGAAGGCATGGGGTAGATATGTGAAATTCTATCCTCTAAATCTAGAGATGTGCTAAAATATAAAATACATTTATTATAAAGATATATACATACAAGAAAATTTGCTATATAATTTGAATGTAACCATTTCTTTTATTTGCATTTTAATTCCAGTTAGTTAACCTTCAGTATTATATTAGTTTCAGGTATAAAATACAGCGATTCAACAATTCCATGTATCACCCTATGCTCATTACATATTTTATCTTGAGTAGAGGTGGCATTTGATTTTGAAAATACCTTCGTAATTGTGTTTGAGTATAAAATCCAAAGTTCATAGGACATAGCTTTCAAGAGAGCAGTATAACAAAGAGGTGGCTAAAATGTTCTGTATATGAAAAGAACAGAATTTGGAATGTAACAAAAACATGATGAGTTTGAGAGATAAAAACAAATGGGTGAATCTGTAAAATGAGAGTTGAGGATAAAAAGAAGTTTTGGGGTGAGATTTGCAAAGGTATGAGTAGATAAAAGAATCCCCAAACCAGAGAAGGTTAAGTTATTTGCTGTATGGTGCTATAAAGAACCACTTCCCATTCACTCAAATTTTTAGCCAAATCTAGACATAAAAATACAGCCGACTGAGAGCCACACTTGAGAGTTACCTATCTGTATTAGGCTATAGTTTGTTCTCTTCTGTTATAGCAAATCCATCCCATTCCATTTAGTGTATCACCACTAAAGATAATCATCTGTTTTGCTCTATAATAGCTTTATAGATACTGAAATAATCTGATATGAAAAGTAAAGTTCTCAGTATCATAAGGTTAAAATCTTGTAAGTATAATGGCTTATTTTTTCATGTAGGGTGGCTTGCATTTGTAAACATTGCCTAAAGCTAACTTTTAGTACAATGTCCATGTTCTTGTACAACTTACTAATAATATTTCTGTGTTTTATTATGTAGGAAAATCTAAATCTACTTTAAATTACAAGTACAAAACTCTTTGGGAATTTAATGAAATATTCTTAAATTGTTCCAGAGATAACTGATTTAGAAATAAGCAAATATAAGTAGTTTATTTTCTGTTCAGGTAAACTAGAACATTTTATTTCATTTGCCAGCTTTAAGACTTAGACATGGTGAAGTGAAACTAGTGAGCATCATGTGGGAAAATAATATTAAGAACATTATTTACTCAGTGAAATCTTCAGGGTTCTTTCTTGCCCCAAAAAGAACTGATTTTTTTTTTTCCATTTCATTTGTCACTTACGCTATATTTCCTTTTCATTTAAACCCTGTTGTATATGAAACCAAGTAAGAAATGAAACTGCAGACCTTAGGATTTATAAAAAATAATTTCTGGGGTGTCTGGGTGGCTCAGTTTGTTAAGCATCTGCCTTCAGCTCAGGTCCTGATTTCAGGGTCCTGGGATCAAACCCCATATCAGGCACCATGCTCAGTAAGGAGCCTGCTTCTTCCTCTCTCTCTGCCCCTCCCTCTCTGCTCCTGTGCTTGTGCTGTCTCTCATTCTATCTCAAATAAATAAAAATTTTAAAATAATAATAATTATTATTATTACTATCTTTATTATTATTATTTAACTTGTTCATGAGGAGTTTTCAATGCAGAGTAAAACCTCCTAAAATATTTTCAGGTTTTCTAGGTGATAGTTGGCTTGTGAAGTATCCAATGCCAATTAGCAGATAAAACTTTCATAATAGAACAATTGTAATATATCTTGTTATTTTCAAGAGGATTTGCTATACTTACCTCCAAAAAATGAAAAACACTCTTTTACTCAGTTCAACTATAGGTTGATATGTTTAGGATACAAGGATTCTTTTTTCCCTGATTAAGCTGAATTATTATTATTTTTTAAAGATTTTATTTATTTGATAGAGATCACAAGTAGGCAGAGAGGCAGGCAGAGATGGGGGGGAAGAATGCTCCCCACTGAGCAGAGATCCCGATGCGGAGCTCACTCCCAGGACCCTAGGATCATGACTTGAGCTGAAGGCACAGGCTTTAACCCACTGAGCCACCCAGGCGCTTGATTAAGCTGAATTATTAACACCCCACACACATGTGTACATGTACGTATTTATATGTGTATATGTATGTATATGTGGGTTAATAAAAATTTTAATTTTAATGTATGCATTTGGGGTTAATAAAAATTTTAAGCTTAACCAGGTAAAGAGGCTTCCATGTATCTTCTCTATGTATATGTGTATGTGTATGTATGTATTTGTGTGTATGTGTTTGTAACCTTTTAATTTTCAAGTATATACTCTGTAGCTGAGTTTCATTAACATTTAGTCCCATCCATTATGTGGATGTGTACAGTATAAGTTATTTTCTCTTTTCTCAAGAAAATTGTAAATTCTCTTGTGAGAATACCTAAGTGACTATGGGAAAAAGAAGAGAAGGTCAGTATATCTGTATCATAGAAAGAAATAGGGGGAACAGTGGAACAAAGTGTGTATGGAGAGATTGGCAGAACCTTCTAGGCCATGCTGTGTGTTAAGTACTTGTGACTTCTAATTTAATTTTAAAATCTACTAAAGGATTTAAAATTTTTTGGTGCTTAGACTTTGAAGCATTTGTGAAATTTCCATGTAATGATTTTAGTAAGAAGCTGGATACGAGGATGAGTGCTCAGAAGGGATAACTTAGCTGGAGATAATATTTTCTGGGGTCCTGGGAGTAATTCGTGATGCCTAAGGAGTAGTATAAAAAGTTAAAATACCTCTCAATTGAATTAGGCATGGATTTTTATTTTAAATTATTTTAAATTTATCAATGGAGTTGCTATAGGTGTCTTATGTATCCATCCTTTTTATTAAAAAAAGTTCTTATACATCTCAGAGTTCTAATTGCCATAAAGCAGTCTCTCTGCACTGTCTGTCCTGTATCTGTATAGTTTTTTTTATAATTTTCTCAAGTTTTTTTTCCCAAAATAATTATAGTTTACATGGAGGGATGTTATACTTTATGATGGAAAAACAGCTTAACAGAAGTAAAATTCACATCATAGAGCTCATAACAGTGGGTCTATGACAAGTTCTTCAACTTTTGTTAGTTAGAGAACTTGATTTGAGGATAGAACAAGCAATTATAGGCAGGTAGTAATCTCCAAAGAATACCATCTACTGGGGTGCCTGGGTGGCTCAGTGGGTTAAAGCCTCTGCCTTCAGCTCAGGTCATGATCCCAGGGTCCTGGGATTGAGCCCTGCATCAGGCTCTCTGCTCAGCAGAGAGCCTGCTTCCCCCTTTTCTCTCTGCCTGCCTCTCTGCCTACTTGTGATCTCTGTC
This sequence comes from Neogale vison, assembly GCF_020171115.1. Taxonomy (NCBI): domain Eukaryota; kingdom Metazoa; phylum Chordata; class Mammalia; order Carnivora; family Mustelidae; genus Neogale; species Neogale vison. Next base: position 91,329,994 of record NC_058102.1, read on the forward strand.
TGTTAAATAAATAAATAAAATCTTTAAAAAAATAAAAAAGAATAAAAAGAATACCATCTATGGTGCAAATTCTTATAGATCAGGGATATATGCAGCTTACGTTACTCCTTTAAATTTCTTAAGTCAAGAGAGTGCATTTTCTTTTAAGTTTTGAATATTGGGTTTAATTTAAAAATCAGTGGGTTTAAAGAAACAGATGATAAATAATGTATTATGCTTTAAGGTCCCTGACTAAAACCAGTTAAGCACCAATTGGCCAAAAAGTGGATCACAGGGTAATAGTGGTATGGTAGGCAGCCCCTGAAATGGCCACCAGTCATTTGTACTTGCTGGTATTTACCTCTGTTTAATCCCCTACTCTTAAGAGTGTACTAAACCTAATGATTGATATCTGACAATTTAAATACAGCAGAGGGGCGCCTGGGTGGCTCAGTGGGTTAAAGCCTCTGTTTTCAGCTCAGGTCATGATCCCAGGGTCCTGGGATCGAGCCCCGTATCGGGCTCTCTGCTCAGCTCTCTGCTCTCTTCCTTCCTCTCTCTGCCTGCCTCTCTGCCTACTTGAGATCTCTGTCAAAAAAAAAAAAAAAAAAAATTTAAATACAGCAGAAATATGTCACTTCTGAGATTAGGTTACAAAATGTGACTTTTGTCTTACCTTTCCCATTGTCTCTCTTGCTTGCTCCAAAGGAAAGGAAGTTGCCATGTTGTGAGCTGCCCTACAGAGGGGCCCATGAGGCAAGGAACAGATGCTTCTTGCCAACAGCCACATGAATTATCATAGAGGTGGATCTTCCCCAAGTCAGATCTTGAGATGGCTACAGCCCTTGATCACAGCCCAGAGACAGGACAACGAGGCTACTGCTGAATTCCCAGGCCACGGAAACTGTAAGATCACATATTATTGCCATTTTTAAATTGCTAAATTTTGAAGAGTTTGTTATGCAGGAATATATAACAGGTACAATAAGAAAAAAACAGTTGATTTAAAAAAATAATTTGGTTATCAAAAAATAAAGCAATTGAAGAATGATTTCATCTGCCCTGTTTAAAAACAGAACAAAACAAAACACAGATACGTCTTCTTAAGAGATGTGGCTGTTTTCTTGGCTTCCCCTTATTCAGAATAAGCTAGGTGTGGAGGTAGAAATAGAGATGGGGATATAGAAATATAGAGATCGTGTATAAATAGGTGTTTGTCTTCCTTCTATCATGCGACTTGTACTACAGGTTCGTACAGACGGAGGATTGAGTATCTATCATCATCATCAGGAATAAACCATGGTTTGCAATGGAACATCTGAGCCTACAGTGCTGTCCAGCACATACCTGTTTTGTTAAATTTTGTTTTTGTTTCTTAAGTAGTTCCCAAAGCAGTGTGTGTGGTAGGTGGGGGAGAAGGTGTAGCCACTAGCAGCAAACTAGGCCTTCATTTTTTTCTTTTTTCCTTTTTATTTCCCTTCATCTATGTGGGCTTCCCAGAACTTACCATTGTCTTTTGTTTGTTCATTTTGGTTTGGTTTACTGATGATTCTCTGGACTTATCATACTGCGTTGTTCCATCTGGATACTGAAGGCACCTGCCTATTTTGTTCTTGATTAATTAATTCAGCAAATATGTATTGAGTCTATCTGCTTTGGCAACATTTTTCTAAGGTATATAACAGTGAAAAACTTGATAAAAATTCCCTGCCGTCACAGTACACATCCTCATGAGGAAGATAGAGAGTAAACTCATGAAAAGCAAAATGTACATTATGTTATGTGGTAATGAATCCTGTGAAGAAAAACTGAATAAGGAAGCATGTAGGTAGCAGTGAAGACTTCACTAGTATGCTGACATTTAAGCAGAAACCTAGAAAGATGAGGCAATGACTGGGTCATGGATACAAGAAGAAAGGACACTTAAGTCTGAGAGAATGGCAAGTGCAAAGACCCTTTGGTGGAAACATCTTCATTATATTATTACTGTTTTAAGGAAGTTTGAATACGAAAGAATGTGCCAGGGAGAGAGTGGTAGTAGTTAATATCTGACAGTCACTGTTCTGTTTAAATACTACGTTATATTTAACTGTATTCATTTTTTAAAAATATTTTATGAAAACTCTTGAGGATGTTGGGCAGTCTGACATGCTTACACTTACATTTTAAAAGTAATAGTATGACTGTAGCATGGAGAATAGGTCCTGAGGGTATGATGGTAGCTGGAGCACATGGATAGACATAGTGGAAGTATTGTGTTGTTATATGATGGACTTATTTTGAAAGCAGTTTTATTCTGAAAGATTGGTGTAGACTGAGAGAGATAAGAAGGAGAGGAAATATTTCAAATTTTTTTGCAAATAAAAGATTATTTTTTGAAAGAATTACAATAGACTGAGAAGGAAGACTAGGTTTGGGTAAAAAGTGAAAGTTTGGATTTTGGTATGTTCGTTATAAGAGGCCAATTCAACATACAAGTGGAGATATTGGAAGCTTTGGATAAATGTTCCTGAAGTATAGGGGAGAAGTATAGCTAGAGACCTGTATTTGGGAGTCATCTGTATATTAATGGTTTTTAAAGCCATAAGACTAGATATCATAACTAAAGAATGAATTGAGTGAAGTCAGGGAAGTTAAGAGATCTAAAACCTGAGCCTCAGGGTATTCCCACATTTAAAAAGCAAGGAGCAAAGAAGGAACTAGCAAAAGGCACTGAGGAGAATGATTAATGAATCTGGAATAAAATCAGAGTAGAATGTCCCTTAGCCAAATAAAAAAAAAATCAAGTAATCAATTGTGTTAATTGCTGCTGACCAAGTAAGATGAAGACTGAGAATAGACAATTAGATATAACAATGTTGAGATCACTGGTAACCTTGACAAGAATGATTTCATTAAAGTTGTGGGTTAAGGGTCAGATTCAAATTGTTGGTGCAAGAGTGGGGAGAGAAGAACAGGAGGGGTGCAGGAAAAGTGATGTAGTAGTTAGATGAGTACTGGTCCTGGGTCCAGAGAAAGGAATTATGATGAAAGAGATCACGCATAGACAGATTGGCTGGAGAGATTCTTCAGTGATGGAAAATGTTGGTGTTTATCACAAAGACGAACATCCTTGATGGAGCAGTAACAGGAGAGAAGGAGGAAATTCCTGTCATAGATGCAGTGGGAGAGCAGAGTGAGTGTGGAGTGCAAGGTTGACAGCTGACAGTCAAAAGACCTTAGAAGTTTGAAAAGAGGTGAGGAAAGGTGGCATGTGATTTAGTAGGCTGGGAAAATACAGAATGATTACTATGGCAGCACTTAGGAAAATTTGAAGTTTTTATAAATCTACAGTGAGGAGAGTTGGCATGTGTGTGAGTGCCACAGCTTCCCTTTAGTGGTGGATTTTGATTTTGTTAGCTTGGTAGAGGAATGTCGAGGGTGATACATAGGCAGATGCAGGAAAATGATAGTGATTCAGTGGTTTTGAGGTCTGGCAGGTAGATAGGATGCAAGCAGACAATGGCAAAGGAATTGAAGATCTCCTGAGTGGAGTAATTTGACAATGGGATTTCAGCTTGCAAGGAAGGGCAGTCATGACTTGGAAGAGGGAAGCAATCCTGAAACTTTGGTAGAATAAATGTAGTTATGGTCCCAGAAGGTCACATAAATTTTGGATACAGGATACTCTCAAGAGCAAGCTGTACCATTAAGAGGTACTGGTTGGAGAGTGTGATGCTTGTAATGAAGATGGTGGAGTTAGAGGTAAAAACACCTCTAGTGAATGCACATGGAAGCAGAGCAGAGAGCAGGATTCATGGAGCAGAAGAGGTCAAGATCCAGAGATGACATTTCCAAATGTGACTACAAAAGCAGTGAGAGAGATCTGATTCAGTTCTGTCCTTAAGTGTAAGGTTTTGTTGAAAGGTACCATGATGGTATAATCACCATGTGGGCAGGCTTTAAAGTAAATTTGCATGGAGCACTGGGTGTGATGAAAAAATAATGAATACTGTTTTTCTGAAAATAAATAAATTGGAAAAAAAAAAAAAGAATATAAACTTCAAAAAAAAAAAAAAAAAGACGGACCCCCCCCCCAAAAGTAAATGACATAAGTCTGAGGGACATGGGTCAGCCACTTAATCTCTCTGTATCTAACTTTTTTCATCTGTAAAATCAAGTTAAAAAAATAACACCTAATTCTGCGGTGCCTGGGTAGCTTAGTTAGTTGTGTCCAACTCTTGATTTCAGCTCAGGTCTTGATGTCAGAGTCATGAGACTGAGCCCCACATGGGGGTTCATGCTGAGCATAGAGTCCACTAGAGATGCTCTCCTTCTGCCCTTCCCACTTATTCTCTCCCCCTCTCTCTCTCAAATAAATAAATAAATCTTAAAAAACAAAAAACATTTAACTCGGGATGAGGATAAGAAATGAAAACGTTAATGCCACTGAGCTGCCCAAGCCACCCACCCCCTGAGAGCACAAAGCTCTCAGTAAATATCAATTATATTTTTAGCACTGTTAGGATTTCTCAAATGAGTTCAGTTCATGTAGCAGACATTCTGAAAGGAAAAGTTTTATCCACAATGAGATAAAGCCTACTGGTGCTATTTTACATTCTCAAATTCAAGCCCTTCCTAATGATCTTCAGTGTGAACAATTAGAAATATAGTAACTTCATAAAGATTTTAGTATTACTCTCATTGGCAAATGTTGAATAAACTAATACTCTAGATTTGTTAGTTTTTCACATATGCTACAGGTAACTTTGGAGCAAAGTAAATAGTAATAATGGGAAAAGTTGGGTTTGGGAGTAAAGAATTTTGGCTTTAAAATGAGATTAAAAAGAATCTGCAATGGGGTTTAGTATAGATGACAAATTTAGTGTCCAACCTGTATGGGTTTCTTCAGTGTTCTAGGATTTAAGGAATAGCTAGCTAGAGGCACACCAAGGTGAGTTTCCCATAGTTGACCAAACTGCTTTATATAATAATAGATAAAAATTCAGTGGTTAGTAAATCTATTAAATACCATAGGCTTAATTTTTCTAAAATAAATGTTCTGTTGTGTTCATAAAGACACAGTTTCTTCAGTTACATTAAAGGATTAGCACAGATTTAAAAGGTATCCATATTCTAAATTGCATATTACCTAACAAAGACATCCAATTCCAAAAATGCATTGAAGTAGTCTAATCTGAATAAACAAGAAATAATATTTACATATTAAATTTTAATGTATGTTACATTGATACATAAATTATAAGCATGTAAGAAATTTCTTTTCTATTATATTTCCTGAGGGATCCCAGAATTTAAGCCCTTAAGGACTGACACCAAAATCATATATAGTTTACTATTGTACTTTCTATTAATTGAAAAGTTTGAGGTGTTTCTAAAAATATATTTCATCCTCTCAGAGGGGAAATATATTGTAATAATGAGAGTTTCCCTCCTGGAGAATCCCAAGCCTCTAGCATATTTTATATTAAATCTCAAGACCATGAAAAGGAAGGATCTGATTAATTTTAATTATTGTGAACAGCAAAAAGATATGGATGATTCCTAAGGCAAACAGTGTTCTAATCAAACTGAAATAATCATATTAAATCTAATGCCTAGGAAACCAGAAAGCATTCAACACAGTTTGTGAAGTATGGAGGTAACTTTTGACAGTACCTCCAGGTATGATTTAATAGAGGATACAAAGTAAATCAAGTTCTAAAACTCTTTGAGTGGAAAAACACAATCTGAGTTAAGATATGGAAATTTATTGGTAAAAGTAAACACTAAACGTTCAGATTCTTTAAGTGCCAAAGGAAAATGAAAGGCATGAATATCTCAAAAGGTGCTGTATCTATTATTACCCAAGGTAGTTGATGTTATAAATCAATATATGTATTGATCATTTGAAAACTGTTTTCATTTCCATTAACCTGTTAACAGATCAATCAGCTGATATTATTATTCCTGTTCCTGGGACACTAAAATTAATCTCCTTATCTATCTAATGTTTTTGCTTACTAAGTATTAAATCCAAAGTTTAGCTCAATAGGAGCTTGGCTAGAATGAACAGCTAGAAGCCATTTTCATAATAATAATGTTGTTCAAATCATCATCATTGTTATATAAATCATATATAAATTATATATGTTATATAAATCATATATAAATTATATATCTGATTATAAAAATATAAATGGAGAATCACTGATTATTTCACCAATTTTTTCTTGATCTATTACATCTTTTACATTTTCTACTCTATAGTTATAAATTCTTTATATTACTCTGTTTTTATTTTAATTAATTAAATAAAGGTTATGCATATACATATATAAAAGTTTTATGGTGCTAAAAGGCATATAGTAATAGGAGTGATTTCTTGTATTTTCCATTTCTACCCATAATACTATTCTCAGAATCAATGACTGCCAATCCCATTAGATATTTACCATAGAATTCATCACATGATTCTAAAAATGTGCTTATTTTTCTAATCTACTGTGATTTGCGGGTATTTGTTGTATTTTTATTATGACAGATAATTAACTCAGGTATACTACTATTATTACCTTTTTCTTTCTTCATTCCCTTTATTTATTGCACAATATTTAGATAAATGATGAGTGTTTCATTTTATAATTATGGAAATATTTTATCATTTCTGAGCTCATTAGTGTTAGATGAGTTAATAATTCCTTGTTTTCTACATATTTGAAATTATGAGTATATATTTCCATATCGTCAAGTACAATTTTTTTCCCCAGAATAGTTGCCTTATGGTCTCTTTCATTTTATATTCCAAACTAAACTAATTTATTAAAGCCTGTGGCATGGCTCTTGTCCAAGGACTTTGAGTTGGATTAACTTTCCAAATTCTTTGCTCTATGGCCTAATTTTGCTGAAGCCTATTTCTCAATTGTTTTCTTCAAAATAGTTTATGACTGAGATATGTTTTGAGATTTTTTATGTTTGAAGATAAATTTACTGTGTCCTCACCCTTGATGGATATTGGCTGGGTATTGTTCACTCAGTTTTCTAGCATATGGTGGTGATACAGAGAAATTAGATACCACACTGAGCTCTATACCTTTGTAAATGTATTTTTTCATGGTAACATATTCCAATATATTTTCATTAGTATGCAAGAACGTTTTTGGAATTTTGAATAGTTTATGTTTCTTGTTTTTAAAAGGCATTTGTTAAATATTGGACTTTCAGGATTTATCTATTACATTATACAATTTAATTTTCTTATTTTTGGTATATTAGTGATTTGATTTGTTTTCCAACAGCAAAACAAAACATGCACAGCTATCTAGGAGAAAACTACATGACAAAAGTAGGAAATGGAACTGAGAACAGGGCATCCAATAGACTTGAGAAACGAGTACTAAATTCTCCACTAAGGGTTCACTGGAAAGTACCATGGGCCAATTTGCAAACAGCGGTGGAAACTGGGAGATGTTTTTGCAAACCACATTGCACACACAAGTGCAAACAGTGTAAAGTAGTCTCCAGTAAATGAATTAGATCCAGCCCTGTAAACTCAAAATTAACAAATCAGAGTATCTTTCTGATAACTTCCATTCTAAATGACTGCAAAAATAAGATCAAAGCAAAACAAAGATCTAGATGAAAGTGGGTAATAGAGGGGCACCTGGGTGGCTCAGTCTTTAAGCGTCTGCCTTTGGCTCAGGTCATGATCCCATGGTCCTGGGATCGAGCCCTGCATCGGGCTCCCTGCTCCCTGGAAAACCTGCTTCTCCCTCTCCCACTCCCCCTGCTTGTGTTTCCTCTCTCGCTGTGTCTCTCTCTGTCGAATAAATAAATAAAATCTTTAAAATAAAAGGATGGGCTTGGAGGAGCCTGGCTACAGATTGGTCAAGATAAGAATCTTTGTTAATATATGTAGGAAGTTAATATTTGAAACAGAGAGCAAAATACAGCAATGAGGAAAGAATGAAAAATTCCACAGGAGTTATTAGAAAGAATGGATATTTTTAAAAAGAAGAAAAGAAGAGACTAACATCCTCATCTCCACTGAGGAAAATTATGAAAATTCTAATATAAATGAATATATATTAAAATCAGAGCAAAATATAGGAAAATAATTATTTGTAGGAATATAGGAAGATTCTCTTATTATAAATTCAAAGAAGAAAAATTGTATCAAAATATGAAGAAAGAAGACATGAAGAAAGAAGCTCAAATATATAATGTATTATGCCAAAAAAAATGAATCCTAGATTATAAAAATGCAAGAAAGCTAACTGATTTTTTACTGTATAAATAACAACTTAGGAAAATTTCAAAACATAGATAACTTACAAAAATAAACCAATTAACATTATTAGTAATCAGAAAAATGCAGAATTTTCCATTTTCTACCATTCATATCAATGCCTGTTTAAAGCAAAAAAAAAAAAATAGTATTCAGTAATCATCAAAACTGAATAAAATTCAAAAAAAAAAAAAAACAAAAAAAAACTGAATAAAATTCAGTGAAATGAAGAGCCAAACAATGACAGTGAAGGCATAAGTTGTTTCAGTTTTCTTTAAAACCATTTTTTGGTGGGGAGCGGCAGTGTGGCTCAGTTGGTTAAGTGTATGACTCTTGATTATGGGCTCAGGTCATGATCTCATCGTCGTGAGATCAAGCCCATGTTCTGCTCCGCACTCAGTGGGGCATCTACTTGACATTCTTTCCCTCTGTCTCTTCATCCCCTGCTTGCGCATGCCTGCTCACACACACTTTCCCTCTCCCTCTCTAAAAATAAAATAAATCTTAAGAAAAATCAACTTTTCTTTTTTAATTTTGATTTTTCTCTATTGATGGGGCAACATTTACTTTTCATAATCCACTTCTCAAAATCTAGTTTGAGGAAATAATCACAGATGATTTTTTCAAAGATGATTATTCTAACATTATTCTTTATTGAGAAAATAGAAGCACTTTAAATACCCATGTTTTTATGTAACAAAACTGCCATATAATGTCTTATACCCTCATTTAGTGCTATTTCTGTCATTGAAGACCATCCATTACTATTCTCTGTATGCCTTTCCTCATGGCCGCATGTTGTTCTCACTTCCTTCTTGTCTCCACTAAAGAGCCCGTTAACAGAATGACCTTTCTTGACCTCTCCTTGTGTGAAAAGCATCACCCTTTTTAGTCTTCAGGCCTTTTACAGTGTCCTTACCCATTTTATTTTTTTTTACACAGAAAATGGAACTTAACATTATACATCAAGTTATTTTATATACTTACTATTTATTGTCCGTCTTCTCCAGTAGAATGTAAACTGCTTGAAAGTAAAGATAGTTTGATTCGAAGTCGTGATCCCATGCCAGTGATTATGCCAATACCTGGTAGTTATTCACTAAATATTAGTGAATGGATACAGAAGAATTTTTTAAAAATAAAGATTCTATTTATTTATTTGAGAGACAGAGAGAATACAGGCAGGGAGGAGGCACAGAAGGAGAGGGAGAAGCAGACTCCCTGCTGAGCAGGGAGCCTGATATAGGGCTTGATCGCAGGACCCTGGGATCATGACCGGAACTGACGGCAGACGCTTAATGACTGAGCAACACAGGTGTCTCTCTCTCTTTTTTTTTTTTTTAAGATTTCTTTATTTTTTAAGAGAGAGAGAGAGAGAGAGAGAGAGCATGCAAGTAGGGGTAGGGGCAGAGGGAGAGGGAGGCAAGCAGACTCCCACTGAACAGGGAGCCTGACTCGGTCCTCAATCCTAAGACCCCGCGATCATGACCTGAGCTGAAATCAAGAGTGGGACCCTTAACTGACTGCACCACACAGGCCCCTTAGAATTTCTTATTATGGACCTCCTCCAGCTTACTTTGTGCTTAAAACATCTGATAAATGCTAAAAATGTTATTATATCTCTAAATTGACACTAAAATCTCAAATATATCTTATCAACTAAAATTTAGGAAAACATGTAAGTGACCCTTGTTTGTTATAGTCTACAATGTGAACATATTGTTATCTCTTATACCTAGAGAATACTAAAAAAACAAAATAAGCCATTACTACCTCAACTTCTAGGAAAATTGTGAATAATTGAGTCTTTTTGATAGTTCTCTTTCTCATTTAAGTAAGGAAGTTGATACTCTCCATATTTTCAGTCTTATGTAAGTTTGGCTTATATGAGTTATTCTTTCTGAATTTAGGCATTTCCAAGTTCCAAGAAACTTACCTTTTTTCAGATAAGGTACAACTGAAGACGGATCAAGGAGGGCTGACTTCTAGTAAATAAGTTCATATTCATATGCACAAAGGGGTAAGAATTACAAAGGATTCTGAGCAATGTATAATATTAATAATATATAGCACATATCTTTCAAGTAGTACACCCTCAAATATTTGTGCAAGATTTACATTTGAAATTAAGAATTTATCTTTTTGCAACATTCCTTTAGTGGGGCTACTGTATTTAACTTGAAAAAGAAGTTATAATCACTATTCATAGTGTTGTATGTGTGTGTGTGTGTGTGTATCCATGCATGTTTGTTCTTCTTTTAAATATATTTACCTAATACATAAACAAATGTATTAGAAAAAACTGTTGGATTCCCCCCTGAATTATAGTTGTTCCTGCCAACAACCCAAGAAATAGATAGATTTAAGCTCCCTTGAATAAATAAATTGTATCCCCTGAATAGAGTCACCTGAAACCCAGGAGTAGAGCTGAGAGTGAGTTGACTAAAGCACAGAGATACTGTTTCTCTTTCTAAACTCCTTTAAGTTCAGCAAACTTCACATTCACTTGTTTTGCAAAACGTCATTTCACAGACCAAACTTACAAGCGATACGGGTTTGACTTAATAGGGATATTATAATTGATTAACTTATAAACTGTCCTCTTGTATCCAGGGTCAGTCTCGATTACTCCATACCTGCTATGTGAATTGGGCAACCCTTCCTTTTTGTCGGCATGGCAGAATGATTGCATCATGCAATTTACAGTCATAAAAACTCTGTTATTTGTAATGACAAATTACAAATATTTTGAGAGAAGTCATTTTCATTTATTCTTTAAATCAATGGGATCTGTATTCATTTCTATCAAAGACCTATGTACCAAAAATGCCTTTTAAAAAATAGAAAACTAACTTACCAACCAGTTATTTTACCAGCTTAAAGAAGACAGGCAGGATCAGGTTTGTACTTCCATTAGTCTAAAAGGCCTGTGATTGGGCCTGGAATAAATTGTACAATAAATGGTCAGAGAACATCGGATACCTGGATAATACATTGGTCTTGCACACGATTAGTCATTTTGATGAATATCTATAAATCCCTGTGTATTTAACATTAGTATAAACTTTGAGTGGAAAATAGCTGTGTGTTTCAGATGGCAAAGCTGCGTGTGTCAGTGGAGGTCCCTGGGTCCTTGTGTGACATCCTTGCACTAGAAATGCATCTCGAGTGCAGTTGTTTGTTATGTAAACTCTTGAGAGCGTGAATTTGTGACTGCAGCATTTCCTAGCCTCTTACGAAATATATAAATCTCTCAAACGCAAATTGTCATCTACTCTTAAATGAATATGCGAGGTTACCGGTGCAAGCAGTCCTCCTCCTAAGATGATGAAGATTTTAGAATACATAAGGAGTTTCTGCCGTGCATTCCTGTTTGTTGCATCTGAGCAAGTTTATCTGGCCTCCTTCTGTGAAGGACTTTCGATTTTGTTTTCTGAGTCTAAAATATATCCTCATCTTTGGAAATCTACTTATTATTGAGATTATTTTAATAATGCCATCTGTCTTCCTTTTCCATTGAAAAATTAAATCTATATTCAATTACATGTGGTATTTTTCATTGTTTAACTGTGTCATTATCTATTTCCTCTTACTTATCTACTTGAAAATAAATATAGATCTTCTTATCTTAGGTCTGTAGTGATCTCATCATGCTCAAATGAATTTCAGAAAGCTGGTGGTTATCCTTTTCCTTTCATCAATAAGCTGATACTTTTCAAAAAATCACGTTATTAAAGAATATAGTTCACTTTAACTTTTCATTACTCAAAGTTTTCATCCTACCTTCTTTCAACATCTGCTAATAACTTTTTTTTTTTTAAAGATTTTATTTATTTATTTGACAGAGAGAAATCACAAGTAGATGGAGAGGCAGGCAGAGAGAGAGAGAGAGGGAAGCAGGCTCCCTGCTGAGCAGAGAGCCCGATGCGGGACTCAATCCCAGGACCCTGAGATCATGACCTGAGCCGAAGGCAGCGGCTTAACCCACTGAGCCACCCAGGCGCCCCTGCTAATAACTTTTAATGTCCTGTGGCTATTTTTAAAAAGCTTAGAATTGAGGATTTCTCACTCTTTCTCTCTCTCCTATTTCTGTAGCATAAAATTATTATTGTACCACAGTAATCGAAGATCTTATATCTCCTAGAGTCATGTTATTCAAGTCATAATATTATTTTTATGGACCTATCCATATGCTAAAATCATATGGTTTCTTCATTTCTCTCCACATTTATGTTTCTTTGTTATAAAAATTATTTATATGCATATATATTTATAAATAGAGATATATAAATAATACACTAAATTTATATGTCTTGCTTTCTGCCTAATACTGCAAATAGCACTTAATTCAGAACAACTGTTAAAGTAGCTACATGATGCTTTTATTTTTCCAATATACTAGAAAGGTTTCTTACTGACTTAAGGCACTGCTGCTATCTCTACCATAAAACTCAGCATTGTGCTCAAGTGAGATTCTGTTGTCTCCTTTGCCACTTGGCTTAATGAAATATTTAAGGGGACATGCAGAGTATTTCAGAATTTCCCTTATGATTTTCCTTGAATCCACCCCAGTGTATTCATAATCAGACTAATGGTGCTTTTCTGCTCGAAACATTGCAAGAACTTCATATCATCCTTGGAATAATATCCAAAATCCTTATAATGGTTTTATTTGGTAGGTCTTATAGGATATGATCTCTGCCAATTTTTCAAATTCCCAACCATGTTTCCCTGGTATATTTCTGATGTATTACATCTAAAATCTTGACCAGACTTCTTTGTGCAACTTTTTAATCTTTGTCAAACATACCAACCTGATTCATGTTTTATAACCTTACCATTATTGTTTTCTTTACATGAAATTCTGCCTAACTTCCCTATCTCCTAACTTGCTCATTTCTTCACATTATTTTTATCTTTGCTCATGTAAAAAGCATATATAATGTTTTTCTGAGAGAGAGAGCTTTACCTCATGTCTTCGTCTGCTTGGGGTGCTGTAACTACATCATATCATAAGACTGGGTGGGTTAACCAACAAAATGCCTTTTCTCATGGTTCTAGATGATGGGAAGTTCAAGTTCAAATGCTGCTGGCAAATTTGGTTCCTGGTGGACAATTTATTCATGGCTTATAGATAATTGCCTTCTTGCTGGATTCTCAGATGGTCTTTCCTTAGTGCCTTGGCACAAAGAAGGAGAGCAAACTCTGTTTTCTCTTTTTATAAGGACACTCACTAATCATTGTATCAAGGCTCCACACTTGTGACTACATTTAACCTGAATTATTTCCTTGGAGTCCCCACCTGCAAATATAGCCACACTGGAGGTTAAGACTTCAACATATGGATTTGGGAGGGATGCAAATGTCATACTATTACTAAAATAGTATGGTTCTTCATCTACTGTTCTGTATCCCCTATTTTTCTGTGATTCTCGTACTGAATTCAAAACTATTTAAAATGGTATTACAGGACACCTGCATGGCTCAGTCTGCTAAGCATCTGACTCTTGATTTCAGCTCAGGTCATTATCTCAGGGTCTCATGACCCTAAGAATGAGCCCCGCATCAGGCTTTGCACTCAGTAAGGAGTTGGCTTGAGAGTCTCTCTCCCCCTCTGTTCCTTCCACCCCCACTCCACTCTCTAAAATAAATAAATCTTTAAAAAAATAAAATGGTAGTATATATTTGTTTTCTTGTTTATGAAATCTCAATGAATTCAGACATTTTGTCATATTTTTAAAATTCATTTTCCTAGAATCTGGTACTTGATAAGCATTTATTATTTTAGAATAACTAAATGTTTCAAGGACAAATGAATCCATTATGGAATAATAATAGAGTCAACAAAATTTAGGAAACAGAGACATGTTTGAAACATGCCATGAAACATCAGAATGTCATGGCTCTAGTTGAACTTGGGCACTTCTTAAGCCTATGACTTTCCTCTTAATTCAAATTTGTGTTAATAATATCTAGGGCAACCTGGGTGGCTCAGTTGGTTAAGGAGCTAACTATTGATTGCAGCTCAGGTCATGATCTCTAGGTCCTGATAGAGTGGGGAGTCTGCTGTAGGATTTTTCTCTTTCCCTCTGCTGTTCCCCTACCCAACTTGTACCCTCAAACTTATTTTCTCTCTCTCTATAAAATAAATAAATCTTTAAAAATAATAATATCTAAGTCTCTGTTGGATTTCCCAAGTAGAACAGAGGGTTGGAGATGTCATTATATGATTTGTATTTATCAAAAAATTTTTTTGTATTGAAGTAGTTGGTATTCAAAGCAGCATGGAGATTTTATTCATTTTTTACTTACAAATGAGATCTTGTAAGAATAGGTGAGTCATGAAAGCTCCCATCACTCCTATTTCAGACAATTTATGTTACTCATATTTCTTTTAGGAAACTCTTCCAACTCTTTAAGAATTGTTTCTACCTAACTCTATTTCAGGGAGTGAACAATATATCCACCTTGATGATTATAGAAAGCAAACATATCCTTATATAAATATAGAGCACTTAAAGTCAAGTACCCATTGGACAGAGGTAACTGAATAAAATTACATAAGAAACTGTTAAACAATTTCTGTAGAGTTTTATAGACCAGAATATTGGTGTTTTCAAAGAATGCATTTTTATTTAGACACTTTTGTTTGTTTTGTCTCAGCACTGGTTTGCATTTGTTCTCATTGCTCTGTATTGCCTGCATGCCTAAAGAATAATGGTGTCCCTTCTTCACTTTTCCCATTCATGTAATATGAGCCAAATTAACCAATCCAAAATATACATAATGCATATGTGAATCTATTTTTAACTCCAGGATCCTACAGTGCACTCACTAGAGGGAGAAGTTGCTTGGAAACAACCATTAGGATAAAATAATTAGATCTGATATGATTATGGACCCCTTAAATCTGTGACAGTTTCATCACTTAGTCCATTGATTTCAGAGAACAGCTTCTGGTACTTAAAAAAAGCTACATTTTCAGTGGATATTGGAAATGATGTCAAGGAAAGCCACTCCTCTAATCATCACTTCTAACCTTCAATACCTCATTATTGACCAGATGCTGGCTCATTCATTCAAATTACTTAATTGAACAATTCAAGTCCAAGCATAATGTAGACAAATTAATTTAGTGACTGTCAATGGCTGACATTCCCTGTGAAACTTTAGAAACTTTCTGTATAATTTGTAATAATACTCAGTTGACCCATTTAAAAACCTCATTATTTGGGTGAACCTTACCTTGAATTCCGCTTTCAAATACCATTGTGTTTTACAGTCGTTTATGTTTTCTTTTCCTTATTGACATAGGTTTTACTCTTCTTTTCATATCTTGAATCTATTCATCTTATGAAATTTATTTTGCCTTTATTGTTTAATAGTATGGGTTCAGCTTCACCTTCTAAACCAACATTTTTACAAAAGTATTTGGTATCAGAATTTCAGAGGATAGACAGGGCATACAATACTTCCCATGTAAGAAATTATGGAAAAAGAAAGAAAATTTTTATTGCACACCCAACTGAAAGATAAAGTGCCTCCAGTCCCCCAATTATAAAAGATACAATCTCAGCTACAATAATAGATTTGCAATCAAATCCATACTAAAAACTGAGTGTTGAGATCATCATCCATTTCCAAATTCCTTTCAGTTTGTATTTATAGAGAATTCACAAAGAATTAAAAACTTAAAAAAAAGGACCACCTAGGGAGCACAGTTGGTTAAGTGCTGGACTCTTGATGTGGGCTCAGGACATGATTCTCAGGGTCATAAGGTCAAGCTGGCATGAGATTCTGCACTGAGTGGGGAGTCTCCTTGAGACTCTCTTTTCTCCACACCCCCCATATCTCTAAAATAAATAAATAAATCTTAAGAAAAATACTTAGAAAAATTTTTCTTATTCAAAATGCATCATCCTTTAGAAAAGTGCTTAAAGCTAAAGGAAAATAATCCATCATTTTTTTTTAAAGACTTTATTTATTTATTTGACAGAGAGAGATCACAAGTAGGCAGAGAGGCAGGCAGAGAGAGAGAGGAGGAAGCAGGCTCCCTGCCGAGCAGAGAGCCCGATGCGGGACTCGATCCCAGGACCCTGATATCATGACCTGAGCCGAAGGCAGCGGCTTAACCCACTGAGCCACCCAGGCGCCCCATCATTTTTTTTTCTTTCAGATTTAACTTGTCTTTTAACTCTCAGAGACATAAATGATATGACCATTCTTTTATAAAATCAACAATTTCCTAAGAATATCATGAATAAATAAAATACTTTATGTAAAGTATATGTGCACCATATTTAAGAAAGTTCTTTGAGCTTTTAGTAGGACAATTTATGGCAAATCAAGTTTGAAGTTATAAGATAAAGAAATATGCCTAAAATAAAAGTATATTGATAAAATAACAATAAAAGAGAATCCTAGCAAATAACTAAAATAAAAATGGCATAATTTTAAGGTTGTTTGATTCAGTAAATTTTAAACTCTTTATAATACTGTATGAGAAAATTTATGAAAATCCCTAGTAGTGCAAAGAAATCTATAGTGGCAGAGGGAGGGGGACTGCTTGCAGAACTAGGTTGGGGAGTTGAGGATAGGTGGGAAGGAGAAATTAGAAAGGGTATAAAGAAACTTGGGGCGTAAGCTACATGTTTGTGATTTTGGTGATGGTTTTGCAGATACATGCATATGTCAGATTGTCAAATTGTACCCTTTAAATTGGTGCAATTAATTTTAGTATATGTGCTGCCGAAGCGAGCACAAATTGGTGCAATTAATTGTTTATAAATTATACCTCAATGAAGCTGGAAAAATACATGCACAGCAAAATTGGCACAACTAAAAGGAGAAATAAATCTATAAATAGATTGGGAGGCTTTAATCTCTCTCAGTAGTTACTAAAACAAGCAGATGATACATGAGTAAAAGATGATTTGAAAACCATTTAACCAAAATGACCTCATGAAAATACAAAGGACATTGTATTTTAGGGAATAAAAAATAAAAAAGAATACATTCTTAATGACACATAAAAGATTTATCAAAATTAACCATAAACTGACCTGTATGGCATCAATGGTGAGTTCCTTTAAGTATTTAAGAAAATTTTTTATCAGTTTTACATAGAGTATTTCAGGAAAATAGAAAGTAAACACGTAACAACTAGTTATATGAAGCAACTATAACTAAATCAAAATCTGGTGATTTTTTTTTTTTTTGCCAGATTTCTACCACAGAGAATTATTAAACATCCATTTTTCCATGAACATACAGTTACAAAAATGCTGATCAAAATAGGATCAAAACAAATTAATATAAAACAACAGGGGTTTGAATAAGATTTATTTGCAAAGTGAACAATCTTCAAAAATCTTATCTTATGTATTTATCACATTAACATGGAAAAAAGGTGAAAACTTAGGTTGTTATCTTGATAGAGTCAGTAAAAAACTTATAACAAATTTTAACACTGATTTGTAGTTAAAAAATTAGAAGTTAAAAAAATTAAACTTTTTAAAAATTGGAAAAATTAGAATAAAAGACAGTTTTGTTGGTGATTTTCAAACTGTAAAAACCTAGAACATATATATTAACATGGTTTATTGGATAAATACATCTGAGGTCATCAATTTTTTACAATAATGTATTAAAGGTCCCAGATATTGTAATAAGGTGATAAAATTTTTTAAATATCAAATTTTTAGATGAAATGACTGTGTAAAAAAGGAAACTTCAGATAAATATCTATGAAATATTGCCAGAAACCATAAACTATTTAGGAATAATTTTAGGAAAAATTTCTTCTGAATCTGTACATTTTAAAGTACAAAATGTTGAGAGAAATGTTATTGAAGAATAATTAAATATATTAAAGGGAATTTATTCCTCTTGAATTAAAAACCTGATTTAAAGATGGCATCTAACTTCTAGTAGTCCTTGTATTTTTCACATCAGGCCCACATAGAAAAAAAAACAAAGGAATAATTGCCAGTTTTACAAAAGAAAGTTCTTAGTGAATGATGAAATAGGAAATATACATAAAACATACTAAAAATTATTCAGCCTTAAAAAAGAAAAAAATCCTGCCATTTGCAAGAACATGGATGAAACTGGAGAACGTTATGCTCAGTGAAATAACAAGGAACAGAATGACAGATATTACTTGCTACAACTTATGTGAGGAATCTAAAAAAGTCAAAGTAAAAGCAGAATGTTGCTTAGGGATGGAGGAGGTAGGCAGGGGAAATAGGAAGGTATTAGTCAAAGGGTACAAAGTTTTGATAAAGGCAAGAATGAGGCCTAGAAATCTACTGTACCCCATAAGGCCTGTAGTTAATAATATTGCATTATATAATTTAAAAAATTGCTAAGCATGTGGGTCTTACATTGAATGGTTTTTATTGGATAAAAAATAATAAAGAGGACAGGAAGAAACTTTAGAAATGATGGATATGATTATGGCATAGATTGTAGTTATGATTTTACATATGTATATTATCTACAAACTTGGGATAATTGTTCTATGTTCTGGGACTTTACAGTCTTGAGTTCCCTTTCAGGACAAAGATTTTTGAAACCTAATCAGTTTGGTTTGTTTTTTTAATGATAGCACTCCTTTTAAGATGTAATAAATATTAAACAGTCTAACCACTGTAATATATGTGAAGAGTGCACCTGGAAGAAGACAGAGATTGGTAGGCAGTGGGAAATAATAGAAGAATATACCTTTTTGTTGATGCATCTAAAATACTGTACACACATACACAAGCCATATGCAAAATACTCTATGTATTTATTCTATTGAAAATTATTAAACCACTTCTGAGTGTTAGATGTCTACAACGCAGGAATATTATAATATAGTAGTTGTATTTACATACAATATATAGATGCTGAGTATGAGGGATGTCTGTCACAGATTGGTCAGAATATTTTTCACCCCACATTCTATTTTGAGATATAACTAGCCCATCAAATGAAGGTGAGTATTTCTTTCCTCCTTAAGCTGATCTTTTAACATATTTGACAGCATATTGAGGAGTGATACCGTGTCACTCTTAAGGTTGGATTTTAGGAGAACCACAGTTCCTGCCTTAGCATCTTGAGATTTTCCTTCTTGGAGACTACATTCACACAAAGGGGCTGACATGTTAGAGAACAGAAGCTTCTGGCTGTCTCAGTTGAGACCCAGTGGACAGCTAGCGCCAGCTACACAAGTGAATCCATTTTCAAACCTCTGGATATGCAGGGTCCCAGCTGAAACCAAGCGAAGATTAAGAACTGCTTGGTCAACTCACAGAATCATGAGAAGAAATAAATGTTTATTATTTGTGCTGTTAAATTTTGGAGTGATTTGTTATACATCAAGAGATAACCAAACAAGTCCTGAAGTCATAGCTCTGTCTTAAAAAAGTGCAATGAAATATTTTCACGGAGAAAGTATTTTAGGGGTGCCTGGGTGGCTTAGTCAGTTAAACGTCTGCTTTTGGCTCAGGTCATGATCCCAGGGTCCTGGGATCAAGCCCAGCATTGGGCTACCTGCTCAGCAGGAAGCCTACTTCTCCCTCTCCCGCTTGCCCTGCTTGTGTCTCTCTTTGTCAAATAAAATATTTTAAAATTTTAAATTAAAAAATTAAATTAAAAAAAGAAAAGAAAGTATTTTAGAAGACTGTTTTGTATATTTATCTTCCTCTGCTATTTTCTATCTCTTACCACCCATTTTAAAATCTGTATTATTTAAACCAGGGGTCAGGAGACCATAGCTCACAAAATTGTTATGGGTTGAACTGTGTCTCCTAAAGATATGCTGGAGTCCTCACCCACAGAACCCATGAATATGACCTTATTTAGAAATAGGGTATCCAGCTGAGATGAGTTCTGGGTTAGGTTGAGTGGTATCTTTATGAGAAGAGAAGAGACACAAGGAGCACACCATGTAACAATGGATACAGATTGGAGAGATACTTCAAGAAGCAAAGAAATGCCAGAGATTGTTGGCAACTACCAGAAGCTAGGAGAGAGGCATGGAAGTGATTCTTCTTCAGAGTGCCTAAAAGAAACCAACCCAGCTACAACCTTGATGTCAGACCTACAGGCCACAGAACTGTGAGAGCATGAGCCACCAGAGGTGTAGTGATTTGTTATGATACAGAGCCAAATGCAGCCTACCACCTGTTTTTATAAATCATGTTTTATTGTAGTCCAGCCAGTTAATTCATTTGTATACTGTTTGTGGCTGCTTTCAAGCTACAATGGCAGAGCTGAATAGTTGCCATAGAAATCATATGACCTGAGAGTGTGTGTGTGTGTCTATCACCTATTATGTCATGGATCTTTTCTGAACACAATGGCATAAAACTAGAAATCAGCCACAAGAAAAATCTGGAAGAAAGAAATACATGGACGTCAAATAACATGCTACTAAACAATGAATGAGTCAACCGAAACATCAGAGGAGATTAAAAAAAAAAAAAAAATACATGGAGACAAATGGAAATGAAAGCTTAATGGTCCCAAATCTTTGGAATGCGGCAAAAGCAATTCTAAGAGAGATTACAGGCCTACTTCAGGAAGCAAGAAAAATCTCAAACAAGCGAACCTTTTACTTAAAGGAGCTTCAAAAAGAAGAACAAAGCCAGTAGAAAAAAGGAAATAATAGAGATTAGAGCAGAAATGAAATAGAGGCAAAAACACAATAGAACAGATCAGTGAAACCAGGAGCTAGTCCTTCAAAAAGATCAACAAAATTGATAAAGTTCTAGTCAGACTCATCAGAAAAAAAGATAAATAAGTAAAATTAGAAATGAAAGAGGAGAACTAAGAACTGACATCACAGAAATACAAAGGATTATAAGGGAATATTATGAAAAATTATATGCTAATAAATTTCTATATGCTAATAAAGAAATGGGTAAATTCCTAGAAACATATAACCTTTCCATACTGAATCAGGAACAAATAGAAAATTTGAACAGACCGATTACCAGAAGTGAACGTGAATCAGTAATCAGAAAAACTTTCTAGTCCTAGAAAGTCTAGGACCAGATGGCTTCACAAGTGAATTCTACCAAACATCTAAAGAAAAGTTAAAACTCATTTTTCTCGAACTGTTCCAAGAAATAGAAGATGAAAGAATATTTCCAAATTAATTCTACAAGGCCAACATTACCCTGATTCTAAAACCAGACAAAGACACTGCAAAAACTCTACAGGCCAATGTCTCTGATGAATATAAATGCATAAATCCTCAGCAAAATATTAACAATCCAAATTGAACAATACATTAAAAAAAATCATTCTCCACAATCAAGTGGGATTTATTCCAGAGATACAAGTGTTGTTCAATATTCACAAATCAGAGAGTATGATACATCTTTTTTTTTTTTTTTTAGAAAAGATTTTATTTATTTATTTGGCTTGCTGAGCAGGGAGCCCAGTGCAGGGCGCCATCCCAACCCTGAGACCATAACCTGAGCTAAAGGCAGAGGCTTAATTCTCTGAGCCCCAAGCATGATACATTTTATTAACAAGAGAAAGGATTAAAAAAAAACCAATCTCAATAGATGCAGAAGAAAAGCCTTTGACAAAGTACAACATCCATTCATAATAAAAACTCTCAAGAAAGTGATTTTAGAGGTAAAATACCTCAATATAATAAAGGCCTTATATGAAAAACCCATAGCTAACATCATAACTCAATGATGAAATACTCAGAGCTTTTCCTTAAAGATCAGGAACAAGGCAAGGATGTCCACTCTTACCTCTTTTATTCAAGATAGTATGGAAGTCTTAGGAGCAGCAATCAGACAAGCAAAAGAAGTATAATGCATCCATATTGGTAAGGAAGAAGTAAAACTTTCGCTATTTGTGTAAAATATGGTAATATACATAGAAAACCCTAAGGGCTCCACCAAAAAACTACTTAACTAGTAAGTGAATTCAGTAAAGTCACAGTATACAAAACTGAGCCACATACAGAAATCTGTTGCAATTCTATACACTAATAATGAAGTAGCAGAAAGACAAATGAAGAAAACAGTAACATTTACATGAATGTATACATATACACAGGTGTATGCATATATACATGCATTTATACATACATATATAGATAGGTAAAATTTAAATTTATTTTTACTTGAAATGTGATGTTTGAGATAAAAACAAAATATATTTGCAATATCTTCCTCTATAACAAATACTAAAGTTATAATGCTCTACGGTAATGGGGATACTTACCAGTAAAATAAGTCATCTAACAGTTAAAGTATTTGCTTGGTTCCCATAGAGATTCTGAGATGAATAAATAGGATTTTTTAATATGACTTTGTCCTGAATTATATTCAAATTATAGTCTTTATTTATGAGGATAGTTTGAGTATATTGTTTTGATTAAATAAATAAAAGGGTCAGTTGTTTTTATAGTATCTATTTATACATAGTCAAAAAAGAGCTAAAACCCTGAGTTACTTTTAAATCATATTTAGAGTCAGTAAAATTTGAGTTAAATTTATAAAATGGTGGATTTCACTTGGTTCTAACTTAGTAGTTCTAGATAATTAAAGAAAGCATTTTAACACAAAATTTGAAGCTCTCATCAGAATTTCCTAAATATATGTAATATTAAAGGAAATATGCTATATAATCTTAAAGTTCATCTTCATAAGATCAAAGTGATCTCCACACTAATGAAACATGGAAATTCCAACCAAAACATAAATTTTAGATTTATGGAAGCTCATATCAACATTTATAAGCTTTATATCTTCTGCATCTATATTCTCTTTGTACACCTTCAGATTTAAAAGTGTTCTTGGGAATTAATGCTTTCTTCCTAGTATAACTGCTGTTAAAATACGTCTCTGGAGCAATCATGTCTACAGAAATAGTTCTTTGGCAATATATTTTCCTTTGTGTCCTTTGACAATTTTTTTTGTCAAAAAAGTAGAAAACAGCTTTATCTCCTGTATTTGGAATAGTTTATTTTTTTAAAGATTTATTTATTTTAGAGAAGGAGGGAGAGAGCATGCACGTGAGTAAGGGGAGAGGGAGAGAGAGAGAGAGAGAATCTCAAGCAGACTTGCTGCTGAGCACGGAGCTCTGACATGGGGCTTGATCTTACAATCCAAGACCACAATCTGTGCTGAAATTGAGTTATTAGCTTAACTGACTGAGCCACCCAGGTGCCCCTGGATAATTTAAAGTGTGTATGTCTGTCTGTGTGAGGAAATGTGGGTGGCTAGCACCGAAACAGGGAAAGAAAGAGGAAAATTCTCTAAGAGACGTTTTGGCTATTGTTATCTTTTAAAATGGTAATATTTTCCAAAATGCTGTAATATTTACTGCATCATAGGTTTCATGACTATTTGATAGCAACTGAGTTATATACATACTGTCTGGGGGCCATATTTAAAATAACTGTCAGTGAATTGTTTGCAGAATACTCTATCAAAAAGTTGCAGTATATATACACAATGGAATACTATGCAGCCATCAAAAGAAATGAAATATTGCCATTTGCGATGACATGGATGGAACTAGAGGGTATCATGCTTAGCAAAATAAATCTTGCAGAGAAAGACAACTATCATATGATCTCCCTGATATGAGGAAGTGGAGATGCAACATGGGGGGTTAAGGGGGTAGGAGAAGAATAAATGAAACAAGATGGCATTGGGAGGGAAACAAACCATAAGTGACTCTTAATCTCACAAAACAAACTGAGGGTTGCTGGGGGGAGGGGGGTTGGGAGAAGGGGGGTGGGGTTATGGATATTGGGGAGGGTATGTGCTTTGGTGAGTGCTGTGAAGTGTGTAAACCTGGCAATTCACAGGCCTGTACCCCTGGGGATAAAAATATATGTTTATAAAAAATAAAAAATTAAAAAAAATTTTTTTCAGTTTCCTTAGAAAGCAAGAGTAAGATACTGGAGTGGGACTTTCACTGTTCCCCAGCATTGGCAACTGGAAATGCAAGTGTAAGGCTAAGAGGAATCAGGACAGCTTCATTAGAAAGGAATCCTGAAAAGAGGGAGCACATTGGTAGGTGAATGATTCAGCTCCTCACCTCTGTCACCCTAGCCATCTCGACTTCTGCACTGCCATAAATCCGGGAGTGAGGAGGAGAGATTTCTTTGGATCATGAAGGAATCCCGGGGTTTTCTTTCTTCCACCAGGAGAGAATTATGACTGTGCAATCCTTTCAGTGAGGATGATGATGTTTAAGACATAAACTCCTAGAGATTTTTCCTAAAAGAAAGGGAGACTGCCTTTCTTTGGGTGTTTGCTTATGCAGTGCACTTAAGGAATGTGGTTCTGTGCAAAATGTCTCTATAACCTGTAACAGCCTTAGTCTAAATAAAACAATGATAAAATAAGTAAATTATCTTTAGTGGATCAATATAAACAAAGCTGTCAAAATGTAAATAGAGAGTTGAGAGACTTGTATATTATTTAAACCATAATTATTAGATGCAAAAGCAAACTTTATTTGATTAATAATACTTCTTTTTTTTTTTAAGATTTTATTTATTTATTTGAGAGAGAGAGACAGTGAGAGAGAGCATGAGAGGGGAGAAGGTCAGAGAGCGAAGCAGACTCCCCATGGAGCTGGGAGCCTGATGTGGGACTCGATCCCCGGACTCCAGGATCACGCCCTGAGCCGAAGGTAGTCGTCGAACCAACTGAGCCACCCAGGCGTCCCTGATTAATAATAGTTCTGTAACTCCTTTATTACTCTCATAGTTTTTTTCCTTGCTGTTTTAAAAAGCATATCCCACTCTAAAAAGTATTTTGGATTGGGCGCCTGGGTGACTCAGTGGGTTGAGTATCTACGTTCAGCTCGGGTCATGATTCCCAGAGTCCTGGGAGCAGGACCCACATCGGGCTCCTTGCTCAGTGGGGAGTCTGCTTCTCTTTTTCCCACTCCCCCTGCTCATGCTCTCTCTCTCTCTCTCTCTATCTGTGTCAAATAAATAAATAAATAAAATCTTTTAAAAGGAAAGTATTTTGAATAAAAAAGGAAGAATACTTTTACACACACAGTAAATTCTAGTGCCCTTTGGAAGCAAAAGACAGTTGAACTAATTATCAATATCTAGTTTTGGCTTAGAGTTCTCAATTTTTTAAATACCTTGGAAAATAGTTTTAAGACAAATAAGTCATGTGCTTATAACCAGATACCAGTGAAGGTCTCTTTGTCCCTTAGTATTTAAAATAAATCTTTTAAAATCCCTGAAGAACAGTGTTCTCTCAAGGATTGTTGCTCATCCCTTGCAGCAAGCATTTACATGGTTAACTGCTGGCTCTGGGCTCCTACTTTGCTAAATTTAGAAATCCTATTGTATTTCACTTGGATTGTCCTGTTTATACCTTAGTGAAATTCAGGCCTTTTACTTAATTTCTTTCCCAACAGAACTTTCACCTGGTATTAGAGTGCATTAAAGATTCTAGGGGAAAATAATAGAAATTAAAGTTAAATATTCTAACTCTAGGCAGTACTTCATCCTTTTTCTTTTTTTAAAAAATATTTTAAAGATTGTATTTATTCATGAGAGAGAGAGAGAGGGAGAAGCAAACTTCCTGCTGAGCAGGAAACTCGATGCAGGCCTGGATCCCAGGGCCCTGGGTTCATGACCTGATGCTTAACCATCTGAGCCACCCAGGTGCCTCAATTCTTCATCCTTTTTAGAGCTGTGAAACTTGAGTTGGTGTCATACTCCACATCTTCCCAATCACTTAAGAATCCATTCAGATACGGGGCGCCTGGGTGGCTCAGTGGGTTAGGCCTCTGCCTTCGGCTCAGGTCATGATCCCAGGGTATTGGGATCGAGCCCCGCATCAGGCTCTCTGCTCAGCAGGGAGCCTGCTTCCTCCTCTCTCTCTACCTGCCTCTCTGCCTACTTGTGATCTCTCTGTCCAATAAATAAATAAAAATCTTAAAAAAAAAAAAAGAATCCATTCAGATTCTTTTGTATAGAGTTTTCTCCTACTTGGTAGATTTTTTTTTTTTAATTTTTATATTTAGTTAATGGCTTACCTTTTCTCTAAAATATACAGAACTAATGGGCCCAATAATAGTCTCTCTCCATGACCTAATGAAACATCATCTAGGTAGAGAGTTCATTCTCCCCTTTGATAAAACAAACAGAAAACACTCAGCTTTCTTAAGAAGGGAGGAGGTATAAAAGACTTTTATCCAGGTTTAGTGTTGCCTTGAGTATATTCTGTTGAAATGCTTCTTTACTCTTCTAGTTATTAACACATGCACAGCAGTGAGAGATTTACTCTAAATTTGACATATAGTCCAAGTTTCTCTGTGAAGGAAAGAGAACCCATTAGAACACAGTAGTTTAGGAAGCCATATGAAAATGACAGAAGGAAGCCAGGGAATGAAGAAGACTCAAGCCATGAACTTTGGGAGGAAATCAATATTGTTGTGGTATGAATATAAAACACATGAAACTAAATTTATTCTTGGACTGAATTATATCACTTAATGATGTAATTGCATCTTAATGATGTATTTCATAATCACATAAGAGAGAATTATGATTGGATATTTTAGGCAAATCTCTAGATAAATCCAGTACTTCTTTTTTTATATACATTTTTTTTCCCCCAGGTGTCCCCGTTGTTTTTATTTTTTTTTTATTTTTTTTTCCAATTTATTTATTTTCAGAAAAACAGTATTCATTATTTTTTCACCACACCCAGTGCTCCATGCAAGCTGTGCCCTCTATAATACCCACCACCTGGTACCCCAACCTCCCACCCCCCCCCGCCACTTCAAACCCCTCAGATTGTTTTTCAGAGTCCATAGTCTCTCATGGTTCATCTTTTTTTTATACATTTTTTTTTAAGATTTTGTTTGTTTGACAGAGATCACAAGTAGGCAGAGAGGCAGGCAGAAAGAGAGAGGAGGCAGCAGGCTCCCCACTGAGCAGAGAGCCTGATGTGGGGCTCAACCCCAGGACCCTGAGATCATGACCTAAGCTGAAGGCAAAGGTTTAACCCACTGAGCCACCCAGGTGTCCCTAAATCCAGTACTTCTAACACTCTTATCATCCTCATGTATACTCACACTAGTCATCTGAAACTTTCAAAACATGATAGATACATGGAGTGTGGGTTTTATAAGGACATTAAGAGGATATATATCCTCTGGACTCTTATTATAAAATTAATAACTTGAACATAAATGATAATGTATCTTTAACAAAACTACAGAAAAATGGCAAAGTTAAGAAGAATCTTGAATGTAAGTTTATTATAGGTTTTTTGTTTGTTTTTATAGCCAACGTTTAAAATAATATACTATTTGCTTACTCATACTGTAAAATGTACACTTTATATTCATATTTATGTTTAGCACAAGTTATGCATGTCTTCAGAAAGTTGTTTGTCTTTGTTCTGGCTTCTGTGACAAAAATATGGACTGAGTGGCTTAAACAACAAATAACTTTCTCACAATTCTGGAGGCTAGAAGTCCAAGATCAAGGTTCTGCCATTTTCTGTATCTGGTGAGACCTTGTCTTCTCCCTGTCTCCTCATGTGGCAGAAGGGGGTGGGAGCTCTCTGATATCCATTTTAATAAGGTGCTAATCCCATTCATCAAGTCATCCTCATCACTCAGCCACTTCCTAAAAAATTCCACTGTCAGATAACATCATACTGAGGATTGAATTTGAATATATGAATTTGGTGGGGGGAGGGTAGGGACACAAATATTTAGTCTACAACATTATTTATGAAAGAATAATATTTTAATTTTTTTGAGATATAAATATTTTAAATTAAATTTAAAGAAACATTTGAAGGTATTTTCTTGTAAAACAAAGTATCTTTAGGCAAAGTAAATTTTCTTGTTTATCTGCTTAGTTGTTAAATGTATTCCTATCAATCTATGTTTACATATCACTGTATCTACCTATATACCAGTATACATAGATGTATAGGTACATTTTAGTATGCCTAAATAAAGTAATTCCTTCCAAATTAATTTTGTCTTCATTCAATAGGAATAAAATTTGAGGTATTCTATAAAACATATGTAAAATTAACTTTTTAAAAAATCTATTTTCATAAACTTTGTGTGGCAGAGGTATTATGTTTCTAAACGCAAACATGTATAAAAACAAATGCTTAGATGTTCTTTAAAACCAAGTTTCTGGGCAAAGGGAACGAGCATCAAAATTCAGGAGGTTCAGAGAACGCCCCTCAAAATCAATAAGAATAGGCCCACACCACGTCACCTAATAGTAAAATTTACAAGTCTTAGTGACAAAGAGAAAATCCTGAAAGCAGCCCGGGAAAAGAAGTATGTAACATACAATGGAAAAAATATTAGATTGGCAGCTGACTTATCCACAGAGACCTGGCAGGCCAGAAAGAGCTGGCATGATATTTTCAGAGCACTAAACGAGAAAAACATGCAGCCAAGAACACTATATCCAGCTAGGCTATCATTGAAAATAGAAGGAGAGATAAAAAGCTTCCAGGACAAACAAAAACTGAAAGAATTTGCAAACACCAAACCAGCTCTATAGGAAATATTGAAGGGGGTCCTCTAAGCAAAGAGAGAGCCTACAAGTGGTAGATCAGGAAGGAACAGAGACCATATACAGTAACAGTCACCTTACAGGCAATACAATGGCACTAAATTCATATCTCTCAATAGTTACCCTGAATGTTAATGGGCTAAATGCCCCAATCAAAAGACACAGGGTATCAGAATGGATAAAAATACAAAACCCATCTATATGTTGCCTACAAGAAACTCATTTTAAGCCTGAAGACACCTCCCGATTTAATGTGAGGGGGTGGAAAAGAATTTACCATGCTAATGGACATCAGAAGAAAGCAGGAGTGGCAATCCTTATATCAGATCAATTAGATTTTAAGCCAAAGACTATAGTAAGAGATGAGAAAGGACACTATATCATACTCAAAGGGTCTGTCCAACAAGAAGATCTAACAATTTTAAATATCTATGCCCCAACGTGGGAGCAGCCAACTATATAAACCAATTAATAACAAAATCAAAGAAACACATCAACAATAATACAATAATAGTAGGGGACTTTAACACTCCCCTCACTGAAATGGACAGATCATCCAAGCAAAAGATCAGCAAGGAAATAAAGGCCTTAAATGACACACTGGACCAGATGGACATCACAGATATATTTAGAACATTTCATCCCAAAGCAACAGAATACACATTCTTCTCTAGTGCACATGGAACATTCTCCAGAATAGATCACATCCTCGGTCCTACATCAGGACTCAACCGGTATCAAAAGATTGGGATCATTCCCTGCATATTTTCAGACCACAATGCTCTGAAGCTAGAACTCAACCACAAGAGGAAGTTTGGAAAGAACCCAAATACATGGAGACTAAACAGCATCCTTCTAAAGAATGAATGGGTCAACCGGGAAATTAAAGAAGAATTGAAAAAATTCATGGAAACAAATGATAATGAAAATACAACGGTTCAAAATCTGTGGGACACAACAAAAGCAGTCCTGAGAGAAAAATATATAGCGGTACAAGCTTTTCTCAAGAAACAAGAAAGGTCTCAGGTACACAACCTAACCCTACACCTAATGGAGCTGGAGAAAGAACAAGAAAGAAACCCTAAGCCCAGCAGGAGAAGATAAATCATAAAGATCAGAGCAGAAATCAATGAAATAGAAACCAAAAAAAAAAAATAGAGAAAATCAACGAAACTAGGAGCTGGTTCTTTGAAAGAATTAATAAAATTGATAAACCCCTGGCCAGACTTATCAAAAAGAAAAGAGAAAGGACCCAAATAAATAAAATCATGAATGAAAGAGGAGAGATCACAACTAACACCAAAGAAATACAAACTATTATAAGAACATACTATGAGGAACTCTATGCCAACAAATTTGACAATCTGGAAGAAATGGATGCATTCCTAAAAACATAAAAACTACCACAACTGAACCAGGAAGAAATAGAAAGCCTGAACAGACCCATAACCAGTAAGGAGATTGAAACAGTCATTAAAAATCTCCAAACAAACAAAAGCCCAGGGCCAGATGGCTTCCCGGGGGAATTCTACCAAACATTTAAAGAAGAACTAATTCCTATTCTCCTGAAACTGTTCCAAAAAATAGAAATGGAAGGAGAACTCCCAAACTCATTTTATGAGGCCAGCATCACCTTGATCCCAAAACCAGACAAGGATCCCATCAAAAAAGAGAGCTATAGACCAATATCCTTGATGAAACAGATGCGAAAATTCTCACCAAAATACTAGCCAATAGGATTCAACAGTACATTAAAAGAATTATTCACCACGACCAAGTGGGATTTATTCCAGGGCTGCAAGGTTGGTTCAAAATCCACAAATCAGTCAATGTGATACAACACATCAATAAAAGAAAGAACAAGAACCATATGATACTCTCAATAGATGCTGAAAAAGTATTTGACAAAGTACAGCATCCCTTCCTGATCAAAACTCTTCAAAGTGTAGGGATAGAGGGCACATACTTCAATATCATCAAAGCCATCTATGAAAAACCCACTGCAAATATCATTCTCAATGGAGAAAAATTGAAAGCTTTTCCGCTAAGGTCAGGAACACGGCAGGGATGTCCATTATCACCACTGCTATTCAACATAGTACTAGAAGTCCTAGCCTCAGCAATCAGACAACAAAAGGAAATTAAAGGCATCCAAATCGGCAAAGAAGAAGTCAAATTATCACTCTTCACAGATGATATGATACTATATGTGGAAAACCCAAAAGACTCCACTCCAAAACTGCTAGAACTTGTACAGGAATTCAGTAAAGTGTCAGGATATAAAATCAATGCACAGAAATCAGTTGCATTTCTCTACACCAACAACAAGACAGAAGAAAGAGAAATTAAGGAGTCAATCCCATTTACAATTGCACCCCAAACCATAAGATACCTAGGAATAAACCTAACCAAAGAGGCAAAGAATCTATACTCAGAAAACTATAAAGTACTCATGAAGGAAATTGAGGAAGACACAAAGAAAATGTTCCATGCTCCTGGATTGGAAGAACAAATATTGTGAAAATGTCTATGCTACCTAAAGCAATCTACACATTTAATACAATTCCTATAAAAGTACCATCCATATTTTTCAAAGAAATGGAACAAATAATTTTAAAATTTATATGGAACCAGAAAAGACCTTGAATAGCCAAAGGGATATTGAAAAAGAAAGCCAAAGTTGGTGGCATCACAATTCCGGACTTCAAGCTCTATTACAAAGCTGTCATCATCAAGACATCATGGTACTGGCACAAAAACAGACACATAGATCAATGGAACAGAATAGAGAGCCCAGAAATAGACCCTCAACTCTATGGTCAACTAATCTTCGACAAAGCAGGAAAGAATGTCCAATGGAAAAAAGACAGCCTCTTCAATAAATGGTGTTGGGAAAATTGGACAGCCACATGTAGAAAAATGAAATTGGACCATTTCCTTACACCACACATAAAAATAGACTCAAAATGGATGAAGGATCTCAATGTGAGAAAGGAATCCATCAAAATCCTTGAGGAGAACACAGGCAGCAACCTCTTCGACCTCAGCCGCAGCAACATCTTCCTAGGAACATCGCCAAAGGCAAGGGAAGCAAGGGCAAAAATGAACTATTGGGATTTCATCAAGATCAAAAGCTTTTGCACAGCCAAGGAAACAGTTAACAAAATCAAAAGACAACTGACAGAATGGGGAAGATATTTGCAAACGACATATCAGATAAAGGACTAGTGTCCAAAATCTATGAAGAACTTAGCAAACTCAACACCCAAAAAACAAATAATCCAGTCAAGAAATGGGCAGAGAACATGAACAGACATTTCTGCAACGAAGACATCCAGATGGCCAACAGACACATGAAAAAGTGCTTCATATCACTCGGCCTCAGGGAAATACAAATCAAAACCACAATGAGATATCACCTCACACCAGTCAGAATGGCTAAAATTAACAAGTCAGGAAATGACAGATGCTGGCAAGGATGCGGAGAAAGGGGAACCCTCCTACACTATTGGTGGGAACGCAAGCTGGTGCAACCACTCTGGAAAACAGCATGGAGGTTCCTCAAAATGTTGAAAATAGAACTACCCAGCAATGCACCAGCTTGCATGACCCAGCAATTGCACTACTGGGATTTACCCTAAAGATACAAACATAGTGTTCCAAAGGGGCACGTGCACCCGAATGTTTATAGCAGCAATGTCCACAATAGCCAAACTATGGAAAGAACCTAGATGTCCATCAAGAGATGAATGGATAAAGAAGAAGTGGTATATATACACAATGGAATACTATGCAGCCATCAAAAGAAATGAAATCTTGCCATTTGCGACAACATGGATGGAACTAGAGCGTATCATGCTTAGCGAAATAAGTCAAGCAGAGAAAGACAACTACCATATGATCTCCCTGATATGAGGAAGTGGTGATGCAACATGGGGGCTTAAATGGGTAGGAGAAGAATAAATGAAACAAGATGGGACTGGGAGGGAGACAAACCATAAGTGACTCTTAATCTCACAAAACAAACTGAGGGTTGCTGGGGAGACGGGGATTGGGAGAAGGGGGGTGGGGTTATGGACACTGGGGAGGGTATGTGCTTTGGTGAGTGCTGTGAAGTGTGTAAACCTGGCGATTCGCAGACCTGTACCCCTGGGGATAAAAATATATGTTTATAAAAAATAAAAAATTTAAAAACAAAACAAAACAAAAACCAAGTTTCTGATCTTGTAAAGGCTTGCTTCTTACCAAATTAAAGTTAAGATGGTGGTATTTTTCTTATATATACCTAACATTTAAAAAGGAATTTTCTGTACACAACATTAAAATATGAATATTAGTTCTATTTTAAATAATTTTATTCCAGAATTTTAATATGCTCTCTTACTAAATAAGTAATATTAGCTAGATTTATTTATAATATACAAAAATAACTACTTGCAGAGAAGATAGATAATAGATTAATTTAAATAGATTTTATTTCATCACTATTCATGACACTAATGTAAACATGCAAAGTACAAAATTTTATATCTTTTTCAAATTTCTCATACAATTCAGAACGAATTTGGCTTAAACATACATATATTGAATTGGCATAGTGTAAAGGATTAGGTTTTTTTGTATTGTTTTCCAGTTAAACTTATACTGTGTCTGATTTGGGTATTAGTTTTAAGACAATACCTTTCTCATACAAATCCATAGGAAATTTAGGAAAGTAAAATATTGGTTGTCATTACATATGCATATAAGACAAACTTGAGCATTAAGCATTCATCATTATTTTGAAATAATTTTCCTTAATCATTTTATAATTAAACTGTATTAATTCACTGATTTAATTGACTGCATTTGATGATCTACCCTTTCTGGAACTTTTTTCCTGCTCTGTCATAATTTTAAAGCTGAATGCATGAAGAAAACTGCAAAATTTCTTGGGTAAATATTTATATTTAATTTTCATGGAAAATAATTTATTTCAAGCTGATATTCTATTTCCTAAATAAAATTGGTCTTTTCAGCCAAAAAGAATGATGTAGGAAATACAGAGTATCATTTTTTTAAGAAGGAACAATGAGATTTAATGTGGTTAAAAGTGAATGAAAACCATGGTAAACTTAAGTAAGGTAATGTATGGATTCATATTTAACTTAACACCAAGACACCAAAATGAGTAAATTTAAGTATATTCTTAAGTTTTGAGAAATCAATGGGAGTAGGGTCAGGATTTCAACAATGATTTTTGGTTTTATCAACAAAAGGAAAATATAGCTTTAAACTGGAAAGCATGATGATAAACTGGAAGGTATAACACTAGGTTTTGTAATATTTAGAAGTTTACACAATATGTTTTTTTTTTCTCATAAGATCTTCCCCACCTGCCTTGTATACAGTGTAAAGAATGCTCGTTGCATGGTAGATTAGACAGAAGTTTACCTCTGCTTTCATACTGATACTTTGCTAATGTGATAGCATCAAACAGGAAATGTATAAACCTTATAAACAGAGATTCATGGGGGAATAAAGAGCCAACGATGAATAAATATTAATAGGTAGTAGAACAAAATAAAAGGATTTAGCATGGTTAAAGGAGCTAAACACCAAGAGCCTGCAAAGGGGGATACTTATAGAAAGAAAGATAATTCAAGCCACATATTCCTAGAAATCCTCAAGGAGCCAGCAGGTGCAATGATAAAGGCAAGATGAGTGGGACTGGCTAAAAACAAGGGAAATAGGTGAGGGCATTTATAAGAAGTAATGAGATCCTCAAGTCCTTTCCTTGTCCACACATCTGTGTAAGAACTTCTCCCACAAAGATTCTGTATTTTCTGTACATAAGTTGGAATAAAAAGATTGTAGTCCTCGAGAATTAAGATGGTGAAAGCTGGAGAAAGGTGATATATGGAAACAGGAAAATGAGTCTTCATTCCTCCACCCTCTTACATTGTGAAGCTTTAAGATTACTGAAATCCAGATAAGTGTGTATCCCTCTGGAGAGGGGTGGGGAGATCCTTTGGAGAACCTGAGGAAACTGTATGGCAGAACAACAAAGACTGCCAGACATTTGTACCCAACACAAAGGTCACAGAAACCAAAACCAAAATCAAAGAAAGAGAGAATATAGGTCACTTACCTAAGTTCAGGAATTTAGATG
This sequence comes from Neogale vison, assembly GCF_020171115.1. Lineage (NCBI taxonomy): Eukaryota > Metazoa > Chordata > Mammalia > Carnivora > Mustelidae > Neogale > Neogale vison. The sequence goes on from NC_058102.1 coordinate 91,364,947, forward strand.
GGAAAGAACCTCTCATTAACAACACTGCATACTAGAAGAAAATGTAAAACTACTTTAAAATCCTGAGCAAAAATGTTACCTAAAAATCTACACCCAGTCCTCCCCGCTAAGAAAAAGTGAGTGTAGAAGAAACAGGTCATTTGTAAACAGGATTTCCTAAAACATGTACTTACCTTCCTTAGGATACTTAGGGAGAATGTGATACATTAAATAATAGAGTCAACCAGAAAAGAAATTGTCAAGGAATGAACCTGAGAAACAGGACTTAATACAGAATTAGGACACAGTCTCAGGAAGAAACTGCCTATCTGTTTAGGCAGTAAACAGTACAGATTGTAGAAGGAAGATCATTTCATAAGGGCTTCATAATGGTAGAGTAGGAAGGAAAGAATGACTGATTACCTCTTATGTAACATAATATGGAGACTATTCTGTACAGAGGTTTATAATTTCATTGGAGGGGCGCCTGGGTGGCTCAGTGGGTTGAGCCGCTGCCTTCGGCTCAGGTCATGATCTCAGGGTCCTGGGATCGAGTCCTGCATCGGGCTCTCTGCTCAGCAGGGAGCCTGCTTCCCTCTCTCTCTCTCTGCCTGCCTCTCCGTTTACTTGTGATTTCTCTCTGTCAAATAAATATATAATTTCATTGGAAAGAATTATGATAAAGAGAAAAAAACAAAAGATATAAAATCATTTTCATTATTGACTCTAGGAAGTATAAAAAAGCAATTGCATATAGGAATAGTGATCATGATTCACTTTATTTGAATCAGCAGCGATCAGCACATAACTATTAAGAATAAATGTTAAAAGGTAAGTTAATTTAGTGTAACACACACACACACACACACACACACATCCAATGTTTTGAGAAAAATGGAGGGAAAAAAAGTGTGAGCTTGAGTCAGTTCGAGTAAGAATTTGGGGATTTAGGCTTGAAGAATTCCTTTTTTTTCCCCAAATTTTGATTGTGGCACAAAAAAAACTTAGCTTAAAATTTACCATCTTAATTATTTGTTATGTGTGTAGTTCAGTAATGTTACGTTCATTCACATTGTTATGCAACGAATCTCCAGAACTCTTTCATTTTATGACTCCATATCCTTTAAACAATACCCATATCTCCCTTTCCTCAGTCACTGGCAACCACTACTCTATTCTACTTTCCGTCCTTATGAATTTGACTACTCTAAGTACTTTATGTAAGTTTAATCATATTTGTCTTTTTGTAACTGGATTATTTTATTTAGCATAATGTCCTCAAGGTTTATCCATGTTGTAGCATGCTTCAGAATTCTCTTCCTTTCTTAAAATTAAGGCTATATTAAAAAATTAAGGCTATATAATATTGCACTGAATATACATAATCACATTTTGCTTATTTGTTCATCTGCCTGTGGACATTTGGATTGTTCCTACCTTTTGGTTATTGGGAATGATGCTACTATGAAAGTGGTTGTACAAATATTTCTTCTGGTTTCTGCTTTTAGTTCTTTTGGGCACAGATCCCAAAGTGGAACTACTGAATCATACGGTAATTTTTCCTTAAATTTTTTGAGCGACCTCCATACTGTTTTCCATAGTGGGTACACCATTTTACGTTCCCATTAATAGTGTGCAAGTGTTCTGGGGTCTCCACATCCTCACCAACACTTTATTATTATTATTATTTTAAGATTGATTTGAGAATGAGAGAGTGTGTGCATGTGTGCAAGGGCAAGGGGGAGGGGCCAAAGGAGAGGAAGAAGCAGACTCCCTCCTGAGTGGGAAGCCCATGGCAGAGGCTGGAGACCAGTCTCATGAGGGGCTCATTCCCAGGATCCTGAGATCATGGCCTGAGCTGAAGTCAGACACTTAACCAACTGAGCCACCCAGCGCTCCTTGTTTTTTGGTAGGAAGTACCCTGATGGATGTAAGGACTGACTCATCTCTTAAAACTTTAAAGTGTATATGCTTTTTTGTTTGATTAACTATTTTAAAATAATGTTCAAAAATAATAGTTTCAAATGGCACTATGACCAAGTCTAGCAAGTATGAGTCTGAGTTGTATGTGCTTATAAATTGTTTAACAATTTTACATTGGCTGTGCTGAATAATAAGTTCTCAGTCTAAAGAATGGTCTTAACATCCATACCATACAATTTGTTAATATTCACATATGGTTTAATATTGATATTACTTGGACTAAGACATACGTGGCACATTGCTATTTAGTCTGGAGTGTGATTAATTGCAATAACAAAACACATTTAAAAAAATGGGAGCTTATTTTTCTTGTGAGAAATTTGGAGTTACACATTTCCTAGAGTGTTTTTTTTTTTTCGTGTTTAAACTATTCATCTTTACTCCCATATCATGCAAAGGAAAATCCAATAATTAAGCCCAGAGAGGTAATACAACATAAAATTACAGATCATGCAGAAAACTATTTTGGCAACTGAACGTGCCAAAGTTTGCCTTATTTATTCCCATTCTAAAACTGAAGAGTTCATTTCTGGGTACAGACACAGGAAGTTAGGTTTATGCCCTTTCCACTTTTCTACATATAGTCGAAACCACATTGTAGTATATAATGTGATATATAATATCATGTATATAATGTATATAATGACAGCTCTAGCTGTCTTTGCCACAAAACAATGCATATTTTGAGGCTCATGATGCTTTTTGGGCACTAATTCCCCACAAAATCTGGAAGAACCTTGGAATTTTAGTCTTTAAAATAATATGATGATACTCTCATTAAATTGGTGGAAAAGAGGATTATTTTTTCAACTTTACTGAGGTATAATTGACAAAATTGTGAGATATTTAAAGTGTACAACATAATTTAATACATGCATACATTGATCGTAATAGGATTCCCCAGTTGAGTTAATGCATTCTTCATGTAACATTTTTACCTTAAGTTCTACTTTCTTAGAAATTCCAATTATACAAGACTGTTATCAATTACAGTCACAATACAATGTATTACTCAGGTCTTATATGCATTCTTCATCTAACATTTTTACCTTAAGTTCTACTTTCTTAGAAATTCCAATTATACAATAGAGTGTTATCAATTATAGTCAAAATACTATGTATTACTCAGGTCTTATTCAATCTTATAATTGAACATTTGGACCCTTTTGCCAACGTCTTTCAATTTCCTCTAACCCCAGCTTCTGCCAAACACTTTTCTACTCTCTGTTTCTATGAGTAATACTTTTTTTTAGGTCACACACATAAATTTTAACATGTAATTGTCTTTGGCTAATTTTACTTAGCATAGTGCCCTCCAGGTTCATTTACACTGTTGGGAATCACAGGATTTCCTTCTTTATTCAGGCTGAATAATATTCCATATAAATATCACATTTGCAATGTGCCTGGATGGCTCAGCCATTAGGCGTCTGCCTTCAGCTCAGGTCATGATCCAGAGTCCTGTGATCGAGCCCCGTATCCAGCTCCTTGCTCTGTGGGAGGCCTGCTCCCAGCATATTTAATATACCTGTTAGTATAACTTCTTTAGAAAACTGTTTATTCAATCTTTTGCCCAGTTTTTAATTGGGTTATTATTATTTGCTATTGAGTTATATGAATTCCTTATGTATTATGAATATTAATCTTATATCAGAAATGTGCTTTGCAAATATTTTGTCCTATTCCATAAGTTGTCTTCATTTTGTTGATGGCTTCCTTTGCTGAGCAGAAGCTTGTTAAGCTTGGTGTAGTTCTGTTTGTTTATGTTTTCTTTTATTGACTTTGCTTTTGGTATCAAATCCAAAAAATCATTTCTAGGACCATTGTCTAGGAATTTATTCCCTCTTATTTCATATAGGAGTTTTATGATTCCAGATATCATGTGCAAGGCTTTAAAATATTTTAAAGTTTTTGGGGTTTTTTTTTGCTTTTTGAGAGGGAGAAGAGGGAGAAGGAGCAGGGAGAAAGGGAGAAAGAGAATCTTAAGCAGGCTCACCCAGCATGGAGCCCAATGGGGTTTGATCTCACCATCCTGAGATCAGGACTTGTGCCAAAATCAAGAGTCAAATGCTTAACTGACTGAGCCACCCAGACTCTCCTGATTTTTATGTGTAGTGTAAGATGGGATCCAATTTTATTCTTTTGTATCTGGCTGTCCAGTTTTCCCTGCTTGCTTTAATGAAGAGAATTTCCATTCTCCATTGTGTATTCTTGGCTCCTTTGTCAAAAATTATTTGGGCATATATGCATGGATTTATTTCTGGGCTTTCTATTCAGTTTCATTGATCTATATGTCTTTTTTTTTTTAAGATTTTATTTATTTATTTGACAGCACAAGTAGGCAGAGAGGTAGGCAGAGAGAGAGGAGGAAGCAGGCTTCCCACGGAGCAGAGAGCCCAATGCAGGGCTCGATCCCAGGACCCCGAGATCATGACCTGAGCCGAAGGCAGAAGCTTTAACCCACTGAGCCACCAGGCATCCTATATGTCTGTTTTTATCCCAATTCCATACTGTTTTGATTACTATAGCTTTGTAATATAGTTTGAAATCACGAGGTGTCGTGTCTTTAGCCTTGTTCTTTCTCAAGATTGTTTTGGGTTCTTTTGTGTTCCATACAAATTTTAGGATTGTTTTCCTATTTCTGTAAAAATATACTAGAATTATTTAGTTGTTCAGCTGGGTTATTAAGAACCCAGACTCTGCCTGTCTTTCCATTCCACTTCCTGAAAATGTAATCTTGTCACCTATGGTATGGTCAAAAGATGGCTGTCATAGCTTCAAATACCAAATCTGTGTTCAGTACAGGAAGTAGAAGTAGAAAGGGAGCCAGTAGCAACACTAACCACAGTGCCTTCCTTAATCAGGAAAGCAAAAACCTATCAAAACCCCACATGCCTCTAAAAAGACTGCTCAGTGTCATGTGCTCATTCATTGCTATGAGGGAGACTGTGAATGTGACAATTAAGACGGGGCTGCCTCGAAACCATTTTAGCATTCTATCTTCAAGGGAAAATTGAAGAAATTAATAATGAGTTAACAAAACACTGATCATCTGCACTTATTACTTTTACAGATTTTAGAGACTAAGAACAAAAATAAAAAATTTTCAAATATAGGTGATAATAATGAATCAAATTTAATATGGCATGAAGAATGGAAAGGAGGTATTAAAACAATACGAAGTTGTCCAAGATAACTTACATACATTTCTTTCTTTAGGTAACCAATTGGGATTCAAACTCCGGTTTGTTGAATTTTAATTACCATGTAATTTCCATGACCCACCATGTAGAGTTTTTTTTGTTTGTTCATTTTTATGGGTGGAGGGGGAAATCTAAGCTCACATACTTATGTTTCTAACAGTATACGAATACATGTAGAAGTTCGTGTTAAAAATCATTTGAAGAAAATTTGGAAGCTTAGTGTACTGTAAGCTCACTATAAGCCAGGGGCAATAAGATTATCAGAAATTCTATACATACTCATGCTACCTTAATAGAATAACTTCAACTCAAAAGGGATTCATCATATCGAAACTAGCCAAGTCACACACAAGGCTCAGTGGTTATGATTTTCATAAGCCACACATTCTGATGTGCAAAAATCAGAACTGTCTGTTTTGATTTATACTGGACTTCGTATTTATCTCACATTTCTATTTCAGCCTGCTGCCAAAAACTTAATTTAGTAATTTCCAGGAAAACTAAATCAAATTCCAGGATTCTTTTCTATTGTTTTAGGTTTAAAACTTCCCAGCCCACTCTACTTTCTCCTCCCAGGGGTTATTTCTGAGTGCTTGGCTTATGCATTCTATGATGTGGTGGGAGGTGTTGTAAAACGGTTAGATTTAGTTCAGTCTGTTCTCTGAGACATAAATTACTGGTTTGATTTTCAGGACTGCCTCCCCCTGGTGTCTACTGAGAGAACAAATATCCTGCTGGCTTCTGGTCTCAAATTCTAGTGAATTGTTTACAGTTCTGTCCCTTGTCATTTTTGTGGGCCAACTCTTATCACCTTCAGACCACGCTTCTTTCCTTTAACTACTTTTAACTCACTTGTCTGCCCTATCTGGAGGAGTAGGGAAGGTTACACCCCCAATAAATCCTTAAATTTCAGGGGAAATTCAGAAATCCTCATCTTATGTAGGAATTCTTTGCTTCTGATCATCTATTCTCCATTGTGAGATTGGTGATACCAGAGTATCAGATATACTAGAGCACATCTCTGCTTTCTGTCCTACTTATAATGAGAAATTGTTGCTAAAGGTACATTTCAATGAAGGCTATGAAAGCTTTCTCTCTTGCTGGACTCTCCACACTGTCTATAATCTTAAAAAAAAAAAAACAAAACAACTTAGCAATGAGAATGGAGATATTTACCTTCAGGGGTGGGGTAGGTATTCCCAGAATTATCAAGTGTGAATCTTTAATGTTAATTAGTATATTAACCTTTAGGAATGTGAAAGCCAGCCAAAATCAGCCTTTAGTGTTTTGAGGAAGGAGAAAAAACCAAGAACATTTGCACAAAATGGCTTAGGAGAAACAAGAGTAGTAATAATGCTATGGAAGACCTGAAATATGGTTTTGGTAGATAACATGGTACTGAATCAAAAACAAGCTTTCTGTCTCTCTCTCTCTCTCTCTTTTTTTCAGTCCTTGCAACAAATTAATAGTCTCCCACTGTTCTAAATGTTCTTATTTTCAAATGGAAATAATAGGTAGTAAATTCAGTCTTATACCTCCATTTAATGCTAGTTTCTAGAATGCTTAAGCTAAATTGTGTATATCCCTATGAATTAATTTAATGAATCCCCACTCATGTTTTTGAAAAAGTGCATTCAAGTCTGCACTATGTTTGCCTAAGGAAATGAGATTTGAACATTTCTGTCCCCAAACTGTCAGTTTTGTGCTGATATAACACTCATGTCACCCACGCTCAGAAATACTCTATATAATGCCTTTCATGAACACTGCTTGGGCTGGGAAGTTCTATTTACTCCAAGAAATCTCTTTAAGCTTTTGTAAATGGTGCATTGTAGTATGCAAGAAGCAGACCTCCAAGGAAAAGATAAAATTTCTCTATTTGGTTGTCTAACAAAGACTAGGAACCTGCATTCTTCGAAAAGAAATACAATCATGAGATAGATCAGCTATAGCTGTAATGAACACCTGAGACCTGTAACTTTTTAATCATGAAAGTTATTGATCTCTTCTTATAAGACTGTGAGAAATATGGCTTTTTTGGATACACTGTCTTGAACTTAATTTGATAACTTCTAGGACATTTTAGCACACTAGAAGATAGTATAAATTCTCTATTTTGTTTTCCTGACATTTTAGAATAATTTTCTCACAATCCATTGGTGATTATTAAAAAATTACTTTAACCCAGTATGTTAGTTCTCACCCACTTAAGGACTATATTAAATTTGGCAGTATAGTAGTTTCAAATATAAATGCTCAGTTTTAGAAATTGAAATATGTACTTTTCTTTATGCACAGTAGCAATATTCCTATTTTAAAGACAGTGTTTATTTTAGAATTTAGTCATTTTTGTTTTCTTTAATTTTTATTTTCTTAAAACTTAGAATTTAAAATATATATTAAAAGATCTTTAGATTTAGACAGATTATTGACATACCATTTTTATGCATATATAGAAAGAAAAACCTAGTGAAATAATTTTGGGTAAGGTATTTCTGAGGCAAAAACAAATACATCACAACTGCTATATGGCTAATAGTGATTGTAAGACCATCCTGAATTTAGAGTTGTCAAAATGTGAAAAAAAAGTAAGCATCATCATCCCCATGACCTTGCTTAGGAGATAAAATAATTCTAATATTGTTGATGTCCCTATTGCATACCTTCATGATCACACCTTCCTACTATCCACCCTATAAGAAATCACTATTCTGAATTTTGTGTTCCTCATTCCCTTGTTTTTCTCTTCAATTTTCTCAAATATTTATCCTAAACAACACATTGTCTGGTTTTGTTTAACTGGTATAATAAGAGAACCTTATTACATGTATTCTTCTGTGATCTTTTTACTCAACTTAGCATTATGTGATATTCATCTATACTCACGTGTATATCTACCATTTATTTTCAGTGTTGTACAGTATCCGGCTGTATGCATGTCATGGAGTTTGTAAATTCTCTTGATGAACATTTGGGCAGCTTCTAGTATTTTTCCATTACAAATGCATCTGCTATAAACATTCTTTTTATTATTATTTTTTTTATGCTATAAACATTCTATTAAGAATGTTTGAGGGTTTGAAATGTTTGAAATGTTTGAAACATGTATGAGGGTTTCTCCAAAGTATCAGATGTCTGGAAATGGAATTGCTATATCTAGATGATATTATTCAATAGAATTTTCTGCAATTATATAAATATTCTATGTATCTGGGCTAATAGGTAGCTACTAGCTGCTTGTGCTGTTGAATACACTTGACTCTTTAACAACTTGGGTTCGAACTATGTAGGTCCACTCATGCACATATTTTTTTCAATATACATAGTACAGCACTATTAAGTGTATTTTCTCTTTCCTGTGATTTTCATAAAAACATTTTTCTCTAGCTTCTTTATCATAAAAATACATATATAATACATATAACAAAAATATGTGTTAATTGACTGGTTATGTCATTGGTAAGGGTTCTTGTCAGTAGTAGGCTATTAGTAATTCAGTTTGGGGGGAGCGAAGAAGTTATATGTGGATTTTTGACTCCTTAGGGGTATTGACCCCTAAGGGTCGAGTGTACCTGAAATAGACCTAATTCATACTGAGGACCTCCTGTGATATCAGATGCCTGGCCCTTGCTTCCCAACTTAAACTCTTGGGGAACTAGTGCCATAAAGGGGATGAGGCAAAAGCCAATTCTCTTGAATCTTTCACACTTGCAAAATTTGAACTAGTTGTACATGTGTTTCTACTGTTTCTACTCATTATCAAGCTGCCCTAGATTCTTATATAGGGGAATGTGCCAGGCACATTTTTAAGTAAAGGACCTATGTCTGCTACCCCCTCAGCTGTTCTGTTTTTTATTTCTTTTCCATCAACTCTACTAGTTGTGTGTTTGGCTAAAGACCAATGAGAGAATAATTTAAGTTTGTTGTGGTGTCAGTTTATACTCTAGTCCCTGCTACTGCCCCTTTATCAGGCTTTGGACTTTTCCTGACTGCAAACACAAAAGAACATATGCTTGGAGTGAGTACACTGGGAATTTTACGAACACTGTGTATGTGGGAGACACGTTGGATTCCCTTGCCTCTTCTCCAAGTATAAGCAGAAAAGGTGAACTAAGATAGCCTGGAAACCACATGGAGGTTTTGATGCTAACCTTATCCTCATTCCCTTTTTCATGAAGCCTCCTGATCCCTGAGCTCTTCTTGTTCTCTACTACTAACATAGAATGCCTATGGTGTCCCCATATGTTGCTCTTAAGAAATAGGTAAATTTTGCCAATTAGATAAACCCATCTTTAGGTATGCTGTTCTTTCTTACAATTCTTAGGTGGAGATAGTTACAAACTTTAAAGCAAGTATCTTGATTAGCTCCAAGACATTTGAAGACTCATATGCAATCTCTTTCTTTGGTGGCCTGACCACAATCAAGCAAAGAACCACAGGAGAAACTTAACTGCCCAAGTGTACACAGCTCATAAGTGCCAAATCTGGCATTTAAATCTAAATCATGTGGTTCCAGACTTTTGCTCTGTGAGGTTTGCTATACGTCTTACTTCACTACACATCACATTACTTCATAGTGATGCTCATTCTTATCACTTGTCACAATTGCTGTTTTACATATATAGTGGCAGGTGGTATTAAAAGTAGACAGGCATGTGCATATCACTGTAATGGGTTGTCATGTATAGAGGATATATAAGACCCTGCTACATAGGCGATAAGTCACTGCAATTGAAATTGGGCAAAAAATGATGCCATTTCTGCCATGGATCTGGAGTTAAGAGTAGAATTTCATTTTCTAGGAGGTCAGTAAAATTTGCAAGTAACTAAAGTAGCTAAAAGTATATGAAGATAAATACTTAGACTTAATGAAAACTATCAAGGATTTAATTGTGAAATGAGCTCATCAAAACAGAACCAGAAAAAAAGGAATTTATGCCTGTTTCTGAGTTTCCAGTACTCTTGGTATTTATCTGCTGAGGAAATACTTGTTCTGAAAGCTTAAAGGGCAGGAAATTGGGACTGGACATCAGTAATTTGTTAATGTACCATCTCAATATTGCATTATTGATGAATTCTTAAATTCAGTACTTATGGAGTGGAGGGTTCTGGTGATTTGAGTTTCTGTTTAATTGTAAACACTTGCCACAAACATTGTTGAACAACTTCCTAGATTATATTACAGAAACTCATTCCTAACATCTCATGTTTTAATAAATTAGTACAATGCAATTTATTTCATTTTCTTAAAAATACAGCTTATAAAAAATAACTGGGCTGAATCCTCATTGTTTATTTGATATTCAATTTATTCATTGTTGAATAAAGAGGTATTTTTTTCACTTTTTCGGCATAAGATAATGAAAAATGTAGTTGCTATCTTTCCAACATGTGTTACTTATTGAGATAGGATAGAATGTTGGAGTAAAGTGTGAAAATCACTGAAAGAAGACCATATTGGGTGGTATAAGAATGTATAACAAGACCACATGCCTTGGTCAAAAGTAGTGATACAAAAGTTTCAAAAGATATTAACATTTAATGTACAGTATGAAAGATAAATTGAAATTTGCTAAACAGAAACAGAATATTCATGATTAGGAGGGCAGTATAAATCATTGTCTAGAAATGAGAATGATCCTCAGGAGCTTGGGATTCTAAAGGAAGTTCACCACAGGGACACCTGGCTAGCTCAGCTGGTAGAGCATGCTCCTCTTGATGTCAGGGTCATAAGTTCAAGTCCCACATTAGTAGTAGAGTTTACTTAAGATGAAAAGAAAATCTTAAAAAAAAAAAAGAGGAAAAAGAAGAAGAAAAATTTCTCTATAAATAAATTCTAGGTTTGCAAAGAAGAAGGCAAGTTAGGGAGAATGGTGAAAGCTGAGGCTGTCTGGATAAAAAAGAGCAGATGAAATCACTAACTAATTACATATCAATTTTACTGAAGATGATCTAAATGTCAAAGGATGCTACTGAAGAGGTTAAGCAAGTGAATGGTGTCGTTCCATTTACATTTTATAAAACTGATTCACACTTCAGTGTTGAAAAATCAAAAGAGATAAAATGTGCTATAAACATACAATGAAATATTATTCATCCTTAAAAAAGAAAGGATATCCTGTCACATTCTATAATATGAGTGAACCCTGAGGACATCATGCTAAGTGAAATAAGAGTCACAAAAAGACAAATACTGTATGGTTCTACTTATGTGAGTTATCCACAGTAGTCAAATTTATAGACCACTAGAATGGGGATTACAAGGGCCTGGGGAGGGAGAAATGAGGAGTTGTTTAATGGGTAAATAGTAGTTTCAGTTTTGTAAGATAAACAATGTGACTATATCTAATGTAATTGAATTATATACTTAACAGTAGTTAATATCATAAAGTTTATGTTATGTGATTTAAAACTTTAGTTTTTTAGAGCAGTTTTATTTTCACAGCAAAATTGAGAGAGGTAGAGGGATTCCTCATATGCCCCTACCCTCACACACGCATAGCCTTCCCTGTTATGAACATCCCTGCCAGAAAGTATTTGTTATAACTGATGAACCTGTCTCTAGTTTACATTATGTTTCACGCTTAACTTTGTACGTTCTATGAACTTGAACAAATGTATGACACGTATCCATTGTTATCATATAGAATATTTTCCCTATCCTAAAAATCCTCTGCTCTCTACCTATTCCTTCCTCAAGCATAGGATGTCATGTAGTGGAGCACCTTTTCAAGATGTCATGTAGTGGGGCACTTGGGTGGCTCAGTTGGTTAAATATCTGACTCTTGGTTTCGACTCAGGTCATGATCCCAGGGTCATGAGATCGAGCCCTGCATCAGGCTCCATGCTCAGTGTGGAGTCTGCATGAGATTCACTCCCTCTCTCTGCCCCCGGCCCCTCCTTGTACTCACATGTATGCATGTGCCATCTCTCTCTCTCTCTCTCTTAAATAAGTAAGTAAATAAATAAATCTTTAAAAAAGTGTCATATAGTTATGATTATATAGCATGTAGCCTTTTCAGATTGGCTTTTTTCACCTAGTAATACGAATTTAAGTTTCCTCTATGTTTTGCCATGGCTTGATAGCTCATTTCTTTTCATTGTGGAGCAATATTCCTTTGCCTAGATGAACCATAGTTTATTTATCCAGTCACCTAGTGAAGGACATCTTGGTTGCTTCCAAGTTTCGGCAATTATGAACAAAACTGCTATAAACTTTTGTGGGCAGATTGTTGTGTAGAATGTTAACATGTTTTTTACCACAATTAAAATAATTTAATATTTAAAGACTGATACGGGGCACCTGAGTGGCTTAGCTGGTTAAGCATCTGACCTGGTTTTGTCTCAGGTTATGGTCTTGGGGTCCTGGAATTAAGCCTCGTGTCAGGCTTTCCATTCAGTGGGGAGACTGCTTGTCTCCACCTCCCTTTACCCTTCCCCCTGCTCATACTTGCTCTCTCTCTCTCTCTCTGTGTCTCTAATAAATAAATCTTTTTAAAAAAAATAGATACTGATAAAATAGTCAGACTTATAAAAATCCAAATGAGAAACCTAGTGACCTGACCTTGAGTAGCAGTACTGCACATGAAGATAGATAATTATATGCAATTTTTTTAGGGGATAGAATTAAATTGACCCATTCTGTTCATTGTTCTAGAGATATAACATCCAGAATATTTGGGTAAGAAAACAATTTCACTTTTGACGTGTTGAATTTGAAGGATGCATCAAATGTCCACAGACAATTAGAAATATATGTTAGGACTTTGGGAAGAGTTTTAGGTATAAAAATATATTTGAGGGTCACCAGAATTCAGCAGTTACTAATATTCTTTTTAAAACTTCCCTTTCCATGGCATTCACTCACAATGAAAATGATCCTCAATTAGAAAGCAAGAATCCAGGGCGCCTGGGTGGCTCAGTGGGTTAAGGGGCTGCCTTCGGCTCAGGTCATGATCTCAGGGTCCTGGAATCAAGCCCCGCATCGGGCTCTCTGCTCAGCGGGGAGCCTGCTTCCTCCTCTCTCTCTCTGCCTGCCTCTCTGCCTACTTGTGATCTCGCTCTGTCAAATAAATAAAATCATAAAAAAAAAAAAAAAAAAAGCAAGAATCCCCTTTACATGGGGCACCTGGGTGACTCAGTCATTGTGTCTGCCTTTAGCTCAGGTTATGATCCCAAGACCCGGGGATCGAGCCCCACATGGGGCTCCCTGCTCCTCAGGAGGCCTTCTTCCTCTTCCACTCCCCTGCTTATATTCCCTCTCTCAGTGTGTCTCTCCATCAAATAAATAAGTAAAAGCTTAAAAAAAAAAACCCTTTAGGGGAATATATTGGGTATTGGGCAGTGGGAAGGAGCATATAATTTGGAAATGCTCCTTAAGGATTTGAGACAAGCTTTCCCCTTCCCAGTGGAAGCTGCATCATCCTCACCCTTTTGAAATGATAGTAATTGAAGGTATGGCAGTGTATGAAATAGTTTAGAGAGATGTTCTTGGGTGAGAAATGAACCAAGGAGAGAATCCTGAGGCATAGTACAGTTTAAGAAATGGGTAGAAGAAAAAAATGTCCTTTATTTTGAGTAGAATTCCAAAGTCCCACTTATGTTCCCTTTCTTCTATAGCAGTTTGTTTTAAAACAGGTTAGGTGAGGTAAAATTTGGGAGAACAACAGGGGCGGGAATGGGGATGGAGGTATTCTATAAAGGGTATTCTTCCTTTTTTGGTTTGTTTTACTATTCTTCCATCTTCTTACTTCCTAGATTCCTGATTAGATTAGAATGATGATTTCCCAAGGTACACTGAGGTGTCCTCAAAGCACCGTGGCAAACTCTTAGGGGTGCTACCAAAGAAAAATTGCACCCAAAAGTCTAAGGAAGACTTTATTCATTACCGCTGCAATAGGGAGAGAGATGCTGAACTCAAGTCTGCTGAAGCAAAATGCAGGAGAGTTTCTAAGTGTTATGGAAGGCTAGCGGAAAAGTACTGAAGGACATTAGGGGGATGGTTGGTCAATGTGATTAGGCCATTTGTGTTTTCTAACTGATGGATAATGAAGTTAGGTTCTCATCCCCCAACAGAGACTGGGAGATAGGGGCACTGTCTTTCTGGTGATTACATTTTAAAAGGATGGCTCCCAGCTACTTGAGAAAGACATTTCTGGCTTATAAAACTGACAAGAGGCTGGGAGAAGATTTACATCTCAAAGGGGCAAAAAAACCTTGAAATTGTAAGTTTTCTAAAGTAAATGCTCTGAATAAAGGGAAGTCAGATTCTATAGCCAGAAAGAATCTTGCCTAACATTTAGTCAACCTAAGGGGCATTCTTTGTCAGTACCTCATAATATATTTTTATATGCAAGAAAAGAACAGCAGTATCTCCCAGATACCACACTGACTACAACTATTATATTGTTTTTACATAATTACTTTTGACTTAGGGCATGACATGGAAAAATTACTAAGACTTTAAAGGCAGCATAAAATGAGAATTTATGAATCTCTAGATTTGAACAAACAATGAAAGGGTATATAATCAGATGTTCTGTATTTAGCAGGAGGGGACTACTACTATGTTGGCAAGATACCAGGATAACACACTCTTTTTTAAAAAATTGGAGTTTAAAGGGTAACATATTTATAGAACTAATTCTTTTTTTTTCCCATTTAACTTGTTTTAATGTTTCTTCACAAATGGTGAAAAATACTAAAGTACAGACAAGAAAAAATCATAATGTTGTGGCCAACATTATAAATATGGAATTATAAATTTAAAACATTTTCTGGTTTAAAAAATAAATCTGGTAGTCAGTGCAGCTCTCTGGGGGCTGTGCATCTAGTAGGGCCAGTCTCTGAGTTCCTGATGGTACTCACCTTTATCCATTTTTCCAGGTCCTCAGGCCCACCTTTTCTTTCTCTCTTCTGTTTCATCAAAGGTCCAGGGGGTCCGCCAGGGCCATGCCATCTTCCTCTATGAAAGCCACCTCGGTCTATGCCCTGGCCACTGCGGAAGCCCCCTCTGGCTCCACCACGGCTATCTTTGAACATTCCACTGGGACCACCATGGTCCATGAGGCTGTCTCTTTTGCTCCATATATCACCAGGGCCACCACTGCCATGGTCACTGCCTGGAGGTGGAAAGGGTGGTGGAAGGAAGCCTTCAGGCTTTGGGGCCTTTCACTGGCTGCATTCTGTTCTCTAGGTGAAGTTCTGGTTTCCACAACCTGGATTGGGGCACTGCCAGTCTCCAGCTCAGTGCTGGACATTTCCTCCTCCAGATGGGTTCCCTTGGGAACCCTGGGGCCCTTTTGGGGGAAAGCCACCTCTATCTCCTTCATGGTCTCCCATGTGACCCATGGGGCCCCCAGGATCTCCTGGGCCCCCGGACCTGCATGAAGTGATGGCAGCATTCATCTGCCCTCACAGGGTGGCATGCCACACTGCAGACTGTTCCTTGGAGGCTTCTTCCAAGCAAGAGAAAACTTCAGCTTGCTCCCTTGAAAATCTTTCCCATCAAATCACTCCATGGCAGCCTTGGCAGTTGGTGGGTCTTCATGGGACACTGTAGCATCACCTTTGGGCTTTCCTGTTTCCTTGTCCAAGTAGATATGGATCTTAGGTTGTCTGATTCTCTTGTTCATCTTAACAACTCCACACTGCTTAAAGATGTTGGCCAGATCATCTAGAGCCAAATTGTCATTTAGGCCTTGCACAGAAATTGTACTGTTGTCAAGAGTCTTCATCTGGATGTACAGGTGGGCCTAGACCAAGATCTGGTCCTTCATCCAAGGTTCCACCAGGTTTATTGAAGTCACCTCGCTCTCCAGCACCCATTCCACCACATCCTCCTCTCTGCCCACCTATGTTCATGCCTCCATGATCAAATCCCCCTCTTCCCCTGCCCTGGTTATCAGGGCCTCTCATGCTCTAGTTTTCTCCTGGTCCAGAAAATCCTCCAGACTCCTGCCCATAAACACCCATGCTCCTGGGGTGGTCCTGTTGGAATGGACTCTGCTGCCCGTAGCTGCTGCTCTGTTGGCTATATTGACTTGGTGCCTGCCTGTAGGATCCAGTTTTGGGGGCGATAACTAGTGGGTGGTTGCTGTCCATAGCTGCTTTGTTGACCGTAGCTACTCTGCTGTCCATAGCAGCTTGGCTGCCCATAGATGTTCTGCTGAGAATAACTGCTCTGATCCTAACTAGTCGACTGTGTAGAGGAGTCGCTGGTGGGAGGGTAAGAGGGTAGTGCTGTGACTAGCTGCATGGAGAAGCTCCCAGGTACCTGGGGATAACTGTAGTCACTTCTTCCATATCCTAGGCTGGGCTGGTTGTAACCCCTGTCCTAGATTGAGGCTGACTAGTCTCAGCAGGTTTGTTACCATCCTGTGGTCTTGCAAGTGCGGTGGCTGCCAGCTGCTGCCCATAGGCTGGGTAAGCAGGCTGAGTGCCATAAGCAGACTGAGCTGCATAGAAGGCCTGGGTAGTAGTGACCATAGCAGTGGTGATATCATAAGCACCAGTGCCATACCCCTGGACAGGCTGACTATATGTCTGGGGGGCAGTTGGAGTAGTATAACCAGCAGGAGGCTGTCCATAAGAAGTTGCATAGGCCATCTGCCCATAGGTAACAGTGGTCTGAGCCTGGGTGTAGCTGACATCAGTGGGCTGTCCATAGGTTCCATAACTTTGCTGCCCATATGCCTAGGTGGTCTGTGCATATCCTTGAGTGGGATGGGCAGTATATGCACTGTAGCCCTGGTAGGCTGCAGCTTGGCTGTATGTTCTGTAATCCATGGACACCATTTTCTCTCCTTTCTTCTCGTTCTCTCAATGTCTGTCTCCCTCTCACTTTCCCTCTTATAGAACTAATTCTTGAGACAAAGTTGCATGAGAAGCTTTTCTGTCTTTTTTTGTTGTTGTTGACTCAGTCTCTTACAATGAGGATAGCAGACAATGATAGAAACTTTTCTGTCAGTCTATATAGACGGTTCATGGGAATATCCTATTTCCTCACATATTCTATGCACCCACTCTGTTCACTTCCTCTTATTTGTCTTTTCCCTTGGCTGATTTTTAAATTTAAGTGTATGGATAATTTTACTGAGTGTCATCTCTGCTTTCAAGTAGTCTTAGCTACAAAACACTTTCTGGAAATAATCTTTATGCCCAAATAATATTTGTTTACTTATATTAACTAAGGTAAATGACTTCCTAGTTTAAGTTTTCAATAATAATCCATGAAAGATATATTTCTAAAGTGCTCAAGGACTACTGAAGGGATCTTTATAAACTATGTTTTAATTGCATACATAATGAAGTATATTTATATTACATACCTAAAAGGACTCCAACAAAAGGAAATTTTCTACCAAGTATTTATTTTATGAAAGGGATCAGCAAAAGAGATAGAGAATCTAAGTTCAGAGAATTAAATGGAAAAATAGATCTATAGTATGACATTATGGAATTAGTGGATGAAATCAAGTTAAATGAGATTGCAAAGGATATATGCTTATCATCTATAAAAAAAAAAACCAACTAATGATTGTGATGAGAAAAATTTAATGGGATACTAGGAACAGAAACCAAATTGTCATTGGTGAGGAATAATGTGAGAAGAGGAAATAATGAGAGAAAAGTATGAATAGTTCTTCCCAGAAGTTTGACTTGAAAGGTCAACTATTAACTAAAGCTTTAAATGAATGAAGAATTAGAGTTAAAGGAAGCTGTGGGGCATTAGGTGGGCATAATTAAATGTTAACTGGAAGAAACCAAAAGAAAGGAAAAAGTTGAAAGATCGATATAGACATATATGTAGCCTATTCTCTATAATGTGTAGATCTATCTTCAATAACAGAAACTTGAAAAAGCTATATTTTATATATTTTATACATCTCACTGAGATTTGTAAGGTAATAGAATAGTCTAAGGTATTTATAAGATAATAAGGGAGGTAGAACTTAGAGATTTGAGGAGAGTAGAGAAATTTAAGAAAATACACTGGAGACATTAGATAGAGAATGGATTAAGAAAACAGTACTGAAACAGAGTGGATATTAAGGACACAAGAATTTAACACCAGTCTTCATAATTTTTTAGAGATTTTATTTATTGATCTGAGAAAGGGAGAGAGAGGGGGCATGTACACACGAGTTGGGGGGCAGGGGCAGAGAGAGAAGAAGAAGCAGACTCTGTTGAGCAAGGAGCCAGACTGGGAGCTAGATCCCAGGACCAAAACCTGAGTTAAAGGAGATACTTAACTAACTTAATCAGTCTTCATAATTATCTGATTTTTCTCTAGCAGGGCTCAGCAACTGTGTTATCTATTGCTATGTAACAAATTACCCTAATACTTAGTAGCTTCAAATAACAAGCTATTATAATGGATCAGGTATCTGTGAGCGGGTTAGCTCTACAGTTCTTGCTCAACATGTCTCATGAAGTTACAGTCAAACTATAGTTCCTAAAGACATGATGAGGGCTGAAGGATTCACTTCCAAGTTCACTCACATGGCTGTTAAAAGAGTCTCCATATAGTTACTCACAACATGGCATCCCCTAAAGTAAGTCATGAGAGAAAGAGCCAGAGAGAATCAGAGGTTAACAGTGCCTTTATAACCCAATCTTGGAGTTACATACTACCACTTTTGCAATATACTGTTTTTCACACTGACCGATCTTGGTCCAGTGTGGAAGGAGGCTTCATGCCAAAAGCTACAGATCATTCAGGGTCAGTTTGAGATTGCTACTATAGTAGGGGCAGAAAAGAGAATGCTGTCAAATTCACAGATGAATGATTTTGTCAAGTGGTAGAATAGAAGGATATTGGAAAAGTGAGTTAAGAATATTGAAAAATTATTGGGTAAGCTGTTGGGATATGAAATTTGATCTGTAAATGAAAGAAAGTCAAGGATCTAGTAGGTAGGAAGGAAGTAGAGGAATACTGGGATTGGATAATAACAGAGTTAGATAACTAAATAACAGCATTAGATAATCTCAGTAGGAGCCTGAAATCATTTTCAGTTATTATTATTTCAAGTCCCAGAATGAGAAGGAAGAAACACTGCTGGTCAAAATGATATGAAGAGAAGATATTTGGAGATGATTGGTAAAGGAACTGCTAAGTCAGGATGGCATGTGTCAAGTGTGGAAAGAAAGACCATAAGTTCTAAAATATTTATTATATTAGAGGAAGTGACGAAGAGTTCAAGACAAAGATGGGGAGGGAGTGTTTTTAACCCAGTGGACTAAGTCTCAGAAAACCAGCGTTTAGCCATTCCCTACCCAAGTGAATAAGTGAATAAGCTTAGAAAGCATTAAGGTACAGAAGTCTAGGTCACAAATTAAGTGTTCATTGGATGTAGGACCTGAAAAGACTTCATGGAAAGTCATTTCCTCATCAAGAAGCTATTTTTTTCAACTAAAAACAAGAATGAAGAGCCAGAGGATTTAGGGAAAATTTCAGAGAGCGTGAATTCTAGGACAGGGCGGGAAAAATAGGACTAAGTGTAGAAGAGAGGAGGAAGGTGGAATATGACAATGATCTGAAGGCTGTCAGATTGGGGGATGCTCAAAGGTTGCTTAAGATGTAAGATACATTGTACTTAATTGACTATAAAATTAATAAGAAAATTAATTCTAGCATCCCACGAGTCCACTGGTGTCTGAGGACATGCTTTGTGGTAGTCTATGTAGCCTACAGCTCTCTCTCTGAATTTTAACCCTGTCAGGCTTCAGCTACAACCCTGGATTACTGGAGTGTTCTAAAGAGGTTCCTCTTGGTAGTGAATCAAAACCTCTAATGTTTCAGGAAATAAATGAAGATACCATACAGTGTTTGATGGTTTACACAACCAGCATTTCTGCAACAATGGATGAGCTGGTAGCGTGTGGTAATATTGTTTGAAATGGAGGTGAAGCTGAGTAGAACGACATATTCTACACAATAGATGTTTGGAATGGAGAGACTCTTATATACCAGTACTATGACATGATGATTCATTTATGAAAGCTGTAAGATTTATTGATTCTACCTGTGCAATTTGAAGCAATTGCAGAAATTTTATAAAGCAACTAACATCCATTGAGCTTAGTTTCTTGCTGTCCGCTCTATTATTAAATTTTTGCTAGATGTGGTGGAAATGGAGACATGAAGAGAAGGAATTGACTAATTTTCTTCATTTAAAGGATTTTTCAGTGTTCTATTTCTATTATAACACCAGTTCTTTAGAAAGCCATTCAGTAACTGACATGTTTATAAACAGTGAATTTCTTTTCTGTTGACTTTTTAAAAAACTTTATTTTTTCAGTGTTCTAAGATTCATTGTTTATGCATCACACCCAGTGCTCCATGCAATACATGCCCTCCATAATACCCACCAACAGTGAATTTCTTAAGAAAATATATTTAATTCATATTTGTATTTTTAGTGCCTAATATAGCATCTATCCCATAGTAGGTGCAGAAGGGGTATTCTTTTTATTGTAGGACTTAAGAAACAAAAACTGAAGTGAATGTTGCCCAAAGTTACAGTAGTCACTTTAAAAGCAAGAGAAAGAGAGATAAAAACTTTACTGAAGATTTTGCTGACTTGGTATTTATCCACTGTACTTATATTTTTCTATGTATGCATTTTTCTGTCAATTTAGCTTTATTTTGCTTTGAACATTCAGTTCTACCAAAGCAATTGAAAACTATTCCCACTTAATTAGGAAAGAGCTATCTGAATCCTGATCCCCACCTTGAAAATTGTCTCCTAATTTCTTTTAAAGATAAATACAAACACACTGAAGATTTTATTACTATCATTTTGCTATTATCAGTAATTACTTACATTAGTAAAATAACTGAGTTCAGGTAAACTTGTATGAAAAAGTTTGGCAGTTCCCTGGGTTTATCTCTCTTCTATTAATTTTCCTCATTTCATGAAAATTTCTAGTGTTGCAAACATAATAGTGATGTAAATTAAATGAAAATAAGTTGCTGATTGTTAGGGGACTTGCATTTTTCAAATCTTAATGGTCACTAAAACAAATGCACACTTATGAATTTCTCTTTACAAACTGTTTTCCATGCATCAGTATTTCTATCCTTCTGACCACCCTCAATCCCCAGCTTGGAATTTCAATAGGAAAATAAAACCTACAAACTGAAAACGAAAATCAATCTTCTTTTATTTAGGAATAAATTAAATTCCCCTTCTAAAGTAATGATTTTTACCTTAAAGCAGTGATAACTATCTTGTTGCTCTGTCAAGGTTTCTCACCTCCTTATCTTACAACAGTTAACCTTAATAATCCCCTCACTTTCAAGCTCTTCCTGACTTATGGCTCTTTAAGCACTTCTGTTAAGCTTGATCGTTTACTTACACTTGGCCTCTAATGGAGTCAGTGTCACTTTGAGGATTGTAAATGGATTCTGCTGAAAATCAAGTTCTTCAGACACTCTAGAATTAATGTGTGTTGTTTTTTTTTTTAACCTTCTGGTAATTGATATCTATGTTAAATGGATTTTCACCCTGAGTTTGTAGCTTCCTTTGAGGAAAATGAAAGGATACTGAATTCTGATTTCTTTTTGGTCTCCCAATATTTGATAACATCTAATAAACATCTTTATAAATATATAAGTAAGAAGATATGGTTCCATAATGGCAAACTTAAAAAGTATTTCAAAATAGAAATTATATTTTTAGAATCTCAAGGCAAATTCTATCGTTAGTCATTTTATGTAAGTCAATAGGTCAGCTTTTATCCTAATCCTATGTAATATTTCCAATATTCCATAAGTCTAAACATTAAAAAATTATAGTACTACTTATGTGAATGACATGTATTTTAGAATGTTCACATTTTTTTTTTTTTTTGCAAACAGTAACACCCTCATTTTCATATTAGAAGATAAGGAAAACTTTTCTAGGTTAACTTAAAACTTTATCATTGGCTATTTATTTATTTATGACTCTATATTTATAAATGATTCCTCTAATTGTCTTGTTTGGAAAAGGAATTATCTTTCTTATTTTATCCCTCAGGAAGTTTCTGAGCAGGTCTTTAGGTAAACAAATCAAAGGAAGTTTGGTTCTAATAAACTAAGAATTGTTTTGATTTTATTTTTTCCTTTGGACCTCCCACTAATTAAAGGCATTTGAGACCATACTATGTCAAAAGCAAATACAGCAGCACTTGCTATTATAGAAAATAAGTACTATATGAGCTAAATACTCTACCAAATATTTTTAGTATTCTAACTTGCTTTCTCTTCACAACAATTCTGTGAAAAAGGTAGTATAAACCTTATTAAGAGAAGAGGAAGTAAATTCTCAGAATGGTTAATAATTTTCTCAGTATTACCATGACTAATAAATACTAGAACAGGAATTCTGACTCAGATGCACTGCATGTTATATTTATAAATACTGTTCAAATAGGCAAGGCGATGATGAGGAAAAATACAAATCCTAGATACAGGGAGAATCTCCAAAGTAGGCAAAGGCTTCTTTCCATCAAGCTCAAGGAGATTGTTACCTTGCTTTTAAATAATGAATCACGGCAGGTTGAAAGCATAGCTTCTCTTAAAGATTGAGTAAATATTTGCTTTATAGCACATCACCATTCTTTTATGTTAGGAAAAAATATAACTTCATCAGTATATAATGACTTCTAACTTTCATTATATTGCATATTTCTTAAAAATACCCATGACTACTACAGATTTATGAAAGAGATAGCAAAATGGCATAATTATTGTAATGGAAATAAAGACGGCAGGATGCGAGAGAGGTCTGCCATGGAAAATATATATATTCACCTGCCTATGCTTTTTTTTTTTTTTTTTTTTTGCCTGTGCTCTTACACAAGTACTGAAAAGGCACCCTGATTTCGTAAATGATTTAAAGTGATCTTTAAGTGTCTATGACATCACGGTTGATGTTACAGATAAAAAGAATTATGAAGCTATCAGTTGTATTCTAAATCAAGGCTAGGAAATGAGAGTCAATGAAATATATTTAGAATCTGTTTCCTATGGAGGACAGAGAACAAAGGAGTAAAACTGAAGAATGAAGGTTGACTAAGCACTCTTCTACCCGTTTATTTCCTATAACCTCACACACAGTATAAATTACAGTCATACTATACTTTATGACAGAATCTAATGTAAGGGAATAAGATATATTTACAATGAGTAGTAGACTGAGTATTACCTTGTTTTATATTCTACAGTGTTGTCTTCAAGATGTGTATTCTATCACAATTCTCATCTCTGCTTTATGATGATAGAGCAAATAGGCCAACTGGTATCAGCCTTTCAGCTATGAATGAAAGTAACATTGACTTGTGTCTCATTCATCTTTCTGTAAGAACACAAAAAAGCTGCATGAAAACTCTGCAGTGGCTCTTCCCATGACTAAAAGTGGGGAAAATTTCCTCAAAATTTGAAATTATATTCAGTACTCTCTACATGGCAGTAAACTTTTATCTTTTCTGAGAGATTTAGTAAAAATGAATATAATACTTTATAAATATATACCTAAATATGCATACTAATACAATATAAATTATTTCACTGATATCATTGTAAATTCAACTTTATTCAAAACTATCTTTATTCATTCTAAGTTGAAATTCATTAGTTATGATGAACCTGAAACTTTATGTAAATTTTATACTTGTTTATAGTTGTTATTTATACCTAAGATGTTTCCTCCATAGATCAGTGAAATCAAATTATATTTTCTGAATTATGTCATGGTATAGTATACTGTTCAAGAGGGAAATGCTGGAGTCAAATTTTCCGGAAATTGAATCTTAGCACCATAATTTATTTACTGAGAGACCTTGGCCAATTTACTTAATTTCCCTATTCTTTTCTTTTGTTTCCTTTTCTTTTTTTTTTATTATTATTTTTTTTTCCAATTTATTTATTTTCAGAAAAACAGTATTCATTATTTTTTCACCACACCCAGTGCTCCATGCAAGCCGTGCCCTCTATAATACCCACCACCTGGTACCCCAACCTCCCACCCCCCCCGCCACTTCAAACCCCTCAGATTGTTTTTCAGAGTCCATAGTCTCTCATGGTTCACCTCCCCTTCCAATTTACCCAAAAGCACATACCCTCCCCAATGTCCATAACCCTACCCCCCTTCTCCCAACCCTCCTCCCCCCAGCAACCCACAGTTTGTTTCATGAGATTAAGAGTCACTTATTGTTTGTCTCCCTCCCTATCCGAACTTGTTTCATGGATTCTTCTCCTACCCACTTAGGCCCCCATATCAGGGAGATCATATGATAGTTGTCTTTCTCCGCTTGACTTATTTTGCTAAGCATGATACGCTCTAGTTCCATCCATGTTGTTGCAAATGGCAAGATTTCGTTTCTTTTGATGGATGCATAGTATTCCATTGTGTATATATATACCACCTCTTCTTGATCCATTCATCTGTCGATGGACATCTAGGTTCTTTCCATAGTTTGGCTATTGTGGACATTGCTGCTATAAACATTCGGGTGCACGTGCCCCTTCGGATCACTACGTTTGTATCTTTAGGGTAAATTCCCAGTAGTGCAATTGCTGGGTCATAGGGCAGTTCTATTTTCAACATTTTGAGGAACCTCCATGCTGTTTTCCAGAGTGGTTGCACCAGCTTGCATTCCCACCAACAGTGTAGAAGTGTTCCCCTTTCTCTGCATCCTCACCAGCATCTGTCATTTCCTGACTTGTTGATTTTAGCCATTCTGACTGGTGTGAGGTGATATCTCATTGTGGTTTTGATTTGTATTTCCCTGATGCCGCGTGATATGGAGCACTTTTTCATGTGTCTGTTGGCCATCTGGATGTCTTCTTTGCAGAAACGTCTGTTCATGTCCTCTGCCCATTTCTTGATTGGATTATTTGTTCTTTGGGTGTTGAGTTTGCTAAGTTCTTTATAGATTTTGGACACTAGTCCTTTATCTGATATGTCGTTTACAAATATCTTCTCCCATTCTGTGAGTTGTCTTTTGGTTTGTTAACTGTTTCCTTTGCTGTGCAAAAGCTTTTGATCTTGATGAAATCCCAAAAGTTCATTTTTGCCTTTGCTTCCCTTGCCTTTGGCAATGTTCCTAGGAAGATGTTGCTGCGGCTGAGGTCGAAGAGGTTGCTGCCTGTGTTCTCCTCAAGGATTTTGATGGATTCCTTTCTCACACTGAGGTCCTTCATCCATTTTGAGTCTATTTTTGTGTGTGGTGTAAGGAAATGGTCCCTATTCTTAAAATTTCTCCAATTTTTATCAAAGTATGATAATAAGAATACCTGCCTTACAGAGTTTTTATTAACATTAAGTTTCCAAATATATATAAAGAACTTAAAATAAGACTGGGCTAAAGTAAACACTCTAGACAGTTTCTAATTCTGCAATTATTTCCATCTTATTCTATGCTATATACATTGACATGCATTTAACTATGTGCTACACTCATTTATACACATTCAGTTATATACTAGACATTCCTATATATCTGGTTATACTATCAATAGTCTATACTTTTATAAATTCAACTACATGACATGAGAGAGACTGAGAATTTCTAAATCTGTCTTTACTATTAGAAAAGAGACTAAGAACTAAAAGCATGCCTAGCATCTTTATGGTTATGGTAGATTTAGGCTAAAAGAATGATTCTGTTATTGAATTAATAAATTCCATTATTAAGACACTCAGAAGATATTCAAAATGAATTCCTAAGTTGATCAACTATATGTGGTTACTGACTGTTGCATTTGTTAATCACAACCATGTCCCCATCCCTATAAACATAGGGAAACATAACCTTTATATAGCATATTAAAAAAAAAAAGTGAATTAAAAGGAAAAGTTGAGATAGTTACTACATAGAAGATATTTGTCCCCAAACAAGTAGATGTTAGATAAATCTAGATTTTAAAGAGGTAAATGTAGGCCATAAATCTAAGGTAGATTAAGATGAAGCTTATAAAATAAATGAGCTATTGGAAATTGATATGAACAGGACAGTACAGACAAAAAGAAACATAGGAAACATTAAAAATTTGAGTTGTTAAAACAAATAACTAATTTTAAACATTAAAAAAGAAAATAGGGGGTTCCTGAGTGGCTCAGGCCCTATTTTCAGGTTCAGACCTTAAGCGTCTGCCTTAGGCTCAGGTCTTGATCCCAGGGTGCAGGGATCAAGCCCTACATCAGACTCCCTGCTCTGCGGGAAGCCTCCTCCACTCCCCCTGCTTGTATTACCTCTCTCGTTGTGTCTCTCTCTGTCAAATAAATAAAATATTAAAAAAAAATGAAAAAAGAATGGATTTCACTTGTCCAGGAAATATTTTATTTATTTGACAGACAGAGATCACAAGTAGGCAGGGAGGCAGGCAGAGAGAGAGAGGAGAACCAATGAGGGGCTCGATTCCAGGACCCTGGGATCATGACCTGAGTCGAAGGCAGAGGCTTTAACCCACTGAGCCACTCAGGTGCCCCTATCCAGGAAGTAATTTTAACTGAAGAGTGACAATAATCTCTTTAACATAAATGAGGATCATGGATTTAATTTTTGTATTTATGGATTCATCTATTAGGATAGAGAAATAAGGAATATCAATTAACAAGGGTAAAATTCATAGTTAATTAGTACATAAATAAGGTTTGTTGACCTTGAAAATAAAAAAGCCAGTTACTTCACCAAGAAAATGGGTTTATTTAGGAATAGCAGAGGAATTACAATTTGTGACAAGCCATAGCAAAAAAGCCATAAGCCAGTCTAGAGAACAGAGGACAGGACCAATCTTTTATAGAAGAAAGGGGCTGTTATAAACAAAAAGTCCACTGGAGAAAGTGTACGTTCAAAGGGCAGTGGCTTTTCATTGACTGAGTTGTGACAGTCTCTCATTGGCTGGGCTCTTGCTAGGCCACAAGAAAATCTCCCTTCCTTCTGCTGGTAGTAAAGTAATCTCTTCCTGGTGGGAATGCAAAGTACATCTCTTCCTGTGCGTCTGCAGAGCTGCAAGGAGTGGTACAGTGTGAGCACTTCCCTTCTGACTCCTGCACTCCATTTTATTTATTTATTTATTTATTTTTAATTATTATTATTGTTTTTTTTAAAATTTCTTTTCAGCATAACAGAATTCATTGTTTTTGCACAAAACCCAGTGCTCCATGCAATGCGTGCCCTCCATAATACCCACCACCTGTCTCCCCCAACCTCCCACCCCCCACCCCTTCAAAATCCTCAGGTTGTTTTTCAGATGGACTCCATTTTAAATAAGGTTTCCTTTGTTCACTTTCACAGTTTATATTTCTTATGTTTTTTTACTAGTATATTTTTATGTTACTATATAAATGAGAGCATTATTTGATATGCAAAAGCACTTTATAGAATAAGCATATGACATAAACTGCTATTTTGAAGATCTTATCTTTGAAAGCATTGAGTTCCAATATTTTGGAATAGGGCAAAAATGAAGAGGAATGGTAAGATTAAGAGGGGTGAGATAATCCAGAGTGTGAAAAGATTACTAAAATGAGAGTTGGAAGTAGACTGATACATTTTACAGGTTTAGAAAATTATTAAATATTGGTCATTATAGCATTTTCCAAGAATAAAACCATTGAAAATTTTAATGTTATTTTAGTACTAAGGAATATTTGATTTTTTTCTTTCTTTTAATACCTGAAATTCAATTTATAACCTGGATATAAGTGTAACGACTGTAGAATATGTATTTTTGGTGGTTTGTATGTGGGTGGGTGGGTGTGGCTGTGTATAATTCAGTTTCAGTAGAACATCAACCAAAAATGGAGTCTCTGTTTAGATTATATGTATTTTTTTCATAGATTTTTGCTAATATATCAATAATCATGACCAGAATCTGCTATTTACTTTGTCTCAGATAGTCTTTCAAAACATCTACTGAAATTCAAGAATTAGTATGTTCACTACTTACCTTTCCTTACCATACCTTTAACAAGTATGGACTTTTTCATGTGTATTACTAATTTCAAAAAGATACTAAAATATTTTGTGTATTAGATTTCATAAAGGTATAAATATACAATACAATTTTTAGTTATTTTTTTCTTTTAAGTAAAAAGCTTTTTGGGAGGTATTTTTAGTAATATACTCAATATCTTCACTGTCTTGCTTTTAGCTCATGACACAGTGGCTTCTGCCTCTACTTTTTTTAAATTAAAGCAAAACAAGTTATTGAGGAAATATATATCCAGAATAGCTCTTGATAATGAGGAACAATAGGAAGAGATCAGCTATATTCTCACAGAATTTTTTATTTTAATAAACCAAGATAGATAATAAATATGCAAAGAAATTGCCTACAAGTAACAGTATGATATAGGATAATTAATGTTATAAATTTGTACTGTTTTGAAGTTATGATGTTCTAACTTTTTTCAGAGAAGCTAAAAAACTACACCATTATGTGAATTATCCTAATTTTTAAAGTTGGACACTAATTAGAAAGTTTAAAAACACACAAATACTTTATAAGTCAAATGGACCTTGTATGTGGATGTCTGAAAGATGTGGGTCACTCTTTTTGCACTCAGTGCTTCAAACCTTTTTTGGAATGATATATGCACTTGTTTATATTATCTAGATCCATGACTCTTCCTCTCTATCTCTCTTCATTTATACAGTATAATTGTCAAATGATGTTATAAATATGATCTAGAGTGATATTGTGATTTGTAATAAGGAATACGTATTTGGTCTTCATTGCTTTTCCTGGTACACAGCTTCTAATATCCTTATAATTTCTTAAGTGTTAAGAGCAACAGGAGCATCTTTTTTCCATAATATTTGGTCTTTTGCCCTTGGTTCCTGAAATAGCTTCAAAGCCATAAAGTTGAAAAGAGTGTCTCTTGCTATACATAAAAAGCCCCTTTTAATCACACCTGAGTTTATGTTAATGAGATGATTTTTGGAAAGCCTCTAGACCACCACAGGATGTGGGCTGATTGCCAGGGGAATTAAGCATGTGATTAGAAAATAGAAATGTTCAGTACCACCCTGACCTTGGGGAAGGGGTTGGGTTTAGAGATTGAACTAATCATCAACGGTTGATGATTTAATCAACCTTGCCTAAGTAATGAGGCCTCTGAAAAGATCCCTAAAATTTGAGGTTTGGAGAGCTTCTGGGTTGGTGAACACATAGAAGTGCTGGAGGGTGATGAGCCAAGAAAGGAGATGGAAACTCTGTTTGCATCCTTCACATACCTGGCTATGTGGATCTCTTCCATGTGGTTGTCAATAAACTGAAGATCTAGTTAGTAAACTATTTTCCTGAGTTCTGTAAGCTGATCTACCAAATCATCTAGGCTGAAAAGGAAACCTCTGATTTACACTTAATCAGTCAGGATCACAAATAATAACTTGGCCTGTGACTGGCCTCTGAGATGGCGGAAGGATGAGTCTTAACCTATGAGATCTGATGCTAACTCCAGGTAGATGGCTCGTAATTGAGTTATAGGACACCTAGTTGATGTCCACAGAGAATTGCAGAATTGTGTGGTGTGTGTGGCGGGGGGACAAAAACACCCATAATCTGGTGTGAGAAGTATTCTGTGAGTAGTGAGTTAAGGAAGCAGGTGTTTTCCTTTCATTTAGTGACCAGAGAAGTGAAGTATTGAGAGTAAAGTAATAGAATAAAGAGAAAGAAAAGTAGAGTTTTTTTTTTCCTTTCATCTGGATACCTTATGGATGTCTCTAATTTAATATGCCATATATTTGGTTTACTCCTTTTAGTTTTTTACAAACAGTGGCTACAGATGTGGAACCAGACTGTTTCAGTTTAAAGAATGATTCTGCCAATTACTAGTAGTGTGGATTTAGGCAAGTCAGTTAACATTCCTGTGCCACAATTTCTTCATATATAAAATGGATATATCAGTTAGAGTCCAATCAGGAAATAGGAACCAAATGCTAATTTGAAATGGGGACCTTTAATATAAAGATTTATGACCTATAACAGGGAGATTACATATAAAGAAGAAAGAGAGCCCTAAAGAATACCCTAGGGATGCGGAGAGTACCTAAGGAATGCATACACTTGGAAGGGGTCTCCTTTCCCAGAATTTGTGATTCAGATCTTATTAGAAAAGGTATAGTTATAGTCAGATGGGCTGTGAAGAAGTCCTCTTGGTAGTCCCACACCAGAATTGATCCACATTCTCTGGGCAGAAGCTAAGGCGTGGAGAACTGCACTGGAATCCAGCAAATGGGAAGTAACTCTTCTGGGATGCTAGTGAAATACCCTACGAGGTATCTTCGAGTCTCACTGGGACTCCTTCCATGGAGGTGCAACTGTAATTCAGTATGGGACAGCTCCACTCAAGGTTCACCAAAACCCCTGGAAGGCATGCAGTTTAAAGCAAGGAGAAGGGGAAGAAAATAAGATAAAATATAAAAAGAAAACAACAGAACCAGGAAGAGAAGCCCCTTCTTATAGTGTCCTTCCAGTGCCATCTACTATCTAAGAACAATATGATGTGAAGGAGAAATATTTAAAGGGTCCATCTCAATTTTCACAGAGCAGATAAGAAAGGTTGGAGCAATAAATTGATAATTGATACATTAGCTTCCAAGGAAGTGTAACAAATTACCACTAACTGGGTGGCTTGAAACAACAGAGCTTATTCTGTCATAGTTCTGGGTCCAGAAATCTGAAATCAAGTTCAGGGCTTTACTACCTCTGGAGTCTCTAGGAGGGAAGGAATCCTTCTTTCCTCTTCCATCTCCCAGTGCCTGTTAGTATCCCTGTGACTACGTCACTTGAATCTCTGTCTCTGTCTTCCTGTGGCCTTCTCTTCTGCTCTCTCTCATAAGCGCACACTAAGGGAAAACCTCTGTAATTCAGGATGATTTCATCTCAAAATATTTAACTTATCTACATCTGAAAATATTCCTTTACAATAAAATAACATTTAAAGTTCCCTGAGATTAGGACATTGCCACATCTGTTTCAGGGCTATCATTCAAATCTGTCTGTATCAGGGATGATAATAACAGTGTTTAACTTCCAGCCTTCTTAATAGTCATAAAGGGATTAATACACATAAAATACTAGAACAATGTCTTACTCATAGCAGGCACTCAAAAAGTTTTTTTTATGGTCATCGTCATTGTCCTTTTATTGAGGCCATCATCCTCATCATCAGGTTATTGTTCCATTTATCTGTATCTGTGATTCCTCCCTACTCACTGCCCTTCTCTTTTACTTGTAGATAAGATAATTGGAAGTGGTACCCTGACTCTATATTTACTTGAACTTGTACTGTATTTACTTGAACTCTGTATTTGTCTTGAACTTGTTTCCCAATTTCTAACATGGAGATATTTTATTTCATTTGAATTTAATGCAGGGTAGGCTTATCCTGACTGAAGATAAATTAAATTTCATCAACATTATATAACATAATCAGTATCACTTAATAAATGGTGGTGACATCATTTAATTTAGTCTTTGTGATACAGTATTTCATTACTGTTTCCACTACTAGTACTCCTATTTCTGTTATTATCTTCATTAATGATACCACTATCTTTAAAAAACATACATTAGAGATTTCTCTGTCTCATTTCCATTAGTCTCTCTTTTTAATTAATTAACAAATCTTGGAAACCTATCAATTATAAGAAACACATTTTCCTGAATTGTCTGTCTTTCTTAATTACCTCTGCAGTTATTGTTTTCTGTCTTTTTGTACCCTTATAATGCAATACCCCCTTAAATGATTTCCCTAAGTTTTGTGTCTCCCTTCCTCATTCTTTCTTCTATATAGCAAAAAAAGAAAAAAGAAAAAAAAATGTTTGTGAAATATAGATCTATTATCACTCTACTGTTTTAAAATTCCTTTATGGTTTTTACAGTTCTTCAATATCTGGGACCAAAATATTTTTTTAGTCTTCTCTTCTGATCACATAAACTGCTCCCACAGAGTACCACTAAATGATTTCTCCCAAAATATTGTAAACATTGTATATTTGTTCATAGAAGTTCCCTTTTCATATTATTTGGAATTTAAATCCAGCTCAAATATCACCTCTTTTATAAAATCTTACTCCAAATCTGAAAAGAACTTTTATCTACTATGCTCATACCAAGTGAGAGATCTTTGATTTCACCACTAGGAACACCCAATTAATGAGATTATGCAAATAGAAACCTAGGTTCTCTCCCCTGGAGAGTATCTGGAGAGTTCTCTCTACTCTTTAATAAATAAGGAACATAAAAGAATGCTCTGTGTTATCAAATGGCTACATGATAAAGACTAAACAAAGTTTTTGTGTTTTTTTTTCCATTAAGAGTCTGCATTTTATAAATTTTTATATGATTTACTATATAAGAATAAGAGCACACATAAGAAAAAGACAAAAGCTAATATGAGTTAAAATTTAATTTTGGCTATGCAGATACTAGAGCTCAAGTTATAGGGTCTAAAAATAGACATATTGAACCATTAAACAATTCAATCAATTAAATAATTAAACCCATTAAATGGATTTTAAAATAATGCAAAATGACAAGCATTAGAGGATATAATGCTCAGATATATTCATCACTCTGAACTCCCTGTTACTAAATCATACTTCTATTCTGGTGTAGGAAAAAATAGAGACTCAAAACACTAGAAGTGGAGTTTAGGTGTAATAATTAGTTTCTGAGGCACGATGCCCTATGGTTACGAAGATACATGTCTCTCAGGTTTTGCTGCAGGGGGTTTCAGACTCATGGAAATGAATGGATGCCCAGGAGTGTTTGGTTTTTTTGCTGAAGAGAAATAAGTGAATAGGGAAGGAGAATTGTACCTCCTACCCTCTAAGAACTGACACTCATAATTCCGTGGGAAACAGAAAAAGCCGATGAGTGACTGGCAGAGTTTGGGAGGGAAGACAACCGCCTAGCAGCAAAGCAGCAGGAAGGACATGAGTGGATGGGAGATGGGTTTCACTGAAGAAAAGTCCAATAAAATCATGCTGAACACCTGTTCTGGAAAGTCACTGGGATGAGACAGAGTGATCAGAATGAACAGCTGCACGTGCATAAGAGATGTTGAGATGAGACTTTTCAAAGCATTCTTTAAGTTCCATTGTGTTATGCAAACTGCATTATCTTGGTATGGGGAAGGCTTTCCCTAATATTGCTGATGGTATTATATACTTGCATAGAATAAGAAGTATTCTGATATAAAATGTATTATTATAAAAATGTAAATAGTAGACATCTAGCTAATACCAAAGAACCTAGATAAAACATCGTCTTTATTACTTAACATTACAAAGTTTTTTTTTACCAAAAGGAAAAACAGAGCAATTGAGACACATAGTAAGTTTCTTCCTTCCCTGAATGGGCCATAGAAGGAAAGAAGGCAATTAGATACTGTAATTGTCATTCCTAATTCATTCCTCCTTCTTCTTCTTACATTATATGCTTCATAAAAATAAAGGTTTTTTTTTTTTGTTGTCATGGCTAGAACACAATGGCAAGAAACACTGTAAAAAGTCAGTTTTGCATTCCTTGAAGAGTATTTCCTTCTAAAATGATTTCCTGAATTCCAAATACTTCACTAACTTATCCAAGACCAAGTTCAGTCTTAGTCTAATTGAGGAAAGAATATCACATCAGCAAATCTCCTCATGCATTCTGAGGGAGGAAATTCTGATATTAAGATTATAATCCTAGAGAAAATATGAAGGGTAGTTATGTGTATTATTTCCTTTCCTAAATAGAACTCTTTTACCTTTCTTAGTCTTTTGGTTTTGTGTCATTTCAGTTTACATATGTGGCTAAGTTAAAGAGATTCAAAACAGGTGAATTTTATTCCTCCAGCAGGAATACAGAGGACATTTTGTCAAAACAATAGCACTGTTGACAGCTTTGTTATCTGGGACACAGGCTTTGCTAGCTTCTCTTACATCACACCACGCATGGATGATAAAGCTTTTGAGTGGGAAAGCTTTACCCGAAAGGCAGGAATAGCTATAGAGGGAGCAACACTCTAGGAGTGCCTGGAGTGGTTCACAGGGGAGTTAACTATACATTAGTCTCCCCAGTAATCCGAATGCCAGATACCTGACAAACAGAAAGAAGGTAGTTCGGGGTGGTCTCAATTTTCTAGGCTCTTTGAACCAGAAAATGGAACTGTGATTCCAACAAAAAGCTCATGGGGGCAGAACCACATGGTAGTAATGTTGTGTCAAAGCTGGTATAGCCCAGAGAAATATAATTGTTGATGAATTACTATGCTGCGAGTCTTAATCTTTAGTGCATTATTCTCTCATTTCTTCCAGTCTCTGTACAGGGATTATTATACAACTCAAATCAAGACAGCACAGCAAGCATAGGAAAGTATATTTATAATCAGCTGTTAGATTTTTGCTTTTGTATGTTTTCTTTGTTTTTTAACATCTCTCTCCTTTTTCTTTTTTTTCTCTCTACCCCCCGCCCCGCCCCCACCTTTGGAGGAGATAAAAGGTTGTTTTTATGGGAATCTACAATACTAGTAAAAATCAAAATTTGACATGGTATTTCTACAATGACCTAGGTATTAATGACTTTGAAAAACAAACAATCATATTTTTATGCAAGATCTTAAATTCAATAATGTGTGAACTATAAAATATAAAAGGAAATGGAAAGCAATTAGATAAACATACTCTTTTTAATATGAATTATTAAATTCAGTGTTTGGGTAGAATGACTTTATAGGAAGTTAGATGATAATTTAAATGAAGGCTACTTAAAGTTTCTTTTAAATCCATACCGGGGGTGGGGGAAGTGCTGTCTTGAGACAGTTAGTCTGCATACATTACATGCTAACCTTCCAATAGAAGAGGTGTCCTGAAGTTGCAGAAAGGGCTTTAAAGTCATGACAGGAAAAACCAGTTATAGTTCATGCTACACTATTAATTAGTTTTTTATGTTTGTAAAGAAAATTTGCCTTATTTAGGCCATACCTTCCTAACTTACTAAAGTGAAAATGCTGAATCAGATATTATTTGGTTCCCTCTCAAGTTTGTCATGTTGTGATTCTGAGCATAACATATTTAAATGAATTTGTACCTAGGCTTGAGACTCATCTCTGTTGAATATGCTACAGAAAGAGATGGATACAAAAGATTTCAAAATTAATTTTAAAGTTGCCTTTGCCTCTTGGAGGGTTTTTACATCCCTTGTATATTATAAAGGAATAATTTTTTCAAAGAAAGTTGTTCTGTAATGCTTATTAATAATAAATGCTAATGAGTCACACACAGATTTGTTATATTTGTTGGGAGAAAACCTATCTAGAATTACTTACCCATTAAAAATAAGCATTTTTAAAAGAAGCAAGTTCAACAGAGAAGGGTTTTATTCTGAATTTTAAAACGACATTTAGTCCAGGTTCTTGTAGAGGGTCCACTCTCTTCCAAGTTCATTTCCACCAGCACCAGGTACTTCTGAGAAAGATTGGAGGCAGGACAAAAGACCAGAGAGAGCCCTCTAGAGTGGAGCAGGTATGCAGATGGGGAATGGCTGCCAGTGACTGAGTGACAGAGAAAGAGACTGGCCCAGTTTTCTGAATTCTTCTCTCATTCAAAGAAAAATCCTTATACTGTGGAAGGAGGGACAAAATGATTTCCACCTCCCAGGCCCAGGAGAAGATTCAATTCAGAGAGAGGACAGAAATAAAATCCCCTGCCTCTAGTGGAGAGTAGGAAGAATGCTTGCTTCAATGCACTGCTTCAAAGGAAGAGGTAGAAGCAAAAATCATCTGCCCCAGGAAGTAACCACATAATCTCCTTGAACTCAGGATCCTGCAAAGAAACTGAGGTGTTCCTGTTGGGAGGGGGCAGGAAAGTTTCTCCTATCCAAGAGTCCCCAGATGTTTGAGAGTCTAGAAGGCTCAGGCAAACAGATCCAGCCTAGAACTGTAGCTGGAATAGAACCTAGATGCCTACTGCCCCACCATGACTATGCTGTGGAGAAACAAGCAGTAGCAGTCTGCCTTTGAGGAGCTTTAAGAGCCTGGAGAGAGACTGTCTCCCTGGAGCAGATGGGCACCAATAGCTGGAAGCTGCCTGAACACTGAAAAATAACAGCAGTCCACCGATGGAAGAGATTGAAGTTTCTGTTGGCAACAGGATCTCAGGTTTGAACCTATGTAATCTAGATTTCTAGATTATAAAAATCTGTAAACGTCCCCACAACAATCATAGATTCAGCTGCAGCTAGCATTAAAGTTTTCTGTTTCTACTTTATTTTACTTGAGAGGTTGGCACTAAGTTATTTTATTAATTTATTTATTTATTGAGAAAATTGGGTTTGGATCTGTATCAATTGAGGAACTAGAACTAGGACTCCTACATGAAAATGTGACTCTTAAAAAGCCATGACTCTATGGAGTATTATGCCTCCATCAGAAAGGATGAATACCCAACTTTTGTAGCAACATGGACCGGA
Source organism: Neogale vison (assembly GCF_020171115.1). Taxonomy (NCBI): domain Eukaryota; kingdom Metazoa; phylum Chordata; class Mammalia; order Carnivora; family Mustelidae; genus Neogale; species Neogale vison. Next base: position 91,401,568 of record NC_058102.1, read on the forward strand.
CTGGAAGAGATTATGCTGAGTGAAAAAAGTCAAGCAGAGAGTCAACTATCATATGGTTTCACTTATTTGTGGAGCATAACAAATAGCATGGAGGACAAGGGGTCTTAGAGAGGAGAAGGGAGTTGGGGTAAATTGGAAGGGGAGGTGAATCATGAGAGACTATGGACTCTGAAAAAAAACTGAGGGGTTTGAAGTGGCAGGGGAGTGGGAGGTTGGGGTACCAGGTGGTGGGTATTATAGAGGGCACAGATTGCATGGAGCACTGGGTGTGGTAAAAAAAATAATGAATACTGTTTTTCTGAAAATAAATAAATTAATTTAATTTAAAAAAAAAAAGCCATGACTCTATAAAAATATAATATAAAATCTGACCATAGGCAAAGGAAGATAGCTCCTCCCTAAAATTTTTAGGAGAACTTATAAGAAAAGTCCTTTCCTGAAATAGTTTCATTTGGATTTATATTCCCTATAAATGAAAGGAAATTAAGCTCAAAAGGAAATTAACAAAAAAATTAACAAAACAGAAAATTGACAAAAGATTTTCCTGGATTCATAGTTACCCGTAGAAGAAGCAATTGAAATCTTGAAAAACACAATTTAAAACCCAAATTCTAACAGATAAACCCTGCTGACTATGAAAAGGAACAGGCTCCCCACCAAGCAGAGAGACCAATATAGGGCTCTCTCCTGGGGTCCTAGGATCATGACCTGAGCCAAAGACAGACACTTAACGGACTGAATCATACAGTTACCCCTAAAAGCAGAGATTTTTAAATTAGATTTTGTTTCAAATATTTTACAATTTTAAACTGTTAAATATGATATAACATTATAATGTATCAGGACACTGATGAAATAATGAATATTTTACTATTATATGAAGAGATACCACATTTCTTAGCAAAAGATAAATCAGACAAAGGCATAAGTTTTTTTTTCAAATTACTGAAAATGTGGAATAAAATATTATTAATGAACTGCTTAAAATAAATAATATTACTCCCTGCATTTAAGGAGTATTTATGCGAAAACAAACAACAAATAAATAGCACTCATGGATGTCAAGTTCACATGAAATATTTAATGAAACTGACTTTACATTAGTCCTTAAAAAGCATATCTTATCATTGAAAATTCAGCAAAATAAAGTTCACATGTCTAGACTTAATACAAATTAATTAATAACAAATAGAATATATGAAAACCTCAAGAGTATGAGAATTAAAAACAAACACACTTATGGAGACTTCTAGGCAAGATTAAGTAATAGGGACTACATGTACAACTAGAAGACCAGGTAAAATACATATGGAGAACTAAGACTTTCAAAGTTTTAACATACAATACAATTTAACATAAAATAATATAACATAAAATAATATAAAAAATAATATAACATATAATACAGTTAAATATATTTAACATATAATAATAAGAATATAATCTCTTAAGGAATGGAAACAAATTAGTTCCAGGATTGTGTCAATTCATTACCTAGAAACTATTTTTGGGTCCTAACTCAATAAAAGGTAGGCACCATTACAGCCCTGCAGTCCTGCTGAATTGTGTAGGCAGAGATCAGGAATTAAAAATGACTATAATTGGGCGCCTGGGTGGCTCAGTGGGTTAAGCCGCTGCCTTCGGCTCAGGTCATGATCTCAGAGTCCTAGGATCGAGTCCCGCATCGGGCTCTCTGCTCAGCAGGGAGCCTGCTTCCTCCTCTCTCTCTCTGCCTGCCTCTCTGCCTACTTGTGATCTCTGTCTGTCAAATAAATAAATAAAATCTTAAAAAAAAAAATGACTGTAATTGAGAGAAAAGAGGTTGCCACACAGCAAAACCTGGAGATGTCTATGTATAGGGAGTTCCTCTTGGGTCTTTGGTTGAATACTGATAGCTGCCTGCACGTGAGGAAACTATGCAAAGCTAGGGAAAGAACGCAAACTCCCCTGTACATAGTAGCTAGAACAGTTCCAGGAACTTAGAGGAGTCATGAATCAGAAAGAAAAGACATTGTAAATAAATGAGACCTGGGAAAGAATACTCAGAAGAGTGTTATCTTATCAGTGGTTTAAATTCGCTCTAAGGACTGCTTTAGATTTGCCATAACAAATCTTTAAAAAGGAAGTATCAAAAAAAAAAAAAAAAAAAAGATTTCCATGTACCTTAACTACATGCTGGAACAGAATGCAGCTCCCTCAAATGTAAACCTTACAATGGCATGCTTCCAGCCAAAGACCACCAGGCATATAAAAATAGGAAATTATAATGCATAACTGGAAGAAAAATTGTAGACGTAGTAGTAGTAGTAGACAAGTATTTTAAAGCACTTATAAATATGCCCCATCAGGATGTATAGATAACCAAAGCAAGGAAAAAATAGAAAGAAGACAATAAAATATGAAGGCATGTGATGTAAACTAGTTGGGACATGAGAGGTGGGGGGGCACTACTGAGGGGTTTGCGAGACATGCAGTGTCATCGAAGGGTGGCCACAATTTCTGTAAAAATGAGGAAGTGAAGGAAGTATTCGGAAAAGAGCCTAAGGGCTTCGATGGTTTTGCTGCTGATTGATAGTGTGTGAGTTACAGGGGGCATCTTGGAAATGATTTGTGAGATCTACTACGCCTCTGAGACTAGGCAGAACGCCTGCATGCGGAGGCTGAAAGGAATAAAAGTGATGGAATATCAGGGAGACTTGGTTCTCTGGTTGTGAATGAGATAAAAATATGTAAGACATGGAATTAGTTCTGACGGTCTATTCAGAAAAATATGATTCATAATTTCCTATTATAACCTTCTCAGAAATGGTCAGTGAGGTACTTCTCCCTGTTTACAAGGTGGCATTGTGGCCCTAGGGGTGAAAGTGAGGGATAGAGACAATGGTGTCCGTTCCCCACTGGGAGCATGTAGTTTCCTTCAGCTTATTTATCACTGGGTGCTTTTGCATCCGGGAGAAGGACAGTGTTAAGGGAATAATGTGGAGGTGTACAGGCCTCCTTTAATTTCTCCTAGATACTGTTGCTCATAAGAATGGGGAGTTTTCATAAGAAACACTTTAAATCAATGTACAGGTGGTTGTATTTGGCTGGATGGGTTAAGTTCAGTCTTTTAATATGAAAAAACTCAAATTTATTTCAGATAGGAATGATCTAGAATAGTTTTATGCATTCTCATATTAGAAAGAAGTGTTTGGATTTGAGGATTTCTAAGTTCTCCATCTCTCAGACTTTGTAGGATATATCCATTCTTCTTTCCATGTCTGGGTAAAATGTTTCCTCCAATAACATAATACTTGGGGTAATCTTCATTTGAACATAGAATGTTAACTACACTCTACATGTAGCTAACTACATGTTAACTACACCAATGGTATGATTATTCTCAGTCCTAAAACTGGAACTGTATGTGCTCATGAATTGAGAAGATTTTAAAGTTTCAAGAAGTTTTATACATATCCTATATATATAGAGTTGTAATCCATTATCACTCACAAAAATGTATTGATCCATTTTCTGTTTAGTCATTTACTGTAATGTTTATTGAGCACCAACTATGTACCTGTCACTTGACTAATGCCATCAGTTAAAAATCACATTACACTTACGATAAAGAGGAAGCATGACAATAAATGACAAACTGCCTAGTAGTACTGAATATGACGTTTCAGAGAGAGTGAGTAATGAGTTTGATAACTGAATTACATTTCTAAGATAGACATGGAGGAAAGTATTTAACATGGTGGAAAATTGCTGTTAAAAGCCATTGAGATATGAAAGAGAATAGTATGTATAGGAAGGTGGAAGTCGATAGCAAAGGCCATTGTAATACAGAGCTCTTGTTGGTCTGTGAGTGGGACAGAAGGTGAAATTGGGAATGTAGGAAAGAGCCAGAAAATATAAAGATAGAATGTTGCTTTAAAAAGTTTAGACTTTATCCTAAACCAGTGAGAACTCACTGAATACTTTCCTGTTTAAGCAGGATAAAATGATATGATTAAAATTCAGTTTTAACTTGGTTCCATGTAAATGAGGGACTGTAAGTGATTATACTGAAGATATGTTGATGAGTAGAGTTATAGCAATATGTCATGGAGAAATGATGGATTAAAATGAGCAGTGATTGTAGGGTACAAAGGAAGGGAAGGAAATAAATACTTATTTTAGTATGGTGTATGGAAAAGTCTTGGTGATATGATGTGGGTAAAGGCAAGGTGTACAACTAGAACAACATCCCCATCTTGGACCTCTCTAGAAAAAGGACTATGTAGTAGGAGGTAGTAGATTTAAAGGTGTAAATATATAAGGAATGACTTTGTTCATATTTACTCAATTTTTACTTTGTTCCTGCTAGATTTCTGGAACTGTGTAACCATGGTGTTATACTCCAAGCCCTTGTCATGAAGGATTTTTACAGTCTTGATAGGGCTGTAGGCAAAAATATATTCAACTAAATTATTGTATGGGTCAGATTTCTTAGTTGCAAGCATTGGACACTCATTTCGGTACTTTTAATCGTGGAATGAATTTATCAGAAAGAGTATTAAATAACCTAAAAAGGGAAAGAAAGGTAAAAAGACAGGTTTGAGGTTACAAACACTGAAGGAAAAAAAAAAACAAAACCCAGTAAGTTCGAGTGGATTCTACCTGAAGTCTGGTGATACTCCCTCCATATCTCTGCAGTCACAGGTCGCTACACTATCTTGCAGTGACATCTGCAAAATCCAACGAGTGTTTGTGTCAGCTCCCCATTTTTTTGTCACTGCCATCTGAGGTGTAGGAGGTTGCCTCTGGTCCTGAGAACCTAGGACACTCTACCTCATAGGCCTACTGTATTGCAGGAAGGGCCTGGGAATGTGAGAAACTGGAATTTACATCTTTTCTGGTGCCAGCCGATTGCCTCATACCCATATTCATGATGTGGGGAATAATGCCCCTACTGCCAATTAGAAAGAAAGAGAGAGATTGATAGAAGGAAGAAAGGAAGGAGGGAGGTAAGGAAGGAAAGAAAGAAAAAATAAAAGAAAGAGATGCCTAGATTTTGGGTGGCCAGCAATATGTGTGAAAAATAGTAGGAACTTACAGGACTGGTGTTTAATCTGGTTCTGTAGGGTCAGATGTTGTTTGTGGAAGAAATGATATGTAAATTGAGGTGTGAAGTAGGAATACGTGGAAAAGACAGAATTTGAAGGCTGAAAGATATAGGAGGGTGATTCAGCATTAGAACTGCAGATAGCAGTAAAAGTTATTTTCAAAGAAAATTTTGTGTTTGCTTGTGTTTAGACAGTTGATTACTGGAGTGCCAGGGGAATGAGTTAAATCTTGGCAAAAGATAAAGCTTCATAGCATGAAGGACTTTTGAACAAGATTAAGGAGATTAGATATTTTTATTAAGAGAGTATGAAGTCAATGAAATACTTTAAGTTGAAAGGGGGGTGATAATACTGTTTTAATTTTATTTTAAATTAATTGTAGATTTACCAAAAGTTGCAACAAAGGCAACAAAAACCATAGAGAAGCTCCATGTACTCTTCACACACCGAACTCTTGAAGATTTCCCATTTGTGTGTGTGTGTGTTTCTTGCAGTTTTATCATGCTTGTAGCTTTATGTGATCACCACCACAATCAAGACACAGAAACTTTATATCACAAGTCCCCCTAGTACTTGCTGTTCTTTTATAGCCACATCTGTCCCCTCTCCACCCCAACCATCCCTGCAACCTGGAGACTACTAATCTGTTCTCCATTTTTATAATTGTATTATTTCAAGAATGTTACATAAACGGAATTATGCAGTACATAAACTTCTAAGTTTATTTTTTTTTTCACTCATTGTGCTTCCCTTGAGATACATCTACATTGCAACCTTCCTTAGCCTTACTCATTCCTTACAGTTTTTGATTAGTTTTCTAGTGTGGGTATATCAAAGTTTGTTTATCCTTTTAATCATTGAGGGACATTTTGGTTATTTCCAATTTTGGCTGCTATGAATAAAGCTGCTATAAACATTTCTGCACCATTTTTCTTTTTTTGCATGAATATGACTGAATTTTCATTTCATTGGGATAAATTCTGGGTCAGATGATAGTTATGTGTTTAGTTTTAGCAAAACTGCCTGTCTTGCAGACTATCTGTACCATTTTGCATTCCCAACAACAATGTATGAGCTATCCAGTCTCCATATCCTTGCCAGCATTTGATGTTGTCACTGTTTTTTTTGTTTGTTTGTTTGTTTGTTTGTTTGTTTTTAATTTTAGCTATCCTGATAGGTGTGTATTGGTATATCAATGTGATTTTGATTAGCATTTCTCTAGTGGGTAATGGTATTGAATATCTTTAAATGTGCTTATTTTGTATTTGTGTTTGGTGAATTGTCCATTCATGTATTTTGCCCATTTTATAATTGAAATGTGATATTTTTACTGTTGAACTTTGAGAGTTCTTTATATATTCTGAATACTAGCCTTTTGTCAGATATATGGTTTTCAAATATTTTCTCCAAGTCTGTAACTTGTCTTTTCATCCTCTTTATATAAGCTTTGATAATAAGTGTTTAATTTTTGGTGAGGTTTAAGTTATCAGTTTTTTCCTTTTAGGATAATGTTTTCAGTGTCAAGTCTAAGAATTGTTCACCTGAATCCAGGTCCCAGAGGTTATTTTCTATTTTTGGCTCTAAAGCCTTAGAGCTTTATGCTTTATGTTTAAGACTATGATAGATAATGGAATTAATTTTTGTAGAAGATGGGAGGTTTAGCCTGAGATTTTTTTTTTAATCTCAGGATGTTTTAATGCTTCATGTGGATGTCCAAATGCTTCAGTATTATTTGATGAAAAGATTATGCTTCACTGTCAGCATATGAAATATCTAGATAATTAAAATTATAGTTTAGAATTAGGGGAGACAGTAGAAGTAAAGATACAGCTTTGGATATCATTGGTGCTTATAGAGCACCTGAAACTATGTGCATGCTTTTGCTTGTGAAGAATACATATAGGGTGGGGGTAGAGAAAAGAACTAAGAAATGTATCATCAAATATCTGTATTCAGAAAAAGGTTGTGGAAAAAAAAAACAGTCAAGGAGATAAAACAGGAGTGGTATGAGGGAAGAAGCAGGGAAAAATGATGTCATAAAAGCCAAGGAAAGGAATTTTAAGAAGAAAAGTAGTGAAAAAAGTCAACTCTTTAGGGAGTCTAATTTGACATGCCACAGAATTTTTAGTTCTCACAATGGCAGCCTTGGTGTTTGTATTGTTCGGAAGACTGCAGACCTAGTTCTGTCACTCACTAGCTGTATGATCTTGGGCAAATTGCTTGTTCCCCCGCTAGCTCATCTTCTCCATTTGTGAAATAACATAATAGCTCTATTTGTCTTATAGGTTTTTTGTTTGTTTGTTTGTTTTAAGTAGTCTCCATGCCCGGTGTGTAGCCCAACCTGGAGTTTGACATTATGACTCTGAGATCAAGACTTGAGCTGACCCTTAAACAACTGAGCCACCCAAGCACCCCTATCATGTAGGTTTTTATGAAGATCAAAATAGTTAACAAAGTAAGTGCTCAGAATAATGCCAGGATTATAGTACACAGATGGAAAATTTATTAGTAATTATTGAGAAATGGTCAGGTGATAATTGAAGGACATAAACCCTTATCAGTGCAAGATATAGACAAGGTTAGTGACCTTGAAAGGAATAAGACAGGGACAAGGCCCTTCAAATCTATATGATAAGCTCTTCTTCTAACCAAAATGAGTGATTACTGCTTCTTTATTGATTATAACTCTAATCCCTTTTAGTTCTCCCACCTCTTAGATAATAATTTTTAAAATACCAAATATCCAAATTGAGCCTCCTTTTTTTTTTCAATTTATTTATTTTTAGAAAAACAGTATTCATTATTTTTTCACCACACCCAGTGCTCCATGCAATCCGTGCCCTCTATAATACCCACCACCTGGTACCCCAACCTCCCACCCCCCCGCCACTTCAAACCCCTCAGATTGTTGAGCCTCCTTCTTAACAGATCCAACTCTCAAATTCCTTAGTTTCTCTTTACAATCATCAAAGAAAATTTCTAATCTTGTAAGAAGTTGCTTCAGATTCCCCTTTACTGAGAAATCCCCACACTTCCTTGAATTAAGTTCTTAATATTAGCAAGTTAAATAAAACTGGATTTGTTTGACTTCAGGTATGTTTCTAAAGATTTTGGCTAGTTAACATCAGTATTATCATAATTGCTATCATTATCATCACCATTATTCAACAATGTATATCCTTTACCTAGCATAGTATTTTGCATCAAAAAATGCTCAAAAATACCTGATGAATAGGTGAAAAAGAAATTGACCATTAGGAAGCACTTGGCTTCAAGTACAGCAGTTTCAGTAGTGGAAAGGCAAATCAAACTGCAGTGGACTAAGAAATGAGAGGGGAAAAGAGGAAAAGATAGTAAGAACTGCCAGACCCTCGCTGTCCATCTGCTAACCTCATGTACCCCTCCACGACCCTATCTCAAAAACATGGTTGTGCTAGGTGACAGTATAATATAAAGATAGCTAATTGAGGTATACCCTGTTGAGATAAGTTAGACAATTAAGTTTCAAATAAAGGACCTCAAAATCTCATGCCTTTTGAGATTACTGACCTGTTTTTTCAAAAGTTATATTTCTTCTGTTAATGTAAGACTATTTGTAACTTTTGGGCACCCAATTATTTTGAGTCCTCTACTGTTTAATAAAATGTAGCGTCTAATTTTATCTTCTCATGGAAATAAAAAAATCAAGTTTGGTTGGCATGTATGTGAACTAGAGTGCATTCTGAAGGTAACTTCCTTTGAGCAAAATGCACAAGTATTAATGCATGATTTTAGTTTGATTCAAGCTCATGTTTAAACCATTGGATCTTGACAGAGTTCCAAATAGAAATTCATGCTACATATCTAAGAGTTAAACGATTTAGAAAGAACAGATTGAGCAAACTTAAGGGGCTCATCAAAACTCACAATAAATGTAATAATTAAAATAGATTTAATTAATCCTAATGGTTTTCTTAACATTTAGAAAGTTTCTTGCCCTCTCTTGTTTCTGTTTCTTTTTCTGTAAAATATGTATATGCATACCTATTGCATGGTGTTAACGTGAGAATTAAAAGCAATAGTATACATTAAATATACTGTGTCTTGTCAGGGTTCCTGCCAGTTAGTAAGCTCTCAGTACATGTTAGTGGCATTCCATTTCCTGCCTAAAAATTTAGTTACCAAGCTATGGTTATAGAGTCAAGTTTTAGCTTATCATGTCATACTGTACATTAAATATTTAAGTTGGTAACTTCTTGATGCAATAAAGTCTAGAGGATTTCCATAAGCATTTAGATAGATTGTTATTTTAAAAATCCATCTCTAAATACCAATTCACTCTATTAAAAACAATTTCTTGCTACATTTTTCTTGAGCTCCAGCAATCAGGTGTAAATTGATTACATATATGTGCATTGGGAAATGTACTTTTTGTCATAGACAGTGGTAATAGAAATTTAGTGTATATCGTAATTTAAGCAAATCTCTTAAAACATTGGTCAACAAAAGTAATTTTTGTGAAAAGTGATGGTTTGTATATTTTTAATTATTTCTCTGTGACTAGTATAGCATTTCAATTTGATTCAGATATATATTTCACATTTTTTTAAAATAAAGGCAACATTTTTAAAGGCTTTTTTTTTTTAAGCAAAGGCAACATAATAAACTATTTTTATTCTTTAGCTTGAAGGCAGGTTATTCTGTTTGCTTAAATTGTTCAATCACTCTTTAGAACCATCCGGCATTCTGCCTGTTTCTTCTGCCTAAAACAAGCAGTCAATTTTAATTAACTTGGTGCACAGAAGTCTTTGGCATTTGTGGAAACTGGGCACACAGCCAATCCTCAAAACACCACTGATCAATTTGCCTAGAAAGAAGTAGAGGAATGGAAGATATTGGCTTAGAAAAGCTTTTGAGTGTTAGAATTGAACAGATATAAATCCAAAATTAAAATTTAAAAACAGTTTTATCTCAGGTAAAATGTAATAGCATGTTTAAAATTATAGATTTAGCAATTATTTGAAAATTTTTGATGTGAATGAATGAGAGTGGTTAAAGGCCTAATTTTATTTTTTATTTTTAACGGCTGCTTAAACAGTCTCCCATGGGTATTAAGGCAATAGTTTTGGAGGAAAGTTGATGAGATTTCTTCTTGGACTGACTCTGTGAGGAGTCATTAAGGTGATGAAATTATATAATGTGTTTCAAAGAATAGCAACATTTACTGTATAATTTTGTTCCTGAAAAACAAACCTGATTTTTAAAATATTCAACTTCTGTAATAGAGCAGGAAGTATACAACTAATAAGCCTGGTGTGCTTGAATAAATGTAAATTGTTTTACTGATATTTCCAAAATAAAACTGCACATAACTTTTTAAATATTCTCAATGAGAGCATCTTAAAACAATAGGTTTTCTCAATCTTTCTAGTATTTTTTCCTTTAGTCAGCAAGAATCACTCATTTTAAGGGATAAATTTTATTTTATTACATTAAGAAATCTTGTGATTCTCAAATTGGTATCATATTGCATACCAACTAAGAATGAAAAAGTCAAAATTTCAACCTAAACAGTGTCTCACAAGATAAAAATAATTTTGGCTTTCTTTTCCCTCTGAATAAACCACACTGGCCTCTCATATCTTCTTTGGAGAAATGTCTGTTTGGTTCTTTTGTCCATTTTTTAATTTTTATTTTTTTTTTTTTTACTATTGAGTTGTAGGAGGTTTTTTTTTGTTTGTTTGTTTTTTTAAATCTATTTGGGGTATTAACCCTTATCAGATACATAGTTAGTTTGAAAATACTTATTTTCATTCTGTAAGTTGTCTTTTTACTTTGTTGATGTTTTCTTTTGCTGTGCAGTGTCATATATTTTTGATAGCTTTATTAAGTAAAAAAATAAAAGCACATTAATAATAATACATTGACTACAAATGAAAAACTATACATTTTCTCCTACAGTTGTTGCATACTATGACTTGGTATTTCTCTGAGATTTCACAAGTTAGAAAATGTGTGTTATTGTGCGTTTGTTCTTTCTGAACCAAGTGTCAAGTTATACCACATGGTCAGGATTGAAACAAATTAAATTTGGCCTACTTGCTATTAAAATTGGTATATAGCATGTGGAAAGATAAAGTGTCAGCATGTTATCAGAAGAATTTGAATACAACAGAAGCAAACACGGGAATTATTAAAGCATTACTCACACATACACATACATACTTGAGGTCCCATTATGGTCATCACATAATTACTCAAAGGTAGTTACAAAGTTTATAAAAAAAAGTCCATATTCCTTGCTCAGAGCAGCAAAATGTTAGTGTGAAAAAATATTTTGAGTAATGTATAATAATGGAGAAGATTCCTCTATAAAGCCTAAAGCAGGTTTCAAGCTTTGGATATCATTGAGTATTTTTATGAAATCTTAAAAAGCAATCTTAAAATGCAGAAGACAGATGAACACTCAGGTCAAAGGAGATGAGGAGGCCAGAATTTATCATTCCTCCCCACCTATGACTCTCAGCGTTGACTTTTCAAACATGTTTGATAATTGCTTAGACTTCCAAAGATTAGTTTGAAGAACAGTGGTCTCATGTGTCGTACAGAATTTATATGTGCAATTTTTAAGAGAAATAAATTACTTTAGATTTAGCAGATGTTCAAATTTAAACAAATCATTAAACCTTATGGCATTTTTTCTTTATTTTTACATCAATTATACTTCCTACTACATTCTTTCCTCCCTCTCACCACATATTTGTAAGAATTACAAGGGTGAAGTAGACCTGAACACGCTCCAGCTGGAGGATGAGGAGGGATTGAAGGGATTGTAATTTTTTGTGAAAGGAGTCCCTACTGGAAAACTGAAGATAACCTGTGTAGGTAGACAAATCAAGTCAACTTCAAGCAGACCTTTTCTGTTGTGAGGACAGCACATCTGCAGCATTATTTTCTGATCCACCAAGATGTCCTGGTGCCACTTCTCTCCTTTATCCATATCCTGTTCATGGCCCTGAATATGGTATTATTGACTATTTAGTTTTGTGCCTTTCTTCTCCACTAGACTCTGGGATAACTCAAGACTTACATAATCCTATAGCATAGCCCCTTCATAGCAGCTCATAACACAGAGTAGCTGCCCAGTCTATGTTTGTTGAGTGAGTTGCTAATTGAATGAATGAATGAATGAATAAATGAATAAATAATAATCTAATGTGATTGTATCACTAAGAGTATCTCTAACATTGCAGAACTTTTTTTTTTTTTTAAAGATTTTATTTATTTATTTGACAGAGAGAAATCACAAGTAGATGGAGAGGCAGGCAGAGAGAGAGAGAGGGAACCAGGCTCCCCGCTGAGCAGAGAGCCTGACGCGGGACTCGATCCCAGGACCCTGAGATCATGACCTAAGCCGAAGGCAGCGGCTTAACCCACTGAGCCACCCAGGCGCCCAGAACTTGATCAGTGACTAATTAAGCAAGAAAATCTAGTCACTCAATATTTCTTTTCTGCTTGCCCTTTATGTTTATATTTTCTCTCAACAAGTTGAATAGTGAAATTATTCTTATTATCATTAATGAATGCTTATTAATAATTAATATTAATAAAATTATTAATGAGTTCTTATTTAAGCCATAATTGAAAATTATTAAAATTATTAAGATTTTAAACTTTTATTGTAGGGTTATATTAAGCTTTTTAACCTTGGAGGTTATAGAAAACAACTGCTTACTAGTTCTCTCTGTTTAACATCCTTACTGTCAATAGAATATTCCTTTCCATTGCTCATATTTTATCTGGTAATTTACTTTTTTGATTCTTTTATGTATTTCACTTGTCATTAATCACTAATCATTAATTCATTAAACATTTATTTAGCCACCAAATTATGAAAATCACTGAAATAAGGTCTGGGAAAATAGAAATGAATAAGACATTGACCTCATCCTTAAAAGACAGGAAACTGTGGAGAAGACAGGAAAAATCTATGGAGAAGACAGAAAAATCAGACATGTGACTCCTTGTTTCACTAAATCCCACAACTGAGTACTAAAACTACATTCATAGGGGCTCCTGGGTGGCTCAGTGGTTAAAACTACAGTCATAATAAGAATTGGAGAACATAGGAAAAACCGGACGTGTGACTCCTTGTTTCCCTAACTTCCACAACGGAGTACTAAAACTACAGTCATAATAATAGCAAAATTCTATCTCTGCTTTTTTTTAAATTTTTTATTTAAATTCAAATTAGTTAACATATAGTATATTATTAGTTTCAGGGGTACAATTTAGTGATTCATCAATTGCATTTAACACCTAGTACTCATTACATCAAGTACCCTTCTTAATATCCATCACCAAATTACCCCATCCCCACTCACTACCCCTCCAGCAACCCTCAGTTTATTTCTTATAGAGTCTCTTATGGTTTACCTCCCTCTCTGTTTTTCTTATTTTTCCTTCCCTTCCCTTATGCTTACCTGTTTTGTTTCTTAAATTCCTCATATGTGTGAAATCATATGGTATTTGTCTTTCTCTGCCTTATTTCACTTAGCATAATACCCTCTGGTTCCATCCACATCATTGCAAATGGCAAGATTTTATTCTTTTTGATGGCTGAGTAATATTCCAATGTGTATATATACCACATCTCCTTTATCTTTTCATCTGTTGATGGACATATGGACTCTTTCCATATTTTGGCTATTGTGGATATTGTTGCTAAAAACATTGGGGTGCAGTGGCCTCTTCAAATCACTATTTTTGTATTCTTTGGATAAATATCTAGTAGTGCAATTGTTGGGTCCTAAGATATTTCTATTTTTCACTTTTTGGGGAACCGCCATATTGTTCTTCAGAGTGGCTGCTCCAGTTTGCATTCCTACCAACAGTGTAAAAGAGTTCCTTTCTCTCCACAACCTCACCAACAGCTCTTGTTTCCTGAGTTGATAATTTTAGCCATTCTGACTAGTATGAAGTGGTATCTCATCTGGTTTTGATTTTGTATTCCCTGATCCCGAGTAATGTTGAGCATTTTTTCATGTGTCTGTTAGCCATTTGTATGTCTTCTTTGGAAAAATGTCTATTTGTCTTCTGCCTATTTCTTTTGTTCTTTGGGTATTGAATTTGATAAGTTCTATAGATTTTGGATACTATCCCTTTATCTGATATGTAATTTGCAAATATCTTCTTCCATTCTGTAGGTTGTCTTTTAGTTTTGCTGATTGTTTCCTTTTCTGTGCAAAAGCTTTTTATCCTGATGAAATCCCAATGGCTCTTTTTGCTTTTGTTTTCCTTACTTTTGGAGATGTGTTTAGCTAGAAGTTGCTGCAGCGAAGGTCAAAGAGGTTGCTGCCCGTGTTCTTCTCTAGGGTTTTGATGGATTCCTGTCTCACACTTAGGTCTTTCAACCATTTTGAGTTTATTTGTGTATATGGTGTAAGAAAGTGGTTCAGTTTCATTCTTCACTCTGTGATTGTCCAATTTTCCCAGCACCATTTGTTGAAGAGACTGTCTGCTTTTTCTTTATCTAGCAATTATAGAAAGGTCAGGCCCTCATAGAAGTATTTAGGGAATCTCTAGAAAGTTGCTTATGTGTTCTCAGGAGCTCCATTCTTTAACCTGCAATACTGAAGTGGATATTTTGCTCCTTGGTATATGTTTTTTTTGTAGAGGAGCCCAATGTCCACATGTAGGACACTGCTTATGTTGATATTAAATATACTTGTGAGGCTGTGATGCCACTGCTGTTGCCACTGCAGGCTGCCTTGAATCTAGCAGAAAGGCTCTGAATCAACTAGTGCTGCCCTCTTCTTGTAGGAAGGAGTGTTCAATAGTGGCCAAGCACAGAATTGACGTCCAACTGAACTGAGGCCACACCTTGTCCCCTTCTTGCGAAAAATAAACAAAGCGTTAAGAATGTCTCCTTAAACTGTCTGAGTCTCAACTTGGTCATTAATGAAATTGGAATTTCTAATTTGCAATATTAATATGCAGACTTGATATATTTGTATAATTATAAATATTTCATTGTAAATTTTCTAAACTCCAGGATCATAAGGGTATAATTTTCCATTTAGGTCAGATACAGAAATTGTGTAATACCTCAGTGAATAAGTCTGATAAATCTTAATGAACTGCAATAAATAAATAAACAAATAAATAAAAATTTAAAAATTAAAAAAAAATTCTTAATGGGCTGTTACTGACTCACCACCTGCTTTTCCTTATGTATCTTCCCTTAAAAAAGGGACAGCAGGTTTCTCTTTTATAACTTTTTTCTTATTATCATTTTTCCTAATTCTAAAAAGTTAAAGAGCTAAAAAAAAGAGTGAACTTACATTGGTTATATCTTGGCTACTAGAGAACATGAAATTACTCTGGTAGAGAATTAACATGGAAAAAGGTAAAATGCAGTAAAAATATATTTGTGAGAATCACTACCATACATATATTTTCTTGTGAAAAAGTATGATTTAGCTAGAAATAGCTTGCCCATCTTAAGGAGGCTAATAATATCTCTATGGTGCTCCCAAAATCCCAAATGTGATACTATTATACTTCCTCTTTGTAAGCCTAATCATAAACCTTCTTTTCTTCTGGACCTTGACTGTTAAAAACTATGAAGTTCTGAGATGTTAGCCTGTTTACAAGCTGCCAAGTTAGCCTGCCACATTTTCATAGAATGCTGATGGAAGACACAAGACTCTTGGATCAAAGATGAAGTCGTGTTTATTATTTACAGAAATAACAGGGACAGGATATCAGCAATTTTGTCTTGATTCTCTAAAACCCACCTCTTACAGAATGACCTAGAAGGACCATATGATGCCTGGGCACTATACGGTGTTTCATTATAGAAGAGGAACACTAAGCTTAAGGAACCCAGAAATTATAATGGGCAATAAGATAGTGTACCCTGTGAACCTGAGGAGAAACAGTGTCTGTATTACACTGTACAGTAAGTAGCCTGCTCTTGGCTTGGAAGGAGACACCACCTCTGTCTCGCAATGCTGTTTGCTATATAAATATTCTTAAAGAGATGGTGAAGAACACAGTGTTTTGCTACAAGATGGAGAGAAACATAGGAGACCTGTGAAAACTGACCCAGTCCTTGAATCTCATCTATCCCTTTAACTTCTTCAATAATTGCAATAATTATAATAATACCTTTTTATATCAGTGCATAAGTACAAAACAATTCATCAAGCAGCATGTTTTCTAGAGTCTATGGGAAACTAATTTTAAAAATGTTCTACTGAAGTCAAAACAACTTTTATGTACATGGTAAACAATTCATTTTATGTTCTTTCTCCCTACATCTCCCTCCTTCTGGAATTTAAAAAAAAAATGGAATTTTCTCTCCTCTCTGAGAAAGTATATAGTTTATTTCTTTTATTTTCATTTTATCATGATTCAACATAAACTATCCCATAATCATGAGGCAATATTTTCCATGTCTCAAGTAATCTTTTGGTAGTTGATTCATGTTTGTTTACACACCTCTGAATCTTTTTGCTAGATGCTTCTGTATAATAGTGTATTGATTTTACTTCTAAACCATGATGCAACTGCAAACAAGCATCAACAATTTAAATATCTGTTCATTTTCTTGTTTTAACCAAGCAATATTTTCCGGAGATTGCATCATAAAATATAACTAGAGTGAAGAGCATAACCAGTTGCTGGAGGGAATGGGCATAGTGTTCCTGTTAGGGAACAGAATGCCCATAATTATAACCAGAACAGATTGCTTACAGTAGCAGAATCTGCACAATGCCTCATTGGTAATAATAGATCAGGAGTTGTGGGGAGGCAGAGGTATTGTCCAAGGTTGGTATTTCTTTCTTACATGTGTGGTGCTTCTAATAAGTGAGAACAGCTGTGGAATAACACCCCTGCCCTTGCTTATTATAAACCATTCACGCTTTGGCATTAGAGATATGAATAGGACCTATAGGAAAGAATGGACTCCAGTTCAACAATAGAAAGAGACCGTTGACCAATGAAGAAAAAAAATGTATGAAGCTTTATTATTTCCAGGATTGGACAGCCTAACCAGTTGGAAGTAAGGAACACAGCTGCTACTGATTTGTTTGGAAATTTTTATTTTCCAGGGCTTCCAGAAAGAAAAAAAAAGATTAAAATTCTCTGGTGTCATTCAAAAGGTAGAGACATTTTCCTTAATATAATGGAGGATGTAAATATAGCTGTTTCTTAATCAGATCCATAGGTGCTGCAATATGAACATCCCAGTTAATCCAATGACAGTCATTTAATGTCATGTTTAACATTAATTGCAAGGTATAGCATAGTGCACCACACCTGATTTCAACTAAAAATATTATAGTATTTGAGAAATTATTTGAAAATAAAATGGATTTCAAGCCCAACCTAAACTTCCATGTTATCCTGGATGTGTGTGTATGTGTGCTTTAGAGAAAAGGCAACTGAATTCTTTTCAAATTCTTACATAATAGACATGTTTGCCTCCTTCACATTTATTTGAATTAAGATCTTTCCTTTAAAATGATATGTAGCAGAATATCAGTGTAAGAATTTAAGATCATTGCTGGGCTATTTAGAAAGCCCACAGGATCTGTTTACATGACAGATAAAGAAAATTTTAGAGAAGTGTGTTTTGTTTTTGTTTTTGTATATAATATACTTTAACTCCAGTGCTGTTCTCATATGAGACCATGGCAGATTCCAACAGAGGCCATAAAAAATATGTAAAGAGAAAATTTTCCTAAAAGCCCTCCTACCTTAGAAATACAAAGAAATATATTTTGATCCACACATGATAGGAAGCTTTCTGACTGCAGCAGGGAAGGTCAGTAGCTTGATCAATTGGTCCTGTGTGTCACTGTGGCAGCATCAGCAAACATTGAAGGATATTCATGGTTTTCATCTACAAACTTAGTCCTAATCCTTGTCTGTCTGGCTTTACCTAAAGAGACTGACCTATATTGACTGACTTATATAGGTTCCCTAGCCTCATACAGGCATGCACATACACACACACACACACACACACACACACATATTTTTTTCTTTTTGATGTACTTTGGGTAATAAGAGTTTCATATTGATAGACTACAGTGGTAGCTAGAAAAGTAGGGCCCATAATCATGAGAATCTGGGAAAAAAAAAGACAAATCCATATATATTTATAAAAGAATTTGGTTAACTTTTAAGTTTGGAGTAAAAAGTAGAATATTTGAATTAGTACTTACCAAGTAAAATAGAGTTTCAACTGATCTTTTTGGATTGGGCATGACTTTTCATTTGAAGAACTATAGAAATAGAGCAATTCTGATTTTTTTCCTTGCTTCAAGAAAATAGCTTAACTATGATATGTCTATTTTAAATAACAGCAAAAATGCAAATTACAAATGCATATATATTTTTTTCCTTATATCCAAAGTTCCATTTCAGAGTGGAATTGAAAAAATAATACTACCCTACTGTGTAGTGGAAATGGGAAATGCAGGGGCCATTACGGAGGATTGTGAATTTATACAGTGCATTAGCACCAAAGAATATAAGCATGGATATTTCTTAAAAATTCAGGATTTAATGGCACTTGGATTTACACTGCTATCTGTCTGAGTTGCTGAGTCCATGATGAGATCATAATGTACCTTGCCAAAGAATTTTGAGATGGTTTTGTCCATATCAGTTTCTCACTTTTTAAATTTAATTTAGTTTTAACAATGAAGAAAGAGTTCACATTAAGTACCCTGAACATAGGAAACACAATAACACATAAGTTCTTGTCTAACTAAGCCATAGCAAAATCGAAAAAAAAAACATCTATGTTGTTTGAGGGTACTGGCTCCTGATGGTTTTATTCAGCATTTATTACTGAATAGTAAATGAAGACAGTATAGTTCTACCTCTCCTTCTGTACCCCATTTCACATTCATATCACCTACCCACCTCCCCACGCCCAAAATAGAGTGAATTGGTGCAAAAGTGAAAAATATATGCATATTTAAATGTATATATTGTATATATATCTCTGTTATATTACATATAACATACGTTCAAATGTGGATTTTTTAAAAAGATTTTATTTATTTATTTGACAGACAGAGATCACAAGTAGGCAGAGAGGCAAGCAGAGAGAGAAAATGGAGAAGCAGGCTTCCTGTTGAGCAGAGAGCCCTATGCAGGGTTTGATCCCAGGACTCTGGGATCATGACCTGAGCCGAAGGCAGAGGCTTAACCCACAGAGCAACCCAGGCGCCCCTCAAATGTGGATTTTTTTTTCTTTTAAAGATTTTATTTATTTATTTGACAGAGAGAGATTACAAGTAGGCAGAGAGGCGGGCGGGGGGGGGGGCATGAAACAGGCTCCCCACTGAGCAGAGAGCCCCATGGGGGCTCAATCCCAGGACCCTGAGATCATGACCTGAGCCAAAGGCAGAGGCTTCAACCCACTGAGCCACCCAGGCACCCCAGATGTGGATTTTAAGCATATATATTCAAATGCGAGTTTTAGGTCTTTTCAGACTCTATTATGTATATGTGCTGCCAAAGCGAGCACTTCAGGCTCTATTATGAACAGGATGGTTTTTTTTGGGTGTGTTTGTATTCAAAGCTTTCGGTATTCAATTATTAGGATTTCAAAAATTTGTAAAACATGGTTTTAATAAATTTTAATAGTAAATGATATTCAATTTGAGATTAATAACTTCAAAATCAAATAAAGAATATTGTCAGATCTTATTCATACATTTATTTTTCTTAATGTGGTGAAACTGTTTTCTGCTGTATGTGAGAGGACTAGTGCTCAGGATTTTTCCATTTCTACTTACTTTTTTTTGTTTTTAATGAAGCATTTGGTATTTATATCTAGTATAAAAGGGGGAGTTACCTATTTCCAAAAGTGTTTATTTCAAGCTAGTACTTTGTGCCACATGCATGTTTACCCCTCGAATAATTAATGGAAATTTGACCAGGGTTCATGGCAAAAATCAATAAATATCCCCTTGGAGCTCTGGCAAGAGAAGGAAAAAAGTAAATTTTGTTGAAACCTGGACAAGATACATAAGGTAGTAGGAACTGAGGTAAATAGGCATTTACTATTTGGTTTTATGTAATCAGGCCAGGATTTGGGCTGTGTTTAATTTTTGTGGTTTTTGTAGCTGCTGGAGGCTTGAAATTCCTCTTTTTGTCTTCTCTTTTGACCTTGGGACTTCCTAATAACTCCTCTGCAGATGTAATCTTGAACACTTTTAGCCGCAACCCACTCTTCATACTAGACTTCTGTTAATGTGGTGATAAAGTGTGTGGAGAAAAGTGTTCTCTAATCTTTTGATATCAGCTATTTTGTGGGCCTCACTATATGCACAGTGCCCTTGCAAATGTTTCTTAGCTTTCTTCTCTTCCCTTCCTTAGGGAATCTCATTGGGAAGTGAGAGTGGTTAGCATATGAGAAATGACTTCTCCTATGGGATAAAAGTCTGAACTATTCTTCCTGGAGTGTAGCTCTGTGTTATAGAGGACAGTCTGGATATATTTCATAATGAAATAATCAATGTGATTCATAATAAGAAATGAGATCTCTAAGAAGACATAACAATCTCAAATGCATATGAGTGCTTTTTGTTTTAAATTATTTTTATCTTTTATTATGATAGTAGTTTATTACAAATAATAATAGCCTATTAGAGCGTATAACATAATCCAGGAATTTGAGATTGCTTAAGTGATCAAAAACCTCTTGACAAAGAGAAGCTTCAAGTGCTGCTGGGGATGCAGAGAAACTGGAATCCTTATAACATTCCTGGTGGGAATTTAAAATAGTGCAGGCACTTTGTCAGTTTGTCAGTTCCTCTATAAGTTAAACATAGACTTTCCATTGACCCATTAATTCTACTTCTAGATATATACTCAAAATACATGAAAACAACTATTCAATGAAAATGTTTATAAGAATGTTCATAGCAACACTATTTGCAATAATCAAAAGATGGAATCAACCCAAATTTCATCAATTGATGAATAGGTCAACAAAAGATGGTATATCCATATAATAGAACATTATTCAACCATAAAAATGAGTGAAATATTGATATATGTACAATGTGTAAATCTTGAAAACATCATGGCACATGAAAGAAGGCAGTCACAAAAGTTTGTTTATTACAGAATTTTACTTATATGTAATATGTAAAACAGACAAATTCATAAAGCAAAAACAAATTAGGAGTTGTCAGATGTTGGGGGACAGGGGAATAGGGAGTGACTGACTAATAGGTATCGGGTTCTTTTTAGAGTGAAGAAAAATTCTTCATGAAATAGTGGTGAAGTTTTCATTACATAGTGAATGTACTAAATATCATTGAATTGAACTCTTTAAAAAGATTAATTTTGCAATTATGTGCATTTATTACTATGTAAAACACTTGCATACATGGAAAAATACAGTTCAGTATGGAATATTTTACAGGTCTTCATTCTACATATGTTCCAATAGTTTGCTTTCAAGTCCTGTTTAGATTCTAAATTAAATAAGTAATTGACCCATGTAGACTAATTCACCTGAATTATTATCTTTTTTCTTGCCATCCCGTTATATGTGAACACACAATGCTTACAATACATACAATATTCCTTTTAAAGTAGGCTTAATTAGCATAGGCTTATAACAGGTGTCAAACACACCTGTTTAGAAACTTAAACACACACACACACACACACACACACATGCATTTGGTTTCATAGTTGATAGGAATTCATGAATAAAGATGTTTAAATGGGCAAGTGAAAATATCAACAGCCTTGCTCCTACTCTCTTAATTAATGGCCAGAATTTTTTGCAGTATAGTGTGGTTTTTTTTAGAAGAATTGTCATTTGGCTGGTTGTCAGATTATCAGCATCAGTTTTTTGGTTTTTTTTTTTTTTTTTTTTAAGATTTTATTTATTTATTGGACAGACAGAGATCACAAGTAGGCAGAGAGTCAGGCAGAGAGAGAGGAGGAAGCAGGCTCCCCACTGCACAGAAAGCCAGATGTGGGGCTCGATCCCAGGATCCTGAGACCATGACTTGAGCCGAAGGCAGAGGCTTTAACCCACTGAGTGACCCAGGCACCCCTAGGATCAGTTCTTTAACTTACTCTTTGACTCCAGCTTTCTACAGTGATCATAATGGGAAGACCAATCACTACTATCAGATGACCTCCTAAAATAGGGCACATGGAATAGATGAATAGCCTATAATGAAATGAAAAGCTGAATTCATTCTGGCTCCAAAAGAGAGTTTAGTTTAATTATGTTTCACCAAGCGTGTGGGTGGCTCACTGGGTTAAGCGGCTGCCTTTGGCTCAGGTCATGATCTCAGGGTCCTGGGATTGAGCCACGCTTGATCTCTGCTGGGCAGGGATCCTGCTTCCCCCTCTCTCTCTGCCTACTTGTGATCTCTTTGCCAAATAAATAAATAAAATATTTTAAAAAATTCTATTCAACCCAGTTTGTAATTATTCAGTGTCTAATGCTAGCTCTAACCCTCTGCTCAGTACTTATCAAAGAAAAACTGCAAAGGTAAATAAAGTACATTTTGATTAGGAATTGTATTCCTCTAGAAAATGGTTTTCCTTATAAATATTCACATTTGTTAAGTATTTCCATATATTTTTTATGGCATGTTGATCATTTCAGTTCAGGTAATTCATAGTTACATTCTTCTCTTAACTCTTTTTAAACTTCGCTTCTATTTCTGGTACAATTTCCAATTGTTTCCCTAGTTCTAGCCTTAAAGTCAGGAATATTTACCTCAGTATTCATTTGCCCTAAGCCCTTTCCAAACCATTTGAATGTTCCTCCGGCCAAAATGGCATATGTCCCTGGCTCCACCTTAGAAGTGAGGGATTGGAACACCACATCCAGTCAAAATAGATTCTAAGTGTCTTCCAAGATAACACCATTTCCTTTTTTCTAACACCATACCATATATGGTTATCACCGCTTTCTTCAGAATATTATGATAGCGTCTTTACTGACCTCTGTCTCTTATGGAAACAACATCCTGCATTCATTCTCCTTGCCTCCAAATGATGAAAAATTTGATAGTACCACTCTCCTGACAACATTTCTATAGTGGCTCTACCAAGCCTACCTAAATTCCAAGTCATTAGGCCTGGCATCAATCCTTCAAAATCTGTACCTACCTATATTCTAGGAGTCTCAGCCTCTCTTTTCCATCATTGGATCACCAGCTATATGAGGCAGATGTCAGACTGCTCTGCATTTTGTACTCTTCTCTCCTTCCATTTGGAAATTAGGAAAATAAGAAATTAGATTCTTTTTTTTTTCAATTTATTTATTTTCAGAAAAACAGTATTCATTATTTTAAGAAATTAGATTCTTTCTGCCTAGGTTATTCTGCCTAATCTTGTCTGCCTGGCAAACATTTATTCAGACGTCAGTACACTTCGGTTTTGACTATGAGAAATTTTCTCTACTCTTTAAAGGCAAAAATAAGACCTTCCTTTTTCTTTTATTCCAGAGCACTTTGTAAGTGTCTGTGTTGTCAATGTGCTGTCATAATTTCTTAACTGATTACACGTCTGTCTCACCAAGTAGACATGGTTCTCCTCTGTGTCTTTGTCCTCTATGTTCTATTTATAGTCTCCAGGGTCTGATATCTGTTCCTTTGCATGTCATGAATATTTGTTTTTAAAATGTGATATCACTGATGCTGATAAAACTTATGAAGAAAATCATACTATATTGAGTATGTACTATTTGACATGCTCTGGGATAAATGCTTTGTGTGCTTTAGTTACCATAACTTCTTGGAAATTTCTTATTTTCTTTCAACTCTACAAGGTTGCTTTAATTCCCTTTTTTCTTTTCTTGTTTTTTTTTTTAATTCCCATCTTTATATAAATCATATACCAGAGAATATATCTAACTCTTTAAGATCACACAACTTATAAATTGGTTCAGGTTTTCTCCTTAATTAGGCAAAGTGACAAATGGTCAAGATCAGACTTCTGGATTTGAGGCCTAGCATTGCCTCTTGGTTGTGTGATATAAACATCCTATATTTTCTCTATTTCAGTTTCCCCATTTATAAAATGGACCAATACTAGTAAATACCCGTTAAGTTATAGCAAGTGTTCAATGAGTCAGCAGTTCTAGAAAATATTTAGAACAGTGTTTAGTGTGAAGTAAGGTAAAACACATCTTGTTTTTATCACTTCCCAGAATTCTCTGACCTGTTTTTTCTTTCTTTATTGTCACTCCTTATGGTTTCAGAATTCTCATCTCTCCATATCCAGTTGCCTCCTAGGCCTTCCTTCCTAGATATACAATAGCATACAAACAGTGAAGATCAGTATTTTTGTTATACCTTGACTTGTGTATACAGGCAGAGTGTAGCTCCAAAGCCTATCAAACACATTTTCATGATATGTGGTAGTGAATTGAGACTATATTTGGCACAATTAAAAGAGAGAGTGTATGTGAAGACTTTACACCATAAGTTGACCCAACTTTTTCTGTAAAGGTCCAGGTAGTAAATATTTTAGGCTTGCAAGGCATATAGTCTGTGTTGTAAAAGCAGCCATAGACACTCTATAAATGAATGTACATGGCTACATTCCAATGAAACTTTGTGTTGTTTTTTTTTTCAAGATTTTATTTATTTATTTGACAGACAGAGATCACAAGTCGGCAGAGAGAGAGGAGGAAGCAGGATCCCCATGGAGCAGAGAGCCCGATGCAGGGCTTGATCCCAGGATCCTGGGACCCTGACCTAAGCTGAAGGCAGAGGCTTTAACCCACTGAGCCACCCAGGAGTCCCTGAAACTTTGTTTTTAAACAGTGAAACTTGAGTTCACATAATTTTTTTGTGTCAAAAAAACTGAACTCTTTTCATCGTGGCTCAGTTGGTTGGACGACTGCTTTCGGCTCAGGTCATGATCCTGGAGTCCCGGGATCGAGTCCCGCATCGGGCTCCCAGCTCCATGGGGAGTCTGCTTCTCCCTCTGACCTTCTCCTTGCTCATGCTCTCTCTCACTGTCTCTCCCTCAAATAAATAAATAAAATCTTAAAAAAAAATATATATATATATAGCTATATAAATGACTATATATATCAATATATCTACATATATAGATAGGTATATTTCAGCTCATGAGCTGTGCAAAAACAGGTGTTAGGCTGGATTTGTTCTGTGACCATAGTTTGCTGACTATGATTTAGATAAAGAAGCTCCTTCCAGGGATTTTTACGTTTACTTCTCTTCCCCTAGGCTGCTGTGTTTGTTGCTATTCCAACATTCTTCTAAAGTTTTTTTTTGTAAATGACCAGTCAGCTGAAGTTCTTCTCTTATGAGGCATGGATAGCCAAGGTCTGTTTCTAAAATATCTGTAGAAGGAAGGAGGGAGCTAAGACGGTGTAAATAATACGATGGCAGGCACATTAATGCACTTATATTAAAAACTGCAAAACACTTTCTTACCAGATGTGGATCAGTGAAGAAATCTGACAAATGGGAACTCTGACGTGGAAGAAGTCAGATTTTTGTAAGAATTGAATAGAATGAGTGTGCAGACAGTGGTTCTTATACTTCTTCCAGCCGATCTGGTCACTTACCACTGCTGGTGAGTGTGAAATATCAAATGTTACTTGAAACTTAAAGTTCTTGAGATCTCCCTTTAGCAACTTCTAGCACAAATTACTCCCTTTAGAAAATCTTGCAGTTGAGAGGTCAAGCAAGAAAGGACCCTCTGACATAATGTGTTGCCTTTGGAGATGTCCTGACAAAGAGAAAACAAATGTAGAAAGTAAATATCTGACAAAAGCAGAAAAATTAGACAGGTTCAGTTTTTCATTTTACTCCCTACCTTGCAGTTCAGTTCCTTTGAAATCAATGAGAATCTTTAATGCAGGGGAGATCTGTACAAGGCCAAAAGAAATGAAAGTCTGATCCACAAAGACCGGTATTCAATAAAAGATTAAATAAAGTGCTGCTGGGTTTTTTTTTTTTTTTTCTTTTCTGTTTTTTCCTCCTGACTATCAAAGCAAATGATTTTAGAGAGAGATGGTCATTTATAATAATAGTAATAATCTGGTTAATTGTTACAAGGTACTAGGTTTTCATTCAGTTTTTCTCTGGTTTAAAATATATTAGAGATTTTAACAAGAATAAAGAATTTGATCATTGTAAATGTTAAGCATGATACAATTAATAAGGAGAAGTTTTATGATTTAGCCAGTAAAGGAGACTGAAGCATATACTTTTTTTTCCTGTCGATCAATAGAATAGTTTATTAGTTGTAACAAAATGTTTTTGTGAAAAACAATACTTAATGGCCTTGCACATCCCGATTTGCCCACTTTATTTTTTCAGTTACTCTATTTCAGCTCACTCCCTTGCTCATGATTCAGGGGTAGGCCAAGCCTCTGTCTTTTTTGAAAACCTGATAGAATTAAAATCTCAAAAAATCAAAATCTAACCATAATTTTTTTTAAAGATTATTACACTTTAACAAACATTAATTTTTTGATTACTATTAAATATTCATTTAAGTGAAGAGAAACTATAGTTGAGTCTATTAATTCTAGGGCAAGTAAAAAAAATTAGGAAATCTTCCTACATGCCAGATTTTATTGTCTATCACTTCTCTGTAGTTTTTATTAAGGAAGAGGAAATGTACATTTATTAAACCCATGGAAAGTGTATTTTTGTGTCTCACACTGATTTAACACTTCATGTTACTTAGTCTTTTTATCAAGTAAACTGACTCTTTAGTGAAATGTCATATACTTATTTTTTAGATTTTGAACAGTGTCTAGAATAAAAAAAGAAGAAGAACAAAGAACCATCCACCATGATTGTTGTCCACCTTCTGAAAGCTTTGCCTGAAGACAGTGCATTTGAAAGTCTAGAAGGAAATGAATTCTTGATAACCATAGATTTTCGTGATTCAGTTATTACACAGGAGGAACCATATAGTACTCTTTTTCTATTATAATGAGAGAAGAGGCTGCTTTTATTGTCCACAATAGCTGGTAGCTTTCTCATTTCTCATTTTATAAATATTAATTGGTCAACTTACTCTTTATATAGACCGTGCTACTACTAGGACAAGGTCTAAATATAATGACCTCAAGGAACTTACAGTCCAGGTGAGAAAATATACTTTCTTCTTAAAAAATACCATTTATACAGAAGAATTTAAGTCAATTATATAAATGTGTTTCCCTCTTTAAAGTATTGGAACTTAGGGGCACTTGTGGTTAAATCTCTGCCTTCCTCAGGTCATGATCCCAGGGTCCTGGGGATTAAACCCCACCTCTGGCTCTCTGCTCAGTGGGGAGCCTGCTTCTCCCTCTCCTCCCCTCTCATGCTCTCCATGTTCTCTCTCACTATCTCTGTCGCAATCTCTGTCTCTGTCAAATATAATCTTTTTTTTTTTTTAAAGTATTGGAACATAATTCCGTATCCATTAAGCATAGTCTACTTTTAATGACTTGCTTTCAAAGGGTTAAGTAATAAAAGGAAGAAAAAAGTAACTTTACAGTGGAGAAACCTGGGAAAATGTACAGTGGCAAAACCTGGCATGTATTTGCTGTGTGATAAAAGTAAACATTGTCAGTGAAAAGTTGTATTGATAACATGTACTCTTGATATGATGTGTTGAGAATTCTCCTCTATCTCTGTCATCTTTCTCCAACATGCATAACTCCAGTCTAATCATAAAGAAATTTCAGACAAATCCCAGTAGAATGGCATTCTGTAAAATTTCTGATCAGTACTTCTGAAAACTATCAAGATCATGAAAAATAAGGAAATTCTGAGAAACTATCTCAGCCAAGAGAAACCAAAGGAGACGTGACCACTAAATGTAATGCGGTATCCTAGATGGTATCCTGGACCAGAAACAGGATATTGGGTAAAAACTAATGAAATCTGAAGAAAGTGCTGACTTTAGTTAATGATAAGGTATTACTATTGGTTCAGTTATTTTGATTAATATACCATACTAATATTAGAAGAAACCAAATATAGGCTATATAGGAACTCTCTGTACTATTTTTTTCAATTTTGTAACACTGAAGCTATTCTAAAATAAAAAGTTCATCAAAATGTTTTTTTAAAATCATCAATTTTAGGAATAAAATCAACAGGAGTGCCTGGATGGCTCAGTGACTTAAGCATCAGACTCTTAATTTCAGGTCTTGATCTCAGGGTTATGAGTTAAGATGAAATGAAATGAAATAAAGTAAGTAAAAATACCCAAAAAAAAAAATAAAAGAGATCATATATTTAATAAATATTTGGGGAAAAATTATGGGGAGCCTAAGAAACCCAGAATCAATGGATGTATTTTTGACCATTTAGAAACATCTTTTAGATTATTTGCATGTGAAGTTTTGGTGCTATTATTATCTGTGATAAAGTAATACAGGCATGTTATACAATAAATAAATTTATTTACATATTTATGTTGGCATAGTTAAAGAGAATATAAGAATATAAGTAATCTTATCAGTATCATGACATCCCTTCCAAAGAGAATTGTGGTGGAGAAATTCTATTTTAAACCATCTGGCTTAAAAATTCTGTTTTAAACTGTTCCATACCTCAGTACATTTAGGTAGTGACTCACATTGAATAAATAGTTATAAACACACATATATAATTTTATTGCTGGTGCTCACCACAATAATCGCAGAGCTTTAAGTGGGGCTGTGGTAGTTACAATATCTATAAATTACTTAAAATATTTCTGTAGAGACAGTAGTATATGCACACGTGTGTTACTTTAAGCTGTACTTTAGGAGTCTGGGTTCTGCTCATCAGAAATTCTGATTCCAGAGGTTGTCAGCCAGCATTTCACAGAAAGATCACATACCAAAGGTAGATGCTATCAGTATTTCCCACCCATACTTTACCATACTGAGCTCATTCAGCACCTGTCTTTGGTAATCAAAATAAATGTTAGATGTGAATTTTCATTGGTGAAATGAATACCTTGGGAATTACCACATTGGCCGTGCAATATAGGCTATCATGGGGACTACAGTTTGTTGTTAAAATATATACATGGGTCAAAATGTTTCAGAAACACTCCTCCTCCTTTCATGAACCAACAAAATAATCTAGAGCAGTGGGTTCAGTAGAAATACAATGAAAACCACATGGGTATTTAACAGGTTTTTTTTTTTTTTTGTAGTTTCATCAACAACAACAACAACAAAGTGAAATCAATGTTAATGATACATTTTATTTAAACCAATAAATCCAAAATATTGGCATTCCAACTTGTAATCAATATAAAAACACCAATGAGATATTTTATAGTCCTTTTTATACTTAAAAGAAATGGATATATTTGAAACTTGCAACACCTATCAATTCAGAAGCTCTACTTAAATTAGAAAAAAATGATCTATATTTAGATTTAATGCATATGGTTGAAAAAGTAGATTCATAAACTCACATATTTTCAAACTTACCTACAGTTTGACCAAAAATTGAATAGAACATAAAATAATTTTTCTTTAAAATTTGTTTTTATAAAACCTAGTTTTTTAAGAATTTAGCTTTAAAGCAAACTGTACCAGTTTCAAATTTATGTCCATGTTAAGTAAATTCACCAACTCATGTCAACTCTCTGTTACTAAATTTGAATTCTAATGGGTGCTACATTTTGCTACATAAATTTGAAAGCATCTTTAAATATATCAGTATCAACAAAATGTTCTTTGAAAAATGTTAGTTTTTTAGCTCCCCATCATAAAATACTAGCAGTTACAATTAAAGTCTTTTTCATATAGAGTCATGTTAGGAAAAAATATGCAAAATTATTATTGATCTATATTATGAAAAGTTTAAATTTTAATATAAACTCTTGCATTGTTTAGCTAAGTAACAAACTTTTTCCCCTTGCATTCTTCAAATTCAGTTTTTATGTGCAGCAGAATACTGGAGAGAAAAAATAAATGACATGACAGTATTTTTTTGACAATTTTTTTTTGATTCTTAAATATTTGACAAACATTCCTTTTAAGAAAATCTTGAATTAGAATTGACAGTTAGTAAGAGTGTCATCACCAAGATGGCAGAATAGGAGGACCTAGCCTCCTTAACCTACAAAAGATCTAGAACTATACAGCTGTTTGTGAACAAAACCACTCTCTGAGAGGGGTTTGGAGTCCACTTAAGAAACCTCAGTAACACAGCGGAACACAAACTTGATAGTAAACTACAACAAAGGGAAGGAAGAACAGCTTCATTTGCCTGAATCATCCAAAGCCAGCATAGCTCAGCACCAACAGGGAACTCCAGCTAGGAAGAATTCCTTTCACCAGGAAAAGCAGGACGGGGTAAGTTACCAGCTTTCCTAGCCTTTTGGGACACCACAGGAAGGGCAATTCAGCTTTAGCTAATACTGAGATTAGAGAAGCTGAGATGTAGACAAATGACTTAGAACAAGAAGGAAAAGCAGGGGTTATCGGTATCAGCTACACGGTGGGAGTGATAGGGTTGCCAGTGACCTGCTTTGCAGATGACCTCAACAGCTTTTGCCACTGAAGAAACCAAGGGCCAGCACTGCTGCTGTGAATCCTCTGCAAATGTCATGGTCTTTTCAGGTATTCTCTTCAGCAGCGGTCAGCTGCCTGAGATCCTCCCTGCTTCCTCCATCACATAACTCCCCCACTCTCTTTTTCCCACTGAGAGCCTAGAGTCTGGGACTAATACTGGACCCAGGAGGCCTCTGTGACTGTGCAAGTACAAGATCGCAGCATATGGCCCCCACAGCAGATCCCACCACTGTATGCACCCTTGGGGCTAGCCATACACCCCCCACCCCGTGCCCAGTGGCCCATCATCAATTGCCACTACCAGGCACATGCCAGTGGGAACACCATGCAGCAGCCACAGGAGTGAGAACACACCAACAGGCAGGATCCTGAATCCATTTTGGGCTCAGACCTGCAACTAGCCCCTCTAACCTCGAACCCCTCACCCCCAGACTGATTCACCAACATTGGCCTTTGCTGCTACAAATAATGGTGAGAATCAACAGCTACAACTCTAGATTAATTCTAGGAGGTATAGCAAGGTAATTTATGATCTTTCCTGTTGGAATAACCTTTTTCTTATTATGAAGTGTTCCTCTTCGTTTGCACTAAAGATCCCGTACTTATAATCGACCTTGTATAATATAAATACACCAGTTTTTTGATTAACATTTGCACATATGTTGCTTCAAGTCATTCTGAGTCCTCTTGTAGAAGTGTCTGACAAAGCTATTGAAGTTGGGATGACTTTTTATCTGATTTTGGCATTCTTAAACTTTTTTTTTTTTAAGATTTTATTTATTTATTTGACAGACAGAGATCACAAGTAGGCAGAGAAGCAGGCAGAGAGAGAGAGGAGGAAGCAGGCTCACTGCTGAGCAGAGAGCCCAATGTGGGGCTCGATCCCAGGACTCTGGGATCATGACCTGAGCTGAAAGCAGAGGCTTTAACCCACTGAGCCACCCAGGTGCCCGTTCATTCTTAAACTTTTACTTGGTATATTTTTCTTTTTGATTTGGTGTAATTAATGATATATATAGTTTTAGATCTACCATCCTACTATTCATTTTCTATTTGTCTCGTGTTTTTTTAAGTCGTATTATCTTTTTCCCTGTCTTGGTGACTTTTAAATCATATAAATAGTATCATTTTCTTTTTTTTTAATCTCCAATTATAAGTGACACATATTTAGTCATATTTTAGTGATTACCCTAGAGGTTATGATAAGTATCATTGTCATCAATGTAAAAAAAAAAAACAACCCTAATAACCAATTAGTGAAGTGAACCTTTTTAAGAAGTCATAGTTTAAATCATTAATTGAATTTACCACTTTTAAGGGCCCTCTTATTAAGAAAAATAATCATAATAGAAAATAATTATCATGATAGTATCTTAGTAAACATTTTGCTTTTTAAAATTTGCAGCCAGAGGAAAATTGATTCAAAATGGCAAAGTCTTTTTTTCCCAGTAACTAGGACTGTAATTGAGAATGAACACTAAAATTAAATAGCTGTCAGAGTTTTCTTGGCTACTGATTTGAAAATTTCGAGATATAGGTTATAATTTATCTGATACCTCCTGCTATTATACTGAAAAAATGCTTGGCTTTTGTGAATGATTCAGCTTGCCAATTAGCCCTACTGCTCTGTTGAGGGAACAAAGATATTAAACAAAGGGTGCTCTTTAATCTATGAGATTCCCCATAGCGATTTCATGTACTGCCAAATTTCACAGATTGATATCTTATTGTAATCCTACATAGCAAAGCAGTAATATTCACAAGAGGTAGATATTTTGACCCAGAAAATAAATGAAAGCATAAATACAATCTCTCTACTCTAGTGAATATTGATAATTTTGACCTATGGCAAAAATAAATACATGGTAGATAATCTTTTCCACCTGCAGCTTTATGCCAAAATTAGTACAGAAACAGAACAAAACAAAAATCCTCCCCTAATTTTGAAAGAATAAATGGAAATAGATGTAAATGACAGAATATCTTTTTGTTTATTTCAGATAAGTGTATGAGACTAATTTGGAGGCCATTAATTGGTATATAATATTTAGAACTGGGATAGTTATTTGATACACTCAAACAATTCATTTTATAAATGAGGAAATTGAGACTGAAGATAAAATATTTGGGAAGCTCAAGCTTGGACTCAAACCCACTACCTTGAATACATCTACAACATAGTAATGTTCATATCCTAATGCAAATGGTATTTTCTTCTCTGAAAGCCATTTTACAATTTCAGTTCTTTAAGAATAGATAAAATGATTCATTAATGTTTTTGAATTCCCAATACCTTATATCATTTTTGATACACTGTAATTTTTAAAAATTTATTACTAAGTAGAAAAGAATATTATATAAATTCCAAAATATACTTTAATTACTTAAGAAGAAACATATTAATTTAAAAATTTACATATCATTTTATTTTTACAAAATATAGTACAATAATAAAATAAAATAATAAATAAAATATATAAAATAATATATATAAAATAATTAAAAATACAGTATAATAACAAATTAGTAATTAATGCAAATTCCAATGACACTATGGCCAGTAACTAAACAGTTATACACTACTTAACTATTTGCGTGATGATTTACATGGTTTAGCTCACTGAATGTCTAGAGTTTTTATAATAGGTACATAGGAGAAGTTACAATTAATTTATTCACTCACCCACCAAATAGTAAGAACCTACTATATATTAGATACTGTTTTAGGTTTTGGAGGATTTATCACATGTAAAAGACAGTTTCTTCCTTCATGTGTTTCCTATGTTCTGGTGGGGCAAGATATTGCCACAAATGTAAATAAAGATGAAATTAATATTCCAGATACTGAGAAATTAAAAACAAAAACAGGGGAATGCAATAGGGAGTCATAGTAAGTTGGTGAATGGGAAATGAATCTATCTAGCTCAGTCAGAGAGTGTTTTTTAATGGTTCTCATTTGAGATAGACTGTGGTTGATGAGAACAGAAACTCTCTGGGATACAGTAAGGAGAGACAGAATGGCCAGAGGTAACATAATATGGCATATGGTTGAATGTAGACACACAGGTGAGATAATATAACAATTATATTATCACATTAAGTGTACGAGGTGCATTTTAATGTTTTGTAGGCCTGAGTAAGGGATTTATGTTATACTCTATAAACAATGGAAAGTCATAAAAAGGGTTTAAGCACAAAGAGGATAATCTGATACCTACTTTAGAAGAAAGAGTGTGGACTTTAGGCGAAAAATAAACCATTGGGAGAAGAAAACGAAACAAAGAAAGCTAGAGAGACTACTGAAATAGCTAAAGTGAAAGATGATAAGTTGGTCCAGGAGTGAAACAGGAAATGGTGAGAGAAGTGACTAGATTATGAATTTATTTTGGAGGTAAAACCAGTGGCAGTGCTAACGGGTTGAATTTTGAACTGAAACAATCCAAACCAATCAGGAGGGACACCTGGAGTTTTGGTCTGAGCAGTGGGGTAGATGATGCTATCAAGTGCTGAGATACGCAAAACAAGAGAGGGAATCAGCTTGTGAAGGGGGTGCTGGAGGAGTGATGTAGCTTTCAAGCTCTTTTCTGTTCTTCCTCACTCTGGTGGGCGTGAATGAATTCACCGGAAGCCTGGAAGAGCCATTTTACTTTGCCCAGGAAGGATTGTGTGGTAGAGAGGGGCATGGGAATAAAGGGGGTATTTTAAAGAAGGTATTTTAATGGGAAGATTGATCAGATTGATCATGGTCAACAAAGGAAAGAAAAGAGCTGGAAGTGACAGAAGGAATGATGGAGAGGAAATGACTGACGAGCAAAATCCCAGAAAAGGCAAGGTGATACGCCATTACTGCACGTAGGTAAAAACCATTTTTTAACAAGGTATTCCATGTTAAAATACTTGAGGAGGAACAGTAATGATTAGATTGGTAACCTTTATTTCCTGAATATAAGAAAGGACCTGGAGGAGATTTAGTCTAAAATCACTGTTAAAGGATATGTCAATGAAAAGATGGAAAAAGCTGAGGACTAAAATTAAAATGAAAGATCCAAAGTTTAAAATGATGCACATTTGTTATGGAAGATAAATTTCTGTAGTAGGTTTCAGCTACCTCAGTGCATGATATAGATGTTACAGTAAGAAACCACTGTTCACATTGGCTTGGACTGCACACAGCTAAATCACAGAGGCGCAAGGACAAAACAATGCCTCAAGGTGATTGAGCTTATGACCTTTAGAATCAGGGGCACCTGGGTGGCTCAGTCAGTTAAGTGTTGGACTCTTGATTTTGGCTCAGGTCATGATGTCAGTATTGTGAGACTGAGTTCTGCCTTGGGTCTCCATATCTGGGCCCCACTTATATTCTTTCTCTCCCTCTCCCTCTGGTACTCCCTTTCTTGCTCTTTCTCTAAGAAAATTAAAAAAAAAAAAATCAAATCTGAGTTAAAATCGTGGCACTTACAGTTTTAAGTTTTGTAAGCCTGGGAATGTTACTTAAACTCTGTAAATCCTCAGTGTTCTCGTGCATAAAATGGACTAGAAATACACACTTCATAAGACTACCCGCCTTGTTCCCCATATTAAACTAAAAGCATCCAGTCTTGATCATCATTACCTATGATGTTGGCCTGGATTTTTCATTGGTACCATAATCAAGTTAAAGAAATTTGCTTCTATTCTTAGTATGTTGAGACTTTTTATCAAAAATAGATGTTGGGTTTTGTCAAATGAGTGGTTTCTTTTTTTTTTTTTTTTTTTGCATCTATTAAAATGTTCATATAGCTTATGTCCTCTATTTTATTAAAGTAATGTATGATACTAATTGGTTTCTAGGTATCAGATCAGCTTGGGAACAGCTACCACTTGGTGGTAATGTATTATTTTTTTCTATGTGACTGGTTATAGTCAACTAATGTTTTGTTAAAGATTTTGGGATTTATGTTCATGAGTGATACTGATCCATAGCTTTCTTTTCTGTAGTGTCTTTATCTTGCTTTGATGTCAGAGTACTATTGGCCTCATACAATGAGTTGGAACAAATTCCCTTTTACTCTGTTTTCTTTTTTTTTTTTTTAAGATTTTATTTATTCATTTGACAGACAAAGATCACAAGTAGGCAGAGAAGCAGGCAGAGAGAGAGAAAAGCAGGCTCCCCACTGAGTAGAGAGCCTGATGCAGGGCTCGATCCCAGGACCCTGAGATCATGACCTGAGCCGAAGGCAGGGGCTTAACCCACTGAGCCACCCACGTGCCCCATCTACTCTGTTTTCTTGGAGTTTACTAGTCTTTGAGGTTCTGTTACTTTTATTCTCTCCTTTTTCTCTGTGATTTTAAGATTGTATAATTTCTCTTAAGATCTTTCTAAGTTCACGTGTTCTTTTTTCTCCTATCCCAATCTGATATTGAGTCTATCTAGTGAAATTTTTTCACTTCACTTAGGCTTTTTGTTTGTTTTTATAGTTTCAGTGTATTAACTGCCTTTTCATGTCATCATAATCTTATATTGCTTCAATTATTTAAATATGGTTTAATTCCTTAAACATATTTATAATAGCTGCTTTGAGGTCTTGGCATGACAAATTTTATATCTGGGCCCACTTATGATTGGTTCTATTGACTAATATTTTTTATATATATATATATATATATAAAGATTTTATTTATTTATTTGAGAGAGACAGTGAGAGAGAGCATGAGCAGGGAGAAGGTCAGAGAGAGAAGCAGACTCCCCATGGAGCTGGGAGGAGCCTGATGCAAGACTCGATCCCGGGACTCCAGGATCATGACCTGAGCTGAAGGCAGTCCTCCAACCAACTAAGCCAACCAGGCATCCCTTGACTAATATATTTTTAAACTGAGAATGAATTATACTTTTTTGTTTCTTTGCATGTCTCATATATATTTGTTGAAATCTGGACATTTAAAATAATATGTTTCAGCGATCTTTTGTTAAAGAGTTATTTATTTGAGAAAGAGAGCACTTTGGGGAAGGGGCAAAAGGAAAGGGAGAGAGAGAATCTCAAGCAGACTCCCTGCTGAGCATGGAGCTTGACCTGGGGTTCAGTCACATGATCCTGAGATAGAACCTGAGTGGAAAACAAAAGCTGGAGGCTTAACCAACTGGACCACCCAGGTGCCCCTATGTTTCAGCAATTTTATGGTATTATTTTTTAAATTTTAACCTGTCTGGACATAATGTATAGAGCCATGAAATAGTTGTTTAAAGCATATTGACCAATATTTTTCTTATTTCTTAGGGATAGAGTAGCTTATTTCTTTGCATTGTGAAGGCTAGGACTCCTGTTTAGCAGTGCAAATTTTTTAAAAAAGATACCTTTTATGTGTTTCTTATTTTCTTTGCAATAAAATTGAGATAATGAGAGTATCTTTATCTAAGAGAGGTAATAGGAAGATTAAGATAATATCATAAAACACTTAAAAAAATCACACATTGGAAGTATAAGTATTGGATTTTATTATCTGCATTCTTTTTTGCTAAGTACCATAAAACTGATACAGGGAATTATTCATATTTAATACAGTCATGCCTCAATTAATAACATGTTTTTTTCCTAAAAATGACTCAGTGATTATTTCTGCAAAATGTAAAACTTATTAAAAACCTTTTTCTTTACTAGAAATAAGTTCCAGTAGTCCTAGAGATAAAAATCAACCTTAAAGTCTAATAAATGCTCCACTAAAGAATAGTACAGGTGTTGGGGCGCCTGGGTGGCTCAGTGGGTTAAGCCGAAAAAAAAAAAAAAAAATTTAAGAATAGTACAGGTGTTGCAAAATTGAAAATAAGTAAAAGAAACACTACCAAAAAATTCAAATGCTATAATGAAATAAAACTGGGCTCTAAAAACTTTGCTTCATAAAAGTAAATTGGCAGGGTTAGGAAAATGCTTTTTGAATTATTTGAATATTTAAATTCATTATAAGGTTTAGTTCTTTTTAAAAATAAGTGTGGAAAAATAAACTTTTGCTTTTTTAAATATTTATATATCTTTAAAAATTAACCTGATACCCTTGATAATATGTTGCATCTAATTGTTCAGATTTATGATTTTCTGAAAGAAAAATTAGTTAGTAGCCACTGATAAAGAGCAGTTTGATGGGCCATATACTACTTGTTCCCTAAGAACTTCCTCTATTAAACTAGGATGCTATTAAAAACTTTCCCAATCAACTGGCTCTTCCTATAGTTGAATGCAACAAAATCTAACTCAACCTTAATCAGTAAATATTTATTCAGGAACTGTACTGTACAAAGCACACTGCTGGTTTGAAGAGACAAACATACTCACACAGGGTGATAGGTGTTAGATAGATAGATGATATTTAAGAGTTACTCCCTCTAAAAGATAAAAGATAAAATGCATTTTTGTGTTTGATAAGCCCTCTCTTAGGATTTGGATGAAATAAGGGTAAGATGAGTGCATAAAAATGTAGAATAACAGGGAGGAAAAATAAAGCACGTGATTCTCATCTGAGTGAGATAACCAGAAGGAAATGGGTGGATTATCGTAGGAAAACACTATCCCCAGTGAGTAATGGTGGAAACAACATAGTTTCATGATCAGCATTAGAAACCATTCTGCCTCTTACTGAGGGCTTGACTATGAAAAAGTTCATCAAACCCTTTGAACCTTAGTTACCTAATTTTTATAAGAGAAGTACTTTATTACTCTTCTCATGATGTTGTGAAATTTAAATAACATAACACATATAATAGGAATCAACACATTATTTGGTGAGTAGAAGATGCTGAAAATGTTAGTTGAATATGGATTTCCTTCAGTCTTTTGGCTAATTTCATGTTATTATCACTATCACCACCATCACTATTATCGTCATCATTGTCATCATCATAACTTTTATCATAAGAGCTCACACTTGTGGAAGTTATATATACTGTCCTTTGTCTATGTATTTATTCCTTCCTTTATTCATTCTTTTGGCAAATATATATCAAAGACTTGTTGTGCATCAAGCACAATGATGAAAACCACCATGATTTCTTTCTTCTGAACTTTAAAATTATTATTTCTACACAACAGTCCTATGCAGTGGGAGTTATTCTGTATATATATTTTTTCACACATAAAAAAGTAGTGAGCACAAGTTAAGTAACGTGCATAAGATAAGAAAGCCAGTAAGATGAAATTTGTATTACAGTCTTGCTCTAAAATCTAAAATCTGCGTTACTGCCTAGTGGTTCTCAAATTGATATGGATTTAACAACAAAGAAGTAATTGTTAAAAATCCACACATCAGAAATTGTATTTCTTTGACTGGTATCCCAGCCATCTGAATTTTTAATAACTTAATAATTTATATTATTATTTATGTAGTCATATATTATATCTTACTATTGGCATTAATTATTATACAATTATATGCAATTATTATACAATAATATAATAATTAATTATTATACAATGCTATATAATTATATAATATTATATATTAATAATAATCTAATAATTACTCCAGGTAATTCTGATCCAGGTTGTTTTGGGCCACATTTGAAGAAGCATTTGCATAGACATTCTAATTACCCCCATCGAGGAAGACTATGGAAACGTTTTTGAAAGGCTTAGTGTAAATAAATGATTTTAGTGCTCTGCCTAAGTGGTTTTGTGTAAATTCTGTGTTGTTGTATAGATACAGCTTTGTGTGATGTTCTTTCTTCTGACCTTAAAGGAGAGAACTGGAAATAGAACAATTTATGGCATACATATTTCATTTGTGCAAAAACTGCTGTGGAGATATACCACCACTTCCTATCTGTGCTGTAGATTCACATTTTGTATTGATTTCCTTTGCCTAGATATTTAGTACTTCTGAAGGTGAACCATAAACATTTTACTTTATATGTTTATACTTCATTTAACACCTACTGAATCAGTCTAAGACATTTTACACTCCTCATTTTTGCTCACCCTCCATTTCCAAAGTTTCCATGGCCTAGTCAATCTATATCTGCTATCTCACATATCTCTTTTTCTAGTTACCTGATACTATCTTTTTTTTAAATTTTTTTAAATTTTTTTTCAGCGTAATGGTATTCATTGTTTTTGCACCACACCCAGTGCTCCATGCAATCCGTGCCCTCTCCAATACCCACCACCTGTTTCCCCCAACCTCCCACCCCCCGCCCCTTCAGACCCCTCAGATTGTTACTATCCTAATTCAGGCTCTCATTACATTTTACTGGATATTGGCCATGTTTTCACATATTTCCTTCTTGCTTCCAATTTCTGCTATTTCTTATATAACCTAAATAGCTTCTGAATGTTTTTCCACAACACATACCTTACATACTGTCATTTCTCTCACCACTAAATCATCAATGTCTCATAAACTCTCTTTGACCTTAGTAAAAAATTTTTTAACTTTTTGTTCAGTGTTTTCCATAATCTGACTCTGCAATTTATTTTTTCTAACCTGTACTACTTATTGCTTCCTCACATAATATCTAACATAATTTTTATCACAGTATTGTGTTCTATTTTGTATTTTATTATTTTATTATTTTTTAAATTTATTTTTAATTTAAGTTCAATTAATTAACATAGATTGTATTATTAGTTTCAGGGGTAGAGTTCAGTGATTCATCAGTCTTATATAATACCCAGTACTCATTATGTCATGTGCACTCCTTAATATCCATCATCTAGTTACCCCATTCCCTCCAGCAACCCTCAGTTTGTTTCCTATGATTAAGAGTCTCTTATGGTTTGTCTCCCTCTCTGATTTCATCTTGTTTTATTTTTCCCTCTCTTTCTCTATTATCCTGTGTTTTGTTTCTTAAATTCCACATATGAGTGAAATCATATGACAATTGTACTTCTCTGATTGACATATTTTGCTTTGTATAATATTAGATAATATCCTCTAGTTCCATCCATGTTGTTGCAAATGGCAAGATTTCTTTTTTTTTTTTTTTGTGTGTGACTGAGTTGTATTCTGTTCTATGTGTATACATTTTCCTTATCCATTCATCTGTTGATAGACATCTGGGCTCTTTCCATAGTTTTG
Source organism: Neogale vison (assembly GCF_020171115.1). Classification (NCBI taxonomy): domain Eukaryota; kingdom Metazoa; phylum Chordata; class Mammalia; order Carnivora; family Mustelidae; genus Neogale; species Neogale vison. Next base: position 91,442,251 of record NC_058102.1, read on the forward strand.
CTATTGTGGGCATTTCTGCTATAAACTTTGGGGTGCAGGTCCTCCTTCAAATCACAGTGTTTGTATCCTTTGGAGTAAATACCTAGTAGTGCAGTTGCTAGGTCATTGGGTACCTCTGTTTATCCAAAACAACCTGGATCAACTTCTTCAGGAACCTAAATACTGTTTTCAAGAGTGGCTGCACCAGTTTGCATTCCCACCAATAGTGTAGGAGGGTTCCTCTTTCTCCACATCCTCGCCAACACCTGTTGTTTCCTGACTGGTTAATTTCAGCCATTCTGACTGGTATGAGGTGGTATCTCATTGTGGTTTTGATTTGTAGTCCCCTGAAGCTCAGTGAAGTTGAGCATTTTTTCATGGGTCTGTTGGTCATTTGGATGTCTTCTTTGGAGAAATGTCTCTTCATGCCTTCTGCCCATTTATTGATTGGATTATTTGTTCTTTGGGTGTTGTCTATTCTGTGTTTTAGCTACTATAGTCTAAGATGCTTTAGGGAAGAGATATTTTATTTTTTGTTTGAAAATCTACTGAATGGTGCTTTATTTATAGAATACAGTCAATTAGTACTTTTTGGTTGAATGGTATTGCAATTCATTAGTTTAAAACTTAATTTTTAAGGTAAAGGAGAATTTGTTTTCAATATAGATTTTCTTGAAGTCTTTAAGTAATATGTAATATAGTTGACCTTCATCTCAAGAATGTTGGCAAAATATCTCCCTCTAGGTATACTTTCTCTGCAGGCACTTATTCAGTGCTTTTAACCTTTTGCACAAAATGCATGTATTGAAAGCCTTCTTTTCACTGTATATTTTTCTGGATTATTTTAAATTTAAATATATCCTTTGAAATAGAATGCCTTAAAATAAATGTACCTTATTCAGCTATGGCCTCCTTAGTATAGTATTAAAGCAAATACATTTCAAGCCAGTTCAAAACAAACAGCAATTTTAAACCTTTTATTCATAAACAAATCAACTCTATGTGAAAACTGAAATGTTTAAGAAAGAAAAATCATGGATTTAAAAAAAAAGTTTGAATTTCAAGTTGTATATTCAAATGACTAAACTCCTGTGGTTCAATTGCTATAAATTAAGATGTTTTTAATATTTTATTTCATCTTAAATATTCTGTCTAGGCCTAGAGGATTTTAAAAAGGCATTCACTTCAAAGTTTGCATTCAAATTCAAAAGGATTTTAATATTTATTATTAACATTTATATGCAAATATTTATTTTATAAGTTATAAGATTATAATCTCTGCTTGTAATTTAAATTTCTCCTAAGTAGGTTCTTTGTTTGTCTACAGGAGTGATACGTGCAGCTTAGACAGCTGGTAAGATTGCCCTCTCTTCCTTTTAGTTAGCCAGTCAGTGGAACAAAGTGTAGACACTGCAGTATTTTCTAGGAAAAGGGTAGGAAAAGAGAAGCTACTTAGTGACTCTGACCATTGATCTTGATGAAAAGACTATCACTCTTAATTTATATGAGAAGGCTTTGCTTGATACAGCCCTAGGAAAAAACTACACATGTTTTGTTTTGTTTTGTTTATCTGTTTGTTTGTTTTAAAGATGCTATTGAAGAGAGTGAGAGCAGGAGGGGGTAGAAGGACAGGTGTTTGAAAGAAAAGTCAGGAGCAAAACGAAAGAGATATTGTAAAGGGAACCTGATATAGTGACAAAGAGCACAGGTTTAGTATAGATAGACTAAATCAAATTCATTTGAAGTTAAGACTCTCAGTTTCCAAACACATATAGTGGCTCTGGTTTCCTTATTTCATAAAATCAAAGGCAAATCTTACGAACCAGGTCTCCGAAAATACAGAGACCAAAGAAATTTAGAGAATTTAGGTGTTTAAGACTTAATGGGCAAATAATTATTTAAGTGACTAATTTTTATCTGTTCTCTGGTCATATTTCAAAATTTCAAAAGCACTTAAATTTCAATAGCATAATTATATAAGCAAGGTTTCTGACACATTTGGAACAGTTAAATCATTTAAAAGGTCTTAAGGAAATAAGTCTCTTCGTTAAAGCAAGATTTTCATTTTTTATTTTTTGTTTCAGAAGGCTGATAACCAAAGATTCATTAAAAGCAAATTGTATTTACTTCCTGTTTGTGTTTCCTCTCTTCTAATAGATCTGTGCTTGACCTAAAAGCTTATCAACCAATGCACATTTCTAAAAACCCTAACACAGGGAATACCCTCCACAGAAACCAAGTCTTTATTTCTCATTGGGATCTCTATTTCAATGCTGAGTTGTTTTGTTTTGTTGTTGTGTTGTATTGTAGGTTTTTTTTTTTTCCTTTGAATAAACTAAGCTAGCAAATATATATGGAACTTCATCTCCACTAGCCAAACCTGCTTAAAGCCTGGAGCTAAAGACTATCCTAATCTGCTAGTATCTTTCCTTCTTCAGCCTGGACACCAGCATGTCTGGGCTAGGTCCTGCTGAGTGTGCAATAGGTCCAAATCCAGACTGAGTTGGGAACATTGGGTCAGCCTGAACACAGTACTCCCAGGGCATGCATCATACTCCCTCTGTGACATACATCTGCCTCTGACTGTGAAGAAGCAGCATAGAAGGGAGCAACAGTCCTTTTTGTGTAAGAAGATGCAGATTCTCACATGTATACCAAGAGATTTCAGCATCAGCTTTTAAACTATATTTATGTATAATTCCTATAAATAAATTATCTGATTAAAGTTGGAAATAAGCTCACATTCAAAACAAGCCAAATGGGGGGAAAAACCCCAAAATATAAGCCCATATATCATTGGCAAAGAAAAGATAATGTATCATTCATTAGGAGGTGTTTTCCATCGATACATATTCCCCAGGTCTAATGTGAGAACATTTGGTAGAGAAAGACTTGGTGAAAAGGAAGAATGTATTTTTTCTTTCCCCCTGATGCTGCCTATGAAGGCAAATGTGGATAAGCAGGGCCACTCATGGCTGAGAAAATTCTCTAAATATCTGCATTACAGGCAATATGTTCATGTGTATGTAGGATGTTAAGTTCATCAGTACTTTATTAAAAATACTCAGTTATTTATTTTTCATAAAAATACTATCCAACTTAAAATAGTTCAGAGTTTGCTTACTTTGCAAATGCGTTGGGCAAAAAGGGTAGTTGCAGATTTACCTGAGACATTTACCAGGATACTTGTAATTCTTCAAATTTGCAACGACCCTGTGTATATCCTATTTTGGCATTATCTATACCTAAGGTGAGTCATATTCAGGTCAGAAGTTTTAGAATAAGGCAGTCTTCAAAAACACATTTGGCTGAAACAACAATGTGAACACAATTAGAAAGCATAGGGTATTTTCTTGGTAGTTAGGTTTGTCTTAGTCACAATGAATTTTCCATATGCTCAGTCTACAGAAGGAAAAATCTTATTTCTGCTACTTAATGACATATGCATTGCAATATGTGTTTTATTAATGAAGTCAATACTATGACTGACATACTTACTTAGAATATTCCTGAGGTCAACATGTGCCTGAAAAAGAGAGATTATCCAACCTCCTGAAATATGTGCAAAAGGAAACTGTTCTCCCTGCATCAGTTTATCATCTGTGTCAGTACCTTTTCTCATGGAGAACTTTGAGAGATGGAACGGAGAAGTAAGTTGGGGAAAAGTGGAGTGGGAGACAGCCCATGAGAGACTGTGGACTCTGAGCAACAAACTGAGGGTTTTGGAGGGGAGGGTGGTGGCCGGTTGGGTGAGCCTGGTGGTGGGTATTATGGAGGGCACGTATTGCGTGGAGCACTGGGTGTGGTGCATAAACAATGGATTTTGGAACACTGAAAGGACATAAAATAAAATAAAATGGGGAAAAAAAGAGTGATCCATATTTAAAAACAACTCTCCATAAAGACATAGCCACTTGTAGAAAGGAGTGAGGCCCTGAACAAGGGAATTGTGTTAGACAGTTGATGAGTTATGGATGATAAGCATTGCATCTAATGAGAAACAAAAAAGAAACTATACCATTTAATTTATAATACCACCTCCATGAGAGTTTCAGCATAACTGCATTCCCTATGAGGTGTATGACATAATTATGAGTATAAAATGTGATCATTTGTCTTCATACCATGGTCATTGGTTTTTTATTGTCTATTGATGACCATCTACATGGGTATAGGCACCTTTCCCTCCAGAGTAATAGAGTGACGTTTCTGCTTTCTGGGTAGAATGCCTGTGCTAGAAGCTTCAGTGTTTACATAGGTAGAGAAAAAAGGTGAAGGATAGAAATAATAGTTAAGTAGAGGACTCTGCAATATGTTGTGATATGCATAGCATTTGGGGGGTGGGGAGGGGAAGGATTATTTGACCAAAATAATGTCATTAAAACTTTAGCCCCTTGGTGGTAATACTTTAATTCTCACAGTCTTGTCTCCTGGAGGTCAGTCTATGAAAGTTTACAGGTATGGAACAGCTGAGAAACTTCCTATTCATTAAGAAATTATCTAGTAAAACAAAAGAATGGATACTGAGATAGCTGTAAACCAACATATCATTGAGCAAAGTCAGCTATCCGTTAGCTCATTCTTTCAACCACTGCTCCTGGAGCCCACTACAAATATCTTCTATGGGACTGGCCTTGACACTCATAATAATACTGTGAAAAAATTGGGGTACCAGGTGGTGGGTATTATAGAGGGCACAGCTTGCATGGAGCACTGGGTGTGGTGAAAAAATAATGAATACTGTTTTTCTGAAAATAAATAAATTGGGAAAAAAAATACTGTGAAAAATATTTAAAATAACCTAAAATCAGGTGTGAAACCTAGACTCTGTCATCTTTGTTGATATTTATCTGTTGTTGATTTGTATGCTTTCAATGATGTGGAAGCACAATAGCATAGTTACTTTAGAGTCTCTCTGAACAGAAAGGCAGCCATCAGCAGCAATTGGTCAGGTAGTGACTTGACTTTATCATCATCTTTGTCAAAAGGGAAATTCAAGAAGGTTGAATCCTGTTACAATATCCATTCTAGGTTTTAACTGGTAAGAGGAATTATAAATTTATACTATATAACATTTCGTTGAAAACATGAGTAGAAATCAATTTTGAGTAACTGAGTTTTATGTTAAAATACAGAAATTGCTTCTACTAGAGTGTCAGAAATGCAAATTTCAGGTGTTTACTCTTATTCAGTTGCTTGCATTAAGTCATATATGTTTTTCTAAGAGTAGATTAATTGAGTGAGAACAGCTGTATCTTACTGCAATTATAGAGAAATGAAATAGACAAACAAAAATATTGAGAGAAACCAATTAAATCTCTTGTTCTTGCAAGTAAAATTAGAAGTGTTTTAATTAAAATGAGATGTTATAAATACACATTTAAAAAGTTCTTGATAGATATTTAGTATTTAGTCAATATATTTTAAATGGATTATTAAAGACGCAGGTCCATTTAAAAAGTAAATCCAGCAACTATCTAATAAGATATATTTCCCTGTCAGCATATTTAAAAAGCAATCAATATCTCACCTGACACTGCTCATTTTGTCTCAATTAAAATGAAATATAAATCCACAAAAGCAATTTCAGAAATTGCTTGAGCAAAATAAATTCAGACAAACCAAAATGATCACTGGTATTTGTCTTAAATCTTGCTGCTGTGTAAACCTTTTTGCTGTAGAAAATGTAAAAGTACGTAGAGCACTACTTACAGAAGAAAAAAGCCCTTTCAAAATTAACTCTAGAGCAGTTTTTATTAAAAATTCCACTAAACTTTTTTTTCTTTCTTTTTAGTAGTGATTTTAATTCAAGAACCTCACATTAAAGGGTGTCTGAATGGTTCAGTAGGTTAAGCAGCTGCCTTGGGCTTAGGTTATGATCCCAGAGTCCAGGGATCCTGGGATTGAGCCCTGCAATGGGCTCCCTGCTCAGTAGGGAGTCTGCTTCTCCTTCTCCCTCTGCCCTTCCCCCACCCCTGCTGATGCTTATTCTCTCTTTCTCTCTCAAATAAATAGATAATATCTTAAAAAAAAAAAAAGAAACTGACATAAAAAAAAGAAACTGACATTAAAAGCAGGGAAATAGGAAGAAAGATATCAGGTTATCATTTCACAAAATGGGATTCCTTTCCCTTTCCCTTTCCCTTTTCAAACTGACACATTTATTCAAGTGTAAAGCTAAAAATCTTTAACTATAAGATAAAACGACCTATTAATTTCAATGTTTATTTAAAAAAATTTTTATACTTTCACTTTATTTTTTTAAAATCCTTTATTTAAATTCCAGTTAAGATACAGTACAATATGGGTTTCAGGAGTAGAATTCAGTGATTCATCACTTATACACAACACCCAGTGCTCATCATCACAAGGGCCCTCTTCAATATCCTTCACCCATCTAGCCCATCCTCCCTCCACCTCCCTCCATCAGCCCTCAGTTTGTTCTCTGTCAGACTTCTAGCAGACTTCTATCAGAAGGCTCTTAGGGTTTGTTTTCCTCCTTTTTTTAAATTTCCCCCCTTTCCATATGTTCATCTGTTTTGTTTCTTAAATTACACATATGAGTGAAATTATATGGTATTTGACTTTCTCTGACTGGATTATTTCACTTAGTATGGTACACTCCACCTTCATTCAGGTCTTTGCAAATGGCAAACTTTCATTCTTTTTGATGATGGATAGCCTTTTCTGTTCTTAAATTTGTTCATAAATGTTCTGTTGCTTAGATCATGTGTCCAAACTTCTTCTATAACTCCAAAACTTACTTGGCAGTGGAAAATGGGTTATTGATAGAGTTTCTTTGTCATTCAACAAAATAAAATGAAAATGAAAATTTATTCTTTTTGAATGGAAATATGTGTATGTGTTTGTTATATTTAACTGGAAATACCATGTATTAGATTTTGTATATATTTTTTGGTTTTTGGATAATGACAACTAAACATCTGTAATCATCTGTACGCTTTGTTTTTACCTCATTTTGGTTTTAGACATACATAAATATCTTCAAATATTGTTAATTAAGGTTCTGGCCAGAAGTGTTTTTAAAAGAAAATGTAAAAAAGGGGAAACACAACAGGAGAGAGAGAATGAAGAGCTGAGAAGCCATCATTTATTAACTCGTATTACCCATACAATGCATTAACATATGCTAATTTATAGAGCTACAAAAAAAGTCCTATAACAAGTCCTATTACCATAGAAGATTTCATGAAGTTAAATAACTGCTGCATGTGGTAACTAATTACTAATTAGCAATATCTAGAGTGGCTCAAATACAGACTAAATCCCAAGGTATCCTACTGCTGATTTTATTGTTTTAACAAACCATCCAATTTCTCTAAGCTTTATTCTCATTATCCTCATTAGATATACACTCAGATAAATAATATTTGCTTTAAAAATGTATGATAAAGATAAAATACAGCATATATAGAATATATAGAATGTTTAACCCAATACCTACCCTGTAGTAAATATTCAAAACATAAATTCACCTCCTTTTACATGGCCCCAGAGCTAATATATGGAACACAAAATAAGTTCAAAGTTCAGAGCTGTTCCACTCCCTTACCTATGCTTAGGTTATCTATAAACATGGAATAGTTCAGGGAGATGTGGAACACTCCTAACTGCCTTGGGTTTCTGAATTAAGACTACAAAACAAAATCAAAGGTTGATATCCAGGATCTATAATGAACTCCTCAAACTCAACACACACGAAACAGGCAAACACATCAAAAAATGGGCAGAAGATATGAACAGACACTTCTCCAATCAAGACATACAAATGGCTATCAGACACATGAAAAAATGTTCATCATCATTAGCCCTCAGGGACATTCAAATTAAAACCACATTGAGATATCACCTTACACCAGTTAGAATGGCCAAAATTAACAAAACGGGAAACAACATGTGTTGGAGAGGATGTGGAGAAAGGGGAACCCTCTTACACTGTTGGTGGGAATGCAGGTTGGTGCAGCCTCTTTGGAGAACAGTGTGGAGATTCCTCAAGAAATTAAAAATAGAGCTTCCCTATGACCCTGCAATTGCACTACTGGGTATTTACCCCAAAGATACAGATGTCGTGAAAAGAAGGGCCATCTGTACCCCAATGTTTATAGCAGCAATGGCCACAGTCGCCAAACTATGGAAAGAACCAAGATGCCCTTCAATGGATGAATGGATAAGGAAGATGTGGTCCATATACACTATGGAGTATTATGCCTCCATCAGAAAGGATGAATACCCAACTTTTGTAGCAACATGGACGGGACTGGAAGAGATTATGCTGAGTGAAATAAGTCAAGCAGAGAGAGTCAATTATCATATGGTTTCACTTATTTGTGGAGCATAACCAATAGCATGGAGGACAAGGGGCGTTAGAGAGGAGAAGGGAATTTGGGTAAATTGGAAGGGGAGGTGAACCATGAGAGACTATGGACTCTGAAAATCAGTCTGAGGGGTTTGAAGTGGTGGTGGGGTGGGAGGTTGGGGTACAAGGTGGTGGGTATTATAGAGGGCACGGCTTGCATGGAGCACTGGGTGTGGTGAAAAAATAATGAATACTGTTTTTCTGAAAATAAATAAATTGGAAAAAAAAAGAAAACAAAATCAAGTAGTACTGTAAATATATAGATACTGAGGAAGCATTAAAAATGGACAAGCTTATAATCAGTCCTCTGTGAATTAAAAAATTAGCTTAACTTTAATTATAAAATGAGAATCAATGGAACTATTATTCCCCTAGGAATTATAATATGTGTTTGAATATAAGATATTTGAAAATTCTAGGAATATCACCTCTCTAAACCCATTGACCAACTCTTTTCTCATCTGTTTCACAAATTGGCAGATATCCCCTTGAAACTGATTTCAGACAAAGAGTTCCACAGGTAAATGTGAATAATAGCACATTCATAGGATACAAGGTTAATAGGTAAAAGTCAGTAGCTTTCCTACATACCAACAGTAAATAGTGGAATTTGAAATTAAAGACACAATACCATTTCTATTAGCATATCCAAAATGAAATGATTAGGTATAAATCTGACAAAACATGTGCAAGATCTATATGGGAAATACTACAAAACTTTGATGAAAGACATCAACAAAGAACTAAATAAATGGAGAGAAATTCTGTGTTCACAGATAGGAAGACTCAGTATTATCAAATGTCAGTTGTTTCCAACTTGATCTACAGAGTCAATGCAATGTCAATCAAAATCCCAGCAAGTTATTTATAAACTGATTCTAAAGTTTATAAAGAGAGACAAAAGACCCCAAGTAGCCAACATAATATTGAAAGAGAAGAACTTAAAGGACTGACACTGTCCTCCTTTAAGACTTACTATAAAGCTACAATAATGAAGACAATGTGGTATTAAGAAAGAATAGGCAAATACAACAGTGGAAGACACTAGAAAGCCCAGAAAGTAACCCTCATAAATGTAATCAATTGATCTTTGACAAAGGAGCAAAGGCAATACAGTGGAGCAAAAGTAGTCTCTTCAACAAATGGTGCTGAAGCAACTGGATATTCTCATGCAAAAAAATGAACTTAGACAAACCTTGTAACTTTCACAAAAATTAATTCAATATGGATCATAGATCTATATGCAAATATAAAACTCCTAGAAGATAAATAGGAGAAAACCTACATGATCTTAGGTATGGTGATGTCTTTTATTCATTCATTCATTCATTTGACAGAGCACAAAGAGGGAGAGTGATAGGCTGAGGGAGAGGGAGAAGCGGACTCCCCATCGAGCAGGCAGCCTGACAAGGGGCTCAATCCCAGGACCCTGGGATCATGACCTGACCTGAAGGCAGACATTTAACCAACTGAGCCACCCAGACTTCCCAGTGATGTCTTTTAAATACAACACAAAAGACCAAACCATGAAAGAAATAATTGATAAGGTCAATGTTATCAAAATTCAAAACTCTGCTTTACAAAAGAAAACATCAAGTCATTGAGCAGACAAGCTAGAGAGTGGGGGAAAAATGTTGACAAATATCTAATAGAACTGTTTTTCAAATTATACAAATAGCTCTTAAAATTTAATCATTAGAAAACAAACAACCTGAATAAAAAATAGGTCATAATACCAAGATTGAACCACAAGGTAAACTGTGGACTTCGGTGATTATGATGTGTCACTGTAGGTTTCCTTGGTAGAAAGGACTGTGCTGGTTGGTGATGTTGATAAGGGGAAGAGGTTACACTTGTGTGAGACCATGCATGTGTGAGAAATCTCTATCTTGCTCCTAACTTTGTTGTAAACCTGAAACTGCTGTTACAAAATGGTCTTTTTCAGGGGCACCTGGATGGCTCATCTGGTTAAGTGTCTGTCTTCAGCTGAGTTTATGGTCTCGGGCTCCTGGGATCAAGCCCTGTGTGAGACTCCTATACTTTCCCTCTGCCTCCCTTCCCCACCTGTGTGCTCTGTCAAATAAATAAAAATATTTTTTGTTTTTTTAAAATAGTCTTTTTAGAAAAAAATTAACTAATACAGGCAAAGAGTCAGGCACTGTTAGTGCTCCGTTCATTAATCAGTGGTATGCTAATTTTCACGTAACATATTCTTATTTACTGTTCATTTGTTCTCCAAAGTGAACCTCAATAAATTATTGTTAGACATCTTTTATACATCATTTTTTAAAATACATAGTTATTTCCCTGAAGGTACTGATCCTTTATAATTCATTTTGTACACTCACTACTAGCTCATGGGGTACTTTACATTGTACATGTTCAATAAATGTTGAAAGAATAAGTTAATATGCTCCATTGGCCTCAATGACAACAACATTAGAGTAAAAATAACATCAGAGTTAAGCCTTTATGTTCTTTAGATGTTTAACTTGTACACAGATTTGGCTTTTGTTAAATTATTTTTTATATCAGAGGTATAAAACTAAATTCCTCATCTAGCTAACTCAATTCTCTATTCCTGTCTCAGATCTAAAGAAGAGGGATTTGCAAAAAGACACATTTTAATATGCAGTGGGCATATGGAAAAGGAAGTTAAAATCTTCAGTTTACCCTTTTTAAAGCAATGATGTGAATCTCCAAAAAATAAAATGAAAAGTGGTACTATATATGTTGGCCACCAATAGAACTTTTTTAAAATGATGTTCCCAATTTATGCTTACCAGCTTTTAAATGAGCATAGCTATTACTTTATCTTTTATTGTGATCCATTGGAGTATCAAACCAGGATATGATCTGAATCATCCTTTCATTTCTTTAGTTCCAATATTGTGGAAATTGTGTTTGAATTCCTACATAGAAACACAGATCCTATGATAACAATGATAAATGAAGTAATCTGAGAAAAGCAGATATCAATATGTTGTAATATTTTCATTTGTCTGAATAAAATGAGAATGTGTTAAAAATCATGTCTAGACAAAGACAGGAAGCAGGGAGATTTAAGATTATTCCTTGAATTCAAGTTTTCTTATTAGCCAATTCAGATTGTCCAGGCAAAACAAATCCCAATATATGGTTTGGAGATACTATCGTGGAGGTAACAGGTACAGATGATCTTTACAGTAATCTGAATGCAAGATGAATGCTTCTATGCTTCAAAATGAGGGTGTTAGGGGTTCTGAAACACTGATTGAGGCAAAAAATATTTAGAAAAATCTCTCTAGCTGTATTTTCTAATTGTACTTTAAAAAGCTGTTTACAGTGTAGGCAAATGACACGTAGGAAAGGAGCAATGGAGTGGAATGAGGTTCCTTGTTCTCTTAGAAACAACCCTGTTATAAATCATGGTGGGCACATTCACCTTCTGAGCCTCAATTTTTTAAATAGTAAAATTAAGAGTTTAGAGTAGATTAGGTAAAGTTCTGATTGTTTATTTAATTGAGACATGTGGTTTGTGAATCAGAAACTTCCTGTCACTTAAAACAGTACCTCCAGTCGACATACTCCGTTAGTTACCAGTATAGAGAGTAAAACCCAGGGAAACAAAATTCTTTCTATTATAGATAAAGGTATGTTAACAGAATTTTGACCTTAGGACCTTTATGATAGAAAGCAGTTTGTTAAAAATAAATTATCTCAGAATTGGTGTCTTTCTAATACATTTCCAGAAAGAATTGTTATCTTTATTGGGGGGGAGGGATTTTATTATTTTATTTTAAAAAATTTTTCCATTTTATTTTATTTCCTTTCAGTGTTCCAAAATTCATTGTTTATGCACCACACCCAGTGCTCCATACAATACGTGCCCTCCTTAATACCTACCACCAGACTCACCCAACCCCCCACCTCCCTCCCTTCCAAAACACTCAGTTTGTTTCTCAGAGTCCGCAGTCTCTCATGGTTTGTCTCCCCCTCTGATATCCCCCCTTTCACTTCTCATATTTTTTAAAAAATCACATTACAGATATGACCCATGCAAGAATATATATTAGAATTATGATCTTATATAAATTTTAAAAATGAAATGGTTTGCTATCACAGAACCGTATTTTCTAATTGAAGATTTTCAATCAGAGTTGCAAAGCTATGGATGACTTAGCAGAGTTCTTTTGTCTCCTCCATCACCCAGTTTTCATGGGATTTGTGCTTACTTCTCTGGAAGTCATTATTAATAGTTTTGCTAATTATTGTCAAAGAAAGTATTCTAAAGGGAGGTAGAAGGAGTAGTATAATTTAGAAACCTATAAGACTAAATCTGAGACTGCTATGATAACCTTTTTCACTAAAGAGTACAAAACAAGTTATGTTTAAAATTAATTATATTTTTATTAGATTCCAAAAGACAATTGCTTGTGGAAGGTCAATCTAATGATACGGTATACAGAAGGAAAAGCTGAGAAAACAAGTCCAATAGAAATACAGTGGTGAGTCTGTTGATTAGGGATGATTCCCACTGATTCTTGACTTAAAAATTATGAGGAAATGTTTTATTAGAAGTAAAATTTCAATATATCAAATTACTTCAATAGACTACTACTTAGAGTTTCCCAATTTAAAATAAAGTGTTAAGGACTATAAAAATTAATATAAATTATTTGATTTTAAGGCAACAAAACTGTAAGGCAACAAACTTACAAACAAGGTAGTTTTAAAGCTTAAGATGAAAACAACTAATCTGATTTATGTTTCATTTTAAGTATTTTGACTAGTATTACTCTCATATTTATTTGATTTACTTAAAATATAAATATTTCCTTGATTGTACAGATTATCAGGAAATGTAAATACTATCTCAGTTTTTGTGTTATATAGTTGAGGACGAGAGAAGATAAAATATCAAAAAAGAAACAACAAAAATCTTTATCTATAATTTTCACAGGTTAATTCAATGGCTCCTCTAAACGTCCCATTCTAATAACTCATCTGTATACTCTTAGGTATTGAGATAAATATTCTCAAAATATGTTATGACCTAGAAATTTTTATATATTTCTTTCACAATTGTTACATTGCTGTATAAAAAATTATAATTGAAAATTTCAACACCATAGTTAGCTTATAAATACAGAACATAAAACTTTAAGTTCTTTGTGTATTTGAAAGACATAGAATAATAGATGTACCATATACTTTGTGCTATTGTTAACATGACTTTATGTGAAACTCAAATATCAGTTTATTCCATTTTCTTTTTGATGGATTGCTTTCCTTCAGTTGAGTTTCCATATAATTTGTAGTTAAGAAATAGATACTTGTGGTGCCTGGGTGGCTCAGTTGGCTAAGAGTCCAACTCTTGGTTTCAGCTCATGTCATGATCTCAGGGTCCTGAGACTCAAGGTCCCTGTCAGGCTCCACACTCAGCAGAGAGCCTGCTAGAGAATTCTCTCCCTCTCCTTCTGCCCCTCCCCCTGCTTGCACATGCTCTCTTTCTCTCTCTCTCTCACAGATAAACAAATCTTAAGACAAAACAAAACAAAAAACAAGGAACTTGACTTTTGAAATGACAGTATGACAAACTCCACAGACCTGTCCCCTGACAAAACAGTGAAAACTGATGAACATTATATTTTTTAAAAGTAACATTTAAACTGTGAATTGTCGAGAGAGCATAGAGTACATGGAGATTAAGTATATTTAATAAAATTTATAAAGTTCTTCTAAGAACACTGAAGAACATGTGGCATTTGAGCCACAATCCTTTCCCTTTCTCCTCAGATCAGTATGATGGAAGTTCTGCTCCAGGTGTGTGTGCTGAGAATATGGGCTCCTTCTCCTCCAGCTTCAAATCTTGGGTGACAGGTTCTTTGTGGACTAAGCAGCCCAATGACATGCTAATTCTCCAGTTCCACTTTCTGTTTCTATGGATTAAATATTTTTAGTTTCCACATAGTAAGTGAGATTACATAGTATTTGTCTTTCTCTGATGTATTTCACTTATATAATGCGCCCATGAACCATCTATGTCACAAGTGACAGAATTTCCTTCTTTTTTTTGGCTGAATAATATACTATTGTATATCTATATATACCACATTTTATTTATTCACCCATCAGTCAACACTTAGGTTGTTTCTGTATCTTGGCTACTGTGGAAAATGCTATAACAAACATGGGAATCTCTTCAAGATAGTGATTTCAGTTCCTCTGGATATGTATCCAATGAGATTGCTGGGTCATATGGTAACTTTATTTTAAATTTTTTGAAAACTTCAGACTGGTTTTTGCAGTGGCTGTACCGGTTTATATTCCTTCCAGTAACAAGTGTTCTTTTTCTCTTTGTCTTCAGCATTGTTACCTCTTTTGTCCCCCCATAATAACCATTCTAACAGGTGTGAGGTCATTATTGTTTTGATTTGCATTTCCCTGATGATTAGTGATGTTGAGCACTTTTTCATGTATTTGTTGGCCATTAGTATGTCTTCTTTGAAAAATACCTGTTTATGTGTTCTGCCCATTTTTAAGTTGGATTGTTTGTTTCTTTGCCATTAACAATTTTTTTCATTATTTTTATGAGTTTTTAAAAAATATATTTGGATATTACCTTATCAGATACATGGTTTACAAATAATTTTATCCCATTCTATAGGTTGCCCTTGATTTTGTCAGTTTAGCTTTATGTAGTCCTACTTGTTGATTTTTTTTAATTACTTTTTTAAATTTTTATTTTATTTATTTATTTTATTATTTATTATTTTTTTTCAATTTATTTATTTTCAGAAAAACAGTATTCATTATTTTTTCACCACACCCAGTGCTCCATGCAAGCCATGCCCTCTATAATACCCACCACCTGGTACCCCAACCTCCCACCGCCCCCCGCCACTTCAAACCCCTCAGATTGTTTTTCAGAGTCCATAGTCTCTCATGGTTCACCTCCCCTTCCAATTAACCCAAATTCCCTTCTCCTCTCTAACGCCCCTTGTCCTCCATGCTATTTGTTATGCTCCACAAATAAGTGAAACCATATGATAATTGACTCTCTCTGCTTGACTTATTTCACTCAGCATAATCTCTTCCAGTCCCGTCCATGTTGCTACAAAAGTTGGGTATTCATCCTTTCTGATGGCGGCATAATACTCCATAGTGTATATGGACCACATCTTCCTTATCCATTCATCCGTTGAAGGGCATCTTGGTTCTTTCCATAGTTTGGCGATTTTTGCTCTTCGTTGCTTGTTGAAAAGCTCATTTTGCTTTCATTGTTATCTACAAAAAGTCGTTGCCAGGACTGATCTCAGGGAGGTTTTTACCTCTGTTTTCTTTTAGGAATGTACATTTTCAGGTCTTATGTTTAAGTCCTTAATCCATTTGTGTTCATTTTTGTGAGTGATGTGAGATATGGGTTCAATTTTATTCTTTAGCTTATGGATATCCAGTTTTCCCATTTGCTGAAGAGACTATCCCTTCCCCACAGAGTATTCTTGGCTTCTCTGACAAATAGCAGTTGACCATATATGTGTGAGTAAATTTCTAGGCTCCTAATTCTCATTCAGATTATGTATCTGCTTTTATGCCAATACTACATTGTTTTGATTATTATAGCTTTGTAATATAGCTTAAAATCAGGAAGCATGATTCTGCCATGTTTGTTTCTTCTCTAAAATTGTAGTGGCTATTCAGAGTCTGTGGTTTCATGGGAGTTTTACAATTGTTTTTTCTATTCTTTGAAAAATGCCATTGAGGTTTTGGTAGCGATTGTATTGAATCTATAAATGGCTTTGGATAATATGGATATTTTAATACTATTATTTGTTCTAATCCATGAACATGGAATATCTTTCCATGTATTTATGTCCTCAGTTTCTTTCATTGATGTCTTATAGTTATCAGTCTATAGATTTTCACTCCCTTGGTTAAATTTATTCCTAAGTATTTTACTATTTTTTTTAAAGATTTTATTTATTTATTTGACAGAGAGAAATCACAAGTAGATGGAGAGGCAGGCAGAGAGAGAGAGGGAAGCAGGCTCCCTGCTGAGCAGAGAGCCCGATGCGGGACTCGATCCCAGGACCCTGAGATCATGACCTGAGCCGAAGGCAGCGGCTTAACCCACTGAGCCACCCAGGCGCTATTTTTGATGCTAATGTGAATAGGATAGTTTTCTTAATTTCTTCTTAATGTAGCTTATTGTTAGTGTATATGAATGCAACTAATTTTTGTATGTTGATTTTGTATTCTTAAACTTGACTGAATTCATTGATTAGATCAAAAATATTTTGATGGAATCTTTAGAGGATATTTCCATAGAAGACTATGACAGCAGCAAATAGAGACAGTTTTACTTTTTTCTTTCTGCTTTGGATTCCTTTCATTTCTTTTTCTTGCCTAACTTCTATAATTAGAACTTCCAATACTATGTTGAATAGGAGTTACGAGAGTGAGTGCTCTTATCCTGTGTTACTTATCTTAAATGGAAAGCTTTCAGCTCTTTACCATTGAGTCTGATGTTAGTTGTGGGTTTCTCATATATACCTTTATTATGTTGAGGTATATTTCTTTTACACATAATTTATTGAAAGTTTCTATCAGAGAGTTGAGATGTTGAATTTTATCAAATTTTTTATCAGCATCTATTGAGGTGCTCATATAATTTTTGTCTTTCATTCTATTTATGCAGTGTGTCACATTTATTGATTGTTCTAAGTTGAAACATCCTTGCATCTGAGGGGTAAATTCCATTTGATCATGGTATATCATCTTTTCAATGTGCTAGTGAGTTTAGTTTGCTAGTATTTTGTTTAGAATGTTTATATCTCTATACAGCTCTATAAGGATATTGTCCTGAAATTTTCTTTACTTGTGGCTTTGGTATCTGCATAATTCTGGCCTTGTAAAATGAGTTTGAGGGGCTCCCTCTTCAATTTTTTGGAAGTGAAAGTAGAGAAGATATTAGTTTGCAACTGCGGTTAGCTGAAAACATGCACATTAGTGCAGTCCGGTGATAAGAGTCAAGGCTGGCTTGGGAGCCCACGCAGCTGCAAGGTCTAGGCTGTCTGCATGTACCTGGGTGGCTATAGGTGCTATTCTTCAGAGTTCACACAGAATTTGATGCTGGTGATAGAAACAAGGGCCAGTGGCTTGCATATACATAGCTTTAGAAACTAGCTGCAGGGGCACCTGGGTGGCTCAGTGGGTTAAAGCCTCTGCCTTCGGCTCAGGTCATGATCCCAAGGTCCTGGGATCGAGTCCCACATCGGGCTCTCTGCTCAGCAGGGAGCCTGCTTCCTCCTCTCTCTCTGCCTGCCTCTCTGTCTACCTGTCATCTCTGTCAAATAAATAAATAAAAATCTTTAAAAAAAAAAAAGAAAAAGAAACTAGCTGCAGACACACACATTGGTGCTGGCCAGTGACAGGAATCAGGGCTGGTACCAGGACCACAAGCAGCTGTGCAGAGTGGGGACCAGGACCACAAGCAGCTGTGCAGAGTGGGGAGGCTCTCAGGTAGCTGGTGTCCGCAAATAGGAAAGCCTGTGGCGCTTTGAGGTTTTTTATTCAAAACAAAATCTGCAAAGGATATGTGGTGGCTGTGTTGGCTATTGGTTTCCTCAGTGGAGAAAGCCACTGGGGTCCTCTGTGGATCAGTCAGGTCTATGAAGATGTTCTCAGTGATGAAACCTGGGGGTGTTCCAAGTGTCTACAAGGGCTGTTGAACTCAAGTAGCACAAGTTGCTGAGATCCACTCCAGCACAGGCTGTTGGGTAGAATTGTCATTGCCATGTGGTAAATACTGTTTGCTCACGTTTATTTCTTGTTTCCAGCTGTCTCAGTTTTACTGGTATCTGGGAGGGTTGGGACTAAAGCAGATACATTGTTGAAAGCACTGAAAAGTTGACGAAACTGATTATTCATTTTGTTCTCCTTTTCCTGGTGAGAGAGGCTCTCTTAGTCTAGGAAGTTTTCTTTGGTAAGAAAGATAGCTGCCCTGGGCCATGAGAGGATGCAGGAAAATGAAAGTGTTCTTCCTACCTTTGTGAACTTATTTTTAGGTGTTTTGCTTTACTATATTGTTAAACTTTTTAAGTGGACTCCTGAGCTCTCTCAGACCTATTTTTGTTCATGGACAGCTGTCTAATTTTTCTCTATAGGAGCATGGTGGCTGGGATCTTCTACTCTACTACTTTGGTGATATCACTCTTCATCATTGAGTTATATTTTATAGAATCAAGTTCTCTGGTGAAATTGTCCATTCTTTCACCTATTTAGACCATCTGTTTCTCATTTAACACATTAATCACTAATTACAACCTTTCCTACATTATACTCAGAAGCTACACATAGGAAAACTGGAAAATTTAATAAATATTTTATAATTCACATAATATATATAAAGTATGGGGGAAAAACAAGCAAAAAATATGGGACCTCTCAGAAACAGCAACTATAACATCAGGGGGCGAGATAGAGAATACTGGTCATATTCTACAATTTTACTAAGGTAAATTTTAATAGAAAAATATATGGTGCCCTTACTGCATAGCATGAATACTATAAAGAAAGATTATTCATGAAGATTGATAACTCTCAAAAATAAAATTCTGATATATGATCAAGCTGAGATAAACAATCTATTTAATTGAATATGTTTATACATATGGCAATCTAATACCAATGAAATATTTTAAAATTATATATAAAATATGGATTTATTGAGAAACCCAAGTACCAATATTTTTAAAATGTCATATATATAAGCAAAGAGATATATAATATGTCCTTTGATTAAAATAGCAGCAAAACAGACTCGCTTGATATAATCTGTAATAACTTCCTATTAAAGTAACTACTGAAGGCATAAGAAAAGATGAGAATACTATCTCAATGTTAGATAAATCTTAACTGTGTATTATCATATGAGGGTACCTAGTTGGTAAAAACAAGATTGATGTATAAGAAAAGGAAATGATAACTGATGAAAGTGTAGTTTACAGGGGACATTTGAGGTCCTTGCCTTTAGAGTAGTAGCCTTGAGTTTTCTATAGTAATCTGAATTAAAAGAATATAGAATGGGTATAAAAATCAAGAATGTTTCAAGTTTTTTAAATTAGTAATATGAAAGTATATGTATATCTAAGATTTTCTATATTCCTAGAAAGTAGAATATAAGGTCATCTATGGAGCATGAAAGGAGAAATAAGATATCATAAGAGGATAAAGAAAAATATTTTTAATATACTTAACACTCTTTCCCCACTCGATTTCCAGAGAGCTAAAACTTCTACCCACGAGATTAGAAGTCATTACTCTGTAATCTGGCCCAAGAAGCAGCATGAGCTTCAAGAAAAGAAGTTAATAATATTGTAAGAGAGAGAGACATGCAGGAAAGAAACAAAAGAGACCTCTAAAAACCAATTTTGATTAAAACGTGTGCCAAATGAGAATTGTCATCACCACATGGTTTTGGTCTATACAAGTATGATCTTTTAAACATAAAAACTTCGTGAGTCTGATCCAGAATATTTTTAACCTAAAAATAACTTCATAAGTCTGGTCCAGAATGTGATGTGTAGTTAGCTTGCATTGTCATTAAGTTAATGTAATTTTTCCTCTTTTCTATTATCTGTAGTCAGGACCCATGTTTTCATCTAAGTTTGAAAGCTAGAGATGGGCTGTAGAAAACATGAAAGTAGAAAATATAAAGAAGCCTGCTTTTCTGACTTGTTTCTGCTGGATACATAAATAATAACACTGAATGTATCAGTATTCCCTATTATGATGAACACAGTGTTTATTATGGGATAAGATGCTTATACATATCTTCATGGATTGTGTAATCTTAAATTCTTATGATGTGATTAGTTTTATAACAACTAGACTTATACTTGCTACTTTATTTTTAAATAAATCGCCTCTCCCGTACTTTTATAAGTAAACAGGTATTTATTTAAAAAAGTAGTACCCTTAATTGAAAAAGAAATAACCAAAGAGAATACTTTGGGTAAATTTACAAATAATTTGACAGTTGATTGTTCTTTCTTTTTTTTTCTTTTTTATAAACATATATTTTTTATCCCCAGGGTTACAGGTCTATGAATCACCAGGTTTACACACTTCACAGCACTCACCTTAGCACATACCCTCCCCAATGTCCATACCACACCCCCTTCCCCCAACCCCCTCCCCCAGCAACCCTCAGTTTGTTTTGTGAGATTAAGAGTCACTTATGATTTGTCTCCTACCCAATCCCATCTTGTTTCATTTATTCTTCTCCTACCCCTTTAACCCCCCATGTTACATCTCCACTTCCTCATATCAGGGAGATCATATGATAGTTGTCTTTCTCTGATTGACTTATTTTGCTAAGCATGATACCCTCTAGTTCCATCCACGACATCGCAAATGGCAAGAATTCGTTTCTTTTGATGGCTGCATAGTATTACATTGTGTATATATACCACATCTTCTTTATCCATTCATCTGCTGATGGACATCTAGGTTCTTTCCATAGTTTGTCTATTGTAGACATTGCTGCTATAAACATTCGGGTGCACGTGCCCCTTCGGATCACTACGTTTGTATCTTTAGGGTAAATAACCAGTAGTGCAATTGCTGGGTCATGGTAGCTCTATTTTCAAAATTTTAAGGAACCTCAATGCTGTTTCCCAGAGTGGTTGCACCAGTTTGCATTCCCACCAACAGTGAAGGAGGGTTCCCCTTTCTCCACATCCTCGCCAACATCTGTCATTTTCTGACTTGTTAATTTTAGCCATTCTGACTGGTGTGAGGTAGTAACTCATTGTAATTTTGATTTGTATTTCCCTGATGCCGAGTGATGTGGAGCACTTTTTCATGTGTCTGTTGGCCATCTGGATGTCTTCTTTGCAGAAATGTCTGTTCATGTCTTCTGCCCATTTCTTGATTGGATTATTTGTTCTTTGGGTGTTGAGTTTGCTAAGTTCTTTATAGATTTTGGACACTAGCCCTTTATCTGATATGTCATTTGCAAATATCTTCTCCCATTCTGTCAGTTGTCTTTTGGTTTTGTTAACTGTTTCCTTTGATGTGCAAAACCTTTTGATCTTGATGAAATCCCAATAGTTCATTTTTGCCCTTGTTTCCCTTGCCTTTGGCGATGTTCCTAGGAAGATGTTGCAGCAGATGAGGTCGAAAAGGTTGCTGCCTGTGTTCTCCTCAAGGATTTTGATAGATTCCTTTCTTACATTGAGGTCCTTCATCCATTTTGAGTCTATTTTCGTGTGTGGTGTAAGGAACTAGTCCAATTTCATTTTTCTGCATATGGCTGTCCAATTTTCCCAGCACCATTTATTGAAGAGGCTGTCTTTTTTCCATTGGACATTCTTTCCTGCTTTGACAAACATTAGTTGACCATATAGTTGAGAGTCTATTTCTGGGCTCTCTATGCTGTTCCATTGATCTATGTTTCTATTTTTCTGCCAGTACCATGCTGTCTTGATGATGACAGCTTTGTAATAGAGCTTGAAGTCCGGAATTGTGATGCCACCAACTTTGGCTTTCTTTTTCAATATCCCTTTGGCTATTCGAGGTCTTTTCTGGTTCCATATAAATTTTAGGATTATTTGTTCCATTTCTTTGAAAAAAATGGATGGTATTTTGATAGGAATTGCATTAAATGTGTAGATTGCTTTAGGTAGCATAGACATTTTCACAATATTTATTCTACCAATCCAGGAGCATGGAACATTTTTCCATTTCTTTGTGTCTTTCTCAATTTCTTTCATGAGTACTTTATAGTTTTCTGAGTATAGATTCTTAGCCTCTTTGGTTAGGTTTATTCCTAGGTATCTTATAGTTTTGGGTGCAATTGTAAATGGGATTGACTCCTTAATTTCTCTTTCTTCTGTCTTGTTGTTAGTGTAGAGAAATGCAACTGATTTCTGTGCATTGATTTTATATCCTGACACTTTACTGAATTCCTGTACAACTTCTAGCACTTTTGGAGTGGAGCCTTTTGGGTTTTCCACATATAGTATCATATCCTCTGAGAAAAGTGATAGTTTGACTTCTTCTTTGCCAATTTGGATGCCTTTAATTTCCTTTTTTTTGTCTGATTGCTGAGGCTTGGACTTCTAGTACTATGTTGAATAGCAGTGGAGATAATGGACATTCCTGCCGTGTTCCTGACCTTAGTGGAAAAGCTTACAGTTTTCCTCCATTGAGAATGATATTTGTGGTGGGTTTTTCATAGATGGCTTTGATGATATTGAGGTATGTGCCCTCTATCCCTACACTTTGAAGAGTTTTGGTCAGGAAGGGATGATGTACTTTGTCAAATGCTTTTTCAGCATCTATTGAGAGTATCATATGGTTCTTGTTCTTTCTTTTATTGATGTGTTGTATCACATTGACTGATTTGCGGATGTTGAACCAACCTTGCAGCCCTGGGATAAATCCCACTTGGTCGTGGTGAATAATCCTTTTAATGTACTGTTGAATCCTATTGGCTAGTATTTTGGTGAGAATTTTCACATCTGTGTTCATCAAGGGTATTGGTATGTAGCTCTCTTTTTTGATGGGATCCTTGTCTGGTTTTGGGATCAAGGTGACGCTGGCCTCATAAAATGAGTTTGGAGGTTTTCCTTCCATTTCTATTTTTTGGAACAGTTTCAGAAGAATAGGAATTAGTACTTCTTTAAATGTTTGGTAGAATTCCCCTGGGAATCCATCTGGCCCTGGGCTTTTGTTTGGAGATTTTTGATGACTGTTTCAATCTCCTTACTGGTTATGGGTCTGTTCAGGTTTTCTATTTCTTCCTGGTTCAGTTGTGGTAGTTTATATGTTTCTAGGAATGCATCCATTTCTTCCAGATTGTCAAATTTGTTGGTGTATAGTTGCTCATAGTATGTTCTTATAATTGTCTGTATTTCTTTGGTGTTCGTTGTGATCTCTCCTCTTTCATTCATGATTTTATTTATTTGGGTCCTTTCCCTTTTCTTTTTGATAAGTCTGGCCAAGGGTTTATCAATCTTATTAATTCTTTCAAAGAACCAGCTCCTAGTTTTGTTGATTTGTTCTATTGTTTTTTTGGTTTCTATTTCATTGATTTCTTCTCTGATCTTTATGATTTATCTTCTCCTGCTGGGTTTAGGGTTTCTTTCTTGTTCTTTCTCCAGCTCCTTTAGGTGTAGGGTTAGGTTGTGTATTTGAGACCTTTCTTATTTCTTAAGAAAGGCATGTACTGCTATATATTTTCCTCTCAGGACTGACTTTTTTGTGTCCCACAGATTTTGAACCGTTGCATTTTCATTATCATTTGTTTCCATGAATTTTTTCAATTCTTCTTTAATTTCCTGGTTGACCCATTCATTCTTTAGAAGGATGCTATTTAGTCTCCATGTATTTAGGTTCTTTCCAACTTTCCTCTTGTGATTGAGTTCTAGCTTCAGAGCATTGTGGTCTGATAATATGCAAGGAATGATCCCAATATTTTGATACTGGTTGAGACCTGATTTAGGACCAAGGATGTGATCTATTCTGGAGAATGTTCCATGTGCACTAGAGAAGAATGTGTATTCTGTTGCTTTGGGATGGAATGTTCTGAATATATCTGTGATGTCCATCTGGTCCAGTGTGTCATTTAAGGCCTTTATTTCCTTGTTGATCTTTTGCTTGGATGATCTGTCCATTTCACTGAGGGGGAGTGTTAAAGTTCCCTACTATTATTGTGTTATTGTTGATGTGTTTCTTTGATTTTGTTATTAATTGGTTTATATAGTTGGCTGCTCCCACATTAGGGGCATAGATATTTAAAATTGTTAGATCTTCTTGTTGGACATATCTTTTGAGTATGATATAGTGTCCTTCCTCATCTCTTATTATAGTCTTTGGCTTAAAATCTAATTGATATGATATAAGGATTGCCACCCCAGCTTTTTTCTGATGCCATTAGCATGGTAAATTGTTTTCCACCCCCTCACTTTAAATCTGGAGATGTCTTTGGGTTTAAAATGAGTTTCTTGTAGACAACATATAGATGGGCTTTGTATTTTTATCCATTCTGATATCCTGTGTCTTTTGATTGGGGCATCTAGCCCATTAACATTCAGGGTAACTATTGAGAGATATGAATTTAGTGCCATTGTATTGCCTGTAAGGTGACTGTTACTGTATATTGTCTCTGTTCCTTTATGATCTACTACTTTTAGGCTCTCTCTTTGCTTAGAGGACCCCTTTCAATATTTTCTGTAAAGCTGGTTCGGTGTTTTCAAATTCTTTCAATTTTTGTTTCTCCTGGAAGCTTTTAATCTCTCCTTCTATTTTCACTGATAGCCTAGATGGATATAATATTCTTGGATGAATGTTTTTCTCGTTTAGTGCTCTTCATATATCATGCCAACTCTTTCTGGCCTGCCAGGTCTCTGTGGATAAGTCTGCTTCCAATCTAATATTTTTACCATTGTATGTTACAGACTTCGTTTCCCAGGCTGCTTTCAGGATTTTCTCTTTGTCACTAAGACTTGTAAATTTTACTATCAGGTGATGAGGTGTGGACCTATTCTTATTGATTTTGAAGGGGGTTCTCTGCACCTCCTGGATTTTGATTCTTTTTCCCTTTGCCATACTAGGGAAAATCTCTCCAATAATTCTCTCCAGTATACCTTCTGCTCCCCTCTTTCTTTCTTCTTCTTCTGGAATCCCAATTATTCTAATGTTGTTTTGTCTTATGGTGTCACTTATCTCTCGAATTCTCCCCTCGTGGTCCAGTAGCTGTTTGTCCCTCTTTTGCTCAGCTTCTTCATTCTCTGTCATTTGGTCTTCTATATCACCAATTCTTTCTTCTGCCTCATTTATCCTAGCAGTGAGAGCCTCCATTTTTTATTCCACCTCAATGATAGCTTTTTTTTAAATTTCAACTTGGTTAGATTTTAGTTCTTTTATTTCTCCAGAAAGGGCTTTTATATCTCCCAAGAGGGTTTCTCTAATATCTTCCATGCCTTTTTTGAGCCCGGCTAGAACCTTGTGAATTGTCATTGTGAACTCTAGATCTGACATACTACCAATGTCTATATTGATTAGGTCCCTAGCCTTTGGTACTGCCTCTTGTTCTTTTTTTTTTTTGTGGTGAATTTTTCTGCCTTGTCATTTTGTCCAGATAAGAGTATACGAAGGAGCAAGTAAAATACTAAAAGGGTGGCAATGACCCCAGGAAAATATGCTTTAACCAAATCAGAAGAGATCCTTTCAGAAAGTGGTTGATTTTCTGTTTCTAGAATTGCTGTTCTTCTTCTCTTCGATCTCCTGTTGGATTTGTGGGTGTTTGCAATCTTTAGATAAGCTATCTATCTGATCTCCTGCTACGTGAAGTAGTCTCAGCCTGCTACTTCTCCGCCATCTTGACTCCTCCCTCACAGCTGATTGTTCAATAGTAACGCTAAAAGAGAAATTGTCATATGATTAAATGATAAGGAGATATAACCTGTAATTTTATAAAACACAAAGATGTAAAGACATAAGGTAGCTTTTATCATGGAATAGCCTGAGACATTAATTAATTGTTTCTTGATGAAAACGGTATTATGTATGGACACTATAATTCTTTATTTAAAATGTCTATTATTCAATATACAATTAACAGATATGCCCCTAGACAAGCCCAAATGAGAGGGAAAGAATGAAAAGGCAAGAAGAAAAGCGTACAAGAGAAACAGACCATTGTTGTGGCAGATTATAACATTAGTAGACATAGACCTTCAAATTATTGTGATTAATAGTTCAGAAGAATAGATAACAACTTGAAGAATTGTAACAGAGAATGATTTACTCTAATATAAACTCATTTGTTTCTTTCCTGTATTAGAGTTCCTGTTTCTAGAACAACAACAAAATTCAATAGCGGGAATTAAAAATTCTCATTTTGGTTTAACAATAGATTAGATAAACCAGAAAAAAAAAATGTAGACTGTGTGTAGGTGAGTAAGAAGAAATATTCAGATTGACATACAGAAGGGAAAAGAAAAAAATGAAAAATATATACATGAAAATAAGATAATAGATATTTCTGTCAAACTTCAATGAATCCAGAATGCCTATTGTAGTCTCTAAAATAATAGCAAACAAACAAAGAAAATACAAAATAAGAAGTGTATAACTAATAAGATCCCGAGATCATGACCTTACCCTAAATCAAGAGGTGGACACTTAATCAACTAAGCCACCCAGGCATCCCCCCAAAATTGCCCAACTTTTAAAAAAAATAAACTAGATTGCTCATAAGAGGCACACTTTAATTTTTTTTGTTTCATTGTATTTTTTTCCCTGTATTGCCCCACTGACTGCCACAATCAGACAGACAGAAAGCACAAGAACACATTTTTCTTACATCTCGAATTGGAAACCTTAGCATCAGATAGTTACTGCCACACGTCTGTCAAATACACACATAAGAGGCTGTAAACACAAGAACTCTGGAAGGAGGAAAATTTTTAAAAAGAATATAGCATGGAAATATGAGTAATAAAGGTGTAACTATACTAAAACCAAATACGAATCAAATTATTAATTAGACCAGAGAACACATTTTATTTGATAAATCTGTTAATACATAATGAATATGTGTAACAATTCTAAGTGTGCATGTGTCTAATACCATAGCCAATAGGATACATAAGATGTAATTTAGATATAACTAAAAGAACAAATTTACAAACTTAATGGATGTTTCCAACACTTGCTCTCTGTCACTATTAGAAAAATCAGAACCTCAATAAAGATAAAGATTTGGAAAACACAAAATCTTTACACATAACAACTTAAGGAAATGTGAAAAGAACGGAATTAAGGAATGGCAGAATACAGTTTTATTTAAATGCACATGGAATGTTTATCAAAATTAGCCAAATATTGGGCTCTTAAGCAGATATCAAGATAACTAAAGTTACTTAAATCATGAGAATATTCTCTGACCACAGTGAGATTAAAACATCCTTAAATTTTTATAAATTAAATGACATGCTTTTCTTTTTTTTTTTTTTGGAAGAGAGAGCACATACCCATGCAAGTGGGGGTGGGGGGAGATAGGGGAAAGGGCAGAGAGAGTCCTAAGCAGGCTCCACGCCCAGTGCAGAACCTTATGTGAGACTTGATCTCACAACCCTGAGATCATGACCCAACCTAAAAATCAGCAGTTGGATGCTTAACCAACTGAGCCACACAAGTGCCCCAATACAACACACTTTGAAATAACCAGAGGGTCAAAAAAAAAAAAAAGAAAATTTTCAAATTGATAATCCAACTTTATATCTTAAGGAACTAAAAAAGACAAACTTAACCCAAAGCTAACAGAAGAAAGGAAATAATGAAGATTAGAACATAGATAAACAAAACAAAGAAGAACAAAAAAGAATAACACCAAGAGTTGATTCCTTGAAAAGTTAAAAAAGAGTAACAAACCTTTAGATAGACTAAGAAAAAAGAAGACACAAATAACTAAAATCAGAATATGAGTTTGGGGGCACCTGGGTGGCTCAGTGGATTAAAGCCTCTGCCTTCGGCTCAGGTCATGATCTCAGGGTCCTGGGATCGAGCCCCACATCGGGCTCTCTGCTCTGCAGGAAGCCTGCTTCCTCCTCTCTCTCTTTCTCTGCCCCCCTCTGCCTACTTGTGATCTCTGTCTGTCAAATAAATAAATAAAATCTTTAAAAAAAAAGTATATGAGTTTGGGGAATTACCATCAATGTTACAGATATAAAAACAATTTTAACAGAACAATCATATGAACAATTATATACCAAAAATTAGATACCCTATATGAAATGGGCAAATTTTCAGACACATGTGAATTACCAAACAGACTCAAAAAATAGACAAATCAGAACATAACTATAACAATAAAGAGATTAAATCCACAACAAAATACTAGACAAAATGCATACAATAGTATATTAAAAGAATTATATACTATAACAGTGGAATTTATCCCAAGAATGCAGGGTTTTTCAGCATAAAATCAATGATTAATAGACTAAAGAATTTTTAAAAAGCTACATGGAATTGCAATTGATGCAGAAAAAGCATTTCACAAAATCTGACACTGCCATGGTAAAGGAAAACTCAGGAAATTCGGGGAAAAAAATCACAGCTAACACCATATTCAGTAAACCGAATGCTTTTCCTCTAATATCATGAACAAGATGAGGATGTCTGCATCCATTGCTTCTATTTAACCTTCTAATGAGTCTAGGCAGAGTAATCAGCCATGAAAAATATATACAAGACACTCAAATTAGAAAGGGAGAACTAAAACTATCTTCATGTACAGATGACATAATTCTATATGTAGAAAATCCCCCAAATAATCCACCAAAGCCCTTATTAGAACTAACAAATGAATTCAGAAAAGTTGCAGAATATAAGATTAACACATTAAAAGAACGTTTTGTTTCTTTGTGCAGCAAATAATAACCTGAAAGGGAAATTTAAAAAACAATTCTATTTGTAAAGGAAATCTGAAGAGTAAATACCTATAATAAATTTAACCAAGAATGTGAAGGCATGCACACTCTAAAGTGTACATTTTTGAAAGAAATTAAGAAAGAGCTTAATGAATAAAAAAGATTTTCATGTTCATGGATTGGAAGAATTATTATTGTTAGAAAGGCAGTATTCCCCCAAAGCAATCTACAGTTGCAGTATAACATGTACCAACCATTCAACAACCTTTCTTACTGTCCTGGAAAAGCTGACTCTCAAATTCATATGGAATTACATGAGCCAAGACAATATTGAAAAAGAAGAACAAAGTTGCAGGACTGACACTTTCTGATTTTAAATTACTACTAAGATACAATAACTGAATCAGTGTAGTACCAAAATAAGGATGGATATATTCCCTAATGGAATAGAATTGAGAGTCCAAAATAAAGCCATATATCTACAGCCAATTATTTTCAAAAAGAGTGCCACAACCATGCAATGGGGCAAGTATACTCTCTTCAAGAAGTAGTGTGAGGACAACTTGTATCACATGCAAGATGATGAAAATGGACCACTCACAACACATACAAATTTTTTTTTTAAAAAGGTCAATGACCTAAATATAAGCACTGAACCTATTCAACTATTAGAAGAAAAAGTAGAAGTAAATCTTCATGACTATGGATTTAACTATGGATTCTTAGATATAACACTAAGAGCACAAGGAACAAAAGAAAAAAATAGATATATTGAACTTCATCAAAATTACACATTTTTGTGCATCAAAGCATATTAAGGTATTTGAAATAAAAACTGATAGAACAGAAGAAAGTATTTACAAATAATATATTTAATAAGGGTGTAGTTGTAACATATGTAAAGAATACTTACAACTCAACACTACAAACATCTCAATTTTAAAAAATGAGCCAAGGACTTGAATAGACATTTCTCCCAAGAAGATAAATAAATGGTTGATGAGCACATGAAGCTTTGTTTAGCATAATTCTTCATATGGAAACGAAAATCTAAACAACAAAGAAATAACCCTTCACATCTACTAGGAATGGCTGTCTAACAACATCACCACCAATAACAATAATGAAACAGAAAAGCCTAGGCATTGGGAAGGATGTGGAGAAGAGTGTAAATGTCATAATTTCCCCCTGTGAAGGTAGAATAGTTCAGCTCCTGAGGAAAAAGTCTGATGGTTCCTCAAGAAGGTAATTATAAAATTAGCATATAATGCAGAATTTCCACTTCTATTTGAATACCCAAAGAAATTGAAAATAGGTACTCAAACAATATATGTACATGCATATCACAGAAGCATTACTCACAATAGCCTAGAGGTGAAAACAACCCAAATGTTTTTCAACAATGAATAGATAAACAAATGGGATTTGTCCATAAAATGAAGGATATTCGGTGATAAAGAGTGAAGTCCTGATAAATATTACATCAGGGAATCTGAAAACCTGAGCTAAGTGAAATAAACTACCTATAACAGTTCACATATTATATAATTCTGTTAATAGGAAATATTCTGACAATGTGAATCCATAGAGACAAAAAGCAAGTTGGTGGTTGCCAGGTCATACCATGGAAGATGGGTAGAATATGGTAGAATGTGGGAAGATCAAGAATATGGAGTAAGTTCTTACTGTGTATGGTGGTTTCTTCTGGCATGAAGAAAATGTTTAGATAAAGATGGTGGTTGCACAACATTGTGATTATGCGTAATGCCACTGACTTGTTCATTTAGAAATGATTAATATGGTAAAATAGTGGTTTATATAATATGAATTTCAACTCAATAAAAGGAGTGACAGCTCCCAGAAACAAATCATATGTAACTCAGATGACTTGGCAAATCAGTGGTGGGAAATTGTACTGTGTTTAAAGTACTAATAGTGAGAAGAAGCTAGATTAGCCAAATAGAAAGGAAAAAAAAATAGCCTTAAGGACAAGAGCACAGCTGTCATAAGCCACCTACCATGAGGTGTTGGGGGTGTGGGTGTCCTCCCACCAAAATGGAACTACCTAAGCTTGTGTTACTACACCAACTACATATAAAGAAAATAAGTCATACCTTATAGCTATCATAGTCACTACAAACATGTTTATGGACTGAATTGTGTCCCCCCCCAAATTCATATGTTGAAGTTCTACCCCCAGTACCTAACCAGTTATTGGGTTTGGAGGTAGAGCTTTTATTTATTTTTTTTAAATTTTATTAATTCATTTGAGAGAGAGAGCACACAGTTGGGGGTATGGGCAGAAGCAGACTCACTACTGAGCAGGGAGCCTTATGAAAAAGATCTTGCTTGATGCAGGGCTCAGTCACAGAACCCTGAGATCATGACCTGAGCTGAAGGCAGATGCTTAACTAACTGAACCACACCAGTACCTTGGAGATAATGCCTTTAAAGAGATAATTAAAGATAAATGAGGTCATGTCGGTGGGTTCTAATCTGATGTGACTGGTGTCTTTATAAGAGGAAGAGATACCAGGAATGTTCACCCACAGAAAAAAGGCCACGTATGTGGGTGGCTATCTGTGAGCTAAGGAAAGAGAGACTGTAGAAGAAAGCCAATCTGCTGACACTTTGATCCTGCCCTTCCAGTCTCCAGAACTGTGAGAAAATAAATTCTTGTTATTTAAGCTACTCTGTCTGATACTATGTTATGGCAGCCCTAGCAAACCAATACAAAACATGTAAATCTACATTTTATCTTGTATAGAATGTCTGTGTGGAATTATTTTGAAATGTCTCATGCACACTGATTTTAACATAAAATTCTGCATAAGAGGGTGTTTTATAAACTATAATGTTTTCACAAATGCAAAGCAATATCATGAATATTTAGGGTATTCCATGAGTACATTGTTTGCAATGCACTGATTTGTATGTGGTTCATAGGAATATTCTGGGAACACAAGAAAATATAAGCTGACTGTGTCTATGTCATAAACAAATGTAACTTCACACATACTGTTTAATGTGTTCTATAAAATCTAATATACAGCATTGGCAGGACTTCATGTGTGTGCAATTATGCATGAGAATATAATGGCTTCTATACATACACTAACTTCACTCAGATTAGCCAGATAAGAAGTAAGGGAAATCTGATTTGTCTTTTTCCATATTTAAAAGAATATTGGAGAAATTTCCTGAACCCAAATGTATGAAATTTTAAGAGAAGAGATTATTTTACTCAGATTATTTTGCATCAAGAAGAAAAAAACTAGAACAAACATGATCATTGAGATTGTTTGTGACTTTCAAAAGGTTACTTTTAATAACTATTTAGCTATTCAATTGTGTGATTTACTTTTCCTATTTATAATGGACACTGTACAAATAATTGTATCTAAATAATTGTAGATATGCATAAATCAATGAAAAAAGAAAGTATTCACACTTTGATTTCAGTAGAAATTTATTTACATTAACTTAAATAATATTTCATTGACATCTGGTTTCAGTAATGGATAAAAGTATCAAATTCAAGAAGGTAAGTGTTAAAGAAGAAAGATTATTTTATGGCCAAAGTAATTTGCTGTTGTCTCTGTGAAGAATGAGAATGATTAACTCTACAATATGAAGTAATTTCTAAATCTCATGGATGCTAGAAAAAAAAACGTTTTCTACTGTGTTTTGCAGAATTTCTCAAATGACTTATTCACCCTAATGACTATTCATTCCTTTAATATGGAAGACAAACACAGTGCTCTAACCTAGTATATTTGCGCAGGCTATAAGTAGGCTTTGCTTAGAATTTAACCCACTGTTAAAACATGAAACCCTTCAGAAATTGCTGTCTATATTTACTGCTGAGTGTAATTTACATCCAAAGACGTTTGATGAAAGTTTTCCCAATTAACAAAACTTGAAAATGTATTCCTTTTAAAGAAGAATTTTAAGGAAGGCAAACCACGAAGAAAGTTACATAAATTCCTTGTAACAGTATTTCTTAGTATTAATATAAGTAACTTTGTAGCTGTGTTAGATATAAATACAATAATGTTAGAACCCTTGGTAGAACTATCTGACTATTCAATTTATCAATTAACCAATTATCAAATTAGAGATAATTACTGCTATATAACCACACCTAAAATATTGATTTCAAGAAGGGAAAAGAAAATGTCTTTTATTTGATGTATGTAACATTTAAATGTTTAATAATAGAAAACCCACAATCAAGTGTAAAATTTTACAATAAAAATAGAACAAGTTCAAAGGAGAAAATCATAAATAAAGACAGGCAGTATTTCACTTGATAGTAACAAAATTAAACAAACATACTATGTAGCCAAATCCTGATTGGATATCCAAGAATATAATGTTTAAACAACAAAAACAGCAAAGTAACAAAAATACTGACTTGCAATAGGATAATTTTAAGGAATGAAAATGGAATTCTAGCACATTATTCTGTAAACCACTGTGGAACTTATTAATAAATTTTGTTATCAAGAAGTCTTAAAGTTTCATTTGATGCACTCTCATGCTCTTTTTTATATATCTATGTTATCATCTCAGGTTTTTCAAAAAAGTAGTTATTACCTTTAATCTCATTCATATGCATGAATTTATTTAACTGCACTAAGCTTTCATCTTCTCAGTTGAGGTGTTAGCTTAACCAGGAAAGAGAAAATCAACTCAAAGTCATAGATGAGTGAGGATAGTGGTTTTCTTGTATTTATCAATAAAATGAAAGTATTACATGAAATAAAATCATATACCTTTTTAATTGAAAGGGCCCTTACATGTTGTCTAAAAATTCAACTTCCTAGTTTTAGAGGTGGGGAAATTAAGAATAAAATCAATCATAGAATGTAATTGGTCAAGTAATTTATTTGCCTATATGCCTTCTTCCATTGTTTCTAAAAGCTAAATCAAATCTAATTTTTCACATTTTGGCTTCTCTTACCACAGTACTACATTTTATCTTTTGGGACACCCTAGCCTTATGTGTTAAAATTTACATAAAAACATATGGTCCTTCATTCCTTTAAGTAGAGGAGATACTCTGAACCAAACTGTGATTTCATATTATAGCATATAATTAAAAAAATTGTTAACTGATAGATGGAAATTAATTTAAATCTACATCAAAAACTAATGATGTACTGTATGGTGAAAACTTAGCACAATAAAAAAAAATTGCAATCTTACATACTGTTCAAGTCCTCTAATCTTCACAAAAGAAGGAGAACTTTAGGGACTCCTGGGTGGCTCAGTCAGTAAGCATCTGCCTTTGGCTCAGATCATGATCCCAGGGTCCTAGGAACAAGTACTGCATTGGGTTCCTTGTTCAGCTGGCACCTTGCTTCTCTGTCTCCCTTTGCCCTTTCTCCTTTGTGTATTCTCTCACATAATTTCTGTCTCTCAAATAAATAAATTATAAAAAAAGAGAGAGAGAAAGAGAGTGAAGAAAAAGAGCTTCATTTATTTCCTGCAAAGTCACTATGACAGGGCTAACTTGAGTAATAGTGTTGTCCAAGGCAAAGAATATTATGTGAAAATAATAAAGGGAGAAATAAATGACTAGGCAAAGAGAGTGTATGAGATGTCATCTTGAGAATAAAAGGTTGTTGAGTCAAACTAAGAATATATAAGATAATTTCAGGAGACCTAAGGGGAAAACAAGCTCAAAATCTGCTATAGCATTAGTATCAAACTTGCATTATTGCCTTTAATTATCCTTTCTAACTGATTAATTTCTGTGATAACCACAACTACTTATCATGCCAGCCTACATAAAGTGTTCTTGCTTTTATGACAAAAGTATTAGGCAGTATGTGCTATTTTCATATTATTTGACTGTTGAGAAAAATATTTCTACTGGAAGCAAAAGTTTATCTTTTACCTTCTCCCATTGTCCCTCAACTTTTTTTCAAACCCAGGATCTTTTGCTTAATACTTGTCTGAATTTGGCACAAGCAGGCTTGTGAGAAACTATTTTTTTAATCCATTAAAACAATGCTTAAGTTGCTCTAGATGTCAAGTAAGATATAAGAATGAACATGTTTTTGTAAATTACAGAACATGATGATGTTATATAAGTTTTGCATGTCATAGCTCAGCAGTTCATGTCTCTGGTAGGAGTCGTCTAATAGGTATGTGTGGCAAGGTGTGGTAGGAGAGGTGAGGGAAAGGGAATATTAGCAGGTCAGAAAAGTGTAAGGAGCTTTCATGGAAATTGAATATTAAGTCTTTCTTTAAAAAAAAAGATGCTGTGAAAGGAGAGGAGAGGACAGGAAGATAACTGGAAGAGATCTCAAGTGTGATGACACAGAAGTAATAGTTGACATAATTAATACTGGGGGAAAATGACACAAAAGCATGAATTTAGATATAAAATTCAATGGTCCCTTCCTCTTACCTTCAGCAAGGGTTGGGGAACTGAAAGGAGGACAATTCCAAGCAAGAAGTAGCATCCAACATCACACCCAAGAAACAAGGAGGCAGAGGGTGGGTCCAGCCCCAGTATTCTGCAAGACAAATGTTTCCAAATCCAGAGGAGAAATGAAATAACTCCTGTTTTCCTAGAAGTCCCTGTCTCCCACAGGAATTAATATCATTTCCAGTGTTTTCCATGTTTAAAAAATAAAATATAATTAAAAATAATTAAATGCATAGGTCTTAAATATATAGCTCAAAAGGTTTTTTTTTGTTTGTTTGTTTGTTTTTTTTTTTTTTTTAGCTCAAAAGGTTTTGGACAAATGCAATACCAGTAGAACCTATACCACTGTTAACAGATATGTGGTAAAGACAAGCCCTTTATGATACTCACCTGGAAGCCCTCTTTCTTCTCACCCAAAGGGAACACTTTTTTTTTTCTCAAAATAAATGTGTGTGTGTGTGTATGTGTGTGTGTGTATGTATGCACACATGCATGCACTTGACTTCTTTCTTTATGTGTGTCTTTGAGATTCATTTGTGATGTTTTATGTGTCTGTAGTTTATTCCTTTTCACTGACAAATAATATTTCATTTTAAAAAATCCCAATTTGTTTATCCATGCTCCCTAATACATGGTTGAGTTGTGCTGTTGCCAAATTGTTACTATTGTAAATAGAAATGGTATTTAATTTTTGTACATGTTAGAACCATGTGTTCAAATCTTATTGGGTAAATACCTAGAAGCGAATGGTTGTGTTATAGAGTGTATATATTATTTTTAACTTGCAAAAATCTGCCAAATTTTTTCTCAACTGGAAAAATGTGCAAACATTTTAATGTTCCCATCTGCAGTATATGAGAATTCTATATATTCTGTATCCTCACCCACATTTGGTGTTGTCAGTTATTTTAAAATAATTTTAACCATTCTACAGGGTATAAAACAATATCTCACTGTGTTTTATTTTTGTTTTTTATTTTTTTTAGGGCTTTACCTTTTTAAAAAAAATTCATTTGAGAGAGATAGAGAGAGTGAACAAGAGCATGAGCAAGGAGCAAGGTCAGAGTGAGAGGGAGAGGAGGAAGCACGCTCCTTGTGGAGCAGGGTGCGTGACATGGGGCTCAATCTCAGGACCTCAGAATCACCTGAGCCAAAGGCAACCCTTTAACTGACTGAAGCACACAGGCACCCCCTCATTGTGTTTTTAATTTGCCCATCCCTGATGATGCACACACTATTGAGCACCATTTCCTGTGCTTATTCACTATTCATATATCGGCCTTTAGGTAGTATCTATCACATCCTTTGCTAAGACAGTCCGATGGGATGTACAATAAACATCATCTCCCAAGGTGTGGCCTTTTTTTAAAGGTGACTTCTAAAATTTTATATAGTATGATTTGAAATTTTTTTGTCCTATATTATGGTTAGTGCTTTTTGTGCTCTCTGTACTGACCGGATGAATGCTGAACTATCCTTAGATTATCTACTCAGCTCCATTAGCTCCATTAATCTACTTTTTTTTTCATACATCAATACCACACTATGTGATTACTTTAGCATTACAGTAATTTTTGAAATAAGCCAATGTAATACCTCAGATGTTGTGCTAGGTTCATTTCATATCCATATAAACTTTAAAAGCACCTTGGTAGTATCTATTTTAAAACTTGCTCATGTTTTGATTGGGATTTTGTTGGATGCACAGATTATTTCATGGAAAATAGATTATCTTAACAGTATTGAGGCTTTTATTCAGATAATATGTATAGCTTTCCATTTACTTGGGTATTCTTAGTATCTCTCAGCATTATCTTGTCATTTTAATGTAGGTCTTAAGTATAGTTCACTAAATATATCCCTAATTATGTCAAGTCATGTGATATTATTGTTAATGATAATATTACTTTCTCTTAATTACCCAGCTGCTACTTTTATATGAAAATAAAGTTGATTTTTGTATATTGAGCTTTTCTAAATTCAGTTACTATCTCTGCTGTGTCTGGTAGTTTCAGGGGAAATTCCAG
The DNA here is from genome assembly GCF_020171115.1 of Neogale vison. Classification (NCBI taxonomy): domain Eukaryota; kingdom Metazoa; phylum Chordata; class Mammalia; order Carnivora; family Mustelidae; genus Neogale; species Neogale vison. Next base: position 91,479,505 of record NC_058102.1, read on the forward strand.
AGAAATGGCTATGTACACAATCATGTCATATGAAAATGATAATGTTTCTTCTTCCTTTCCAAATTCCATTTTACTTCTTTCCTTTGCCTTTGGGCAATGGATATGAAATCTAGTAAAACGTTGAATAGAAATGGTAACTGTGCAAATTCTTGCTTTTCTTATAACACATGCCATAGTTTACATTTATGGATTATGAGTGTAGTCATTTTCTAGTGCTGCCATAATGAGTTATCCCAAATTCTAGTGGCTTAAAATGGTACAAATTTATTATCTTACAGTTCTGTAGGTTAGAAGCCCAACACAAGTCTCTCTTGGTTAAAATCAGTGTCAATAGGATATATTTTCTTTTCTTTTTTTTTTTTTTTAAGTTTATTTCTTTATTACTTTAGAGAGTGTTGGGGAAGGGCAGAGGGAAAGGAGAGGCAGAATCACAAACAGGCTCCCCACTGAGCCTGGAACCCGAAGTGGGGCTCAATGGCACATCTCTGAGATCATGACTTGAGCTGAAATCACGAGCCAGATGCCCAACTGACTGCGCCACCTAGGCACCCCTACGCTGTATTCCTTTCTTGAGGCTCTAGGGGAAAGTCTGTGTCCTTTCTTTTTTCAGGTTTTCGAGGCAATCCACATTTCTTGACACTGGTCTCTTTCATTCATCTTCACAGTTTGCTGAGTCATTTACGGGCCACCATCTCTCTGGTTCTCTTTCTGACTACAGCTAGGAAATACTCTCTACTTTTAAGGACTCATGTTCTTAGATTTACCTCACTCAATTTATCAAGGTTAATCTTCCAGTCTCGAAGTTTTTAGTTAATATTATTTATATTTATAAGCTCCCTTTTGCCATACAAGGTAACATATTCACAGGATCCAAGGATTAGGACACAAGGCAGTGTTCTTTCTACCTTAATGGTATCTATAGGTCTTTTTATAAATGCCATTTTCCAGATCAAAGAAGCTTTCTTCTCATGCTAGTTACTCAGAGATTTTTTTTTTCATAAATGATTATTTCTGTTAAATGCTGTTTCTACTCTATTGAGATGATCGTGTGACTTTTCTCCTTTACTCCATTAATGTTATGAATATACTGATTTTTAGATGTAGAGGCAACCTTACTTTCTTAGGATAAATGTCTCTTGTTCATGATGTGCTATTTGTTTTATGTCAATGGATTAATGCCAATATTTGATGAATATTACTTATGTGTTCATAAGAGACTCTAATTTTCTCTTTTTGAAATATCATTCTCATTATTATTATTATTATTACTCTCAAAAATGTGCTGACAAAAACAAGTTAGGGAGCTTATATATATATACATATATATATGAAAGAATTTTATGAGGTTAGTATTATATTTTTCTTACATATTTAATAAAACTCATGAGTAAAGCCATCAGACCTGAAGTTTTCTCTGTGAGAAGCTTTTGAAATGAGAAATAAATTTTTATAGTAGACATGGTATTATTTAGATCTTTTATTTATGACTGTATATGTTCTGTAAGTTTTTAATTCAATGAATTTTTCAATTTTATCTACTGATGTATTTCTGAATTTTCAAATATTTTGAAGCTTAGCTAAAGACATTGTTATTGATTTTAATTTTAGTTCAGTCACAGTAAAAGATCATAGTCTGTGTAATGAAATCCTATGACGTGTTAAGACTCATTTTCTTTTTTTTTTTTTTTCCAATTAAGACTCATTTTCTAATCAAGCATATATTCTGTCTTGGTTAATGCTTAACAGGCTCTTTAAAACGTGTATGTTGCAAAGTGTAGGTAGTATGTCTACACATTTCAATTAATTAAGATGAATGATAGTATTTTCAAGTCTTCTTCATCCTTACTGGTTTTTTGTCTACATATTCTATCATTTACTACAGGAAAAAATGTCAATATAGTTAACAGAAATTATGACTGTGTTTCTTTCTCCCTTTAGTTCTTCTAGGTTTTGTTTCATATATCTGAATTTCTACTATGTGCATACATTTCTAAACTTGCATTGTCTTCTTGATAATTGATCCTTTTTATTATTAGTGGGTATCCTTTTACCACTGGTGTCAAACTCTTGGTTGAAGTCTGTTTGGTATAGTCACACAGCCTTCTTATGCTTAGTGTTCTACAGTTTGAATTTTCTACTCTTTTATTATCAGTCTGATTGGGACTTCAGCACATAAAAAATGTGTCTTATATTTGCTTTGGTTGCCTGTGATTTTGTTGTCATTTCCAAGAATCACTGCTTAGATCAATGTCATGAAGATTTTCCTTGTTTTCTTCTAGGAGTTTTTATAGTTGTATGCCTTATCTTGAAGTCTCTAATCCATTTTATTTAATTTTTATGCATGGTATAAAATAAGGGTCCAATTTCATTCTTTTGCATAGTAAGTGGGTTTACATCAAACTAAAAACCTTCAGCACAGGAAAAGAAACAAGTAACAGAATGAAAAGCTAACCTGTTGGATGCAAGAAAATATTTACAAACCATATATCTGATAAAAAGGCTAATATTGAAAATACTAATGAAATCTTAAAATTCAATCCAAAACCAACAACGAAACCCAAATAACCCGATTAAAAAGTGAGCAAAGAACTTGAACAGAAAATTTTTTCAAAGAAGGCCTACAAATGGCCAGCAGGTATATAAAAAGTTACCCCATCACTCATCATCAGGGAAATACAGATCAAAACCACAATGAGATATCATCTCATACCTATTGGAATTTAAAAAACCCAAAGATGACAAGCATTGTTGAAGATATAGAGAAATTGGAACACTTGTACACTGGTGAGAAAGGTGCAACCACTATGGAAAATAGGGTGGTCACAAAGTTTTTAAAAATAACTACCATATGACCCAGCAATCTCACTTCTGGGTATATATCCAGAGAAATTGAAATCGGGATTTTTGAAGTATTTGCATTCCCATGTTCGCTGCTGCATTATTCACAGTAGCTAGGATTTGGAAACTAATTAATATCCATCAACAGGTATATGAATAAAGAAAATGTGCTATATACATATACAATATAATAATAATTCAGCCTAAAATAATAAGGGAATTTTGTCATATGTGACACAATAAATTTTGAGGATTGTAAGTTAAGTAAGTCAGTCAGAGAAGGCCAAATGCTGTATGATTTCACTTATATGATGTAGCTAAAATAGTTAAACTCATAAGGGCAGAGAGTAGAATAATGGTTGTCATGGGCTGGAGGGAGGGGTAAATGAGGAGTTGCTGTTCTATGAAGATAAAGTTCGTTATAAGATGAGTAGGTTCTAGAGACCAGCTCTCCAATATCATATCCACACTTACACAGTACTGTTCACTTAAAAATCTGTTAAGAGGGTACATCTCTTGTTAAATGTTCTTACCACACACAAAAAGAAGTGTTGTTTTTTTTTAATTTATTTTAATACAAAGCTTTGGCATTAACAATTTTATGAAAAAATAAAATGTACTAAAAATAAATGCTTGTGTGGCGTGATTGGTAAATGATGCACAAAAATAGGTTCTTTTTTCCTTCAAGGCAGTCAGAAAGCAGTTTTTTTTTTCTTCATCAAAACCACTCTAGAAATAGAAGTGTTTCTATTTAAGTAGATATAGTGGCTTTAATTTGAGTGTTTAGTCAGTTTACATTTGCTATCTTTACTTATATGTTTGTAGTTATGTCTACCACCTTGGTATTTGCCTTGTATTTGTTTCTTATCTGTTCCTGCATTCCTGCCTTATTGTTAATTATTTTTAATATTCCCATCATCTTTTCTGTTGCTATTTTAGCCACACAACTTTTGTATGTATGTGTGCATGCATGTATGTATATACTGCTCTGGAGACTTCAGTATATGTCATGATCTTATCATAGACAAATATTCAAATTTTATCATTTTACAAGCACACAAGAACCCTAAAACTGTATGTGTCCACTAAAAGACTAAAAGACTTTTTAGTCTTTTATACTGTTGAGGTTATACACTGTAATTTGGGGTCTTTTTTTTCTCAGTGATTTTTCTGCATCAGTCTCTCTCCTCTCTCCTTTCCTGGGGGACTCAAAATTATAGGATATTAGACATCATGCTATAATCCCGTGGGCCACTGGGTTTCCTTTATATTATTTCTTCTTCTTTTTTTAAAGTCCTTTAAATTTTTGTGTTTCAGTTTGAATAGCTTATATTAACCAGTTTTCAAATTAACTGTTTATTTCTCATGAGGTTTCTGATCTTCTACTAATTTCATCCCTCTAGAGATATTTTATTTTCGTTATTGTACTTTTCCATCTTGAATTTTCATTCAATCCCTTTTAACAGTTCCCATTTCTCTAGTAATATTCCTTTTATTTTTATTCAAAATCTTCACCTTTCCTTTAATTCATTAAACCTATTTATAATGCTAAGTTTTAATTATGTATCTGCTAATTCTAATATCTGTATCATCCCTCATTTTGTTTTTATGACTGTTTTCTTTTCCTGGATGTTGTCACTTTTTTTTTTTTAATGTAAACTTCGATTTTATGCTTGACACAGTAGATGCTATTTTGTTGAGAGTCTGGATTGTGTTATAGTCCTTTAAAAAGTACTGGGTTTTACTACTGCTATCACAGATAGACACTTTTGCCTCTTAATTATTCAGCTATCTTCTGCGCCCAAGCCAGTCCACTATTTCCTCCACCGCTGCCACTCTTTGGGTTTTATTTTCCTATGGTACTCTCTGAAAGGGTTTCTAAGGCAGAAAGCTGGCCTTGATGTAGTTGCTTAGTAGTGATATAGTTGATGTAGTGCTTCTCTGATTTATTATGCCCTGGGGAAACAGCCTCATGCCATCTCTTGTCCAAGGCCTGAGAACAGTTGCTTTATATATTTTTCTAGTTTTCCGGTTTATTTCTTGTATATTTTTATGGTGGGAGGGTAAGTTCAGTATCCATGAATTTGTCCTGGATAAAATTGTAGGCTCTGTTTATTATGTTAGCTGTATTAAATAACCACTATTATAGCTGGGAGGAGAAATTTGGTTTCAGTAAATCTAATCATGTTTGTGCTAACTGTTCATTTTATTAACTTATATAATATATATAAAGTAGCCTCTCTTTTTTCAGGATTGAATTACTAAATTTCATGTATATGTATGGATTTAATGTTGTGGTAATGTAAGAAAAATTAAAATGTTCCTTTTTCTTACACATAATTAATGTATATTCTATGTATGACATGGTAGTTTTAGTGTAAGTGAAAGAGGCCAAGTGACTATTAATCTGTTTTTTGAACTAGAAAGGGAGGAAATAAAATGCCAACTCCATGTGTTATAGATATAATGTGACTGAAAGATTCTCTTGTCATTATGAGTGAAATGAAATATATTTAAGTATTAAAGAATTAAGTGGGTTGGAATGGCAGTTTGTCATTTTAAGTACCCATTATAGACTTAATTGTGTATGTTTAAGCAAGTTTAAATAGCCTTAAGTTTATAAATATATGAAGTAGAATAGATTATTAAAAATATTACTTATATACCAAATTTTCCTCAAGGAAATTATATTCCTTTGTTCACCAAATTTGAAATCCCTCCACTTTTTTCCTTCCTATCACAATATATCCGAATGTATGTATACTAATTCTGTCAGTTTCCACCCATGCTCCAACATAAAGTCTCTTGAAAATATAAAGTAGGGGGCACCTGGGTGGCTCAGTGGGTTAAGCCTCTGCCTTTGGCTCAGGTCATGATCTCAGGGTCCTTGGATTGAGCCCCACATCAGGCTCTCTGCTTGGCAGGGAGCCTACTTCCCCCTCTTCCTCTGCCTGCCTCTCTGCCTACTTGTGATCTCTCTCTGTCAAATAAATAAAATCTTTAAAAATTAAAAAAAAAAAGAAAATATAAAGAAAGAGTACTCTTTCCTTTTGGAATAGAAAAACTGGGAAAATAGTATTTTATTTATTCTGGGGAAAATAACGTGCTGGGGAAAGATTTTTTACCTTGAGGATATATTGACATTTTAATCAGGAAATTCAGTATTATATCAGTGTTTACATACTAAATGATTAATCTTTATTCTAGATACTTCAGTTTTTGATAAAATTATAGAAACTACATATTATGGCATCATTAATATTTTGATCAACATTTGATGATATAAGGCTAAAAAATGTGGAATAGCCAACTTTTAATCTTAACATTTATATTCTTCTTTGATTTTTTTGGAGCCACTTAATCAGAGAATTATTTTATTCCAACAGGTTTTCTATATTGAATTTTTTAAAAAAGGAGATTTTTGCAATGAAATTGATACCAATAGCATGAATTTCACACAGTGAAGTCCTCTTTTCCTTTGAACTCAACTTTTTATCAGCCTCTTTTTCAATATCCTTGAAATTTCTATCATAGAATTTAGTAAACATGTCACCTCAATTATCCAACACCAACCAGACAATTTCTGACTGCCACATAAATCAAAATAAGAATTCTCTTCCTATTACTTTTGCAGCTTACCAGTTGGCCTGCTTTTTTTTTGTTGTTATTGTTTTAATCACTTTTGGTGGAGAGCTTGAATTTTTATTTGTATTTTTATGGACATAGATCATGCCTACAAGAATTTTAAAAGTGTAATAGCAAGACATTATTAATGCTGTGAAATAATTAGAAAAAATTAAGTGATTAAAAAGTAGGTGACTTTAAGGTTAGAATAACAAAACTACCCTGGAAGTGGGACATAAGCAGTGAAGGCTTCATGAAGGAGACTGAATGTACATTAATATTTATTAACAAAAACTAATATTTAGTGAGAATTTACTGAGTGTCAGGCATTTGTGTAATGTTTTTGCATGGGTATTTTAATTTAGTTTTTACCAGAACCTTAAAAGTAAATACTATAAATAAATTTTCTTAAAGTGCAAATGATGAATCAATTTTAAATAAGTAATAATTTGACCAGGGTAATACAGCAACACATGTTGCTTAGTTAGAATTTATCAATTACTGTAACTAAAGGCCTGCTCTATTAACCACAGTACTTTGAAGCAGAGGTTAAAATTGGCTCTGTGGAGTGAAAGAATCAATGTTGATGCAATAATATCTAGCAGAGGTTGGCAAACTTTACCTGTAAAGAGCCAGATGGTAAATATAAATATTTTAGGTTTTTCAAGCCATATAGTCTTTGTGGTAGCTATTCAGCAATGTGGTTCTATCACAAAAACAGACTTAAACAATACACAAGTGTGCGAAGCTGTGTCCAATAATGCTTTAATTACAAAATAGACAGTGGCCCAAATTAAGCATGTGATGGTGCATAGATTGCCAACCCCTGACACATAGTCTCAGCTGGTTTTTTGTTTTATTCTGCCAAGGGAAAACAAATGATGATAATACCTTACTTTTAAATGTACAATAGAATTGTTTATACCTTACATCACAGAAATAATGTTCATAATAAGATAACTATAAGGTTACAGATCTTAAATGCATAGACATAACACCTAAAATATATAATGCATCTATGTAAAACATACATCAAATGCTCAGTGCATAAAGAATTACACTGAGGATCTTTTGTGAGTCTTTCCCTTGCCTCTTGACACCATTCTTTCATTCAACAAATGTTCTAACATCATAAAAACCTATCTTTTATGCAGATGGTCATATACAGATGTCATCATTAGCTTCTACTAATTAAGTTGTTTTGGAAGCCTCCCTCTTTAAATTTTCAGCTTAGGTTACTGGCACGATGGGTATTGTTGATTTTAGCTAAGTTGAGAGATGGAAGCCAGGACTACTTACTAAGGTGAGTACAGATGTAGCACATATCAGAGTGATCAAATCCAATTAGGCACTACAAACATACAACAAAGGAATCAAGTAGTTTAGGTTTTAAGGTTATATTTTTTCATAATATTATTGCTACTAATTGAGTGTTCAGGAGAAATATTACCCTTTTAATGAGATAAGAGTATTTTCAGGAGTTCTATGTGGTGGTCTTTTTTTAAATTATTTTAAATTTTTATTAACATGTAATATATTATTTGCCCCATGGGTACAGGTCTGAGAATCATCAGGCTTACACATTTAACAGCACTCACCATAGCATATACCCTCCCCAAAGTCCATAACCCAGCCACCCTATCCCTACCCCCAACCCCCCAGCAACCCTCAGTTTGTTTTGTGAGATTAAGAGGCTCTTATGGTTTGTCTCCATCCTGATCCCCTCTTATTTCATTTTGTCCATCCCTACCCCCCAAACCCCCCACTTTGCCTCTCAAATTCTTCATATCAGGAAGATTATATGATAATTGTCTTTCTCTGATTGACTTATTTCACTCAGCATAATACCCTCTAGTTCCATCCACATTGTTGCAAATGGCAAGATTTCATTTCTTTTCATGGCTGCATAGTATTCCATTGAATATATATACCACATCTTCTTTATCCATTCATCTGTTGATGGACATCTAGACTCTTTCCATAATTTGGCTATTATGGACGTTGCTGCTATAAACATTGGGGTCAACACGCCCCTTCGGATACAAGATTTGTATCTTTAGGGTAAATACCCAGTGGTGCAATTTCTGGGTCATAGAGTAGCTCTATTTTCAACTTTTTGTGGAATCTTCACATTGTTTTCCAGAGTGGCTGCACCAGCTTGCATTCCTACCAACAGTGTAGGAGGATTTCCTTTTCTCTGCATCCTCACCAATATCTGGTTAATTTTAGCCATTCTGACTGGCATGAGGTGTTATCTCATTGTGGTTTTCATTTTTATTTCCCTGATGCTGAGTGACGTGGAGCACTTCTTCATGTGCCTGTTGGCCATTTGGATGTCTTCTTTGCAGAAGTGTCTGTTCATGTCTTCTGCCCATTTCTTGATTGGATTATTTGTTCTTTGGGTGTTGAGTTTGTTAAGTTCCTTATAGATTTTAGATACTAGCCCTTCATCTGCTAGGTCATTTGCAAATATCTTCTCCCATTCTGTTGGTTGTCTTTTGGTTTTGTTGACTCTTTCCTTTGTTGTGCATCGAGCTTTTTATCTCAGTGAAGTCCAAGAGTTCATTTTTGCCCTGCTTCCCTTGCTTTTGGTGATGTTTCTAGGAAGAAATTGGTGCGGCTGAGGTCAAAGAGGTTGATGCTTATGTTCTCCTCAAGGATTTTGATGGATTCTTATTTCAAGCTTAAAACTTTCATCCATTTTGAGTCTATTTTAGTGAATAATGTAAGGAAGTGGTCCAGTTTTATTCCTTTGCATGTGGCAGTCCAATTTTCCCAGCACCATTTGTTGAAGAGACTGTCTTTTTTCCATTGGATGTTCTTTCCTTCTTTCGAAGATTAGTTGACCATAGAGCTAAGGGTCTATTTCTGGGGTCTCTATTCTGTTCCATTGATCTACGTGTCTGTTTTTGTGCCAGTACCCTACTGTCTAGATGATGACAGCTTTGTAATAGAGCTTGAAGTCTGGAATAGTGATGCCACCAACTTTGGCTTTCTTTTGCAACATTCCTCTGGATATTCAGGGTCTTTTCTGGTTCCATATACATTTTTGGATTATTTGTTCCATTTCCTTAAAAACAAATGATGGTATTTTGATGGGGATTACATTAAATGTGTAGATTGCTTTAGGTAGCATGGACAGTTTCACAATATTTGTTCTTCCAATCCTTGAACATGGAACATTTTTTTCCATTTCGTTCTGTCTTTCTCAATTTCTTTCATGAGTACTTCATAGTTTTCTGAGTATAGATTCCTTGCCTCTTTGGTTAGGTTTATTCCTAGGTATCTTATGGTTTTGGGTGCAATTTTAAATGGGATTGACTCCTGAATTTCTCTTTCTTCTGTCTTGCTGTTGGTGTATAGAAATACAAGTGATTTCTGTGCATTGATTTTATATCCTGTCACTTTATTGAATTCCTGTATGAGTTCTAGCAGTTTTGGACTGGAGTGTTTTGTGTTTTCCACCTAAAGTATCATATCATTTGTAAAGAGTGAGAGTTTGACTTCTTCTTTGCTGATTCAGATACATTTTATTTCTATTTGTTTTCTGGTTGCTGAGGCTTGTACTTCTAGTCCTATGTTGAATAGCAGTGGTGGTAGTGGACATCCCTGTCGTGTTCCTGAACTTAGGGGAAAGCTCTCGGTTTTTCCCCAATGAGAAAAAACTGGGTTTTTTATAGATAGCTTTGATGATACTGAGGTAGGTATCCTTTATCCCTATACTTTTAAGAGTTTTGATCAAGAAAGGATTCTGTTTTGTCAAATGCTTTTTAAACATCTATTGATAGTATCATATGGTTCTTGTTTCTTTTATTAATGTATTCTATCACATTGATTTGCAGATGTTGAACCAATCTTGCAGCCCTGGAATAAATCCCACCTGGTCATGGTGAATAATCCTTTTTATGTACTGTTAAATCCTATTGGCTAGTATTTTGGTGAGAATTTTTGCATCCGTGTTCATGGGGGATATTGGTCTGTAATTCTCCTTTTTGATGGGGTTTTTGTCTGGTTTTGGGATCAAAGTAATGCTGACTTCATAAAATGAGTTTGGAAGTTTTCTTTTCATTTCTATTTTTTGGAACAGTTTCAGGAGAATAGGTGTTAATTCTTCTTTAAATGTTTGATAGAATTCCCCTGGGAAGCCATCTGGCCCTGGGCTCTTGTTTGTTGGGAGATTTTGGATGACTGCATCAATCTCCTTACTGGTTATGGGCCTGTTCAGGTTTTCTATTTCTTCCTGGCTCAGTTGTGGTAGTTTATATGTCTCTAGGAATGCATCCATTTCTTCCAGATTGTCAAATTTGCTGGCATATCGTTGCTTATAATATGTTCTTATAATTGTATTTCTTTGGTGTTGGTTGGGATCTCTCCTCTTTCATTCATGATTTTATTTATTTGGGTCCTTTCTCTTTTCTTTTTGGTAAGTATAACCAGGGGTTTATCAATCTTATTAGTTCTTTCAAAGAGCCAGCTCCTAGTTTTGTTGATTGGTTCTACAGTTTTTTTGGTTTTTATTTCTTTGATTTCTGCTCTGGTCTTTATGATTTCTCTTCTCCTGCTGGGTTTAGGCTTTCTTTGTTGTTCTTTCTCCAGATCCGTTAGGTGTAGGGTCAGGTTGTGTATTTGAGACCTTTCTTGTTTCTTTAAAGGCTCGTATCACTATATATTTTCTTCTCAGGACTGCCGTTGCTGTGTCCTACAGATTTTGAACAGTTGTGTTTTCATTTTCATTTGTTTCCATGAATTTTTAAAATTCTTCTTTAATTTCCTGGGTGACCCATTCATTCTTTAGTAGGATGCTCTTTAGCCTGCATGTATTTGAGTTCATTCCAACTTTCCTCTTCTGATTGCATTGTGGTCTCAAAATATACAGGGAATGATCCCAATGCTTTGGTACTGGTTGAGACCCGATTTGTGACCCAAGATGTGCTCTATTCTGGAGAATGTTTCACGTGCACTAGAGAAGAATGTATATTCTGTTGCTTTGGGATGGGATGTTCTGAATATATCTGTGATGTCCATTTGGCCCAGTGTGTTATTTAAAGCTTTTATTTTCTTGCTGATCTTCTGCTTATTTATGTCCATTTCAGTGAGGGGTATGTTAAAGTCCCCTACTATTATTGCATTATTGTCAATATGTTTCTTTGATTTTGTTATTAATTGGTTTATACAGTTAGTTGTTCCCGTGTTAGGGGTATGGATATTTAAAATTGTTAGATCTTCTTGTTAGACAGACCCTTTAAGTATGATATAGTGTCCTTCCTCATCTCTTATTATAGTCTTTTGCTTAACATCTAATTTATCTGATGTAAGATATTCCACCCCAGGGCACCTGGGTGGCTCAGTGGGTTAAGCCACTGCCTTCGGCTCAAGTCATGATCTCAGGGTCCTGGGATCAAGTCCCGCATCGGGCTCTCTGCTCAGCAGGGAGCCTGCTTCCTCCTTTCTCTCTCTGCCTGCCTCTCTGGCTACTTGTGATCTCTCTCTGTCAAATAAATAAATAAAATCTTTAAAAAAAAAAAAAAGAATTTCCACCCCAGATTTCCTTTGATGTCCATTAGCATGGTAAATTGTTTTCCACCCCCTCACTTTAAATCTGGAGGTGTCTTTGGGTCTAAAATGAGTTTCTTGTAGACATCATATTGATGGATCTTGTTTTTTTATCCATTCTGATACCTTGTGTTTTTTGATTGGGGCGTTTAGCCCATTTACATTCAGGGTAACTATTGAAAGATATGAATTTAGTGCCATTGTATTGCCTGTAAGGTGACTGTTACTGTATTTTCTCCCTGTTTCTTTCTGGTCTACTACTTTTAGGGTCTCTCTTTGCTTAGGGGACCCCTTTCAATATTTCCTGTAGGGTTGGTTTGGTGTTTATAAATTCTTTTTGTTTTTATTTGTCCTGGAAGCTTTTTATCTCTCCTTCTCTTTTCAGTGACAGCCTAGCTCAATATAGTATAATTGACTGCATACTTTTCTCATTTAGTGCTCTGAATATATCATGCCAGTCCTTTCCAGCCTGCCAGGTCTCTGTGGATAGGTCTGCTGCCAATCTAATATTTCTACCATTTTATGTTACAGACCTCTTGACCTGAGCTGCTTTCAGGATTTTCTCTTTGTCACTAATACTTTTGAGTTTTACTATTTAGATGATGGGGTGTGGACCTATTTTTATTGATTTTTGAGGGACGGTCTCTGTGCCTCCTGGATTTTGATGCTTGTTCCCTTTGCCATATTAGGGAAATTCTCTACTATAATTTGCTTCAATATACCTTCTGACCCCTGTCTCTTACTTCTTCTGGAATCCTAATCATTCTAATATTGTTTCATCTTATGGTATCAGTTATCCCTTGAATTCTCCCCTCCCGGTCCAGTAGTTGTTTGTCTCTCTTTTGCTCAGCTTCTTTATTCTCCATCATTTGGTCTTCTATATCACTAATTCTCTCTTCTGCCTCATCTATCCTAGTAGTAAAAGCCTCCATTTTTACTGCACCTCATTAATAGCTTTTTTTATTTCAACTTGGTTAGATTTTAGTTCTTTTAGTTTTCCAAAAAGGGATTTTATTTCTCCAGAAAGGGATTCTCTAGTATCTTGTATGCTTTTTTCAAGTCCAGCTAGCACCTTGATAATCACCATTCTGAATTCTAGTTCTGACATCTTACTAATGTCCATATTGATTATGACCCTAGCTGTAGGTATGGCCTCTTGTTCTTTTTTTTTTTTTTTTTTTGGTGGTGAGTTTTTCCACCTTGTCATTTTATCCAGATAAGAATAGGTAAATGAGAGAACAAAATACTGAAATGGTGGCAAAGACCCCAGAAAAATATACACCAACCAAATCAGAAGAGAACTGAAACTGAGGGTAGAAGAAAGGGAGGAAAAATGTAGAAAAATAAATCATAGAAAGAACAACATATATATATATATATATATATATATATGTATGTATGTATACATATATACACACACATACACACACACAAATAAGGGTAAACACAATGAAGTGATGGAATATGACTATAAAGATGAAAATTAAAAATGACTCTAAAAAAGGAGTTGATAAGATTAGCTGGTTGGAAAAGAAAAAAAAAAAGATGAAAGAATGTGATCAGGCTGGAGACTCGAACAAAGCCATGCGCTAGATTTAGGGTATGTTTTGATCTATTTGAAGTTGTATCCCAAAATTTTAAAGAAAAAAGCCTATATGTATACAAAAAATAAGGTTAAATACAATGAAAAGAAAAAGTATGACTGTAATAATGAAAATTTAAAAAGATATCTTTTAAAAGGTATTGATAAGATAAACTAGTTAAAAAAAGTTAAAAGAGAAAAGAGGAAAATTTTAAAAAAATAATAAAAAAATAAAATTAAAAAAATTTAATTTTGAAAGACTAAATGATCATGGGAAAAAAGCCATGAATTCTATGTGTTGCTTTCCCATAGCTCTGAAGTTCCGCAGTTCTCATTAATTGCTGAACTTGGTCTTGGCTGGATGTTCTTGTTCTTCTTCTGGGGGAGGGGCCTGTTGCCGTGATGCTCAAATGTCTTTTCCCAAGGCAGAAATACTTAGCCAGAGGCCAGGCTAACTAATCTGCACAGGTTCACTTGGGAGCTTTTGTTCCCTGAATGCTTTCTGTACTGCTTTGGAGGACAGGAATGAAAATGGCGGCCTCCCAGTCTCTGGTTGGAGGAGCTGAGAGCTTGGGGCCCCACTTCTCAGTGCACCCTCAGAGAAAAGTGGTCAATCCCTCCCATCTCCCTGGTCTCTCGCCATACTCCGTGCTCACCCAGCCTGTGACTGAGCATTTCTATCTCTGGCACACAGCCCCATTTGGAGTCTCCAAACTCAGGAGATTCCTGCTGTACACTCCTACACCACTCCTCCCAGAGGAGAAAGGGGGGGTCCTCTCCAGATCTGCCACTTGTGGGGTCCCTGCTCAAATAGCAGTGGTCCAACTGTGCCTCAGATCATGGTTTAAGGTAACCCCGAAGTGAGAGTGCACTCCTTGGCTCCATCTCTGTCTTCTAGCCAGCTTCCCCACTCCCTCTGCCATACACAGACACCTGCAGTCTTTCTGTGACCCAGGGGTCCTGAGAACACACTCTCCCTGCGAGATTTCCACCCCCTCTTAGCCTCTGAAGCGATGTCCCTTAGTGGAGCAGATTTCTAAAAGTTTTGATTTTGTGCTCTGCTGCTCCACTGCTTGCTGGGAACTGGCCCCTCCCACCATGGTGTATCTTCCTGTCACTTTGGATTCACTTCTCTGCACACCCTACCTTTCAGGAAGTGGTTGATATTCTGTTCCTAGAATTGCTGCTCCTCTTCTCTTCTATCTCTTGTTGAGTTTGTAGGTGTCCAGAATGGTTTGGTAACTATCTGGCTGAACTCCTGGGACCTAATGATATTTCAGTCTCCTACTCCTCCACCATCTTGCTTCCTCCCATGAAAGATTCAGTTCTTTGAGACAGACTGACCCATCTTTTGCTACCAAGTAAATATTGGGTACATATTTGTAGTGCTCTACTTTCTACTTACTTTAATTTTAAATATAACATTGTAGTAATATTTCATCTTTAATATGAAATATTAGGAAACAATATAAGTCAATCCAGAGTATCTGAAAATATTCTAGAAACTGATATTTCATCCTTACCATAGAAAGCAAAAATACCATTATGCCCATGATGTCTTTTAAAAGGTTAGGATTAATAATAACAGGTTATTATTTAATTTCTGTAGAAAATTACTTTGGTTATATATATCATTTGTATATTTTTACCCGTGAAAATTTAATAAAAATCATTCTCACTAGTATTTATATATTGTGATATTTTAAAATATTATTTGTCTAAATTTAAACCATATTTCTTTTCCTTTAAAAACTCTTTCACATAAAACCTTTATAATTTTTCATTATTACAGCATTAATGATTGTGCCTCAGTTTAAAAATATTCAGTAAACTATTTTATAAACTAAAGACAAGGTATTTTAATTTTAAAATTATCTTTTGAGTACCATTTGCATTCAAAATGACCACCATAGATTATAATTATACTCTCCTTGTATTATATTTTAACCTGTTTAAAACTTGTTTAGCTATGAAAATAGGCCAACAGATTTTTCTGTGTGTCAGTGACCTAATCTTACTTCTTCTCAGTGTTTAAAGAGGTGATGATTGCATGCATATAAATGAGCTGACCTTGTTAATTCTATTACACCAGATAGTCTGATAACACAGAAGATATATGCATTTTTTAAAATACAATATTGGTTTTCTCTTATACTGAATTAAAATCTTTGGCATGATTGCTATTACTGTGGCAATAGGTAAGTAGTTCGTGTTGTGATGAGATTATACTTAAAATTGCCTAGGACAAGTGTTTATTGCTTTGGTTTGTTATTTTGATAATACTCTTTCTCTTTATGCATGAATTTCATTATAGACTGAAACCACTTTTTTTTTCTTTTTGGAAGAATTTTAGATAGGCAGTAGAGTTCCTTAAATAGCACAGAGGTTTCCTGTGTACATTTTACCCAGCTTTCTCTAATGTCGACATTTTATATAACAATGGTACTTTTCTCAAAACTAAGAAATTAATATTGATGAAATACTATGAAATCAGACTTTACTCGGATTTAACCAGCTTTCTACTGATGTTTTTTATATTCCAGGGGTTTTTTTTTTCTATATTATCTTTATTTGTCACATCTTCTCCAGTTTATGACAGCTCTGTCTTTCCTTGATTTCATGACACTTTGAATGAATCAGGTTAAGAAATTATGTAGAACGTCCTTCAATTTGAGTTTGCTTAATGTTTTCCCATGATTAAATTAAGGCTATGGATTTTAGGAGACAATGCTGCATAAGAGAAGTGTCCTTCATCCTATCAGGTGTGCATGGTATCCACATGAGTCATTACCATGACATTAATGTTAACCATTTGGTTAAGTGGTCTCTGTCAGGTTTCTCTAATGAAATGTTACTATTTTACCTTTCCATTCTCTGTTCTTTGGAAGTGAGTGGCTAAGTCCAGCCTGTATCCAAAGGGATGGAGATTATGTTCCACCTGTTAGAGGGAAGTATATAAAAAATTTTGCAGACATGTATTAAAACAAGCACAAGAAGCATGTTAACTCCTTTCCAAACAAATGATTATATGCATTTCTGTATTTCTCTACGTGAGTTCATACTGACATCTCTATCTCTAGCCCCAACTATAGTGTACATTACAGCATTCCTCCTTACTCGTTTGAAACTTCGATCTGAGACTGAGAAAACTGGCTCTCATTATATACAGTCCTTTTACTCACTTGTTCAACCTTAATATACAACAAGTATTGCTAAATTATAGTCTTGTGAGAAACAAAAGTATCAACTACAGTATATTGCTTGTCTTTAATCTTGCATTTATCTAGATAAAACATTGTTCCAAATGTTTTTTGTCAATTACTTTCTCCTCATCTACTTCATTGAAGCTATAAGTTAGTAACCCAGCTAATCCATTTTGCAAAATCTCTATGGCATCTTTTCTTCCCCTGATACCTTGTTTGATTTTTCTGTGGTTTAATTAACATACAACATCATATTAGCTTGAAGTACATGACATAATGATTCAATACTTGTACGTATTACAAAATGATCACCACGCAACTCTAGTTAACATCCTTTGTTGTACGTGGTAACAAAATGTTTTTCTTGTGATGAGAACTTTTAAGATCTATGCTCTTGGAAACTTTCAAATATGTGGTACATTATTGTTAACTGTAGTTTTCATCCTGTACATGAGATTCCCTATGACTTATTTCTTTTATAGCTGGAAATTTGTCCTTTTTGACTCCGTTCACCCATTTGGCCCACCCAGTCTCCACCGCTGGCAAACACTGATCCATTCTTCATGTATATGAGCTTGTTTGGGGTGTTTGTTTGTTTTTTGGATTCCACATATAAGTGAGATCATATAGTATTTGTCTTTGTCTTATTTCACCTAGCATTATAGGAACTATAGTGATACCTCAGTTTTCATTCCAGTATTGGCAATTTTTTGTCTTATTTTTTTCTTGGTGAGTGACTATGGTTCTTGTCCACTTTGTTCATTGTTATGTCCACTTTATTCATCTTTTCAAAGATGAATCTTCATTCAGTGTTTAAAAAAATAAGCTGTGTTCTCATTGGTTTTGCTTATTGTTTTAGGTTTTAAACTTAATTAAATTTAAATAATTTTATTTATTTATTTTTGTTTTCTTTTAGTTTGTTACTCTTTACTTTCTTAAGGCACAAACTAAGGTAGCCAACCTAATCTCTCTTTTTTTCTAATATAAACATTTAATGCCATAAATTTCCCTCTGAGTATGTCAACTGCATTCAACAATTTTGAAGTGTTTTAACCTTTTAGTTAATTTTTGTTTTAAATTTTCTTTCAGTGTCCCTTATTTATTCACATTATTTTTCCAAAAATTCTGTATTTCCAAATATTTTTGCTGATTGTTCACACTGATTTCTAATTTATTTTGTTATGATCTGAGAATATCATTGGCATGATATATGTTCTTTTAATATTGTTAAGATTTGGTTTTTTTCCCATTTTGGTGAATGTGCATATGTCCTGGTAGACAACATATATTCTGAATTTGTTGAGTTTTCTGTAACTCTCAGTTGGGTTAAGTTGGTAAACAGTGTTGTTCAGGTCAGCTCTATCTTTACTGATTTTTTTTTCTCCTGGTTCTTTCACTTAGTGTATTAAAAAAATTCACGTTCACAAAAATTTTTATTCTACAACTATAATTGTGAATTTGTCTATTTTTCCTTTCAAAGGTATCAAGTTTGCTTCATTTATTTTGTGACAATATTATTAGGTGCATACACATTTATTGTTGCCAACTGCCTTAGAGAATTTATTCTATTATTATTACATAATATCCCCCTTTATCTCTGATTATATTCCTTATTCTGAACTCTCCTTCTTAATTTTAGATATCTTATTCTGTTTTTATTTTGTTTCTCTGTATGGCACAACTTTTCATTATTTATTTGAATTCTGTTATGTCTTTATGTTTAAAATAGGTTTCTCAGGATGCCTGAGTGACTCAGTTGGTTACATGTCTGCCTTTGAAATAGGTCATGGTCTCAGAATCCTGACATCAAGCCCCATGTCAGGCTCCCTGCTCAGTGGGGAGGGGAGCCTGTTTCTCCTTCTGTCTCTACTGCTCCCCCTGCTTGTGCTCTTTTGAGCTCTCTGTCAAATAAATATGATCTTAAAAAAGAAAAGAAAAGAAAAGAAAAACAGTATGTTTCTTAAAAGCAGCATATAGTTCCAAGGGGTTTCTACCAGTGTTCTATGGACACAGATTTTGTTCTTCTTCTTGCAAGTTTTAAATTTTCCTTCCATAACAGAGATAAGGGAGCTGGATCTTGGCATAATTTCCCCTCTATTAGTCAGTATTATAAGAACAAGTTTCTTCATGTTCTTTTTGATCTTTCTTGTGACTATGACTGCCTGTAAAGTTTGTGGAGAAAAACGTTTGTAGGTAGGTACAAGTCCCTATATGTCTAGCAACCTGCAGCTTTAAATTTCCACACTCAGCCTTTAATAATACGTTTATGAAAACACAGCTGCATCTTTTTGCCAGGTTATATAGCCTCCAATGGCTATATAAGCCATGGTGAACTAATGCTTGGGTGACTTAACGCCTGAACTTTAATGCTCCTTACAGGTACCCATATATCACCCCCAGATGCCAGGTCAGTTCTTTGACTTGTGTTCTAGTTTATCATGGCAACTGTAATGGATTTCCACAAGTTAGTGGCTTAGACAGCACAGTCTATTATTTTTACAGTTCTGTAAGTTAGAAGTCTGACACGGATCTTACTAGGCTTAAAATCAAGGTGTTGCCAGTGGTGCCTCCTTTCTGTAGGCTCTGGATAGGATTTATTTCTTCATATTTTCCAGCTTCTAGAGGATGTGCCTAGTTCTTTATCTTCAAAGCTAGCAAAGGTAAGCGGCGTCCTTCTCATATCACATTACTCTAAGCTTCACTTTTCTACTTCAGTGGCCCTTTGTGGCTACATTAGACCCATCCAAATAATTCAGCAGATTAGCACCCTTAATTTTCCTTTTCCATGAATATAACATATTCACTGGTTCTTGGATTAGACATGGACATCTTTGTCAGGGACCATTATTAGGACTACCATAGTGTGTCCTCTGGCTCCTAAAGATTCACATCTGTTCCACATGTGAAATGCTTTTATCCCCTTCCAAGGTCTCTCAAATTCTCCATACATTATGCTGTGTGGACTCAGGTATCTGATAAGCTCAAGAAAATTAATCAATTTGCACTTAAAAACACATAAATTTTGCAATTTATGCGTTTTTGCAATTTATGTGTTTTTACTTTTGGAAAGAAATAAAATATAAAATAGCTAACAGTGAATTCTTACATGAACAGTAAGTTGACTTTTAAAATACAAGTAAATAATTCACTAACTACATTTGGCTCTGTTATATTTTTATAGCATTGAGTGTATTTTGATACAAAATATATTTACTTCCTACATATCCAGTGAGTTTAGTAATATCAGAAGAACCCTTTTTTTATGTCAGTCTCATCAGATGTAGAGATAGGATATTCAAGACTAATGTAAGATATCAATATTTTGACATTTCTAAAATATGCCTTCTAGCTGTATGTAACTCAACATCTCTATTATTTATAAAATGCTTATGCTTTATTTAGATACTTGGAGTTATGATGATGTTATCAGATAATACATTCCACACAGCATTTAGGTAATTATTTAGATAATACCAGGCTGTACAACTGTCACATTCACATTTTTCAATTGATATATAAGGTGTCCACAGAGCATCACTAAGCACTTCAAAAGATACATCAGAGAAAGTTATGCCTTCTCCCCACCCCCAAAGAGTTTCAAGTACTAAGAAAGACAAAGAACATCATACATGAAGATAATTAAGCACCATAATCATATTTCATATAAACAGTAAAAATAGAAGGGATAATAATGTTCTTAAAGAGTAGGCAAAAGGGAAAGCTATCAAGAAAAAATTTTTAGAGAAAATAGCGTGGCATATATATATATATATATATATATATATATATATGAGGTTTTATGGCTCTTAGCTCATATTTCTGTACTTATACTTGAAGCTAGAGCTGACAAATTCTAAAGAATGCAACCACAAACTGCTAGCTAGGAACATAAATTTATTCATATATATCCAAGAAGTAAAGTATATCATAGTCATCTATCAAGATAAAAATGATACATAAAAAATCCAGGAAGAATATAGCCAGGCCAGATCTCAGTCTGTGTTCCCTGGATGTACTAAAAACACAATCAGTCTCTCTTATTTTGTATTCTCTGTATTTTGTTCTACATCCCCCAAACTGTTAGAACTGTAAGGGCCAAATTTCACATGATAGAACAAACAGTATCATGTGGGGAAAGCAATTTATACTACACTATTTTCTTTGTAATTTGCACTATTAGAAGTGTCTTGTCAGTGTTCTGTTGCTACATGATGTCACATTGTCATGTTCTTCTGTTTGACCTGCCAATCTGTGTGTTCAAGGAAGTGTAGTTTCTTGCTCAATGTAGTCAATATCATAATTTCATAATCTGTAAGCTCTCTGTAGACATTTTAGAAAACATTCCGTAGTATTCTGTTACTTTCAAGATCATTAGCATATGTGATTCCAAAATAAAATTCTTGGGGCACCCGGGTGGCTCAGTCAGTTAAGCATCTGCCTTCAACTCAGAGTCCTGGGATCCAGCCCAGCCCAGCACATGCTCCTTGCTCTGCAGTGAGTCTGCTTCTCCTGCTCCTTCTACTCCCTCTTCCCCTCTCCCTCTGCCCATGCTCCCCATGCTCTATCTCTTGTTTTCTCTCTTTCTCAAATAAATAAATAAAATTCTTGATGTAATCTGGTATTGTGATAGAATTCCAGCCATATACATTTTTCTAAATAAGATGGAAAAATTTATTTTACTTTTTCCCAAGTGCTTAATTTCTTCCTGAATCATCCACAGAAGGCAAAAGAGGTCCAGATTTATTTCTGTGCATTATACAATGTACATGTATATATATATATATACAATGTATATATATATATATACTATATGTATTCAAATATATATTGAATATCTAGATATTCAATATATATATTCAAATATATATAGAGAGAATATATATAGAGAGAGAATATATAGATGTATAGGTATCTATATAGATATATATCAAAATATCTGGGAGTATTTAGCAAAGCTAGCCCAAAAATCTAGAGCGACATTGTGTGTGTGTGTGTGTGTGTGTGTGTGTATACATATATATATACATACATATACATATGTATATTTCGATGTACTCCATGCATTGATGTTGCTTGCTCTCAAGTATGTGTGACCTCTACATGGTAATTGATGACATATAGTATAATCCTGAAGTAGAGTAACCGATCATCCACTGTGTTTGTCAATGAGTGCGTTGCTAACACTTTGGAAGCGTGCCAGTTCTACTCTCCAATTAAAATAGCATAGAAAGTGAAAAGCTTATTTCTTGAACCATAGATCTTTTGCATACATTGCAACTACTTATTGCATAACACCTTTTGATACTATAGAAATGTTGGAGTGTATAGACGTTTCTTAAGCAAGGAACATTTATGCTCCTTTGGTACCTAAGCAGGATTTTGTCAATTTGTTCCTTTCTTTTTTTTTCTTTTTGGTTCTTGGTTCACTTCTAAATATTATTAAGTTTTCATTTTATTTGAAATAATCTATAAATTCAAATATTATTTATGAAAGTTTTAAAATTGCTACATAGCTACAGTTTCAAATCTTTTATCTTTTACTGAGTCACATCTCCTTCCTTCAGTGCTCTGAATACTTCTGGTTAAGTTTTTGATCCTCACTGAAGTTCATTCTAATATGACTGCCTTTCAATTATTGGGTTTTAAATTAACTTTTGGTTCCTTTTACCCTTAGTTCCCCTAGAAACATTGTATTATATGATTATTTGTTGAATTCCAACATGTAAACATTATTATCATTCTCTAGATTTTTTAAAAATCCCTCAAAAATTAGGGTATCTGTATTAAGCACAATATTGCAGATATAGTCATAGTAATGGATATATATTGATGGATAGATTGGTTATGGGATATCTTGGCAATTGTTTCCTAAGACAAAAAGTAATGCTAGAAACTTTCAGCTACAAAAGTTCTGCCATGTTCTTAAATGGGCAGGAAAGTTAAGGCTAAGCCAAGATAACTTGATGATTTATAATTAAAATGTTAATTCAGTTTATCCAAAATAGTACTGATACAGACATTTTCGGGCTCAGTGGGTTAAGCCGCTGCCTTCAGCTCAGGTCATGATCTCAGGGTCCTGGGATCGAGTCCCGCATCGGGCTCTCTGCTCTGCAGGGAGCCTGCTTCCTCCTCTCCCTCTCTCTGCCTGCCTGTCTGCCTGCTTGTGATCTCTGTCTGTCAAATAAATAAATAAAATCTTTGAAAAAAAAATTCTTGGCTGAGATTAGAGTAGGTACTTTGAAGCACTAGAAGCTTAAAAGTGACATTTTTGTCTTATCATACTATTTTCAAAATTTTCTAAAATTTTAGGTATGGGAATATCTTCATCATTGGTCTCTACAAATATCTTCATCATTGGTCTCTAGAAAATTTATAGACAGCAAAATAAAATGTGTGTAAACATTCAAGAATGTGATGCCCTTAACAGTATGAGAGAAGCAAGTGTATGGTGATTTTGAGTAGCATTAAGAATTTAAGTTATTAGGAACTTAGGAGTTCATCTTAAGTCTCATAAATAGGATTATAGTAACCTTCCCATAGTATTTCTTTACAAAAAGAGAGAAATGATTCCTTTGGGATATGTGAGGTTATTTATTTGATTCACTAATTCCTTACAGGAGTAGCTGGCTGATTCACATCTATTTGCTGGTTTGTGATGTAATGATGTGCTTGGCAGAGGTAAGTTAGTTTAACAAGCTGACCTGCTTACATAGAATGTATAAATATTGCATGAGTGGAAGCATTAATTGGGTCTTCTGATTGCACAGACTGAAATGAAGTGCTTCTCAGAGGAATTTTGTACCTTTTATAGCATTTGTCAGTTTAACCCTACTCAATGAAAGGTCACTGGCTTGAAATATCTTCTGAGCATGTTTAGAGTATATTTCCTAGGCATCCTTCTAGATTCCTGTGTATAATTCAGGAAATTTGCCACCAGTGATGAAACTAGTGCCTACATAAATCACTGAGGTCTTAGACTCTTTAATTCTGATGAAATGAAAGTGGCTTCAAGAGGTTTCCATGGAAAGTATTTCTCTTCAAGTAATTAGAAATATAGTTAACAAAGGAAATTACTTGCCTAGGTTTTATCATATTAAAAATAAATTAAAGCGTTTTATCTCATATACAACCTGGTTTTATGCAATAGAAAGTAGAGAGTAATTCAGGTTTATAAATAACATTGTAGAAATTATAAAAGCTGTCACTGAATATTTGAATAAAGCCCATGTTTTAAATTTTGAAGGTATGATGCAAAATAAATACTAATGAAATATGCTATTAGTTTACTACATGTCAGTGAAATAGATTTCAAAATCAGTGGTAAAAAGTTATATATTTTAATTATATATTTAATATTGTATTTAAAGAATGTTGTCTTGCAAAAATAGTGGCATGTCTTAGTTTATAATAGCAAATGGAAACAATAATTTCCTTGATGTTTCGTAGCACAGCCTTTAGCCCTACTTTTAGATGAATTTGTTTATTAACTACCTAGAAAGGTATATTTCCAGGGTATAAATAAGACATAGAGAACATCTTTGCCCCATTTTGGAAATGGACCTTGAAACCACTTCTGAGACAGCTCAGATGACTAAATGCTCTCTGGAAAACATTAAAATGCCATCTCAGTCCTTGTTTAGACATTATTGATTTTATATTACAAGTAGATGAAAGGTCCACTTGGGGAATACTGCTGTATAATTGCTGCAATGACCTAGCCATCTAATACTACCCAGGGCAAAAGCCATTTGATCAAAATCAATGTAAAATATACATTTATCCTCCTGAGACTATTAGGGTATGGAGGAGAGGAGGCGGAAGACACCACATATGAAGAGTGATGTTTAATAATATGACATCAGAAGTAACTGCAATTATATCTTTACTAACTCTCAAATGCAAATAACTCTACATGTCTCTGAATTCCAAAGCTGTATGGCTTATCAACAACAGAATAAACAAATCAATAACCTCTGCAGAAATGAAGAGTGCTTTGAAAAAAAGAATTTTATATTAGTGCCAGGAATGTAGCTTTACAAACAGCCTAAATGCCATGCCCTTTTGTTTGTTAAAGCATATGGTTGGATAAAAATATATTCAGGACAAAGCTTATCTTACATTTTCCCTAGCTCTTTCCTTAGTTGGAGGATCATATTGTCAACACTTTATATCCACATGGAAACTCTTCTCAATCTAAGGAATATTGGTCACATTTGTATAATTCAAGTTCTCTGTGTAGTCCAGTTTCTCATCTCATACCAAGAACAGGAGAGTGTCGTTGGACAGTTGATGGATAGCTTTTATGAGAGGTGCACTTACCATAAACAAATTAAGCTTAAATTTCAGACCATCCTAGGCAGCACCCTTTGTGCAGCCCTGGAAAGAACCCAAGCAATGTACATACATATTTGTGAAACATATGATTGTTTAAAAAAAGTGAGATACTTACAATTTTCTAATTTATTTTATAATTCTAAATAGTGCAAATGCTATTATAATCATGTTTTTTTCTCAGAATTATTTTAAGTTCTTATTTACATTCCAATTAGTTAACATGCTGTCTAATATTTATTTCAAGTGTACAGTATAGTGATTCAGCATTCCATACATTACCTGGTTCTCATCACAAGTTCCCTCCTTAATACCCAATCACCTGTTTCACGCATCCCCTCCACCAACCTCCACTCTAGTAACCATCTGTTTGTTCTGCATAGTTAGAAGTATGTTTCTTGGTTTGTATCTCTTTTTCTCTTTCTTTTTTCCTTTGCTACTTTGTTTTGTTTCTTAAATTCCACATATGAGGGAAATCATATAGTATTTGTCTTTCTCAGACTTATTTTACTTGGCATAACACTTTAGCTTCATCCATGTTGCAAATGGCAAGATTTGACTATTTTTGATGTCTGAGTAATATTCCTGTGTGTGTGTGTGTGTGTGTGTGTGTGTGTTATATAATATACACACACATTTTCTTTTTCCATTCATCAGTCAGTGGATACTTGGGCTGTATCCATAATTGGGTAATTATGAATAATGCTGCTGTAAACATAAGGGTGCATTTTGCCTTTGAGTTAGTATTTTTGTATTCTTTGGGTAAATATCTAGAAGTGTAATTGCTGGATCACAGGGTAGTTCTTTTTTTTTATTTTGTTTTTCTTTCAAAATTTTATTTAAATTCTTGTTAGCATGCAGTGAAATAATGGTTTCAGGAGTAGAATTTAGTGATTCATCACTTACATATAACACCCAGTTCTCATCATAACAAGGGCCCTCCTTAATACCCACCAGCCATTTAGCCCTTTCCTTACCTACCTCCCTCCATTGACCCTCAGTTTTTTCTCTGTCATTAAGGTCTCTCATGGTTTGGCTCCACCTCTCTCCTGCTCTCTCTCTCTCTCTCTTTTTTTCCCCCTTGTCACATGTTGATCTGTTTTATTTACTAAATTCCACACATGAGTGAAATCATATGATATTTTTCTTTCTTTGACTGATTTATTTCACTTAACATAATACACTCTAGCTCCATCCACATCTTTGCAAATGGCAATATTTCATTCTTTTTGATGCCTGAGTAATATTCCAATTCATCTTCTTTATTGATTCAACAGTCAGTGGGCAGTCAAGCTCTTTCTATAGTTTGAAAATTGCTGATAATGGTGCTATAAACATGACATTTTTTATATTTGTATGCTTTGGGTAAATACCTATTAATGCATTTTTTCACTCTTTGAGGAACCTCCATACTGTTTTCCAGGGTGGCTGCACCAGTTCGCATTCCAACCAACAGTGTGAGAGGATACACATTCTCTACATCCTTGCCAATATCTGTTGTTTCTTGTGTTGTTTCTTGTGATGTTAATTTTAGCCATTCTACCAGATGTAAGGTTGTATCTCATCATGGTTTTGGTTTGTATTTCCCTGATGATGAGTGGTGTTGAGCATCTTCTCATGTGTCTGTTGGCCACCTGGATGTCTTCTTTGGAAAAATGTCTCCTTGTGTCATCTGCCCATTTTTAATCAGGTTATTCATTTTGGGGATCTTGAGTTTGATAAGTTCTTTATATATTTTGGATACTAACCTTTATCAAATATGTTATTTGCAAATATCTTCTCCTATTCTGTAGACTGCCTTTTAGTTTTGTTGACTGTTTCCTTTGCTGTGCAGAAGTGTTTATCTTGATAAAATTCTAATGGTTCATTTTTGCTTTTGTTTCCCTTACTTCAGGAGATATATCTAGTAAGAAGTTGCTATGGCCAATGTCAAAGAAGTTATTGCCTGTGTTCTTCTTTAGGATTTTGATGGATTCCTGCCTCACATTCAAATCTTTCATCCATTTTGAACTTATTTTTGTGTATGATGTAAGGAAGTGTTCCATTTTCATTCTTCTGCATGTTGCTGTCCAGTTTTCCCAACACAATTTGTTGAAAAGACTATCTTTTTCCCATGGATATTCTTTTCTGCTTTGTCAAAGATTAGTTGACAATATAGTTGTAGGTCCTTTTCTGGGTTTTCTGTCTGTTTCATTGATCTATGTGTTTGCTTTTGTTCCAGTACCATACTGTTTTGATCACTATAGCTTTGTAATATAGCTTGAAGTCAAGCAACATGACTTCAACATGATGCCCCCCCTCTTTTTTTTCTTTTTTATGATTATCTTTCTTTGGCCATTATATATTTGGCATGGGGGAAGACAGGTGCAATTAGTTAACAGGCTAATGAACAGCAAAGAAACCACATCTGGACCATGAAAAGGACTGTACATTGCCCAGAGATCCACAGTTTTAAGCTGGATGCCGTTCCTAATTTTAATTTTGAGCCAGACACAAATTCTTAATCAGAATTTGGTATATTTTCCTTAGGAATAGAATAGGTGTATTCTTCAGGTAAGAAGAAAGGTACATATTTCCCACCCAAAGAATTAAGGGTAGTCAGAAAAATGGACTGTGGGAGTAGCAGCTTCTCCCCTAGTCTCACTATGTACTTGCAACTTGGAAACAGCTACCCCGTTAAGAAATACATTCACTTGCTCTGTATGTGGTTATGTGATTAGTTCTCATTAAATAATATGAACAAAAGGTATGGAAATTACTTCTAGACAAAGAATTTAATGAATTGATTTTCCTCTTGAACGTTCCACTTTGCCTTGTACTATCAGATACCAATATGATGCAAGATACAGACAACAATCGGGACGCCTGGGTGGCTCAGTTGGTTGGACGACTGCCTTCGGCTCAGGGCGTGATCCTGGAGTCCCGGGATCGAGTCCCACATCAGGCTCCCAGCTCCATGGGGAGTCTGCTTCGCTCTCTGACCTTCTCCCCTCTCATGCTCTCTCTCACTGTCTCTCTCTCTCAAATAAATAAATAAAATCTTTAAAAAAAAAAAAAAAGATAGAGACAACAATCCAGAGGGAATTTGGGACCCTGAATCACCATGTACAAAGAGCCTCCTTGAGTTACTGTATGGGCTAGAAATAAAATTGTATTGCATTTGTGTCATTTAAAAAAATTAATGTGTTAGTAAGGTAGTATCTGGTATCTAAATGTAATGCCAGAATGTGTCCTTGGTATAGGTGATATATTTTTTGTAGATTTTATTTATTACTTTTAGAGAGAGAGTATGTGTGCATGACCGGGGAGAGGGACAGAAGGAGAGGGAAAGAATTTCAAGCAGACTCCACACTCAGTGTGGAGCCTGACATGGGTCTTGATCTCAGATTTTCAAGATCATGATCTAAGCCAAAATCAAGAGGCAGATGCTTAAGTGACTGTGCCACCCAGGCACCTCTGGTCTAGATGACATTACTCATGGTATGTACATTCTTTTTCACTCTGATTGACCAAGTGGCAACTTAAAGGAATCAACAAGTGTGAAAACAATACTCCAGTGTTATGTTTTCTAGCAAGAATAAAACTTATGTTTTTAACTCACACTAGTAGAAATTTATTTTAATAAATTCCTATACCTTTCCAAATAGGACCTCATCATTTCTAGCAATTATATGTTCCATATGCATTATTATTTTTTTTGGCATTTCTTTTTTTTTTCCCAATTTATTTATTTTCAGAAAAACATTATTCATTATTTTTTCACCACACCCAGTGCTCCATGCAAGCCGTGCCCTCTATAATACCCACCACCTGGTACCCCAACCTCCCACCCCCCCCGCCACTTCAAACCCCTCAGATTGTTTTTCAGAGTCCATAGTCTCTCATGGTTCACCTCCCCTTCCAATTTACCCAAAAGCACATACCCTCCCCAATGTCCATAACCCTATGCCCCTTCTCCCAACCCCCCTTCCCCCAGCAACCCACAGTTTGTTTCGTGAGATTAAGAGTCACTTATGGTTTGTCTCCCTCCCTATCCCATCTTGTTTCATGGATTCTTCTCCTACCCACTTAAGCCCCCATGTTGCATCACCACTTCCTCATATCAGGGAGATCATATGATAGCTGTCTTTCTCCGCTTGACTTATTTCGCTAAGCATGATATTCTCATATGCATTATTTTTTATACCCACCCATGCATACAATGATTATCAAAGCTTTCTCAGTTGGTTATTATCTATAAGAAATATATCTGGGCAGAATGATCTCTAGTATATACTCTGGTATCCCAGGAATATAAACAACATAAAAACAGGGAGTCTACCAGGCAATACAAAAGATTAAAAAATCCTTATTTGATTTGGAAGCAGGAATACATGCTATTCAGGCAATTTCAGACATCAAAGCTGCTCACTTTCAGCTATACCTTTCTGCTTTCTACCTGTGCTCACTACAGTTTTCTACCCAAAGTATAAATATATAGCCTACACTTATATCAATTGATCTTACATCTGCAGACTAAGAGCCTAAGGATTCATTCATTCCTTAATTCACTTATTTTAAGAAATATTTTTGAGTACATTTCTGAGCCAAGCATTCTTCTAGAAATGGAGCGAGACAAATGTAGGTGCTACTTTTAAGGAACTTAAAATATGGCAGAATTCTGGTGCCACTGCAGTTACTACCATGTGAACTGAGATGAGTCCTGAAGAGCCAAAAGTGGTAAATCATCTACCAGGGCTTTCTACCTGGTATGCTCAGGGAAGCCCAAGACTCAGTCAGGAGAGGCATTTGGAATTGAGGATGAGGAGGTATCTGTCATTTCAGATATTACCTCTGGGATCATTATATAGAATAAACATGTATTTATAGTGTGGCCTTCTTGTTTCATGATATACTAAGTAATCACAACAGATCCCACCCTATTACCCTCAATAAACATATTTTTATAGCATATAGAATCTTCAGTGTTTCTTAGAACAATAGCGAGATAAGGGTGAAGAAGTTTTTGTGTATCTGCATGCATGTGTGCATGGTGGGGTGGTCTATTCTGTCTTCTTTGGTGACTATCTTCTGGTGGTGAAACATTTCCCAGCATGAAGCTGTAGAAAGAATCCTGCACATGAATTCTGGTTATAGTAAGTTAAATCAGAGATCTGACACTTAAAAACTGTGATCCTATGACAGCTATGACATATGGAAGCTTATGTGATCATGAGCTTTTCAGACCTCAAGTTTTTATTCCTCACGTAGAGTAAATAATACCTGTCTTTTATTAAATGTCTTTTCTTTTTTAATTTATGCTTTAAATATGCTCCATATATTACTACTTTGCCTCATTTAAATCTGAAAATTCACTGAGGTCAGGGATTATGATTTTAAAATCATTTTCCTTTCCTAAATATTAGTAATGATAACATTTACTTAGTATTTACTCTGTGGCATACACTCAACTGACCACTTTATATACTTCACTTATTTAATGTTTAAAGTATCCCTAGCCAGTTGTTAGGACTTCAAGTTCTACAGAGTCTGCTTGACTTTGAAATTTAGCTCTTCTACTTATAAGCTATAATATTGGAAAAGCCACTTGGCTCCTCTAAATCTCAATTTTCAAAATTTAATCATAGGTAGTTGTGAGACTCAGATGAATTAATAAAAGTAAAGTATATAAATATTGCCTGGAGTATAGTAAGTTATTAAATATAAGATAACATTGCTTTCAGATATACCCATTTTTTACTGTTACCACCTCTAACTTGAATTATTATGGTAGATTTATTATTGTTCATTTTTCACTCTTTTGCAGAGTTTGAATTTCTGTTCACTAAATATTAGAAGCAACAAACCTTAGCTCACCTAGATAAGCACCGCATATGGACTCTCTTCTTTCCTAACCCTCCTCTATGGATGGAGTGTACTTACCTACACCATTGATGCTGGCCTTATACTATGTGCTACTCCTTGGCTGATAGAATATAGTATGAAATAATCTGATGCAAGCCTATGCCTTAAGTAAAACAACTTGTTTTTGTTGACCTCTCTGGAGGGCCCAACAGGGAAATACATACCCCATATACCTGACCCTCCTACACACAGACCCCAAGAGTGTAAAATGTGTAGAACATCTTAACTCGATATGCAGGAAGAAGCAGAGCCACTCCAGCTGTCCAGCGAACACAGAGATCTATTAGCCAGTAATAAGTGTTTACTATTTGCCACTGAAATTGTGTTTGTGCCTTATAATATGGTAAAACTGGGCAATGTGCCCTTCCTCCCCATCAACTTCTTTGATATTTTACTCAAAGTAGTTTAAAAAACCCACAAATCCAAAGATACCATTTTCTTCTACGTAGCACCTTTTAATGGTATGCCATTGCATTTAGACCAAAATCAAATTCTTTGTTATAGCTTAAGAAGATTCCTTTTAAGATTTTTTAAATTTATTTTAAGAGATAAAGACAGAGAGGACATGAATGGGGATGGAGGAGCAGAGGGAGAGGGACAAGCAGACTCTCCGCTGATTGCAGAGCCCCACAGGGGGCTGATCCCATAACCCATGACCTGAGCTGAAATCAAGACTCAGATGCTTAACCAGCAGAATCACCCAGGTGCCGCCCGCTTATGACGATCTTAACTACCTCTCAGACACCATATTATATTTTTCTATGCATAGGCCATCTGTGCCCTTATTCTTTATGTAGAGCATTGCAAGTTCTTTTCCTTCTCATGACCTTCTCAGATGTTTTATCTTCTGGAAGGACTATTCCACACTTTTCTTTCCATGTTCCTCACCCTTCATATTTTGACTTAAAAATCATCTCCTAAGACTGCAATTTTTACTTATATTTTTGTCTGTCTCTTCTATTATAAGTCCACCGAGGTCAACACAAGAGCTGGATTTATTTACTATTGATTACCCAGAATTTAGTACAATGCCAAAAGCTTACAAGTACTAACAAATTCTATTGGATAGATTGGTTTTGTTAAGGAAATTGAGGAGGTAATGAAATACATTTCATAGGATTATGCAACTGGTGACCTAGTGCAGAACTAAGACTAATACTCAAGTGTGTCTTTTGTTTGTAAAGATCCAAATATTAGGGGGAAATCATAAAAATACATATTTTATCTGTAATACATCTAGCCTTGACTTATTCACAATTTTGGTAATTCATGCTCAATGTTGATGAACCAGTCATTGAATTGTCCCACAGTCAATTGTTCAATAATTAAGTAATGCACAATTATGAGTTGTATTTATACTACTTAGAATAATAGGTTTCAACTAGCCTTAAGTACCTTATAAATACTTATTATTAAAAATTCACAACCCAAATATATAGCATTATTTATTTATTTATTTAAACAGATACCCTCAAGGTTGACTATTATATGACTTGGTCTATTTTCTTTTATTTTAATTAATTAATTTATTTTTTTGATAAAACCTCTTTATTGAAGTATTGCATAATCCATGGTCAGAAGAAGAGCATAGCTTAAGTGTTTAACTCTGTGAATTTTCACAAACTTAGTATACACCCATGTACTCAGCACCCCACCAGGGTTACAAGTGGTTTATTTTTTAAAAACTTTAAAAAGTTTTGTGGAAACAATTAGTGTCCAGGGAGGTACTGTGCACCCTTCATGCAGCCTCTCCAGTGTTAATGGCTTGCATCCCTGAAGTACAGACCAGAATCAGATCATTGTGACCAGTACAGCACACCAGCCTTTTTCCGTCACATTTTACCAGTTTAGGTGCTTTCATTACATATGTGTATTGATGTACCATTTTGCGCCAGCAATGTATGAGTCGTTCTGCATCTTCACCGACATTCAGTATCTTCAGAATATAATTATATCTGTTAAACCTTTACATTAGGTGTAGAGTCTCACCTCTGTTTTCATTTCTATCACTATGGACTAATTTTTCCTATTATATCTTTTTTTAAATTAACATATAATACATTATTTGTTTCAGGAGTACAGGTCTATGCCTTATCAGTCTTAAGCAATTCACAGCACTCACGGTAGCATATACCCTCCCCAGTGTCCATTGCTCAGCCATCCCATCCTCCAATCCCCTTCCACTCCAGCAACCTTCACTTTGTTTCCTGAGATTGATTCTCTTATGGTTTGTTCCCCTCTCTGATTTTATCTGGTTTCATTTTTTCTTCTCTTCCCCTATGATTCTCTGCCTTCTTTCTCAAATTTCACATATCAGTGAAATCCCATGATAATTATCTTTCTCTGATTGACTTATTTCACTTACATAATACCCTCTAGTTCTATCCACTTCATTGCAAATGGCAAGATTTCATTTTTGATAGCTGTATAATATTCGATTGTGTAATTTTACCACATCTTCATCTATCCATCTGTTGATGGGCATCTGTGTTCTTTCCATAGCTTGGCTATTATGGACATTGCTCCTATAAATATTAGGGTGTAGGTGCCCCTTCAGATTACTACATTTATATCTCTACGGTAAATACAGTAGTGTAATTGCTAGGTCATAGGGTAGCTCTGTTTCCAACTTTTTGAGGGACCTCCATACTGTTTTCCAAAGTGGCTACACCAGCTTGCATTCCCACCAACAGCTAAGGAGTATTCCCCTTTCTCCACATCCTCGCCAACATCTGTTGTTCCTGATTTGTTAATTTTAGCTATTCTGACTGCTGTGAGGTGGTATCTCATTGTGTTTTTTGTTTTTCTTTCCCTGATGCCAGCTGATGTTGAGCATTTTCTCATGTGTCTGCTGGCCATTTGGATGTCTTCTTTGGAGAAATGCCTGTACTTGTCTTCTGCCCATTTCTTGACTGGATTATTTGTTCCTTGGGTGTTGCGTTTGATAAGATCTTCATGGTTTTGGATACTAGCCTTTATCTGATATGTCGTTTGCAAATATCTTCTCCCATTCTGTCAGTTGTCTTTTGGTTTTGTTAACTGTTTCCTTTGCTGCGCAAAAGCTTTTTATCTTAATGAAGTCCCAATAGTTCATTTTTGCCCTTGCTTGCCTTAACTTTGGTGATGTTTCTAGGAAGAAATTGCTGCGGCTGAGGCCAAAGAGGTTGCTGTTTATGTTCTCCTCAAGGATTTTGATGGATTCTTGTCTCAAGTTTAGACCTTTCATTCATTTTCTGTCTATTTTAGTGCGTGGTGTAAGGCAAAGTCCCAGAAGAATGAATTCTGCTGCATGTGGCTATCCAATTTTCACCATTTGTTGATGAGACTGTCTTTTTTCCATTGGATATTCTTTCCTGCTCTGTTGAAGATTAGTTGTCCACAGAGTTGAGGATCTACGTCTGAGTTCTCTATTCTCTTTCATTGATCTGTATGTCTGTTTTGGCACCAGTACCATACTGCCTTGATGATTACAGCTTTGTAATAGAACTTGATGTCCAGAACTGTGATGCCACCAACTTTGGCTTTCTTTTTCAACATTCCTCTGGCTTTTTGGGGGTATTTTCTGGTTTTATACAAATTTTAGTATTATTTGTTCCATTCCTGTGAAAAAAGTAGGGATTACTTTAAATGTGTAGATTGCTTTAGGTAGTATAGACATTTTAATGATAATTGTTCTTCCATTTATGAGCATGGAAAGCTTTTCCATTTCTTTGTGTCTTTCTCAATTTCTTTTGTGAGTGTTCTCTAGTTTTCTGAGTATGGATTCTTTGCCTCTTTGGTTAGATTTATTCCTATATATCTTACAGTTTTGGATACAATTGTAAATTGGATCAACTCCTTAGTTTATCTTTCTTCAGTCTCATTGGTGTATAGAAATACAACTGATTTCTGTGCATTGATTTTGTATCCTGCCACTTTACTGAATTCCTGTATGAGTTCTAGCAGTTTTGATGTGGAGTCTTTTGGGATTTCTACATAAAGTATCATATCATCTGCACAAAGTGAACGTTTGACTTCTTTGCTGATTCGGATGCCTTTTATTTCTTTTTGTTGTCTGATTGCTAAGACTTCTAGGACTTCTAATACTATATTGAACAGTAGTAGTGATAGTGGACATCCCTGCCGTGTTCCTGACATTAGGGGAAAAGCTCTCAGTTTTCCCCCATTGAGAATGATATTCACTGTAGGTTTTTCATAGAAAGCTTTTATGATACTGAGGTATGTTCCCTCTACCCCTACAGTGTGAAGTGTTTTCCATAAAGAAAGGATACTGTACTTTGTCAAATGCATTCTTCTGTATCTGTTGGGAATATCATATGGTTCTTGTCCTTTCTTTTATTAATGTAGTGTATCACACTGATTGATTGTGGATGTTGAATCATCCTTGCAGCCCAGGAATAAATCCCACTTGGTTGTGGTGAATAATCCTTTTAATGTACTGTTGGATTGTATTGGCTAATATTTTGATGAGAATTGTGCATCCACGTTCATCAGGTATATTGGTCTCTAACTCCTTCTTCATGGGGTCTTTGGTTTTGGGATCAAGGTAATACTGACCTCATAAAATGAGTTTGGAAGTTTTCCTTCCATTTCTATTTTTTGGAATAGTTTCAAGAAGAATAGACATTAAGTCTTCTTTGAATGTTTGGTAGAATTCCCTTGGGAAGCCATCTGCCTGGGTCCTTGTTTCTTGGGAGATTTTTGATTAGTTCTTCAATTTCTTTGCTGGTTATGGGTCTGTTAAGGTTTTCTATTTCTTCCTGGTTCTTCCTGGTTCCTAGGAATGCATCCATTTCTTCCAGATTGTCTAATTTGTTGGCATACAGTTGCTCATAATATGTTCTTATAATGGTTTGTATTTCTTTGGTGTTTGTTATGATCTCTCTTGTGTCACTCATGAATTTATTTATTTGGGTTCTTTCTCTTTTCTTTTTGATAAGTCTGGCCAGGGGTTTTTCAGTCTTATTAATTCTTTTAGAGAACCAGATCGTAGTTTTATTGATCTGTTCTACTGTTCTTTTGGTTTCTATTTCATTTATTTCTGCTCTGATCTTTGTTATTTCTTTTCTCCTACTGGGTTTAGGCTTTCTTTGCTGTTCTTCCTCCAACTCCTTTAGGTGTAGGGTAATTTGATCTACTTTAGTAGACATCTCTGGTAAATATTTAATAGTGTCTAAATTTCAGTACTTTACAACTACTTCATGTTTTGTATTTTACATTAATTTTACTTTTTAATTTCTATCACATCTTTGTATCAGTAGGAATAGGTTATATTTTTCTATATTAAACAGTGAACTCAAAATAGTAAAGAACTACTACAACAAATATTTGTTTTCTACTATGTCTGTCATTGGTTAACTTAGGCGCTGTTGCATATCTTCTTTTCTGCAGAACCCAACACAAGTGAGTAGCTTCCTTCTGGAATTTTGTTGGTTGTCATTGCAGAGGAAACCTAAAAGGTGATTGGAGTTAGCCTTTAAATCTCCTGCTCAAGACCCATGTCACTTCCACTTCTGCTTCATTGATCAAATCAAGTCATTTTATAAAGTCTAAAATCATTAGGACAAATTACTAAATGATTCCTACTGAGGGAGTGGCATTGCATGTGGACAAAACTATTTTAAAATGTCTTAAATATAGTTGGAAGTCATGAAAATCCAAAAGCCTATGATCCTTTCCTGGATCCACCATTCAGGGAAAAATGTTAATTTCTATGCAGTTGCCTTGCCCAGAAGTTGAATTAACATTCATAATGCTTCAGAAAAGTGAGAGGCAGTTGTACTCAAGTAAAAGACAAATTTAACATTAAGTCACTTTACTTAGTCATACTTTTTTCTTTTTTTTTTTAATATTTTATTTATTTGACAGAGAGAAATCACAACTAGGCAGAGAGGCAGGAGGAATCTCCC
Organism: Neogale vison; assembly: GCF_020171115.1. Classification (NCBI taxonomy): domain Eukaryota; kingdom Metazoa; phylum Chordata; class Mammalia; order Carnivora; family Mustelidae; genus Neogale; species Neogale vison. Next base: position 91,516,449 of record NC_058102.1, read on the forward strand.
TGTGGAGCAGAGAGCCCAATGCAGGGCTCGATCCCAGGACCCTGAGATCATGACCTGAGCCGAACGCAGAGGCCCTAACCCACTGAGCCACCCAGGCACCCCGGTCATACTTTTTTCTGCATGAAGATAAGTTTCAGTAGAAAAATCACACTGTGGTCCATTAGATTTTTAAAAATGTACAAAAACTAATGCATATTTCTTACTATGCATAAGGGTCTGTATATTTGTTGAATCCTTAATACAATATTTTTCTTTAATCCTTAATATTATCTTTGATGTAGGTATTTTAATTATCATTCTGCTGAGGGAATTGAAGCCTAAAAATATTGAATGAGGTGTCCCATGGCACATAGCTGGAAGTGAATGTCATGGATTAAAAATTCATACAATTCTATTTTCAAAAACCTACACTTTCCATTTGCATCATGCAATTTTACTTTACATTTGCACTACCAAGAATGGTATTGGTGTATTTTGAAACATGAGAATGGAATTATATATCTGGAAATGGTACTTACATCTCTATTCTTGAGTCATTTATAGTGAGTCTAGAGGAGCTTTTTTCCCATCAGTCCTTCACTTCTGATAAATTTGCATGCACTTCTGTAAATAACTGGATAAATCTTAAGATTTGATAGAAGGGCACCTAGGTGGCTCACTTAGTTATGCAGAATAGCTTTTGATTTCAGTTTTTGGCCATGATCTCACAGTCTTGTTATTGAGCCATGTATTGGGCTCTGCACTCAGCTGGCAGTCTGCTTTAGGATTCTCTCTCTCTCGCTTTGCCCCACTCCCTGCCCACATTCTTGCACTCTCTCCCTCTCAAATAAATAAATAAATCTTTTTTAAAAAATACTTTCTAGACTTGCACACAGTGTTCAAACCCTGTATGGTATGTATTTGATCCTAGAAAATAATATGTTTAAAACTTTATTCTTGAACTTGTGTGCATTTAGGTACTTGGGATATATTGAGGATGAAAAAAAATTGATTGAGTATAAAAATCCCCTAACATGTACAAAAAGTGATGATATATAGTTATTAAGAGCACTTTCTGACATCAGACTGATTGAGTAGTATTTCCCAGTTCTGCTGCAAGTAATATTTAATATATTTGAAATTTTATTTCCATATCTGAAAAATGAGGATAATAGAAACACTTTATTCAAATGTTTATTTTGAGGATGAAATAAGATAATGCTCTTAAAGTGCTCAGAAGTTGTGTTTACAAAGTTCATTCTTTCAACAACAATGAAAGACCTACATTTTGATCTTCTATAATGACTGTATATATCCACTGCCATAGTCTAAATGTGGCCCCTCAAAATTCATGTGCTGAAATTTAATACCCAGTGTGGTGGTGTTAGAAGGTGGGGCCTTTGTAAGGTGATTAAGTCAAGAGGGGAAGCCTTTATGAATAGGACTAGTATTCTTAAGAAGGCTCTCTAGGATACAACTAGAAGTCTGCAAACCATAAGAATACACTCATTGGACCATCCTGGCACCCTAATAGTGACTTCTAACCTCAAGAACTGTTACAGTAGATTTCTGTTGTTTATAAGCCACTCATTCTGTGCTGTTCTTTTTAGTGGACTGAACAGATTAAGATATCCACCATGACCAAATGGAAGTCTTTAGAAATAATAAACAAAAAAATAAATATTATGTTCAGTGCTAGAATCTTAGCTTAAATAAAATAGAAAGTGATCTATAAACATTATTATTTTATACTTATTCTTATATCAAAAATTGGATATTTGAAGCCCTTAGAAAGAAGGATAATGTTGCTACTTATATCAAGAGCCAGAGGGTGATTAAGGTTAGTGTTGCATGTGTATCTCCCCAAAATAACATACCATTAAAAGTCAAGAACAATGATAAATGATAACATTTCAGGTAAATATTTCACCTAGTATAAATTTCAAGGAAGTAGGTTTCATAAATAATGATGAAGGTGAGGGACCACCAGTTTATTCATACACTGTGGTGACATTAACATGGATTAAATCTTCCTTTTAAAGAACCATAATAAATTCAGGAACCTCTCCCCAAAGTTTCCAAAGTTTTTAAGGTTATCAAAATAGAGACATAGAGAATTTTGAAGCTAGGAAATTGGTAGACTAAAAAGAATGAGAAATGTTGGGATTGAGTGACATAAAGAAACAGTGACTAGCAAGATAGAATCTGAGTTACATAACTGGTCGACTAGTTAGTCTAAACCTGATACTGACCAGCTAGTCTGTCTTTGGTTGTAAATCAAAGGAATTCACATATTCTTGCCTAAAAAATGGTATTCATTTTCCTGCAAAGCAAGGAAAGGTAACCATGGCATAGTATCTAAGTAGCTTAGTCAAATTATTTCTTCAGTAGAATAATATATTAAATTGCTATCATGTCCAGATAATGCACTTCTTTTTATTTTTTTTTAATGTGGGTATAGTTGACACACAATGTTACATTAGTTTCAGGTGTATAGCATAGTGATTGAACTTCTCTGTTTGTTATGCTGTGATCACCACTTCTTTATTCTACATGATTCAACTTCTCAATCTTCAGTTGCCAGCTTATTTCCCTTAGGTGGTTTATCATGTGTTAGAATTTGTTAGCACAATTAGACATAGAGTTTTCTTGTCAGGAACATGATCATGAGGTGGAAGCATGTAGCTTAGAGCCTCATATGAGGGAAAAATCAGTGCTATATCTGGCTGCTGAATACTAACTGTCTTATATTTGTCTAGGCTAGTAGTAATTGAAAATAGATCATAGTATTCATGGATCCTGATTCAGCTGAGTAGAATTTCCATCAGGGCTTCTGTTTGGGGAATGCTGAGAAAGTTGTGTTTGGCATCAGAACATCCGCTGTGTAAGTAGAATGTAGTAAGACAGCCACTTTAGACCCAACTTAGCAGTCTTAATATTCTTACAATTCCTTTTTCAAAAGCCTTACCTCTGCCCATCAGAAGTAGGGCTACTTTCTTACTTATTTCCTCTTCTAGGGTTCTTTCATCAAAAGTGGTATATATTTCTCACATTCACTTACTAATAAGACTTAGAAGGACTAAAAATGTCATTGGTGCTAATTTATATTAAGAAGTCAGATATATTAGGGGCACCTGCGTAGCTTAGTTATTTAGATATCTGAGTCTTGGTTTTTGCTCAAGTCATGATCTCATGCTTGTGAGGTCAAGCCCCATGTAGGGCTCTGCACTGGGTACATAGTCGGCTTGAGATTCCATCCCTCCCCAGCTCTTGTGCACTCTCTATCTCTCTAAAGTAAATATGTAAATAAATAGATAGAGAAATAAATTCTTTTTAAAAAGTCAGATATATAGGACAAGAAAATTTTATGTATACATATATCTATAATATGTGTATGTTAATATATATGTGGGTCTAGGTTTGGTTCATTACTTCGGCTCGGGTCGTGGTCCCAGGGTCCTGGGCTCGAGCCCCACATCGGGCTCTCTGCTCTGTGGGAAGCCTGCTTCCTCCTCTCTCTCTGCCTGCCTCTCGCCAACTTCTGATCTCTGTCTGTCAAATAAATAAATAAAATAAATCTTAAAAAATAAAAGTAAAAAACTAATTTTTTTATCAAAGCAGACATTCCATATAAAAAACATTGTTAATATTATTTTTTTCATTTCCTTTTTAGATTTTATTTATTTATTTGAGAGAAAGAGCATGAGGAGGAGGGAGGGGCAGAGGGAGAGGGAGAATCAGGCTTCCAGATAAGCAGGGAGCCCCATGTGGGCCTCGATCTCAGGACTCTGGGGATCATGACCTGAGCCAAAGGCAGACAGATGCTTAACCAAACTGAACCACCCAGGCACCTCTGATTCCCCTTTCTTTAAGAATGAAATATAATTGTAATACATTTTTGTGAAAATTTCTAATTTAGATATATATCACAGAAGAAACTTCAGCAGGGTTGTTTCTTTTTTTTTTTTTTTGAGATTTTATTTATTTATTTGACAGACATAAATCACAAGGAGGCAGAGAGGTAGGTGGGTGGTGGGCGGGGGAAGCAGGATCCCTGCTGAGCAGAGAGTCTGATGCGGGGCTTGATCCCAGGACCATGAGATCATGACCTGAGCTGAAGGCAGAGGCTTACCATTTCCATTCAGTTGGTCTATTTGATAAGCTGTCAACCATTGGATCCATTTATTTAAACGGTTTAGACATTGAAGTAAATAATATTAAAGTTTTCAGCAGATTCTATGAACTACATGTGCTAGATTATAGTATTGCCAAAATATTTACTCTTCATTCTATTTGGAAATTTCCTATGGGAGAATTAGATTTATAGGCTCATAGAAATGAGGCTTAGGCAGATTACTAACTTTAGACATGAATATGTAGGCAAGTGTCATGTGAAAATTCCAAGTGGAAGCCTTAAGAGTCATGGCATGGTATCATGATGTCTCTTCCTTCAGTTATGAACCTGACAATATTCTAGATATGGGCTGTTCTGTCAGCCTAACTCTGGTGTGAAATAGATATTGAATAGACTTAGCAAAAGTAAATATTGTGTAAGCATTCAAGATTTGGTGCTCAGTGTCTTTTTAACTATAACAAAACTTAGCCTAAGATTTATGAAGAAATATTTCCCAAAATGATGTTATATAAAGATATAATTCAATTGTTTTGTTATATAAGCACACAGGCACTAGGAATACAGCAAATACAGTCATTGTGTTAATGCTAATGTCATGAAATTATACTAATAGAAATTACTGTTAGACATAAAATTAATGACTAATATTTACAGCTTTGGCATTTCATACAATACAATGAGAGTGTACCTTGGAACATTTCCAAATGGTAATTTTAAATATATGCTAAAATTATTAAAATACAGTCTTTCACACAGTAGTCCTAATGTCAAGAAAAAAAAATAATAATATGCACAAAACATACGCAGAGGAGCAGTGACTTTTTTTTTTATAAGAGTAAAAACATTTTGAAACAGTCTAATGTTCAAAAGTAAAAGATTGGTAACATCATCACCTGTAAAATGAAATTTTATGCAACTATTAAGATATTGTGGAGGAATATCTATTGGTGTAAATATTTTTGACAACAAGCAAAAAAAACAAGATAGCATTATAAATTAATGCACAACCTCAATTCTTTTAAATCATAATAAACATGTGCACAGAGACTGGAAGGAAGTGTATCAACATCTAACAGTGGTTATAACAGTACACAGTATAACTTTTAAAATTAAAATCACTCTTAGACCAGGAACACTGTTATGAATTTCATTAAAAATAAAACAAAGGGGAAATAAAGTAAGACTGCATCTTTTTTGTATACATAAAATTTCAAAATGTGCTATGTGAATGGGGAAAGCTTTTTCCTTGGCTTCCCCTACCCAATTTGTCTATCTGTGAGGTGTTAGCTGTTATATCACCTCATCTTGACATGCTATTTTAAGTCCATTTTCACTGGTCTTGAAGTTGGACTTATGTTGTTAAATCAAAAAATCCCAAATCTTTTAAGTCAAACTAAATGCAAGTCTCTTTACTACATTATCACTATTTCTTTTTCCAACTATTGTAGAGGCTGAGAATTCATGGTAATTAAATATTATTTAGTCATTAATTCCAGCTGAGACTACTGATAATTATGTCCCAATATGATTTCCTCTAAGATATCTCACAGGCCATTGATAAACAGCTGAGAAAAAAAAAATCAAAGGATTAGCAGTAATTATCGCAAAGTGGTTTGCTATTAAATTAATTGAATAAAAAGTAATTGGATTATGTATGATCTTCAACAGCTATTAGAGTTTAAACTTTAATTAAATTGTCATACTCCTCATTCAAAAATGAATGTTTGAGTATAAACTATTTTGAAACAACAAGAGGAGCAGAATACTAATCAGGATAGCCTATATCACCAACCTTAAGTTGAAAGCTCTGTCAGACTGATTATCAACCAATTTCCACACATTAAAATTATCGGCAAAAAAGGTTGAGATATAGTAATCATTTGCAGGCTTTTCAAATATTACTACTTGATAGGAAGTCAATTAGCATCGACTAAGAAAACTCATTCTTAAACAATTAGCTGAATTGTGTGCATTAAAGAAAACCTAGGCTTTTAATTTTGCCTGAAAGCTGTTAGAGTCAGAATTCCCCAGCTAAGTCCAAAGTGACCGTTTATCAAGTACCATGAAAACCATTTTAAATATATTAATACAAGTTTTCATGCCTAGCTCACTGTATTAGTGTTCTAAAGAAAAAAATAAATAAATGCATAAAATACTGTATAGGAAATAGTGTTTCTATATATTGACATACATATTACATGCACACATATATTCATGAGTAGATACACATACATACTTATCATCTGGGACATCTTTCAGGCAGCTACTTGAAGAATGTAAGGTGAATTGCTAAAGCTTTTTCTGAAGGAAAGACAAGCTGTTACTTTTTGCTTTTCTAGTTCTGCCCTTCACAAAGATGGTAAAAATAGGAGATTGTTTCAATCAAACATACAAATTTTCAGTGACAACTAAAGGTGAGAATTGAGTTTTCTGACTTTAAGATTTTTTTAATAGAGTATCTGAACTATCTCCAGAGGAACTTCTTTTTTTTAGCCTTTTTGAGGAATGTTTGATGAAATGATTCTCAATATGTACTACTTTGGATTTCTAAAAAAATTTTTTATTTACTTTTAATTTAAACCAAAGGCTTTCTAGAACTCCCTATAGTAGATATGGATCATTTGACTTTTATATTAATATTTTAAATATAGATTTTTATAGTTTTAATCTTTTATCAATAATTTATCTTATGTATTTCAGGAATATTTAACTTCTTTTTTTAAAGGAGAGCAAATAAAATTAAGAAACGTATTTCTGAGTGCCATTTTATGCAGTGTATGTTATATGTTCTATTTCATTCATTTCCCCCCCCCAAAAAAAATACTGTGAGAACTTACTTGCTTTTAAAAAGTAAAAAAAAAAAAATAAATAAAATAAAATAAAATAAAATAAAAAGTAGTAACTACAGTTCATAAGGTTGCAATACTTTGTTTAAGGTCACACGGTCAGTAGATGCTACTAGAACAGAATGTTTACATCTCAAAACCCTGCTTATTACACTATCCATGAAAGACAGGAGGATGCCCCGAGCTTAACGTGGAATGGGCTGAAGAATGAAGGGGGAAGAGGTTGAAAATCTTTTTTCTTTAATTAGTTCCCCACAGGCAGTTCCCTACCTCAAAGCAAATCCATTGGATTGACCCTTCCCACACTCCTTGATCCTAAACTTCATTTAGAAAGATTGACAGTTCTGTGTTTAAAATTAACTTGTCACATAATTTAGGATACCTGGCAGCAAAGTTAACGCCACTGGTTAAATCGAAGTAATTCTAAAAGCAACTTATGTGAATATTTAAAATAATGGTGTCAAATAAAGACTCTTACATGCAAAAACAGGAAAAATGTCAAGTAGTATGTAATCATTTTGTTATCATGAGAACAAATGAAGTTTTCACTGGTCATTATTAAGATATTACTGAATATTCAGGAAATAAAATATCAGTAGCTTATACATGAATATTAGGTTACCCTTAGGTACATACAAATCACACTTATAATCAGTTTTATTCGTTCATTAGTTCAGTACATTTTTTTGGCCATTTGCTTTGTGTCAGGCTTTGAACAGGCACTGGAAATACAAAGGTGTCTGTGATACAGAATCTGACCCTGAGGAACTCACAGTTGAAAAGAGATTCATGTCATCACGTCAAATAAGATAGATACAGAGAGGGGGGTAAATCATTAGAGACTCTTTTTTTTTTTTTTTAAAGATTTTTATTTATTTATTTGACAGACAGAGATCACAAGTAGGCAGAGAGGCAGACAGAGAAAGAGAAGAGGAAGCAGGCTTCCTGTGGAGCAGAAAGCCTGATATGGGGCTCCATCCCAGGACCCTGGGATCATGACCTGAGCCGAAGGCAGAGGCTTTAACCCACTGAGCCACCCATGTGCCCCCCATTAGACACTCTTAACTATAGGGAACAAACTGCGAGTTGTTGGAAAAGAGGTGGGTAGGGAGATGGAGTCCCTGAGTGATGGGTATTAAGGAGGGCACTTGATATAATGAGGTATGTTATATGCAACTGATGAATACTAAATTCTACCCCTAAAACTAATAATATACTATATGATAAGTAAATTGAATTTAAATAAAAAAAAGATTCATGTCATCAAATTCTTATAAATTACTATGATAAATAGTCTAATAGTGCTAGAATCAGAGTCTTGTGGTATCTCAGAAATGAAATAGACTAAATAAACTTGAATAGACATTTTCCAAAATAAAAAATGAAAAAGGCCAAAAAGTGTATGAAAAGATGCTTAATCTCACTATTCATCAAGGGAATGTTAATCAAAGTCACAGTAATGTATTACCTCACACCTGTTAGTATGATCATTTGAAAAAGAAAGAGAGAAAGAGAGAATAAGTATTGGTGAGGATGTGGAGGAAAGATAACATTTGTGCCCTGTTGGTCGGAATGCAAAATGGTGCAGCCATTGTGGAAAATAGTATGGAGGTTCCTCAAAAAATTGAAAATTGAACCACCACATGATTCAGCAATCCCTCTCTGGTTATGTCCAAAATCATCAAAATCAGGATCTTGAAGAGATAACTGCACTCCCATAACTACTGCTGTCTTAATCACAATAGCCAACATATGGAAATAATCTAAATCTCTATTGAGATTTAGAATAAAGAGAATGTGATATATAAATACAATGGAATGTTATTCAGCTTTAAAAAATAAAGAAAGCTTGTCATTTGCAACAACATGGATGAACCTGAAGGACATTTTGCTAAGTAAATTAAATCAATCACAGAAGCCAAATATTTCATGATTTCGCTTACATGAGGTATTTAAAATAGTCAAACATAGTCAAGTAGAAAGTAGAATGGTGGGTGCAGAGGGCTGGGGAGAGGAGGAAATGGAAAGTGCTGTTCTCTGCCTTGTACTTTTCTTCATGATCTCCTTGCTTTGGTTTGGTGAGCTTCTTGGATTGGTGGGTTTATAGTTGTCATGAATTCTGGAGAAAGGGATTATTATTTCTTTAAATATTTTCACCACTTCCTCTCTCTGAGGACTCTGATTCCAAATATTTGGCCACTTTCTGTTCTACCACACATCTCTGAAACTCTTTTCACTTTCTTCTAAAATGTTTTCTTTTTCTCTCATTATTTTGGGTAGTGTTTATTGCTATGTTTTCAATATCACTGCTAATCTTTTTTTCTGTAATGTCTAACATCTCACTCTTATACAGTACATTTTTTATATAACATGTTTTACAGAAATTAAATTTGGATTTTTTATAATTTCCATGTCTTTACATGTTCAAAATATATCTAATTTCTCTAAAATATGGAATACAGGGGAGCCTGTGTGGTTCATTACACTGAGTGACCAACTCTTGGTTTTGGCTCAGGTCATGATTTCATGGGCCATGGGATTGAGCCCTTGTTGGGCTACCGCTGAACAGGGAGTCTGCTTGAAGATTATTTTTCTCCAGCTTATGCGTGTGTGCACTCTTTTTCTCTCTCTCTCAGAATAAATCAATAATTCTTTTTTTTTAATGTGGAATACAGCTCTCAAACTGTTTTATAGTGTCCTTGTCCACAGATTCTATCATCTGTTTCATTTTTTGGTCAGTTTCAATTGTTTGTCATTTCTCCCCATTGTAGAATAATGATTTCCAGTCTGGCTGATGGAACCTGGTAATGGAATGGAACCTCATTCCCCTGTGAGCCTCAGACACTGTTCCTTTCAATTTTTTCATGGGGTTCTTTCTCTGTCTTCTAATAGTTTCTTCACATTCATGCACTGAGCATTACTCAACTGAATACTTGAGAAGAATTCTATGAAGATCTCTAGATTTTTTTCTTTCTGTATAAGTTGTGCTTCTCTTTTACTCTTGCAACCAAATCTTTCCCTCTGTCCTAAAGGACACTACTTCCATCCTCCCAAGTTGTCTGCTATACAAACACATTTGAAAAGAAAATCCAGAACAAAAGCCAAACGAGATGGGCAGAAATAGGAGAAATCCATGGGGAACTGTTACCATCTAACCACCATTCAGATCCAGGCAACCCCTGTTTCTCCCTTGGAATATCCTAATTGCCTTGTAAATTATCTCTGCATCTGTCTTTCCCATTCCAATCCGTTTGCCTATGTAAGTTAGCATGAACTTTTTAAAATGTGGCTTTATATTTTTAAACTCTAAATTTTTTAAAATATAGAGTTTATATTATATAATAATATAATAATATATATACTAATAATGTATTATATAATAATATAATATAATATAATTATATTTATATTATATATATTAAAATTTATATTTTTTAAACTCTTTATATTTTTTAAACTCTAAGTGAACTCCCAAGTGTATATAAAATAAAATGAATCAACTCAGTAATCATGAGACCTCTTTATGAGCTGATACATCTGTGCTTTCCAAATCTACTCTTTCCTCTCCCATTTCATACTTTTCAGTTGCAGTGTCTTTATAAAGAATTCTGAATATTCCGAGTATTTCCCACATTAGGGCTTTTGAATATGCTACTACATCTACCTAGAGTTCTCTTTCCCCAATATGAGTATATCCTTTACATCATTTTGATCTCTAGTTATTAATATTCCCCTTTAAAAAGAGCCAAATCTGACTATTGTTGCTATAATCAATACCACCTCTTTACTCAATATTTTTAACCATCTGTTTTCCTAATTGCATTTATTTATTTACTTAGATTTTGTCCACCTCCACTTATAATCTGTAAATATGTGGGAAGGACTCATGCCAGTATTTTTCAGAGCTTAGCACAGGGTCACAAATAATGATGCTTGATACTACTTAAACATGTTGATAAGTATTTAAAAGTCCTAGTTAAGTTATGTTGTCATTATTTATATATGGCATTTTCCCCATAGTTGTAAATAGTGCACTATTGAATTGTATGAGCTGTACTTTATACATCTTCATAGACTCTGTTGATTTGCCTGACCTAAAATGTTTTGTTCAACAGTGACTTTGAATGTGATATAACAGATAATGTCATTTATTCTGTTCTAGGTCCTGAAAATACAACACTGAATAAAACAGAAAATATTTCTTCTTTCTTTGAATTTACTGCTTAGTGAAGGAAACAAATTCTAAACTATCAAATATTTGATATTTATGCTGATAATAAGTACTATTTTTTAAAAGTTGGACTTGGTAAGGATACAGCAAATGATTGTGGGTGACTAATAATTAATTTAGAATGGTCAGGAAAAAAAAAAGAATGGTCAGGAAAAGCTTTCTGGATAAAATAACATTAAGTAAAATTATATAATTTCAGAGGGAACAACATGTTTTTCTTGTATTAGGCAGCCCTGGACATAAAATGGTGCACCCAAACTCATAAACATGAGACAAAGGAAATCCACCTAGCACCAAGAAAGCAGTAGTTTTAGGTCATGTATTGCTCTAAATAGAAAACCAATTTATTGGTATTATACCTTTAACTACAAGGGTTTTTTGACTTTTTATGAGAATTTTTATCTCTTTATGTAGTCTTCTTTTTAAGATTTTATTTATTTATTTGACAGAGATAGATAAAGCAAGAGAGGAAACACAAGCGGGGGAAGTGGGAGAGGGAGAATCAGGCTTCCCACTGAGCAGGGAGCCCAAGGACCCTGGGATCATGACCTAAGTGGAAGGCAGACACTTAATGATTAAGCCACCCAGGCGCCTCTCTTTGTGTAGTCTTTAAATTGTACTCATGTGTCTGTATTCTATCAGTACAGAATTTAATTTCTCAGACTTTTATAAATTGTACTGTATGTATATAAAAATGAAAGATGGAATGATTCTGAACTCTTAGGTTATTGGAATGTGTTAGTCTCTATTGTACATCCAAGAAAGTCAAGTGTTTGATGTGGATTTCTCAACTGCGTAGAAAACAAATTCTTCCAAGTGTATTAGGAAAAAGCTTTGATTAACTGCATGCTGTCTCACATGATTTAATGTATGTAGAAAGCACTTTATATGGAAAATCAAAGCATATTTAGTTACCATTTTTTCTCCCCCTGTAGGTGAAACAAAACCACAGGTAAGATATGACATGAGATTTGTTTCAGGCATAAGACACTGAATAGTAAGGAAGAGTTCTTAAGTTTTATAGATGTTGAAAATGGGGTTAGAAATGAAAGTGCTGAGACAACTTTTACTCCAAAAGTGCTTCCCTAATAAAATTTACAGGGTTCAGTAAAATTTCTATGGTATCTTAGTTCATGTCAATCTAATTGTCTAACTGTTGGGATTTAAATGGACCAAGAAATTGGAAAGATGACAACTTTGAAAATTACAACAAGGTATTTAATAATCAAAATATTTCTGGAAAACACTTCACGGAAACTTGTGATAAAGATGTTTTTCAGAGATGGTGTTTTTATTGTGGTGAGAACACTTCACATGAAATATATCCTCTTAAATTTGTAAGTGTGCAATAAGATATTGTTAAATTCAGCACTATGTTGTACAGCAGATCTCTAGAATGTACATCTTACATAACTGGAACTTTCTACTTATTGGTCAACAACATCACATTTCCTCTTTCTTTTAGACCCTGGAAACTATCATTCTATCCTCTGCATTTATGAGTTTGATTATTTTAGATACTGCATAGAAGTAGAATCTTGTAATATTTGTCCTCTGTGACTGGCTTACTCACTTAGTATAATGTCCTCCATGGTTCATCCATGTTGTTGCAAATGACAAGATTTACCTTTTTCTAAGGCTGAAAAATGTTCCATTGTATGTACCTCATTCTCTTTTGCTATTGGTTTGTCAATGGAGTTTTAGTTTTCTTTCTTATAGACAATTATAGATAATGCTTCAATGAACATGGGAATACAAATATATCTTCAACATCCTGATTTCATTTATTTCAGATATACCCCAAACTAAGGTTGCTGGATCATGTGATAGTTCTATTTTTAATTTTTTGAGGAACATCTATACTGTTTTCCATCTGACTACACCATGTTGCATCCTCACTGACAGTGTATAAGTGTTCTAGTTTCTCTACATCATCTCTAATAATTGTTAATTTTTTAGTTGTTGTCATCCATAAACATGAGATAACATTTCATTGTGGTTTTATTTTATTTATTTATTTTTAAGATTTTATTCATTTGACAGAGACCACAAGTAGGAAGAGAGGCAGGCAGAGAGAGAGAGAAAGGGAAGCAGGCTCCCTGCTGAGCAGAAAGCCCAATGCGGGGCTTGATCCCAGGACCCTGAGATCATGACTTGAGCCGAAGGCAGAGGCTTTAACCCACTGAGCCACCCAGGTGCCCCTTCATTGTGGTTTTAATTGGCAAAAATTAGAATAGACTGTAGGCGCTAAACTCAAAATAAAGACTAAAAAATTGATCTAAAGGTGGAATTTAAGAATAAAATGTCTATCTTTTCAGTATTTATAAAAGCTAATTCATCTTTGCAGAAGAGTTTAGAATCTCAAATTAAGAGTCAATATTTCATTTTTTGGTTATATTTAATATGTTTGCTTTTATATATATATATATATGAAGCAAAATTCCCCCATTACCATCTGTAACTATCCCTTTAAAGCCTATTATCATTTACATATCTGATTTATCACCTTATAAGCCTTTAAATAAGGTTTTCATGGTGGTGAAACTTGTTTTAAAACTAGTAGATGGTTGCTTTAGTCTGTTCATGAAAATCTTTGGTCATTTTTCTGAGACAAAACTAGTTTTGAAATGGTCTTGTATTTTGCAAAGATGTTTTGCTCCATAAAGAATATATATATCTATGGAAGAACTTTCTCCAACCTGTGAATATTCTTGCTGTTTCTCAAATTTTGGTAATCATATCGTGTATCAAATATCAAACCATGATATAAGATCCCCAGGTCTGTGCAATCAGAAACTTCAGCGAGATTTCTCAAGCAATACAAACTATTTCTGTGTTCAGGTTTTGTTTTGGATTTTTTTTTTTTTTGCTTTATCTTAATTACTATTGGAATACTGTATTTGCACATTTGCCATACATACATCCATTAGTGACCAAGACAGAAGCTGTGCAAGTCATCTGTATGTTTGTTACCCCCATTTAAAAAGATTTTTGCTTACTATACATACACATACATTTTAAAAACTATTTTCCAAAAATAATTTATAAAATGAATTGTTTTGAAATCAAATTTCAACTAAATTATTAAGACAGATATAACCATGGAAGGAAAACTTTGAATTTGTTGTAACTATTACTGGAATTTTTATCTGTAAGGTTAAAATAAACTAGTATTTTATTTTTGTGTTATTCAGAGTTATTATAATATGGAACTTCAAGAATGAGAACAAGTTTTATGTAGCAAATATTTTGAATGAGAATTTAAATTCAAAATAATTCCTTATAAGAAAGTGTTTGAGGGTGCCTGTGTGCCTCAGTCATTAAGGATCTGCCTTCAGCTCAGGTCATGATCCTGGTGTCCTGGGATCAAGTCCCACATTGGGCTCCCTGCTCAGGGGGGAGCCTGCTCCTCCCACTCCCTCTCCCCTGGCTTGTGTTCTCTCTTTCACTGTCTCTCTTCCAAATAAATAAAATATTAAAAAAAAAAAAGAAAATATTTGATTGTAAGGTCATGATTTTCATTTGCTAGGAAGGACCATTCAGTTCATGTGGAGTCATAGATAGTAACAGGGTCTAGGATTAAAAAAAAAGAAAAAATAGATTGCACTTATCCATGTTAATCATATGATAAGAAGTAGGCCAGCCGGGTGAGAGAATAAAACAGGAGTTCATTATATATCACAAAAAAGTGAATGTGAAAAGTCAGCACATAATTTGGAATCCATATTAAATATTCTTGGCTTAGATTCATTACTGTGTTTTTGGCAGGCTAGTAAATATTTTGATATAATTGAATCACTGACGTGTATTATGGTATGGCTGTAGCTTCACTTTGTTTTGCTTTGGTTTTAGAAATATATTGAACTACCTGACAAAAAGAAAGAAATTTATTCGGGGCGCCTGGGTGGCTCAGTGGGTTAAGCCGCTGCCTTTGGCTCAGGTCATGATCTCAGGGTCCTGGGATCAAGGTCCGCATCAGGCTCTCTGCTCAGCAGGGAGCCTGCTTCCCTCTCTCTCTCTGCCTGCCTCTCCATCTACTTGTGATTTCTCTCTGTCAAATAAATACATAAAATCTTAAAAAAAAAGAAAGAAAGAAAGAAATTTATTCAGCAGGCTTGCCAGATGTTTTATGGGCACTGTGAGCGATTTTCTAACATTCTACACTTGAAAGAAAAGTTTGCTTTATTAAATTTCCTTCAAATTACATCATACTTAAAATAGTTCCAAATCATCAGATTGAATGTGAACTTGTTGCACACAGCTTGGATTGAAATATTTAAAATTTTTAGTTAAAATGTAAACAGCAACATTGTCAGTCCATAATTGCTATTTTTAAAAAATACACATTTTTATAAATGTGTGGGGCATATTCAATCTTCATCAATTATGTATGTAAACCATAGTAGTATTTAGATCAAGAAGATGAATTTTGGTCATGTGTGTGACTGTGTGTATTCAATAAAAGCAAACTGAACAAATTTCTACAGTCATTAAGGATCATATACATTAAACACTGTTTTATACCACATGATATTACATTAGTCTATAAAGTGTTCTTCCATCTCATATTCATGAAGTACTACTTTCTAAGGTAACTGCACTCTTACTATTTTTTTTCCCAATTTATTTATTTTCAGAAAAACAGTATTCATTATTTTTTCACCACACCCAGTGCTCCATGCAAGCCATGCCCTCTATAATACCCACCACCTGGTACCCCAACCTCCCACCCCCCCGCCACTTCAAACCCCTCAGACTGTTTTTCAGAGTCCATAGTCTCTCATGGTTCACCTCCCCTTCCAATCTACCCAAATTCCCTACTCCTCTCTAACGCCCCTTGTCCTCCATGCTATTGGTTATGCTCCACAAATGAGTGAAACCATATGATAATTGACTCTCTCTGCTTGACTGATTTCACTCAGCATAATCTCTTCCAGTCCCGTCCATGTTGCTACAAAAGTTGGATATTCGTCCTTTCTGATGGAGGCATAATACTTCATAGTGTATATGGACCACATCTTCCTTATCCATTCATCCGTTGAAGGGCATCTTGGTTCTTTCCATAGTTTGGCGACTGTGGCCATTGCTGCTATAAACATTGGGGTACAGATGGCCCTTCTTTTCACGACATCTGTATCTTTGGGGTAAATACCCAGGAGTGCAATTGCAGGGTCGTAGGGAAGCTCTATTTTTAATTTCTTGAGGAATCTCCACACTGTTCTCCAAAGAGGCTGCACCAACTTGCATTCCTACCAACAGTGTAAGAGGGTTCCCCTTTCTCCACATCCTCTCCAACACATGTTGTTTCCTGTTTTGTTAATTTTGGCCATTCTAACTGGTGTAAGGTGATATCTCAGTGTGGTTTTAATTTGAATCTCCCTGAGGGCTAATGATGATGAGCATTTTTTCATGTGTCTGATAGCCATTTGTATTTCTTGATTGGAGAAGTGTCTGTTCATATCTTCTGCCCATTTTTTGATGTGTTTGTCTGTTTCGTGTGGGTTGAGTTTGAGGAGTTCATTATAGATCCTGGATATCAACCTTTTGTCTGTACTGTCATTTGCAAATATCTTCTCCCATTCCGTGGGTTGCCTCCTTGTTATTTTGACTGTTTCCTTTGCTGTGCAGAAGCTTTTGATTTTGATGAAGTCCCAGAAGTTTATTTTCGCTTTTGTTTCCTTTGCCTTTGGAGACGTATCTTGAAAGAAGTTGCTGTGGCTGATATCAAAGAGATTACTGCCTATGTTCTCCTCTAACTCTTTTTAAAGTATTAGGACAGAAAATACTGAAATGTTTACTTGTGATATCTAGGTGGGGAAATTTTCAAATACTAATTAGATCTTATCCTGACTTTATAATATTCTTATAACTCTATAATATCAACAGGAGTTGAAATATTCAGTATGTACTTAGTGAAAAAATTATTTTGTGGTTACAATGTCATAAATTAAAAAGAAAGAAAAAAATAAAGGAATCAACTAAGAAAACAAGGATATTCTAAAAATATTGGTGCCCAAATATGGGAACTTTCTAAAATCACCCTCTGGTACTATACATTACTGAAGTGCAATTTTTAGTTCATTAGAACTAATGAACTAAACCAATGAACAATTTTTAGTTCACTCTCTTCAAATAATGTCTCTCTACCAGTGACTGGACTGACTGATAATCTTTTCTTTTGAATCCTCTTTTAGGATTTTGAAGCATTTTAGTTTTGAAGAGTTCCTTTTTGGGAGGAATATACGATATAAGAGAGACCAGAAGGGATGTGCTGACAGCAGAAAAGAAGAAGTAAGTACCTATTTAAATATTTTGCATTCAACTGACTTTGAGGACAAATTCTATGTAATAGTTCAAATAGTATATGATGAGGTATTAAGAACTTTTTTTGCACAAGTTATGCTAAAGCATGAGCCCTAAGAATATGCAATCAATCTCATTATTTGGAGATTCTGTATTTACTGATTTATTAGCTAAAATGCATCTGTAATCAGAAAGTTAATACACTCAGCTCTTTCACAGTCATTTGTGGATATATGTATGGCGGCACTAAATTTGAATTTCCGGTCATGAACATTCCCAGCTCAGGTGGAACATGACAAAGCTTTTTGCTTTTTTATTTCAGCTCTTATGTTGTAAACAAGTGTGTTTCCATTCTATTCAGTGTCACTGGACTGTTTTCTTAATTTCCTTTTTGTGTGTGTTTTTTCTTTTTTTTTTTTTTTAAGATTTTATTTATTTGTCAGAGAGAGAGAGGGATGAGAGCGAGCACAGGCAGACAGAATGGCAGACAGAGACAGAGGGAGAAGCAGGCTCCCTGCCGAGCAAGGAGCCCAATGTGGGACTTGATCCCAGGACGCTGGGATCATGGCCTGAGCCGAAGGCAGCTGCTTAACCAACTGAGCCACCCAGGCGTCCCTTTGTGTGTTTTTTTAGAGTAGGGAAACACAGCTTATTTTTGAATGTTGATTTTGTATCCTGAAAGTTAAATGAACTGATTTATTAGTACTAAGATGTGTGTGTGTGTGTGTGTGTGTGTGTGTGGTATAGGTGTGTGTTCTTTAGGATTTCCTAAATATAATATCATTCCATCTACAAATATGTGATTTACTTCTGCCTTTTTAATTTGGACTTCTTTTATTTCTTTTTCTTATCTTATTACTCTGGCTAGGACTTCACATATTATGTTGAATAGAAGTGGAAATAGTGGTCATCCTGTTTTCCCTGATCTTAAAAGAAAAGCTTTTAGCTTTTCATTCACTATTGAGTATGTTAGCTGTGAGTTTGTTATGCATAACTTTTATTATGTTGAGCTACTTTTCATTCTACACAAAATGGGCAAAGGATAGTATCTTCAAAAAATAGTGTTGGAAAAGCTGGATATAGACATGTAGGGATAAAATTAAATTGTGCCTCCTCATTTACAGAATACACAAAAACACTCAAAATGAATGAAAGACAAACATAAAAGCTGGTAAAGAGTTCCTGGAAAAGCTTCTTGACTGAGATTGGTGTTCACAGTGATTTCTTGGGTGTGATACAAAAAACATAGACAATAAAAGCAAAAATAGACAAGTGAGACTTGATCAAGCTAGAGAGATCTACAAAACAAAGAAAACAGTCAACAGAATGAATTCAACCTACAAGGTAGGAGAAAATATTTTCAAGCCATATATCTGATAAGGGGTCAATATCTAAAATACATGAGTAATTTCTACAATTCAAAACCAAATGAAAACAAAAAACAAAAACAAAAACAAAAAATAACTCAATTACAAACTGAACAAAGGCCTTGAACAGACATTTCTCTAAAGAAGACATATGAATGACCCACAGGTATATGAAAAGATGCTCAAAATCATTAATTATCAGGAAGAATACAAATCAGAAGTACAATGAAATATGATATTATGTTTCATATGATCTGTTAGTATGGTACTTAAAAAACAAAGGAGATGATAAATGTTGGCAAAAATGTGGACACACTGAGATCCTTATTCGCTATTGGTGGGAATATAAAACAGTACAGCCACTGGAAAACATTATGGAAGTTCCTTAAAACATTAAAAATAGAATGACCATATGATCTAACAATCCCACTTGTGGGTATATATCCAAAAACATTAAAATCAGGATCTTTTTTTTTTTTTTTTAAAGATTTTATTTATTTATTTGACAGAGAGAGATCACAAGTAGGCAGAGAGAGAGAGAGAGAGGAGGAAGCAGGCTCCCTGCTGAGCAGAGAGCCCAATGTGGGACTCGATCCAGGGACCCCGAGATCATGACCTGAGCCGAAGGCAGCAGCTTAACCCACTGAGCCACCCAGGCGCCCTAAAATCAGGATCTTGAAAAGATGTATTCTCTCGTGTTCATCACAGCATTATTCATAGTTGTTAAGACATGGAGGCAACCTAAATGTCCATCTATACCTGAATAGATAAAGAAAATGTGGTATATACATACAATGGAATATTATCAGCCTTAATAAAGAGGGAACTTCTGCCTCTCATGATAATATGAACAAACATGGAGTACATTGTGCTAAGCAAAACAAGCTAGAAGAACAGATACTGGATTATTTCACTTATATGGATATGTAAATTAGACTCATACTAACAGGAAATAACAGCTGCCATGAGGAGCTAAGGGATGGGAGAAATAAAAAATTATTTTTCAGTGTGTATAAAGTTCTAGTTATACTAGTTGAATATAGTAAGTTCTGGATATCTGCTGCACAACATAGTGCCTATAGTTAGCAGTATGGTATTTTGCATTTCAAAATTTGTTGTGTAGACATCATGTTAAAGGTTTTTAACACATGCACACACACACACACACACACACACACACCCCAAAACAAGAGAAGCAAAGAGACGCAAGGACACTAAGTTATGTAGCACACCTATTAGCTTGACTATGGTAATGGTATCACATGTGTTTGGATATGCCCCAGATTATCAATTGGTGTACCTTGACACGTGTAGTTCTTTGTACATCAAGTTTTTCCTTGTAAATACTTCAGTAAAGTTGTTTAAAAAAAAAAAATAGTCCCAAACATAGTGCTTAACTATGCTAACTAAGTGCTCTCTTTTGCTCCTAAGCTCAAGAAATCTGTGGTGTGCCTTTTAGAGAAAATGCTTTATCCAGTCAAGAATTAATAAATTATTGACTGTGAGTATAATGTAAATGAATCAATAATATGGTCCACCCAGATAAAGGAAGAGGAAATTCGTCAATCTATATGCGAGTCCCCCTGAAAAGTGCTAAAGTAACATCTAAACTGTATTATGAAACTATGGGAGAGATGAAAAAGTGGCTAAACTTGAATATTCATGAGATGACACCAATTTAAAAATACACATTGTTAGGAAATTGCAAATGTAAGCAACCATGAGATACCACTACATACCTATTAAAATAACGAAATCTGAAACACTGACAATCCCAAATGCTGTGAGGTTGTGGAGCAGCAGGTACTCTCATTTATTGCTGGTGGGAGCACAAATGACACAACGGCCTCTGCCAATTTCCTACAAAACTATATATACTTTTACATAGGATCCAGGGAACTCTAGAATCAACCAAGATATGCTTCTAAAAGTGCATGCATAAACAAATTGTGATACATCTAGGCAGTAGAATATTATTTGGCCTGAAAAAAAAGGAGCTGACAAGTCATGAAAAACCATGAACACAACTTCTACATATTGCTGAGTGAAAGAAGCTAATCTTTTTTTTAATAAAGATTTTATTTATTTATTTGAGAAGAGAGAGTGTGCAAGAGAGAACGTGAGCAGTGGGTAGGGGTAGAAGGAGAAGGAGAAGCAGGCTCTCCACTCAGCAAGGAGCCTGATGCGGGGCTCAATCCCAGGACCCTGGGATCATATCAGGAGCTGAAGGCAGACACTTAACCAACTGAGCCACCCAGGCACCCTGAAAAGAAGCCAATCTGAAAAGATTTTATACTATATGATTACAGGAATGTGACATTCTGGAAAAACAAAACTGTGGAGACACTAAATCAATCAATGGTTGCTAGAGGTTTGGGAAGATGGAGGGAAGTATAGATAGGTAAAGCACAGGGGATTTTTAAGTCAGTGAAACTATTCTGTTTGAAACTATAATGGTAGATACTGTCATTAGATGCTTGTCAGAACTTTTAGGATGTAAAACACAAAGTGAATCCTAATGCAAACTGTGGACAAATAGGAACCCTGTATGCATTCGGATTTATTTTCTGTAAACCAAAAATTGGTCTAAAAAATAACATATGTTAATTAACAAAAAACAGAATCATTGTGGAAAGCATTCCTGGGACAGACAGAAGTCTGAGAAGTTTATCACTTTGCCCCAGGTCAGGAAAACGTTTAACTCTCTTGACCAAAGCTGTCCGCCTCCTGCATTTCAGAAAGTGATATGGCGTGAAAAAATGTTAAACCTGCAAATAAAGCAGATTTTGCAGATGAGGAGATATACTATATGTTGTACAGGAAAAGGTAAAATAGCAGATTTTCAATACTGATGCCTTGTGCTACAAGTAAGTTTGGGAAATGAATCTATATAATGCAAATGGCATTTCAGTTGACAAAAATGTTGTGACCTAAGCCTCACAGAAACCTAACCCTGTACTTTCACTTGGAAAAGTAGTACAGCATTTGCTAATTGATTGTTTATGGAAACTTTAGAGAACAAAAATAGTGTGAATAATTGTAATTGTCAAATGTAACATTATATAAGTACCAAATCTTAATATTAGATCATGCCTTTGGGTAAATAATAGGCAGAGCAGCATCACATAGATCATGCTATGCTCTATTTCAATCCGTGCTAAGAAAAATTCTTCCTTACAATATTTTGTGCATTTATGGTTTGTATATAGAGTTTGGTATCACATGACAGAAACATTTTATATAATAGAATTAGATTAATTGCCTACCAAAGATGGAATTAAATGAATTCATCAATGGTAAGTTGAAAAAGCTATAGTTAGTGTAATTAGCTTTTCTGTTGTTGATTCAAAAATCTTCCAAATGAGGGTAGATAAGCATTGTACAAAAATATCCTGCTAATATTCTTCAAAGGAAAGAACAGAGGGTCCCAAATGAATATCAGATAGATATACACATCTAATTTAACTTATTTTAACTTACCTATTATGAAATACCCTTTGAGAAAGGAATGTTGAATTATAATTATATAAAGTTTATGTGCTGAACTTTTCATATATAGGAACAGGAGTAAAAGCCAGAATGACTTATTTGTCAGTAGAAATGCCAGAAGTAGATATTAAGGAACTCAATTCCTTTTTTAAATCTCTTTAAGAGGAACTGAAATAATTCTGTTTTTAAAGGAAGACGGACCTTTCTTTTAAAATTTTTTACCTTCTCTGTCTATTCTTCTGCCATGTATCTGTCTTGTTTCCTATGACTCAGCTTTAGTTATCTAGAGTGTGCAAGATTATTGACTATGTGACATTTGTTCCAAAGATTTAAGAAGGTATGTATTAATTTATAACATATTACCTTAATGTGAAGAATATTTTTAACCTAGAACATTCTAGGCTTTGCTTTGATAGCTCTAAAATATACCATGAAATGATTCAATCATTTTTAAAGCAGTTGGTGAAATGAATAAACCATTACCTTAATGGGAGGGACTTAAGTGATCTATAAAATATTGAAGGGAGTAGAAATTACTTTCCCTTTATCCTGATGTGCAGAAGCACTTGAAAAAGAAGGAAGTGAATGATGAACATACTTCTGGAACTCTTGAGAACAAAATTATTTGGAAAATAACCAAATAGCTGAAAGCTATTTGAAGAAATTATTTAATACCTAGGATGCTGTATTGAAGAGAAAATTAGCATGTGGATGTTGAGAAGAGATGAATAAAGCCGATCATAAAATATGTTTAGTGAAGCTAGCTAGATGAGCCAACTTTTGAACCAGCCTTTTGTGATTAGTAGCAATTAGTTTAGCTTCAAATGCTCTCCATTTCTTCCTCTGATTTTTTGGGAAGTATCTTGCAGTAAATATTTTAGTGTTTATAATTAGAAAATAATCAATTGCTAACTTGCTATTAAACATTTTGGTAGAAGATATCCCTTTATTAATTTTTCAGTTATATATCTAATTTCTTTTGGCACATTTTGCCAGTGCTAGATAAAGACAAATGAGACAGTGACATGGCTCCAAGTAGGAGTAGTTTAGTAGTGGATATATATATATATATATATATATATATATATGAAATTTAATTGAGAGTGACTACCGAATATATCAGAATGAACCATGTGAAGTTGCTATTTTTAAATAAAATATGTTTGCCTATTGGCAACTTCATGTGGTTTAATATGGTGCTGTGGTCCGAATGTTTGTATCCCCTTAAAATTCATATGTTGAAGTCCTAACCCCCCAAAATCATGGTATTAGGAGTTGGGGACTTTAGGAGGTTCTTAGAGATGGGAGTAGTGCCTTTAAAAAAAAAAAAAAAAAAAAGCCCACAGAGCTCCCTAGCCCCTTTTGCCATATGAGGAACAGTAAGAAATCACCAGTCCGCTACCTGGAAAAGATCCCCTCACCTCTAATCATGCTGACACGCTGGGTTTGGACTTCCAATCTCCAGAACTATGAGAAATAGATTTCTGTTATTTATAGGCTATCCAATTTGTGCTATATTGTTACCACAGCCCAAATGGACTAAGACACATGGCATTATAATAACTATTATGGTGGGAGAATACATAAGGTCCAACAAAAGCAAAAAATACATTCATTTCAGATTGGGGGGAAAAAAGGCCTTGGCTTTCAGGAATCATTGACATGAATTACATCTTATCTAGTAGGCAGTAAATGATGGTGAGGCAAGGTGGGGTTGGGGAGAGTTTGTAAAATAGCACAAGCTGTTAGGTCATTTGGCTTATCTTTAGTTCTCTTTCAAATCTTCAAGTCTGAATTGCTTATTCTACCATAATAATAATTTGACCCTGTTCCTAGAGTGACCAATTTCAATGATACTAAAATATCATCTTAGCTGGTCTTTAAAACTCTAAAACCAAATATCTGTACGAACTTGCGCTGTATCCTCAACTTGTGTGACACTACATTGGAATAAAACTTTAAAAGTATTTATTCGGAATTGGTAACATTAGTTAAAAAGAAGTATGGTCTTTGGTTTGCAATTCTTTCTGATAGAATACCTTGAACTACTGTTTCTCAAAGAATTTGTATTTAAAACAAATATATCCAATGATTAGACCATTGGGCAAAGAAAATTCAGTATGCATGGTGAATAGCAGATATTTATTTATAGAAGCCATCTTGTTGCCTTATATCTTTGTTTTTTTCAATGAGAATATAGTTCATTATCTCTTGAAGGTGATAGCATGTACTCTATTTTTCCTCAAAGATGTTATTTTATTATCCTCCTAAACTTTTTATGGTGTAATAAATCCAACACAGAGATGAGAATTAATAATAAAATATATCAAAACTCTATCCAAATGAGAAAATTTTGCAAATATGCAAGTTTTGCAATAAATGACAAATTTCAAGTTTAAGAAGCTGCTTGTTAAAACAAATCTACTAAACAAATGCTAAATTAGATCTTAATAAAACTAAAAGCAAAACATAAACCACTATCTTTCCTTGCAGTATAAAATATGCTTTTAAACAGAATATGATGAAATATAATAAAGCAAAATAAAAAATGGCATTGAAAGTGCTAGTAATGTTTCTTCCCTAGCTAGCAAACAGTGAGTGTTTCTAGTATTTCTAATGTTTGGCTCATGGCAAGGTCAATTTCATCTTTTAGGGTATCAAAAGAGTGAAATAAATAACAACAAATAAATCTCACTACTTCCATCTCTAGAGTGATAAATGTGTTGTCAAAGTTCACTGAAGTATATTTGATTTTTATTTCTAGTTAAGCTTTCTTTATATACACTGATAATTTTGAACTGTGTTATGCAGTGACTTAATTTGAATTTTATGCCATTTGGCTTGTGTTGTTGCGGTTTTTTTTTTAAACTAGTTTTCATTAATTTTAATTTTTGATCTGTAGTAACTTTGTAGCTTTTCTATTTGATATTTTTATAGATTAAACTTTTATATTCTCTTTTCAATTTGCATTTCTTACATAGTCACATTCTCAAGCAATTGAAGCAAGGAAAATGGGATGCTGTAGACTCTTCTACAAATTATTATTTGTATTCTTAGTTTGACAGTATTGCAAATAAAAGAATATATGGACTATGACTGAATGCAGATTTATGGGTCTATACTTTCAAAGCATGCCATTATTTAATCTTCCTTTTTTTTTGCTATGTGATCCCTTTCTTACTCACTTATCTAGTATGGATCTTCTTTTGGTCCTATGTTAACAAAATCTGTTTTCTTTTTTATTCTTTTGTTGAGTTACTTTCCATTTCTCTATGTTGTGCAATATTATTAGCAGAAACAAATTCATTTTTTTTACTAAGGAAGTAAAGTCTCTATTTCAGAGTATATTTCAAGAGGGTTTAAGCATCTTTTGTCTTATTATTGACTTTAAGATAAGTTTTGCTTCTCATGAAATGGCCTTTCTATCTTATTTATTAAACATTTCATACACTGTTGTCTCCATAAATCTAACACTTATTTTGTAGATCTTACTCATTTTGTTCTTACAAAACTATCAAATTAAAAATGAATTTTAAAGTTTTTATTTATTTATTTGACAGAGTTCACAAGTAGGCAGAGAGGCAGGCAGAGAGAGAGGGGAAGCAGGCTCCCTGCTGAGCAGAGAGCCTGATGCGGGGCTGGATCCCAGGACCCTGAGATCATGACTCAAGCCAAAAGCAGAGGCTTTAACCCCCTGAGACATCTAGGCGCCCTAAAAATGAATTTTAATTCCTAATATGAATCTGTTCTTAATAATGAGTTATAAAATAAATAACAATTTTCTTGTTCATTAAAACTGTTTTCTCACTGCTCCATCATTTCCTCGCATAAACTTTTTGGTATAAGTTGTGCTCTATATTTTGTAATCTATATTCTCATTGGATTTGAAAAGGCTATGTGTGATCTCCTAACTTTGGGAATCTCATTTGAGAACAACAACAAAAAAAATATTATAGTGGACCAGTCTTAAATTATACAAATAGGAAATTAAGGAAATCTGTGATTAAAAAAAAATATGTTCATAAAAATAATTCTATTCATTGTTTACTTCATGTATGGTAGCTTCTTGCTTGTCAGTTCTAATTAGTGCTTAAGGCCTTGGGCAACCCAGAATGGGTGAACAACAGTAAATAAAAAGCAGCAATAAACTCAGAATTTTGTACTGTAGGCTTACCATTCCAAACTGACATTTCTGTCACTTGATTTAAGTTGAGCAGAAATTGAAACAGACATGTAAGCATTACATATAGATTGGTAGTTGATCAATGTTCAGCTTCAAATTGAGTGAGAGTCTGGCCTGGTATCCTCCAATCATTGAATGGAAGGGAAAAGAAAAAAAGTTTTTTTGAAAGGTGGAGGGAACCTGTATTTGAGTCACTTTTGCAACTCATGCCAATTCTTATGCATTCTATATGTTTGTTTTGAGTTCTAATTTTTACTTCTTTAGTAAACCAAATAAGGTTTATTCTTAGCACTAAGGCACATAAAACCTAGGCAAGTTCTAATTTTCAGTTACTCGCCATTTTCAAAGTGACTGATTTCTCTGTCAAATCCATTTTTATTATAAAATGTGGGGAAGCTCTTCTGTATGTCTGATCTCTTGTGAAACCATGGCTAAAGAATTAGAAATTGTATGGCTACACTGACAGTGCACATTATAAAATGGTATAATAAGGTTGGAGAGTACTTGGCAGAATTAGATTTTAATCCCATTATTAAAAACTTTAAAACAAATCAAGTCTTTTTAAGTAGATAGCATAGTGTAGTGCTTAAGTGAATGGAATTTAGAAACAGACTGCCTGGTCACATACTATCTTTATCTTGTACCTTTCAGCAAGGTACTCTCCTTCCAAGAATGAGGAAAAAAGGCTGTCCAAACTACTGCAGATAACAGCATACAGATGGCTAGACTTGATGGAGGAAGGGAAAAATTTACTCTTTTTAAAATATTATTTATTTATTATTTGAGAGAGAGAGAGAGTGAGATAGAGAGAATGAGTGGGAGAAGGGGCAGAGGGAGAAGCAGACTCCCCATGGAGCAGGGAACCCAACGTGGGACTTGATCCCAAGACCCTGGGATCACAACCTGAGCCAAAGGGAGACACTTAACTGACTGAACCACACAGGAACCCGAGAAAACTTTACTTTTACGTTAACTCTATGATTAAAATGGGGAAAAATTTATCATGTGATAAAATGGGAAAATGTATGTAAATGTAAAGTGAGTGTGGGGATAGAAGCTAGGCAGTCCTGCCTTTTATCTTGTGGGGTGATTTGAATATCCTCGTAAGAGTGGAATCATCATTTCTTATATGGTAGAGATCTCTATTTACTGATTTTTGTGTTTAATAATGATTTTTTATACAAAGAACCCACCTACAGAAATAAACTCATGAAGAGACCAGCCAAACAAATAAGCCGAATAAGAGAAGCAGAATTTCTAGTTGTAGAAAGCTATTATGCAACTTCCACTTAACCAGCTCAGAAAATTCATTCCTATGTAGGACTTAAGAAACAAAACAGATGAACACAGAGGAAGGAAAGGGAAAATAAGATGAAATCAGAGAGGGAGACAAACCATAAGAGACTCTTAACTATAGGAAACAAACTGAGGGGTGTTAGAGGGGAAGTGAGTAGGGGAATGGGGTAACTGGGTAATGGACATTAAGGTTATATTTTCTCCCAGTCTTTTCATAGGGATCCAATTAAATATATGTTGAACTATTGAAATTGACTTGGAGGGTGCCCGGATGGCTCAGGTGGTTAAGTGGCTGCCTTTGGCTCAGGTCATGAACTCAAAGTCATGGGATCAAGTCCTACGTTGGGCTCCCCACTCGGCTTTCCTTTGCATTTATTTCTTGACTGCAGTTTCCCATGTTTTTCACTTACTATAGTCATCTACCTCTCTAAATCCTTAAGCATGTTGACATAGGTGGCTTATGGTCCTTTCTGTTAACTTCGATATCTAAGTAATATCGACATAATTATTGTTTTCTTGTTTATTAATCTGATTTTTCTTCATTCTTTATGAAATATCTAGTGACTATGATTATATACTCAAGATTGTGGGTAACACAGAGTAGATTGTGGATTCTATTGCCTTCCTCTGAAAGAGGACAACTTTTGTTGTAGTATACCGCTAAATTACTGGGTAATCACATTGAACTTTAGGACATTCGATTTTATTTTTTATTTATTTATTTTTTTAAAAAGATTTCATTTATTTATTTGAGAGAGATTTATTGAGAGAGATCACAAGCAGGCAGAGAGAGCGGAGGAAGCAGGCTCCCTGCTGAGCAGAGAGCCCGATGCAGGGCTCGATCCCAGGACTCTGAGTTCATGACCTGAGCCAAAGGCAGTGGCTTAACCCGCTGAGCCACCCAGGTGCCCTGGACATTTGATTTTAAACTTAAGGCTGCCTTGGTAGGCCAGAGTTCCTAGCATGAATTGCTTTGTTTTGCAACATAATGATTGTTAAGAAGGTGTAACCTTTCTCAAGTTTCAGTGGAAAACTCAAGGTATGTAACAAGCCCTTCTAATTTAGTGGGGCTCAAAATTTTAATTCTGTGTCCCCTGAAATAGACTGTAGTTGAAATTTGGTTCCGTTCTTTCAGTCTTTCAGTTGATGCTTTCCTCTGAGCTTCTTAGAGTCTCTCCCATACAACTGTAGTTAAAAGTCAGCCAAGGATTTAAGGATTTAATTGATAAAGGTCTGGGGGATCCCCTTCTATTTTTCTTGCCCCTTTCTACTATTTCTTCCCTCAATTTCCAGCTGCTTTGATTGGTCCAGCATCCATCACATTATAACTTAAACTGATAAGGCTGTGACTTCCTGCTTGACTTACATAGTTGCCTTCCACTGTAAAAAGAGGTCACTACCTTCAGGGGAAAAGATAATGCATGTTTATTTCAACAAATGCATTTCTCTTCATTCAAGGATTGTACCGTCTCTGGTTTTAGCTTTATTTTATTTGCTCTATAGTACTTTTAAGTACATTTACATGTTTAAAATTCAAATGTAAAACTTTGTCAAGACTTTTAAATTGTCATACAAGGGAAGGCTAGACGTATTCAAACAACTTTGCCATTATAAGAATTCTAACATCATTTAATTTATTTTTACAAATTAGAATAAATGAATTAAATTTATGTGTAATACATTACAATATAAGACTATAGTTGAAGTGGTACGTATAGTAAGTCCTGAAGCTCAAACTAGTTATTTTAATGTCAGCATTTACTAAAAAAAATAGTTAAAAATGAAAAATCCAGGACAAATATAACCCACTCAGACAAACTAAGAGGTACATTTATATTAATTATAAAAGAGTTACAATTGCATTATAGTTAAGTCTTAGAAAGTCTGTCTTTATTTGAATGATTTTTTTGAAGGCTGGTCACGAATTCAAGCTTATCCGTATTTCTGCTATACCTTGACTGCTTCTAGATACATAGAAGCACAATGTTGTTTGAAAGGAAAAAAATATATAAAAATGAATTCACTTACTGTATCACCAAAACCTGCTGTAACTCAGACAAATTGTGAGATGGTTGCTTAGAAGAGTTGTCAATGGAAATAGAACAGAACAATTATACACAATAAGTAAAAGCCCATATCCTTGGCTTTTAGCATAATGGTCTAAACAAGTGTAATAATTAACCAGAAAAAGATCTGCTGTGGACTATCTGTGGACTGCACTGAATTTGGATTCTTACTATATACAAAAGAAGTTAGATAACTGTAAACAAAATAAAAATCCTAATTTAAAGAATCATTGTGTCCCCAGATTCTTCAAGTGGTATGCATTAAATATGAACAGTTTTTTCAAGTTAATCACATCTCAGTAAAGTGGTTTAAAAAAAAGAATCCTTGTGAATTACTGTGAAATAGTTCAACTATTTGCACATTGTGAATCATTTGCCTATCACATGAACTGCACATTCTATACCATTATTACAAAAGGCAGTGTTGGAACACATTCTATGGCTGTGCAGAAAGCAGCAATTGCACAAACATCCAACAGAAAGTTTCTGAAATAACTGGAGAAATGTTTATGCAAATTTGAATTATATTAATATTGCTTCTGTGAGATTCTAACAGATGCAAAGTTTTAGTCAAGCTATTGAAGTAGTTAGATGATAGTTAGCTAGGTAGATGGATAGATGTAGAATTCTTTGCTGTTATTGAATACACCATATTTTATGGTCTGTGGCCATTATAAAATGCATGATCACGCATTCATGCCCTCAAATACTCAAGCAAAACAAAATCTATTTTATTATAACATTCTTAGACACATCTAAATTGAAAGGCAAGTTGGTGCTATGTTATCATTAATAATTCCGTTAGAGTAAGTATTCCTTTTTAAAAATAAGTTGGTGGTGATATGATTAAAGATATGGAATCTAGAATTCAAGTTGTTTATACTTTTTAAAGCATTCAGCTTTACATTTACTTCCTAGTACTATTTGGCAAGATGTTTTGGATATTAATTTAATTAGTAAGATGATGAAGAAGTAAACATTTAATGAACATAATGTCTTTGAAATTATTAGAGTTTAAAACATTCTCTGAGGCTGCACAAAGTTTTGATATTTATAAAAAAATATAAATCACTTTTAATACCAATTTTTCCAACTAAAAAACTACCAGGAAAGAAAGGAGGATGATTTTTTTTTTAAAGATTGTTTATTTATTTATTTGACAGAGATTGAAATCACAAATAAGCAGAAGTAAGCAGAGAAGCAGGCAGAGAGAGAGGGAGGAGCAGGCTCCCTGCTGAGCTGAGAACCGATGTGAAGCTCCATTCCAGGACCTTGGGATCATGACCTGAGCCGAAGGCAGAGGGTTAACCCACTGAGCAGCCTGTGCACCCCAAAAGGAGGGTGATTTATTTGTGAATTTCATAATCAGTGCATCTCATAATTTGTCTCAAAACTGTATGTAAATTAATATTTTTTCTACATAGTTGCATTCAGAGATACAACAAAATCTTAAGCCAAACCAAACCAAACAAACAAAAAGTATGATCTGCTGAAGAGTATAATGGCCACTCCAGTGTAATAGAAACAAAAGTAGAGGACCATAACGGGAATAGTGACTCCACTAGACATTCTAAAGCCATTGAAGAGATAATAGGAGAATATTACTTTAAAACTTTAATATAGCAAATACTTAAATTTGAATGAAACTGATAAATAACTAGAAAAATACAGCCCGTCAAAAATGATCAAGAAGAATTAGCAATTCTAAATATCTATTATAGCTCAACCTCAACCACAGCTGCACTGCCAGAATTTGTATGTTGTAAGACTTTTGGAAATCTAGTGTCTTAGGTTTGACAGCGAATGAAAAGATTGTTCCAGAGAAAGGCTAGAGTGAGGGGACCAGATGCTCTAGTGGCAAAAGGTCCTGAGCCAAGCTCTGCCTCCATTTCTATTGTGAACATTATCAACACATCAAGGGAATAAGGAAAAACAAAAAGGACTGCGAAGCTTTAATCATCAGGACAGTGACACAAGGAGTATTGTGTGATTAGAACAATCTGTGCTCCTGACGTGTGTGCAGGCAGAGAGTACGCGGAGTACATGACCTCCAAAGATGAATGCTTCTCCTAAACATTTAATCCCTGGATGAGTGTATTGAGCCACAACAAGGATCTGGTTGTTTTCAGCCCAGAAACTTTAGAGGAGGCCCAGTTTTCTGGGCACTCCTTCTTTGCTTTTCAACTAGTCTCATCCAGGGAGGCATGTGTTTATTAAATCTTACCTAGCCAGGAATTATGAAGTCCCATGGTGTCTCTTGAAGCTTAAGACTTATAGAAGGGGTGTCTGGGTGGTTCAATCTGTTAAGTGTCTGCCTTTAGCTCAGATCATGATCCTGGGGTCCTGGGATCAAGCCCCACATCAGGCTCTCTGCTCAGCAGGGAACCTGCTTCTCCCTCTCCCTCTGCCTGCCACACCCCTCTCCCCCTGCTTGTGCTCTCTCTCTCTGTCAAATAAATAAAATCTTAAAAAAAAAAAAAAAACCTGATAGAAGAAGACTTGGAAGCAAGTTGTTAATTTCCACCAATTTCAGCTTTTGGCAAAGTAGCAGCTACAGATCGCCTTTCCCCCAGCTACATGAAAGGTAGCTGTGTACATGTTTCTGGAGCAGCTTGAACATAGCTTATAGGAGCACAGGTGGGCAAAAAGGAGGACTCTATCCTCTAAATACTGAGCATCTGTTTTCTGATCACTGATTGCCATTTCTCATCACAGCCTTCTTTGTGGACATAATAAGTTCTCATATCTTTAGGATAATCTACCAATGAGTGGAAAGTACCCATCATGTTTTCCACCTCATTATAGTATTTTACATAATCCCCAGCAATGGGGGAGTTTTCCATTTGCATCACATCTTAGCCAATACTTGACACTTTTGTATTTTTATTTTAGTGTAAAGTAGTAATTAGTTGTGGTTTTAATTTGTATTTTTTCTCTTATTAATGATATTGAGTGTATTTGCATATGCTTATTGAATTACATTATAAATTTATTTTCTCTTTTGATAGAAAGATAACTACAAAGTAGAAGAGCATGTTAAAAGTAAAAATTAAAATAAAACTAAAAAGGAATAAAATAAAATTAGAAAGAGAACTAGCCCTGATTATTATGCCCTGCACACTGAAGAATAGGAGTAGTTCCAGTCTTGGGTCATGAGACTAGAGTATAAAATAAATTATATTTCAAATCATATTTATATTGTTGTTTCACTAGGCACCAACTCTGTGTTTGTCACCTAATCCTTAAAATAACACTGTAAGGTAATTATTGTACCAAGTCTTGCTAGGGTGTTTGTAGACATCTATGTGTTAAGAGGTTGGGGGAGGGACAGTATATAATCCCCTTCCTGGGAAGGCTCTTTGAGATTAGAGAATGAATCTACAGTTGACGCAGTTTACACAGTTCAATTCAGAGTAGTTTACGGGGGCACGGATCAGATGGACAATGATTGAGCCGCGCATTTATTTATTCTCTGCAAAATCTGGACCTCAGTTCACAGATTTTACAGAGCAAGAGGATCTCACTGTAGTGAGATCAAAAGATTCACAGGTACCTCAAAAAGCTTGCATGCACCTAATTGACAGCTAACCTTTAATTGGGTACTGTGTCCCTACCTGTGCATCAGGAAGGGGAAATACTATGTTTGCTATCTCTAACAGATTTATGGGAGGCCCAAACATTCCTCCCTCATTCTGGCCTTGGTAGGCATTTCTGAAGTACGTATATTAATCTCCAAGAGGCCTGGAACACATGGACCCAAGAGAGGTCTTCTAGTAAACCTGAACAAGATGGAGGGCTAAAGGTAAGAGTCAGTATTGTCAGCGATCCTACACTTATAATTGCATGACCAATGTAACCAAGATTTAACATGCCTAGAACTGGTGTTTTAGTTATTATTATATAATTAATTATAATATTAATTAACATTATGGAAATGTATGTATAGCTTATCAGTTTGAATATGTTGGGTAATTTCAGTTTTAAACCAGCTAGCTCAATATTTATTTTTCTACTATAACATTTGATAAATAAAACTTTGTAGAAGGAAAGGAACTATTTCCTCTTTGGGCATAAACTTATTCATGATAATGTCATTTTGGGAGCAGATTAACTTATATGAGATATGGGTACTTCAAGGCTGCAGGCTAGGAAGAACTAAACTGAGTCACGTGATTGACACCATTAATAATTTCATGTTTTCCTATACAGACTATCATAACACTACTTGATGCTGCATGCCTTCCTTCCTTTACAGTGCCCTTTTCAGAAAAAAATCAGTTGAGTTCAAAGCCCAGTACTAATCAGAACAATTTCCTATAGCATTTGTTGGCTGGAGATTCAATACTACATTTTCAAAAAGGGTTTCCAGGCTCAAGTGAAGAAGTACAATAATAAACCTACATTCAGATTTTACAGATAAAGATATATGTCAATGCTTTTGATATAAAGTATATCATTTATAAAATAATTATGTTTTTAAAAATTGATGGTATATACTGATGATACCATAGTGTGTATTAACATAATTAATATGAATATACATACTTTGGGTGGATATATACAGAAAATATTCATGGAGATCATATTCTTTTTTTATTATCTTTTTAAAAATTAAATTTATTTATTTATTTTTAATAAACATATAATGCATTTTTATCCCGAGGGGTACAGGTCTGTGAATCGCCAGATTCACACATATCACAGCACTCATCATAGCACATACCCTCCCCAATGTCCATATCCCCACCACCCTCTCTCATCCCCCCTCCCCCAGCAATCCTCAGTCTGTTTTTTGAGATTGAGTCTTTTATGGTCTCCCTCCCAATCCCACTTTCTTTCATTTTATCTTTTCCTACCCCCCAACTCCCCACATTGCATCTACACTTCTTCATATCAGGGAGATCATATGATAGTTATCTTCCTCTGATTGACTTATTTCACTAAGCATAATACCCTCTAGTTCCATCTACGTTGTCGCAAATGGCAAGATTTCATTTCTTTTGATGGCTGCATAGTATTCCATTGTGTATATATACCACATCTTCTTTATCCATTCATCTGTTGATGGACATCTAGGTTCTTTCCATAGTTTGGCTATTGTGGACATTGCTGCTATAAACATTCAGGTGCATGTGCCCCTTCAGAGCACCACATTTGTATACTTAGGATATATACCCAGTAGTGCAATTGCTGGGTCATAGGGTAGTTCTGTTTTCAACATTTTGAGGAACCTCCACACGGTTTTCCAGAGTGGTTGCACCAGCTTACATTTCCCACCAACAGTGTAGGAGGGTTCCCTTTCTCCGCATCCTCGCCAGCATCTTTCATTTCTTGACTTGTTAATTTTAGCCATTCTGACTGGTGTGAGGTGGTATCCCATTGTGGTTTTGATTTGAATTTTCCCTGATGCTGAGTGATGTGGAGCATTTTTTCATATGTCTCTTGGCCATCTGGATGTTTTCTGTGCAGAAATGTCTGTTCATGTCTGCCCATTTCTGGATTGGATTATTTGTTCTTTGGGTGTTGAGTTTGCTAAGCTCTTTATAGATTTTGGACACTAGCCCTTGATCTGATATGTCATTTGCAAATATCTTCTCCCATTCTGTCAGTTGTCTTTTTGGTTTTGTTAACTGTTTCCTTTGATGTGCAAAACCTTTTGATCTTGATGAAATCCCAATAGTTCATTTTTGCCCTTGCTTCTGTTGTCTTTGGTGATGTTCCTAGGAAGAAGTTGCTGCAGTTGAGGTCAAAGAGGTTGCTGCCTGTGTTCTCCTCAAGGATTTTGATGGATTCCTTTCTCACATTGAGGTCCTTTTCCATTTTGAGTCTATTTTCGTGGGTGGTGTAAGGAAATGGTCCAATTTCATTTTTCTGCATGTGGCTGTCCAATTTTCCCAGCACCATTTGTTGAAGAGGTTGTCTTTTTTCCATTGGACATTCCTTCCTGCTTTGTCAAAGATTAGTTGACCATAGAGTTGAGGGTCTATTTCTGGGCTCTCTATTCTGTTCCATTGGTCTATGTGTCTGTTTTTGTGCCAGTACCATACTGTTTTGATGATGACAGCCTTGTAATAGAGCTTGAAGTCTGGAATTGTGATGCCACCAACTTTGGCTTTCTTTTTCAATATTCCTTTGGCTATTCGAGGTCTTTTCTGATTCCATATAAAGGATTGTTTATTCTATTTCTTTGAAAAAAAATGGATGGGATTTTGATAGAGATTGCATTAAATGTGTAGATTGCTTTAGGTAGCATAGGCATTTTTACAATATTTGTTCTTCCAATCCAGGAGCATGGAACATTTTTCCATTTTTTTGTGTCTTCCTCAATTTCTTTCAAGAGTACTTAATAGTTTTTTGAGTATAGATTCTTTGCCTCTTTGGTTAGGTTTATTCCTAGGTATCTTAGGGTTTTGGGTGCAATTGTAAATGGGATTGACTCCTTAATTTCTCTTTCTTCTGTCTTGTTGTTGGTGTAAAGAAATACAACTGATTTCTGTGCATTGATTTTATATCCTGACACTTTACTGAATTCCTGTACAAGTTCTAGCAGTTTTGGAGGGGAGTCTTTTGGGTTTTCCACATGTAGTATCATATCATCTGCAAAGAGTGATAGTTCGACTTCTTCTTTGCCGATTTGGATGCCTTTAATCTCCTTTTGTTGTCTGATTGCTGAGGCTAGGACTTCTAGTACTATGTTGAATAGCAGTGGTGATAACGGACATCCTTGCTGTGTTCCTGCCCTTAGCAGAAAAGCTTTCAGTTTTTCTCCATTGGGAATGATATTTGCAGTGGGTTTTTCATAGATGGCTTTGATAATATTGAGGTATGTGCCCTCTATCCTTATACTTTGAAGAGTTTTGATCAGGAAGGGATGCTGCACTTTGTCAAATGCTTTTTCAGCATCTATTGAGAATATCATATGGTTCTTATTCTTTCTTTTATTAATGTATTGTATCACATTGATTGATTTGCAAATGTTGAACCAACCTTGCAGCCCTGGAATAAATCCCACTTGGTCGTGGTGAATAATCCTTTTAATGTGCTGTTGGATCCTATTGGGGAGTATTTTGTTGAGAATTTTCGCATCTGTGTTCATCAAGGATATTGGCCTATAATTCTCTTTTTTGATGGGATTTTTGTCTGGTTTTGGGATCAAGGTGATGCTGGCCTCATAAAATGAGTTTGGAAGTTTTCCTTCCATTTATATTTTTGGAACAGTTTAAGGAGAATAGGAATTAATTCTTCTTTAAATGTTTGGTAGAATTCCCCCGGAAGCCATCCGGCCCTGGACTTTCATTTGTTTGGAGATTTTTTTTTTTTTTTTTAGATTTTATTTATTTATTTATTTGAGGCAGAGATCACAAGTAGGCAGAGAGGCAGGCAGAGAGAGAGGAGGAAGCAGGCTCCCTGCTGAGGAGAGAGCCTGATGCGGGGCTCAATCCCAGGACACTGGGATCATGACCTGAGCGGAAGGCAGAACTTAACCCACTGAGCCACCCAGGCACTCCTGTTTAGAGATTTTTTTATGACTGTTTCAATCTCCTAACTGGTTATGGGTCTGTTCCGGCTTTCTATTTCTTCCTGGTTCAGCTGTGTAGTTTATATGTCTCTAGGAATGCATCCATTTCTTCCAGATTGTTGAATTTGTTGGTGTAGTTTTGCTCATAGTATGTTCTTATAATTGTTTGTATTTCCTTGGTGTTGGTTGAGATCTCTCCTCTTTCATTCATGTTTTTATTTATTTGGGTCCTTTCTCTTTTCTTTTTGATAAGTCTGGCCAGGAGTTTGTCAATCTTATTAATTCTTTCAAAGAACCAGCTCCTAGTTTCATTGATTTGCTCTATTGTTTTTTTAGTTTCTATTTCATTCATTTCTGCTCTGATCTTTATGATTATTCTTCTCCTGCTGGGTTTAGGCTTTCTTTGTTGTTCTTTCTCCAGCTCCTTTAAGTGTAGGGTTAGGTTGTGTATTTGAGACCTTTCTTATTTCTTGAGAAAGGCTTGTACTGCTATATATTTTCCTCTCAGGACTGCCTTTGTTGTGTCCCACAGATTTTGAACCGTTGTGTTTTCATTATCATTTGTTTCTATGAATTTTTTCAATTCTTCTTTAATTTCCTGGTTGACCCATTCATTTTTTAGAAGGATACTGTTTAGTCTCCATGTATTCGGGTTCTTTCCAAATTTCCTCTTGTGATTGAGTTCTAGCTTCAGAGCATTGTGGTCTGAAAATATGCAGGGAATGATCCCAATCTTTTGATACTGGTTGAGACCTGATTTATGTCCCAGGATGTGATCTATTCTGGAGAATGTTCCATGTGCACTAGAGAAGAATGTGTATTCTGTTGCTTTGGGATGGAATGTTCTGAATATATCTGTGATGTCCATCTGGTCCAGTGTGTCATTTAAGGCCTTTATTTCCTTGTTGATCTTTTTCTTAGATGATCTGTCCATTTCAGTGAGGGGAGTGTTAAAGTCCCCTACTATTATTGTATTCTTGTCAATGTATTTCTTTAATTTTGTTATTAATTGGTTTATAGTTGACTGCTCCCATGTTAGGGGCATAGATATTTTAAATTGTTAGGTCTTCTTGTTGGACAGACCCTTTGAGTATGATATAGTGTCCTTCCTCATCTCTTATTATAGTCTTTGGCTTAAAATCCAAAGGATCTGATATAAGGATTGCCACCCCAGCTTTCTTCTGATGTCCATTAGCATGGTACATAGTTTTCCACCCCCTCACTTTAAATCTGGAGGTGTCTTTGGGTCTAAAATGAGTTTCTTGTAGGCAGTATATTGATGTTTTTTTTTTTTTTTTATCCATTCTGATACCCTGTGTCTTTTGATTGGTGCATTTAGCCCATTAACATTCAGGGTAACTATTGAGAGATATGAATTTAGTGCCATTGTATTGCCTGTAAGGTGACTGCTACTGTATATTGTCTCTATTCCTTTCTGATCTACTACTTTTAGGCTCTCTCCTTGCTTAGAGGACCCCTTTCAATATTTCCTGTAAAGCTGGTTTGGTTTTGCAAATTCTTTCAGTTTTTGTTTGTCCTGAAAGCTTTTTATCTCTCTTTCTATTTTTAATTATAGCCTAGCTGGATATAGTATTCTTTTTTTTTTTTTAAGATTTTATTTATTTATTTGACAGGTAGAGGTCACAAGTAGGCAGAGAAGCAGGCAGAGAGAGA
This sequence comes from Neogale vison, assembly GCF_020171115.1. Classification (NCBI taxonomy): domain Eukaryota; kingdom Metazoa; phylum Chordata; class Mammalia; order Carnivora; family Mustelidae; genus Neogale; species Neogale vison. The sequence goes on from NC_058102.1 coordinate 91,555,537, forward strand.
GGAGGAAGCAGGCTCCCTACTGAGCAGAGAGCCCAATACAGGGCTAGATCCCAGGACCCTGGGATCATGACCTGAGCCGAAGGCAGAGGCTTTAACCCACTGCGCCACCCAGGCGCCCCTGGATATAGTATTCTTGGCTGCATGTTTTTCTCGTTTAGTGTTCTGAATATATGATGCCAGTTCTTTCTGGCCTGCCAGGTCTCTGTGGATAGGTCCGCTGCCAGTCTAATGTTTTTACCCTTGTATGTTACGGACTTCTTTTCCCGGGCTGCTTTTATGATTTTCTCTTTGTCACTAAGACTTGTAAATTTTACTATCAGGTGACGAGGTATGGACCTATTTTTATTGATTTTGAGGGGTGTTTTTAGCATCTCCTGGGTTTTGATGTTTGTTCACTTTGCCATATTAGGTAAATTCTCTACAATAATGCTCTCCAGTATACCTTCTGCTCACCTCTCTCTTTCTTCTTCTTCTGGAATCCCAATTATTCTAATGTTGTCTTGTCTTATGGTGTCACTTATCTCTGGAATTCTCTCCTCGTGGTCCAGTATTTGTTTGTCTCTCTTTTGCTCAGCTTCTTTATTCTCTGTCATTTGGTCTTCTATGTCACTAATTCTTTCTTCTGCCTCATTTATCCTAGCAGTAAGAGCCTCCATTTTTATTGCACCTCATTAATAGCCTTTTTTAATTTCAATTTGGTTAAATTTTAGTTCTTTTATTTCTCCAGAAAGGGCTTTTATCTCTCCGGAGGGGGTTTCTCTATTATCTTCTATGCCATTTTCAAGCCCAGCTAGAGCCTTGAGAATCATCATTCTGAACGCTACATTTGTCATATTAGCAATGTCTGTATTGATTAGGTCCCCAGCCTTTGGTACTGCCCCTTGTTCTTGTTTTTGTGGTGGGATTTTCAGCCTTGTCATTTTGTACAGATATTATTTGCTTTCTCCTCCTCTGGAATTCCACTCTTCTCCTTGGTGAGTGAAGTTGGTCTTGTCTGGGTTTCTTGTGATCTTCTGGGGGAGGGGCCTGTTGTAGTGATTCTCAAGTGTCTTTGCCCCAGGTAGAATTGCAATGCCCTTACCAGGGGCCAGGCTAAGTAATCCGCTCGGGTTTGCTTTCAGGAGCTTTTGTTCCCTGAGAGCTTTCCGTAGAGTTCCGGAGGACAGGAATGAAGATGGCGGCCTCCCAATCTCTGGCCTGGAGGAGCCAATGGCTTGGAGCCCCACTCCTCAGTGTGCCCTCAGAGAGAAGCACCCAACTGCCCCCATCTCCCTGGCCTCTGGTCGCGCTTGTAGGAAAGCGCTCAATCGGTGGCACTTGGAGAAAAGTGCCCAGTTGATTCCATCTCCGTGGCCTCCGGCCATGCTTGGAGCTCACTCAGCCTGCAACCGATTAAAGGTAACCCTGAGCTAAGAGCTCACTCCTCGGCTTTGTCGCTGTAGCTGGTTTCCCCGCTCTAATACCTGTGAGCTCTGCGACACTCAGATACCCCCAGTCCTTCTGTGACCCCACAGGATGTGGAGTTATGCTGACCCCATGTGGGCTTCCCCCCGGTTTAGCCTCTAGAGTGATGTCCCTCAGCGGAACAGACTTTTAAAAGCCCTGATTTAGTGGGGTGCCTGGGTGGCTCAGTGGGTTAAGCCGCTGCCTTCAGCTCAGGTCATGATCTCAGGGTCCTGGGATCGAGTCCCGCATCGGGCTCTCTGCTCAGCAGGGAGCCTGCTTCCCTCTCTCTCTCTCTCTCTCTCTGCCTGCCTCTCCATCTACTTGTGATCTCTCTCTGTCAAATAAATAAATAAAATCTTTAAAAAAAAAAGAAAAAAAGCCCTGATTTTGTACGGAGCCAGCCCCTCTCCCTGCGGTCTATCTTCCCATCACTTTGGATTCACTTCTCCGCGGGTGCTACCTTTCAGAAAGTGATCGATTTTCTGTTTCTAGAATTGTTGCTCTTCTTCTCTTCGTTTTCCCATTGGATTTGTAGGTGTTTGCAATGGTTAGATAAGCTATGTAGCTGATCTGCTACCTGATGTCATCTCAGCCTGCTACTTCTCCGCCATCTTGACTCCCCTCTATTTTCTTTTCTTTTCTTTCTTTTTTTTTTTAAGATTTTATTTCTTTATTTGTCAGAGAGAGAAAGAGATACAGAGCACAAGCTTGGGGAAAGGCAGACAGAGTGAGAGATAGAGAAGCAGGCTCTGTAATGAGCAAGAAGCCCAATGCAGGACTTGATCTCAGGACCTTGCAATCACAACCTGAGCCAAAGACAGTTGTTTAACAGACTGAGCCACCCACGTGTCCCCATATTATTTTCAATATAGTAAAGAAGCATCATCAGGTTTATAAATATTCAAAATTATTTTTAAAGTTACTGCTAATTTTTTACAAAATTTGTGTCCCCTCTTTCTTTATGAAACCACTCCATAAATTCTCTTCCCAATTCCACCTTACTTCCTACTTAACTAAAGCATATTAATATGTAACTTTTTTAAAATTTAGTACCTTCCTTTAAAAAAAAGACTCTTTTAGAGTACTTTTAGGTTTTCAACAAATCTGAGGAAGGTACAGAGATTTCCCATGAACCTCCTGCCCCCACATAGGCATACCTTCTCCATAACCAATATCCCCCACCACAGTGGTACATTCGTAAAGCTACATGGACACATCACAATCATCCAAAGTCCATAGTTTACATTATAGTTCACTCATGGTGTTGTACATTCTGTGGGTTTACACAAATGAATAATGACATAGATCTACCATTATAGAATCATACAGAGTATTTCCTGCCCTAAAAATCCTTTCTGCTTTGCCTCTTCATTCCCCCTCCCCAGGAGCCTACCTTTTAAAATGTTTCATTATTTTCAGAGCCTAGAATGTCCGAGTTATCAACAGTACAACTACTATTTATTAGCTAGTAACTTGCCTCAGACTATATGTTCAGTAAATTACATGTTTTACAATATCCCTGTGAGGCTGGTTATTAGTATCATCATCATCATCATCATTATCACTTAAATTTTAAGTATGAGAAAACTGAGCTGTGTGAACATTTTTTTATAACATTCACAAAACCAAATAGCTTAAAAACAACTGAGCCAAGTATTGAATTAATTCTCTCAACTCCAATGTTAAGCTTTTAGCTACTACACCTACTTCTTTGCCAAAAGACATTAGAAACATTTATTTTGTCTAGACAGTTGGGAAACTCTGATGCCATAGTAGCAAAGTTATCCAACTCTAACTTTAGAAGACATAAGAGATTTGTTAATTTATAACTTTTTAAAAAAATTATTATTTTTTTAAATTTCTTTTCAGCGTAACACTATTCATTGTTTTTGCACCACACCCAGTGCTCCATGCAATACGTGCCCTCCCCAATACCCACCACCTGCTTCCACCAACCTCCCACCCCCGGCCCCTTCAGACCCCTCAGATTGTTTTTCAGAGCCCATAGTCTCTCCTGGTTCAACTTCCCTTCCAATTTCCCTCAGCTCCCTTCTCCTCTCCATCTCCCCATGTCCTCCATGTTATTTGTTATGCTCCACAAATAAGTGAAAGCATATGATAATTGACTCTCTGTGCTTGACTTATTTCACTCAGCAGAATCTCTTCCAGTCCCGTCCATGTTGCTAAAAAAGTTGGGTATTTATTCTTTCTGATGGAGGCATAATACTCCATAGTGTATATGGACCACAGCTTTTTTTTTTAAGATTTTATTTATTTATTTGACAGAGAGATCACAAGTAGGCAGAGAGAGAGAGAGGAGGAAGCAGGCTCCCTGCCGAGCAGACCCTGAGACCACGATTCGAGCTGAAGGCAGAGGCTTAACCCACTGAGCCACCCAGGCACTCCAGTTAATAACTCTTTACCTACCAGGAGTACCCTATCTTCGTGGAAGTCTGTCATATTAGTTTTTCATGGAATATTTCTCACTCACACTAGCTAATCAAGCATATATTCACCAAATACTGCGAAGTTACATTTATGAAAAGTACCTTTCAGGGCACCTGATTGGCTCAATTGAGTGTCTGATTCTTTTTTTTTTTTTTTTAATTTAAAGATTTTATTTATTTATTTGACAGAGAGAGGGATCACAAGTAGGCAGAGAGGCAGGCAGAGAGAGAGAGGAGGAAGCAGGCTCCCTGCTGAGCAGAGAGCCCGATGTGGGACTCGATCCCAGCACCCTGAGATCATGACCTGAGCCAAAGGCAGCGGCTTAACCCAGTGAGCCACCCAGGCACCCGGGTGTCTGATTCTTGATTTCAATTCAGGTCATGATCTCAGGGCCATCAGGCTCTGCACTCAGCAGGGAGTCTTCTTGAGATTCTCTCCCTCTCCCTCTGCTCTTTCCCTCCTCCACTTACACAGACACTCTCCTTCTCTCTCTCTCTCTCTCAAATAAATAAATACATAATTTTAAAAAGTAAAGTACCTTTCAGAGCCTTTCCATCTAGTTTTTGTTTTCTAATAGGTTTTATTTTTTAAAAATATATTGACTGGACAGGGTTGGGAGAACAACCTACAGAATGGAGTTACTGGCCTTTCTGTCCTGTTTTTAAGAAAATAGAAAATTCAATTAACATAACTTAGGCAGGAACACATGTTCTTTTTAAAGCTATGTTATAAGAAAGTATTAATAAAATTCTCAAGCTGACTCAATTTCATATATCTTGTAGGTTGTCGTGAAGTTTATAGATTTAACATTGTTCTAGCAACAAATTAGACATTTCATTTCTTTTATTATTGCCAGAAAATATTAAGAGGAAAATGCAAAGAAACATCAGTGCTGTAACAGTATGATTATAAAGAATCAGATTAAAAAAACAAACAAAGACACAGAACAATTGATAAGTTTACATGAAGTCTGTGGGATAGAAGTATGATATAAAAGAGAATACTTTTAATATGCATTATGCATACTATAAAATGACTTATTAAAGATATGATAGAAATAACTTTCCATAAATTACCTACAGATAGCTTGAAAATGTTTTTTTATCAACCAAAGGGACACTTTTAAGAATGAAAAGGGACACTATTAAAAATTACACTGGGGTAACAGTCATATCGTGAGACTGACCCTGAGTTAACCTGGACCTTTGATCATCCTACTTGAAAAGAAAGATGTCTACGTCTCTCATGTAGTTGGAGGTCTCCATCTGGAGTCTTTTCTGTGTTTCAGTTATAAACTCTCTGAAGTACACACACTAGGGATCTTTATATATCTGTAAATGTATTTTCACTGTAATCCATACATTGTAATGTAAGTCTTCTAAGAATTCCCAACATAATTCCAAAATTAGATCTTAGGCTCTTCATTATAAGTTACAGAGAAAAACAGCTATTACATGCTCCATACAAAATCCCATGTGTTACTATAGGAGGGGAGGAGAACTAATTTACCATTTATATGTCTATTGTTGGGGTGACTCAGACAAAGCTTTTATGCATTTGTACTAAAGACACCTAAATAATATGCACTTGAAAGATTATTTATAGAAGTAAAAAAAAAAAAAAATCAAGTCAGTAGTGTCAAGTGTCTTTGATAAATTGTTAACAAGGACCTAAAATTTCGGAGTAAAAAAGTACCTTAAAGAAATTCAGCTTAGGGTGCCTGGGTGGCTCAGTGGGTTAAGCATCTGCCTTTGGCTCAGGTCATGATCTAGGGTCCTGGGATTGAGTCCCACATCGGGCTCTCTGGTTGGCAAGGAGCCTGCTTCCTCCTCTCTCTCTCTCTCTCTCTCTGCCTACTTTTGATCTCTCTCTGTCAAATAAAAAAAACTTAAAAAAAATAAATTCAGCTTAATACTTTTAATTTTATAATTAAACAAACTGAAGTTTTAATCAGTTAAGTGATTTACCAAAATGAAACAAAAAAATTGGTAAGGAGATTACTGATCTTGACAGGGCACATTCAGTGCTCTTTCCACTACAAAAGACCTTTCCCAATAAAGTGTCAGGGCTATAGTCTTAATTTGCTTTTATCCTATTTCATCAGGGAAAGTATTAAATATCCAAGGATCTAAATATTCCATACTCTGTATTTTGTTAATCCCCTTTATGCCCTTCTTTGTAAATAAAGTGTATCTGCTCACTATAATCAAAATAGAATTTCCTTCCAGTCTTAAGGTCTCCATAAGTAGAAGGGGTTTGCTCTTAAAATTCTACAACAAGGTGACAATATTGGTCTGTTTCCAGAATGAATAATTCCACAAAATATAATGATAGAATACAGAGTACAACACACAGCAGAATTAAAGGTTAAAGTTCAAGTGCTATAATTTCAAGCGATTGATCAATGGTAATTTTTGGCACCTCTGGGTTAGTTCACCGGCATATGGCAAACAAGCGAGTTAGGTTAAGTATGAATGATTAATATCAAAGTAACTCAATTACATCGAAAAAAGTAACTCAATTATTTTAATTTTCATATATTTACTAAGCCAATATTTTCTTTTTTATCCCCATGGTTGGTCTATACTTCTAATCCACCCATTCATTTGTTTGTTTTTGGAAAAAGATAATGCCTCTAATTAGAACAGAACTAAGCGAAGAGGAAGAAGCAGCTTTAATTAGGACAGAACTAGACAAAGAACTATCTTTAAATGAACCACTTGCCAAAAAAAGATCAGATTTCATCTTTCTAAAGGTACGATTAACCATCAAATAATACTACCTCATATTAATAAGAGGATAGCAAAAACACTATCTGTTGATCACTTTTCAGTTCTCAAAAACAAGTATGTTGTGCTTTTACCTGCCACTTTCAAATATTATAAACTAATCAATTAAAATATGTAAATATTCTTCAGTTCAAGTGTCATAGTCTTTTGCATGTAAAAGACCACATTTATACTACTTACATGTATAATATAATGGAATACAAGTTAAAATGATTTATCTAATATTCAAAAAGTGATTTTAGAGTATTTTGAAGATGATTTCCTCAGAGCTATATAAAAATTGTCAGTTATATTGTTTTTTGATATATTTTCCATGATAGTTCAGCAGTGTTAGATATTATATATTTTATTTCTAACTGTAATTAAATGAAAAAGGTCAGTATGAAAAGTTAAATAGAACTTAAGAAATACAAATAAGGGTTAACAAATGAATTATTTATTTTGAAGTTGAAAATAAAGGCATAAAGCTTTTGTATGTCATCTAACCTGCTCCTATTTATTAAGTCCAAAGTACCTTAGACAGGTTTAATGTAGGTATGAGGGAGTCACCAAACTGCTGCTTTTATTTCATATCCACACTGGAGGCTTCCCTGAAATTTCTAGTGCTTCATTTCTTTTTCTCCCTTTTCGGTTGTTGTTTTTTCCTGGAGATGTCTCTACAGGAGAGTTATTGGCAGGGATAGGGAAGTAGATAAGCCCCTTCCAAACGGAACCTGCAGAAAGCAAAGTCTTTGACCTTCAGAATGTTTTATGATCACAAATCCACTATACTTCAAGGTAAATCTTTTTTTGCACTTGACAGATTTCTAAATTTGTTTAAACAAAGTACATGTTAACAAGTAATCAGAATTCACTCGATCCTTCAGTTAATGAATCCTCTGAATGCATAACCCCTTTATAAAGATTTTGATATTTTAGAGAAAGGGAATAATCAGATATCTTGGCAAGAAATGTTTTCCTGTTTTATATGTTGAAGAATTGTTACCAATACCAATTTATATTCTTTCTTCCTCTTCCTTGACCCTTTACATACAAATATACATATACGCACATACATATCTGTACAACATATAACATGTTTGTGTATCATTTGGTCCCCCCTCCCCATCCCTGCAAGTGACTGGGAGGAATAGAGTATAGATAAAGAAAAACTTACCTCAAAATAACTGAATTTAAAAAAAAAATCTTGTCATCTAAAGTTCAGCTCAAAGAAGAACAATTACAATTGTATACTAGAGGGGTCACTGCTTGTATGTCGATTCCTTCTTCAGTAACTAACTGAATTTGTCTTTCACCATAAATAGCACATATCACATAAAATAGAATAAATAATAAGACATAGAAAGAATAGGTTTGAATATTTACCTTTGAATCATATCATTTTTAAATCAATATCTTCATCTTAAAGTGTTTGTTTTTTCCCTGATCTTTGAAATGATCAGCTAAGAAGCATAGGTGTAATTTCTGTCAGTTGAAAAGGGCCATATATCCTTTCTCCACAATGCCTATCATCTGTATGTCAGAGATCCCAGGACACTTACATTGTGTTGGATCAATTTGGATAATTACATCCTTATATTTAATTTTCAATGTGGACTATAACCTGAGAAAATGAAAATACATAATAAGGGAGGTTTAATTTTTATCACAAAATGTCATGACCAGAGAAGCAAAAGTACCCAAAAAGGACTAAACAAAAACAAAACAAAACAACAAAAACCTGCCTTATTAGGTTTTTGGCAAGTCACTATTTGTTACATAGCTCTCTGATTATTTCAAAAAGAAAGTGGTTAAGAAAAGAAAATTCAGGGGCGCCTGGGTGGCTCAGTGCGTTAAAGCCTCTGCCTTTGGCTCAGATCATGATCCCAGAGTGCTGGGATTGAGCCCTGCATCAGGCTCTCTGCTCAGCAGGGAGCCTGCTTCCTCCTCTCTCTGCCTGCTTCTCTGCCTACATGTGATCTCAGTCTGTCAAATGAATAAATAAAATCTTTAAAAAAAAGAAAGAAAGAAAAAGAAAAGAAAATTAAGAAGTTTTCTATATTGCAGGCCGTTTATGAATTTAGGCCTTAAAGCAAAGAAGGCAGAAGTTGTTGTTTTTGAATAGCCAGTTATAAAAACCAGTAGAAAACTTTCAGAGTAACTGACAAGAAGTATTTAAATCATTTATGTGTGTGTATGAATAGCTGACCCTCTGTAGGTAGGTAGGTAGGTAGATAGATTCACACACAGAGAGAGAAAAAGAGGAGGAGGAGGAGAGAGAGAAATTTAGTTCTCCCAGTGGCACTTGATACATTCTCCATTCATCTGTTTGCCAGAGAATCTTCAAGTGGGTATCTCTAAATCTCTGTTTTAACATCTATTTTCTTAAGTGGTGATGTCTAGTCATTTTAATTCTATCCTGAAGAAGGCAGGTACTATACTTTTATTTTGTTGTATCCTTCTAAATTGTATCAAGTTATATTCTGGCAAACAGACAGCTTGATGCTTTCAAACCTTGGTTTCAGGCATTTTTAGGCAGGGTCATATTTATTCTTTACTTAAGGACTAGAGAGGCCTTACTTCTAAATGCTTTTCTCAGGTTACAATAGAATGCCCCAGGTTCAATGAGGTATCTTCAGTTTCGTTACTTGTGTGTCTGTATTCTTGCAACAATGTAATACCTCCAGAGTAAGAGTTCTTCTCACTGCCCTCCTTAGCTCTTCTCTGCCCTGCCTCACAAGTCTGTTGCAGTGCATGCATAGGCTGGGATCCATGCAGAGTCTTGAAGGTGACCCTGTGCAGTGCTCTAAATCTGCTTCTCTGTGCAACTCCTTCATTACTGATTTTCTTTCTTCCAAATGCCAGTGGAGTCAGCAGCCCCAGCCTCTGTGTATCTTGTAGATAGAGCAGACTCTTTAGGCTCTAATCCCTGTGTCATGGTTTGGGTGGTGACCGCCACAGAATGCAAGGGTGGATATGGCGGTCCCCTCTGAAGTTCCTTTCTCTCTAGCATCACAGCCCAGTGTTGTCCAATGTCTGATAAACAGATGCTTCATATGTGCTTAACTGTTTTTGCTTCTCAGTTATTCAAGGTAGAAGGATACATGACCTGCTACACTCTCAAGGCTCTATTGAAGTTCCTTTTTATTTTTTTTTTTAAGATTTATTTACTTATTTTAGAGAGATAGTAGGGGGAAGGGTATGACGGGGCAGAGAAGGTCTTCAGCAGAATCCACACTCATCATGGAGACCAGCATGGAGCTGGATCTCATGACCCTAAGATCAGGATCCCAGATCTCAGGAAGCCAATATTTGTTCCTTAACTAACTGTGGCACCCAGGAGCCCTGATCCTACCTACTTTTAATGTTTCTTTGCTTTTTTTCAACCTCCTCTAATTTGTCTCTTGAGTAATACCTTGAAAATTATGCATGTGTTCCTATTACTAAAATCTGAAATTTTATAACCATGATTTTCCTAACTACTTTAAAAAAATGCATTACTCCTGATACCTTTCCTATTAAATAAAATATTTAACATGATTTTACTTCTTTCTTTTCCTTTTCACCAATGATGTTTTAGAAGCAAAACTAATGTAGTTCTATATTGATAGATTTTCCTTTAGGGATTTTTTTTTTTTTTTGCATTTGTAGTATCTCACTTTTTGAATGAGATTTAGGTATGATTTTCTTTGTTTTATCTCCATAATCACTCTAATTCCTTTATACTATATTTTCCCATCACTGAATTTACTCTTACATGAGATGTAGTGTGGGAAAACCTGGCTCAAACAGGCATTTCATGAATAATATCTTCTGTTACTGCTGTCATAATCATTGTCATCATGGTTAAATGGCACCACAATCACCAGCAACATCAAAATTTCTCAAGCTGCAAATTGCCTTTTGAATTCATTTACCAATCACAAAGATGATCTAAGTCTTTTGGAAGTAACTGTTCTCTCTTCCTTCCTATCTCTCTCCCTCTCTCTCAGAATGTATTGACAATTAGTTGACTATACAAATAAATAGTAGTAGCAGAGGAATAAACAAGTTCTGTAATATATTTTTTATAAGATTGTGATTCTAAGGACTAAAAATTTGTATGAGATTATCTGATTTATGGCCTACTTTAGAAAATTTAAGAAGCATCAAGTGTCACTATAAAGTCACTATCTAATTCTGTTGCAGAGATAATTCATAGCATCTATAAATCGCCCTGATTAGTTTAAAATAAAAACACAGTCTTCTATTCAAAGAGAAATAGTGCCTCAAATAGGAGGCAATCTTATATACTTATAGTGACTTTGACCAGAACACCAAGGACTTTGAACCTAAATTATCATTAAGAACTTTTCCTGACCCAATTCTCTCAAAAAGAATGGCAGTTATGAGTGTGGAAATGATTTGCCACTGGATTCCAATCTGGTTTTATGTCAAGTACCTGCCTTAATTAATGGGAATAATGATGAGTTTCAAGAAACCTACAATTGGAATGCCAAGCCCTAACTTTCCTGAGTACTCATTCCATGTATAAGCTAGAGGAAAGAGTACATTTTGGATTTGTTATCAGTGACAGGAAGAAAATGAAGACAAAAGTATGTTGATTACCATTTGTCTTTCCATTGTTATTCTATAAAAATTTTCTTATATGTCAAGGATGATTTACTAAGCTCTTCTTCCATATACAGAAGTTTTCTAAGGATACATTTGTGTATCCAACAACAAAACTGCACCCCTCATATAAAATAAGTATGGAAATTCCATAAATAAAGGTTTGAATTAATACTGAAACTGTTTAGAAGTCCAGATCAGTGGTGGAATATATGTGCAGACTTAAAGTTATGAATGCATTTGCATTTTTAAGGGAGCTTAAATCAATTCTCTTTATACATACCTGTTACATTTGGATTTAAGGTTTCTAAAATATGGTGTGAGAAGTGCAGGCCATGTAGCCCTTGTAATACAGGTTGCTGTTCTCATCCTAGTGATGATACAATGAATCATGTTCATAATAAATCATTACAATAGTTTTCTCTGGTGAAATTCAGGTTCACACTTTCCTTTAGTATTTTATTCTTTAAACAAGCTATATATTCATGGGCTGAGAAGCCACTTATGGGGCTGGTGTTTTAGTTCTTCATATGACCCGATAATAGAACATAAACAAATATGGATACCAAGGAAAAGCAGGTTTTTGAATGTGAAAACTTATTACCAAAATCTTTCCTCAAATCGGAAAACTTAAGTTTACACATACAATTCCCATACTTTAGCATCCTCATATGTAAAATTACAGAACTGATTTTGATTATCTTCAAATTTGCCTCCAGCTCATACATTCTTTAATTTTATGAAAAATTCAGTTATACAAAATTGAAATCCTTCTTACTGAGACTTAAGCTTTTCTAATAATAATTTTATTTCTTAGAATATATTAGTGATACAGATTTGGAATATCTTTTCCAAAGGATTTTAAAAACTATGATGGATACTTGTCATTCTGGAATTTTTCAGATGTAACTGCCATATTCCAGCTATGTTATATATAAAAATCTCACTGAACATATATAAGATATAAGCCCTTACATATAGAAAGAACACCTAATTTACCTGTCTACATGAAAGGATTTTCTCCAGTTTTCTATTACTGCCATAATAAATCACCAATTCAGGAGCTGAAAATAATGCAAACTTATTATTTTATAATTGTGTAGGTCAAAGTCAGACATGGGTCAACAGCAAATGTAGTAGATGACTGTATTCTTTTCTGGAAGGTCTAAGGGAAGATCTGTTTCTTTTCCCAGATGATTGATGATTGGCAATCAGATGATTGGCAGAATTCAGTTCCCTTGTTGCTGTAAGACCGATGTCCTTGTTTCCTTGTGGGTTGTCAGTTCAGTGCCATTCTCTATTCTCCACAGATTTCTTAGCTTGTGCCCTCTTTCCACCATATTCATATCTAGAAAGCCTGGCCAAATTCATCTCAAACTTTAAATATCTCCTGTTCCTTGTTTTATCACGTCTCTCTAACTCTATATGTGTAAGTTTTTCTCATTTAAAGGGCTCATGAGATTAGAATGAACTGTCGTGGCCAGCGCGACAAATCAACCAGGGTAACTATGAGGGCTAAGAGGATGATGAAAAAAAGGTAAGAGACAAAGAGATGGGGGCAGGAGGGATACTGAGGATGATGTCCAACACTGCCAAATTTATTCCACATCTTACAAGCATTTATAAGGCAGGCCAGAATAGGAGGAGTAATACATCAGTACATAGTCAGATGACCACAAGCTTCTATAACAAGTTTACGTTTACTACAAACAAACCTTGTGATGCCAGGTAGTTTCGGCTAAAGCCATCAGCAAGGGACGCCTGGGTGGCTCAGTTGGTTGGACGACTGCCTTCAGCTCAGGGCATGATCCTGGAGTCCCGGGATCGAGTCCCACATCAGGCTCCCAGCTCCATGGGGAGTCTGCTTCGCTCTCTGACCTTCTCCTCGCTCATGCTCTCTCTCACTGTCTCTCTCTCTCAAATGAATAAATAAAATCTTAAAAAAAAAAAGGAACTTTGTTTCCTTAAAAAAAAAAAAATAAAATAAAGCCATCAGCAAGACAATCAACCAGGGAGTGGGTTATGGGAGGTACAGAACAACAAGGACTAACTAAGAACTCAGGACTCTGGCCACATTGTTCCCTACTGCAGGGAGAGTGTGTGGGAAGTCACGTAGCCGAGCGCACAACACATAGCACAGACCCTTTCTCAGTGCATTCAACTTTCCTGTCCTTAACCTTGTCAAGGTGTCCGGACTTTGAAGGAGACACAAGTCAAGGCCTGGTTTGGTCCTCAACTGCAACCGTGCGGTGGCCTCCAACAATGGACACACTTGGGTAATCCAGTATATATCCCTATCTCAGGATCTAAATGCTTAACCACATCTATAGTGTCCCCTTTGCCAATTAATATAGTCAGAGTTTCCAAGAATAAGGATATGGGCAGCTTTGGAAGGCCACAGGTGATCTTTCAAAGATCTTCCAGTTGTAAAATCTGTGATTGTACAATATTGCTTCCTCGATAATCTCTCAACTTCCTGAGAAGACTCATTCTGTAACCCAAATCCCTGAAGCCCCTTGAAGAGAGATTTTCTTCTTGCTCTAAAATCCACTTGGACTAAACTTTTTTTTTTTTAAGATTTTATTTATTTATTTGACAGACAGAGATCACAAGTAGGCAGAGAGGCAGGCAGAGAGGGAGGAGGAAGCAGGCTTCCTGCTGAGCAGAGAGCTCGGCGGGGTTTGATCCCAGGACTCTGGGATTATGACCTGAGCCGAAAGCAGAGGCTTTAACCCACTGAGCCCTCCAGGCGCCCCTGGACTAAACTTTTTAATGTCCCATTTGCATTAAACATTTTTTTACTTTTATATCCATAAAAACATGCTAATATATTTTTTTCACATTCCATGCAGAATGAATCTTGTAGTTCTGTGGTGATTAAGTCTTTCAGCTGTGATGTTTGTCTATGTTCAAAATCTAAGGACCATCTTTTACTGACTGATAACTTGCTCAAGTGACTTAATTTCCCTTGTCACCAGTTCCTTCATCTATCCTATGAGGGTAATAATACTGTTTATCATATAGGATTACTTTTGGTTAATAACTAATAAAATTAGGGGCACCTTGGTGGCCCTTGATTTGGCTCAGGTCATAATCTCAGGATCATGAGATAGCCCCATATCAGGCTCTGCAGTGGACATAGAGTCTGTGTAAGATTCTCCCTTTCTTCCTCTCCCTCTGCCCCTTCCTCTGCTTTCTCATTCTCTCTCTTTAAAAATGGCAATAATAACTAATGAAATTAAATGTAATAGACAATTAAGTTAACAAGGTTTGGAAGAAACTTGGGGAAACCTGATCCCTAATGAGAGCAAAATAATTAATTGATAAGCATGTATGAGCAATAAACTAAAACATTTATAAAATATATACATTCCATTTGATAAAATAGAATGTTATAATTTGTGACCCAGACAGGGCATGCTCCTTAAGTTATTACATATAAAACTAGAGAAAGAGAAATAAATAATCCTTGTTCTCTCAACTTCTGTAGTGTTGAGGTTTTTTTATCATGAATCCTCCTCTTTTTTTGATTTAAATATATGTTTGTGTAGTTTTAAAATGTTAATGTCTAAGATTATAAGAAGTCTAAATTTTCAGTGGGTTTGATTTACTTTGATTCTTAAATTAGGGGGAATATTGCTCAGACTGATTTTTGTATATTTTAGTTCACCTTGTTTCATAAAGAATTTAAACAGTCTACAAGAATACAAGAAACATTTGAAGATAATATCACCATTATAATGGTGATAAATAATAAATAGAAGTAGGAATGAAAAATATTTGAACTAGGAAAAAGTCATATATACATTATTATGTATACATTATTATTATGTATAATAATATGTTTTCCATAGTCAAAATGAAACAATAAATGCATTATCTTTTTGTTTTAGATTTTATTTATTTATTTGACAGAGATCACAAGTACGCAGAAAGGCAGGCAGAGAGAGAGGGGGAAGCAGGCTTCCTGCAGCAGAGAGCCCAATGCAGGGCTCAATCTGAGGACCCTGAGATCATGACCTCAGCTGAAGGCAGAGGCTTTAACCCACTGAGCCACCCAGGCACCCCAATAAGTGCATTATCTTATACCATTGTGCATATACATGAAAAAAATAGAACTATTACATTCTTGAATATAACTTGAATCTAACTCTCTAAAGGTAGGGGTGGTTGTCTGTTTTGCTCTTATTTGAGTATCCTCTACTTCAAACATAAAATACAGTTGCAGAATAAGTGTTTAAAAAGATTTTTTGGGCGCCTGGGTGGCTCAGTGGGTTAAGCCGCTGCCTTCAGCTCAGGTCATGATCTCAGGGTCCTGGGATCGAGTCCCGCATCGGGCTCTCTGCTCAGCAGGGAGCCTGCTTCCTCATCTCTCTCTCTCTCTCTCTCTGCCTGCCTCTCTGCCTACTTGTGATCTCTCTCTGTCAAATAAATAAATAAAATCTTTAAAAAAAATTTAAAAAAAATAAAAATAAAAAGATTTTTTTTTACCTGAAAAACACCTATAGGGAAGAACAAATCTTGAGTTGATATGTGTGACTCAGGCCAAATACACAGTAGAAAGTTTTCTAATACCTGAAAAAATAAGTATGTCACCGGTCATCTTTTGATAAATAACATCCATGAATGCTATTTATCTAAATTGAATTTCTGAGGATCTTGTGCTGCAATTAGCTTAAGTTTTGTTTTCTTGGTCAGATACATATAAGGCATTTACTCTTTACTGTCCTTCCCTCCCATCCTGGTTTTACAGAGTTTTTATTCCCTGGTGGCTCTAGAATACAGGAGTGGAAAAACTTGACTATTTAATTTAAAGTATCATTTATGATATATGGTAATATTTTTAACAGTAATATTTATATTCCTTTAGTTTAATAACAAAATTAGTGAACCTTTTAGTTTAGGAACTATCTCACCTGAAATAAAATTAGTTTTTACACAAAATGTTTAAAAATTGCTTTAAAAGAAGACATACCCTTTTTAGGCATAAAGTTTTAAATTCATTATGAGTTACTATTTACTTATTTATTTATTAATAAATTATCTTTCTCTTTGGTTTAGGATGGCACAATGTGTTCTTATAGGTCCTAAAAATCTAGACTTGCAAAAAACTGGGGATAAAGATAGTTGTGGTGAGGAAGGGAAATAGGGTGAGGAAGGTGGAATATTAGGCAATAATGTGTCAATCATTCTTAACAAAGTCATTAACTATCCCTGTTATTTTACCAGGCCAATTAATGGAATAAAAGGGTTAGATTGTCATACCCTGAGCCCTCCCAGAAAATGGGAAGTATCTCCTGTGTTGCAAGTGGAGGAACCTGTGTGGTGCATTTTTGTTTTCTGGTCGCTTACTAGATAAGTTGCCCTGTGATATGAGCTCACCTACTGAGAAAAGACAAATAAATAAATAATATAGAAACAAAAGCAAAAGGAAACCCTCTATCTTGCCTGTTTAGTCTCCCAGTAAAAATTCATCACATCCATGCGTAAACTAATACCTTCCCTGGGGCTATACCACAGCGTAGCTTCAATAGTAGACTTGATCACATTATAAGTCATTCCAATTTGAATCCCACAATTTAATACTTTCTTCAAGAGAAGGGCCTAAAACCTCAAAGTCTGAAGCAAGGGGATATTTCGAGTCTCTAGGTAGACAGTGGTTAAGAAACAAACAAACTTTAGTATGTCTGTTTTTCTTTTCTGAGAAGCAAGAAGCCCCCGAGGAGTACAATGGGAGTAATTCTGTCTATGATAGTTTACAGTCATCCAGAAGCCTAAGGTTTTACAATAAAAGATGACTCCCTCGCCTTCATTGATGAATGGCTATAATTTTCAGTCGGACATCCTGAATCGGCTACCCTGCCAGAACAGGGAAAAAAGCTCTCTAACTCTGAATTGAAGGTATAATTCTAAAATATAAGACTTTACTGTGCAACAATAGCATATTTTCTAGGAACCCTTGACATAAAAGGAGTTGTAGAGAAAAATAACAGGATGGGTATTTACAGAGTATAGGCTTTTAGATAAATTTATAAATTTCATTAGGAAAAAACAAAATGAGATAAGGAGATAAATACTCAAAACACAAAATTTGGAAATTCAGTAGAAAGTGATTTTCAAACAAAGCTGTCATCTGAGACACTACCAGTCAGATCATCTTAAGTACCTGTTTCTTTCTCAATCTTGTAATAAAAAAAAAATATGGTGGCAGGGGGCATGTACCTACTTCTACACAGCCCAGAATCTCACATTCTATTTTAAAGTATGTACAACATGTATTAGATAAACTATTTGATGAATGCCTAAGTATGAGCATGGTTATTTTACTATAGGATAAATGATGTCTCTTCTTTGGAGCTTATAAACTGTCTTTTGGCTTACGTTTTTTCCTTCTCTATGTCATGCTGCTCCTGAAAGTAGTTACTCTTCTCTATTTCTCCAAGTTGATTTATGCATTCCTCTTTTTCTGAGGGGTCAACGGCAAAGCTATTTTTAAACTACTACAGCATTAACATTAGTAACTGTATTGCATTTAAAAGACCTATATTAATTTTTTAAAAAATCAAGAGTTAGTAATTTGGCCTAATTACTATAGCCATCTTGCAAGTTGGATGTTAAAATTTCGCTATAATATATAAGTATTGGCAGCTACTGAATAATTTGCCCATTCAATGATAGGAAGACACAATGTTAACTCCATGTGAACTAATACTTATATTTCCAAAACAGTGCTAAAGCAGAAGAAACAATAATATAGCTGAAATGGGTAAGAATATTGCCTGAGTTTCTGTCAACAAAATACTTATTTAATAGTACTTCTGTGTAGAAGGTATCAAGGCTTCTATGTTTTTGCCCAACAAATCCTTTCAACTTGGATTCCAATAGAAAAGTACTTTTTTCCCAAACAAAAGCAGAATATTACTATGTCAGTGGATAAAACCCATGGCTCTCTAATAAAATAGATGGACAGTTAAGCCCATATAAACAGAGTCTATATGGGATAATAGAGCTGCAGCCCTTGGCAGTTCCTGTGTTTATATAGAGAAACAAGCTGGTCATAGATCATCAGGTATACTCATTGGAATCAGAAGTATTTGCTTAGGTTGTGTACTCATGTGAAGTAGCCCACGGTGCAAGGTAGATTATTTCCAAGATATCCTTTGATGTCCACTTACCACATCACTGCACAAAGAAGACAGACAACTAATTCCTAAAGTAACTAATAAAAGAAGCAATCAAAATTTTTAGATTTTAGAATAAGCACTACTAAGCAGTTTAACAGTGCAGTGAACTTAAACTCAACTTCAAACAGATTCATTGAGAAAAATTAAGAATGTGAACTCTGATAAGGAGAACTGAAAGTGTAAAATCTTAGAATAGAAAATTGCGATCAAACAGACAAAAGTCATATTAACCATTTTTAGTTGACATCTCTATTATTGTGTTAAAAAAACTGTATTCTATCCTTGGGGTTAGGTGACTTACTCACTGCACCTGTCATTACTTGTGGGAAACCACAGTGAGGCTTGAGACGAGAACCAAACCAGGCCCTGACTTGTGCCTCCTTTAAAGGCTGGATAGCCAGACAAAAGGCTTAGGTCAATAAAATCAAGTAGCACTGAGAAAGGGTCTGTGCTATGTATTGCAGGCTCGCCTACGTGACTTCCCATGTTTGCTAGTCAGAGACTATTTGGCCGGGGTCAGAAATTCTTGGCTGGTCCTTGCTAAACCTTGCAAGGGCTATAGACTACACTACTGTAAGACTGTGCTGTGCTTACGCAAACTATGTCTTGAGTGACCTTGAAGTCAGTACATTTGGTGCTAGAAGGTCTGCTATTAGTGCTTGGGAAATAGATAATGGGAAAGCTTGAAGGATTTTCTGTGCATGTTGCAAACTCTTTGGTAATCAGCTAAAAATAGATACTTTTTTATGATTGTTTCTGTTAGCTATATAATGCCTCACAGCCTTGAATAAAATTGACACTATTAGACATCCTCCTTGGTGACCCTCTTGCCCCCATCTCTTTGTCTCTTAATTTCTTTTCACCATCTTCTTACCCTCACGTTCCTGGTCAATTTGTCGTGCCAGCCATGACAATTACTTAAGAGGAGATTGAGACTTTTTAACAGAAGTCCCAATTTAGCATTTAAAAACAGATGCATAGATTTTTGTACTTAAGGGAATTTAAGTTAATTAAATGTAGTTTTCATTCAATAAAGTTTATTCATTATCAAAAAAATTTTTTTCAGATTGGGAGGGAGACCAACCATAAGTGACTCTTAATCTCACACAACAAACTGAGGGTTGCTGGGGGAGGGGGTTTGGGAGAAGAGGGGTGGGGTTATGGACATTGGGGAGGGTATGTGCTTTGGTGAGTGCTGTGAAGTGTGTAAACCTGGCGATTCATAGACCTGTACTCCTGGGGATAAAAATATATTATATGTTTATAAAAAATTAAAAAAATAAAAAAATTTTTTTCATAAAATTTTCACTTAAAAATATCTCATCTACCAGTAAGCTGAAGTGATCTGACCTACGTAATCATCGGTTTTGTCCAGGTTCCTATCACAAGATGGATCCTGCATGGAATGTGTACAGGAACATCAGATTGTTCAGTGACTTAATTAGATTCTGCTTTTAAGCCCTGTCACACCACAGTCTGTAATTGTGTTGCTGTTTCACATGTCAGTGCCTTGAGTTTACTATTCCTTCTCTTGGAATGTTGTTATTCTTGCCCTATGTCTGCAACTCTATTCATCCTCAGAAATTTTATTAGAACTCAGAAATTTTTGCTACTCTGCTGTCCCATATATGATTGGTCAGCATTTACCCTCTGTATTTCTGTTCTTTAAAAGCCCTATGCATTATTTCAAATTTCAAACATTGCTATATTTATATATAAAAATGTAACAAATGCAACATATACTATCATATATTTGTATATTATGTGTATTATATGTTGTATGTTATATATTTTATATATAAAACATCATATATTCTAAATTACATTAAGATATATGTATGAATTGATAATAAATTTGCAAGTTTAAACTAACTTATCTCTCCTTTTTGAATGATAGTTTTTTCCCTTCAATGGCAAAGCTAACACTCACTTTTTACTTTGCTTTCCCAGAATCAAATAAACATTTATTAAATCTATGTTGACTCAAGTAGAATGCCTCCCTAATACTTAAACACCACACAGAAAATAAACACCAGAAACAGATAACTTCAAAGTGGGAAACAGTAAATTGAGTGATTTTTTTTCTTGCTCAGATGAAAAATTTGAAGTCAAAATATAATTGAAAATACCAAATGTAGAGAAAAAAATTATCTGTTATCTTCTGTATTAAAATTAGTCTCCAGTGCTGGTCAGATGTGTTTGTTCTGGACCACATTTAACAGGAAAAAGAATAGAGGCAAACTGTGGAGAACAGCCAGAATTACAGTGACTGTTCACTTGCTGTCGAAGGCTGTTGAGTGCTCTGTGTTAAGCCCAAGTCTTAAAATGACTCCTGATACCCAAAATATGTATTCAAACCAAGAAGAAAGAAATTTTAAAATCCTTCAATAAGGAATGAAAAGTGAGGGCTGTAGCTCTCCTTGAAGGAAGGGTAGTTTTTTCTCTAAAATACTGCTAAATACCACATAGATCACACAATAGGATTACCTGAAAGCAACTGGAAACCTGACTTACACCAGTGATGTTCAGGAACTAAAGCTCTTGGGACTAATAGATAATCAAGCACAGAAAGCCTTGGGCTTGGAGAGGAAGGATATTTTTCTTTTCTTATTATGCTAAAAATTACCCCAGAGAAGAATATGGCCTCCTGAGAAACAGTACAGGAAAGTAAAAACAAAACAAAAACACCACATTCCACCATCAAGTGGAAATATTATGCACCTAGAACTACAGAATGTTTTGAGATTTTTACCTTTTCTGTTGACTTGGATTTATATGGCCACTATTCACAGTAAATTTTTATAAAATGAATAACTTTGTTTTAATGGGGAAACTATATTACTTCTTAAAAGTATAATACAATGCTTGGGGCTTAGTCTTCATAGCCAACATACTTTAAAAATAAAATATTCTTACAAAACAGGTTATAGATCATTATGCAAATTTAGAGACTTCAAAGCAGTTAGATCAAAACTTTATGTAGAGACTGATGAATATGGGGGATCCTGGGAAGAATGCATAAACCTAAATTCCCCCTCTTCCCTTTCCCTGCTGGAGGCCTACATACTGTGATAAGGCACTGGTGAAAACTAGGGGAAGAAAAAAAAATGATAATGCTGTAGTGCGGGCTGTTTAGTTGATAAATGTTGGTCTGGGCTACAAATGTGTGTATAAAGGGTAGAGAGGCCAGAGAGGGGGGAAAAATTAAACATAGATGAAAATTCTTTAAAGATTTTATTTATTTATTCTAGAGAGAAAGAATAAGAGAAAGAGCAAGGGAAGAGCAGAGGGAGAGGGACAAGCAGACTCCATGCTGAGCATGGAGCCCATCTTAGGCCTCCATCTCAGGACCCTGAGAAAATGACCTGAGCCAAAACCAAGGGTAAAATGCTTAATCCAGTGAGCCACACAGGTGCCCCATGGATATAGATAAAAATTCTGAATGGAGCCAAGTGGGTAAACCACTAATCCCTCTGTTGGGGAAATTACTTAGATGACTTTGATTATACCCTTGAATTGAGCTGGATTCCACTGCTAAATTGCTTATGTCATCCTGTACTGTTTCTACTAATGCCAATAGAATTGGAGATAGGTGCAGTTTGTACTGAGAATCCTCTTCCTCCTTTCTTCTTTCTTATTTTTTTAAAATTTTTATTTATTTATTTATTTTTTCAATTTATTTATTTTCAGAAAAACATTATTCATTATTTTTTCACCACACCCAGTGCTCCATGCAAGCCGTGCCCTCTATAATACCCACCACCTGGTACCCCAACCTCCCACCCCCCCGCCACTTCAAACCCCTCAGATTGTTTTTCAGAGTCCATAGTCTCTCATGGTTCACCTCCCCTTCCAATTTACCCAAATTCCCTACTCCTCTCTAACGCCCCTTGTCCTCCATGCTATTTGTTATGCTCCACAAATAAGTGAAACCATATGATAATTGACTCTCTCTGCTTGACTTATTTCACTCAGCATAATCTCTTCCAGTCCCGTCCATGTTGCTACAAAAGTTGGGTATTCATCCTTTCTGATGGTGGCATAATACTCCATAGTGTCTATGGACCACATCTTCCTTATCCATTCATCCGTTGAAGGGCATCTTGGTTCTTTCCATAGTTTGGCGACTGTGGCCATTGCTGCTATAAACATTGGGGTACAGATGGCCCTTCTTTTCACAACATCTGTATCTTTGGGGTAAATACCCAGGAGTGCAATTGCAGGGTCATAGGGAAGCTCTATTTTTATTTATTTTTTTAAATTTCTTTTCAGTGTTCCAGAATTCATTGTTTATGCACCACACCCAGTGCTCCATGCAATAGGTGCCCTCCACAATACCTACCATCAGGTTCTCCCTCCTTTCTTATTTCTGAGTATAGACATGTTGTCCCCTCTAAACCTCAAAGCAGAGGTCAGAGCTTCCCAAGCTGAATTCTATAAAATTAAAGAATAAAGGGAACTCATCCTCTTCTACCCCTTACCGAACCACAGCAACCTGTAGATCTCACCAGGGAGACTCACCTGAGGAATGAGTGGTCCCACACTAGACTGAAATAAGCAAAAAATGAATACAAGCGATTTATGAAGGGGGATCAAGAAATACAGTCAGCAACTGAGTATTGCTGTGGTCAAACAACACAGACTCTACCACCTGACAAATAACAGGTTTACCTTTCTTTATCCACCATTTACTAACTTAAGAGCTTTGGAAAATTACTTAATGTCTCAGAGTCTCAATTTTTTATCTATAAAAAAGGAATTGCTTTTTGAGCATGAAAAGAATTTCAGGTTACAGATATTGATATTTACTATAACAGAAATAATATTGAGAAAGTTTAAAACACTTGTTAATTCATCTAACTATAATAGGTTGAGTCAATGTTAACAAAAATGTGACTTTTGTGAAAATGATACTTTTAAATAAATTCTAGTGAGTTGAGTGACATGCTTTCATACAAAAAAAAAAAGGAATTGCTATTTCTAACTGATGGAGCAATTTTAAAGAATTAAATAAATTGATCTTTATATAAAAACTTTATAGCACTCTGTACACACAAAGTATTATATATGTTAGATATTGTGATACCCTAGCAAAATAGTTGGATTAGACGATCAATAAAAATAAAAACCAAAGCTTCCATATAGACACAATATAATATACTCAGGAAAGAAAATTAGAAAACCATCAGTTTTTTCATGTGCAATACTGAAAATAACAAAAATCAGTGAACTAGTATTGGACTATTGTAAGAAATGGCCAGTAATTTCAAAATAAATTACCGAGCTATAATATCATTCAGAAGAGGGTAAATTACAATTTTGGATACACAAGTATTCAGAAAACAAAACATTCTTGCAGGATTTTTTTAGAATAATCTCAACAAATTATTATTATTTTTCTTTTTTTAAATTTAATTTAATTTTATTTTTTTTCAGTGTTCCAAAATTCATTGTTTATGCACCACACCCAGTGCTCCATGCAATACATGCCCTCCATAATACCCACCACTAGGCTTACCCAACCCCCATCCCCCTTCTCTCCAAAACCCTCAGTTTGTTTTTTTAAAGACTTTTATTTGAGAGAGAGAACAGGGGGAGGGGCAGAGGGAGAGGAAGAAGCAGACTCCCAAATGAGTTCAGAGCCTGATGTGGGGCTCAATCCTAGGACCCAGAGATCATGACCCAAGGCAAAGGCAGAAGCCTCACTGCCTGAACTACACAGATGCCCCAATAAATTATCTTTAAAAAGATAAATTTAAGTTTATAAAAGTGTTATCCCATAAATGGTAAAAATGAAACAGATAACATGAAAGAAATAACAATATATAGTGGAAAAATATTATAGCATATTAAAATGATGAAATCTGAACTCCATATATTCTAAAGGATGGATTATTAAACTATTTTTAAAGATTCCTAGAAGGTACAAAGAAGACACAATAAAAACAACAAAAGAAAGCCTAAAAATATCTTGATGAGGTTGAAATTGGAAGTTAAAATATAGTAGGGAGGGACATAGTCATATTCTCAGTGTTATCTCATGATAAAAGAATAGGTTTTCATTGATAGGACGACCATTGACTAATAAGTTCCAGCTGTCGCTCCTTTCAGTGCACCATAGAGTTCATTCTAAGGCCACTCTAACCTTGACCCAGTTCTAAAAAACTAGAGACCTCTTTATTAAGTGACTTTGCTTAAGACTTCCCAATAGCCTCACTCACCAAGACATTCTCAGAACTCTGAATAATCAAGCCTGGAGAAAAATAAGCATCTAAATGTTTTCTTAAGATTTTATTTTTAAGGTATCTCCACACCCCATGTGGGGCTTGAACTTACAACCCTGAGATCAAAAGTTGCATACTCTAACATCTGAGCTACCCAGACACCCCAGGTATTTAAGCATTTTTGGAATGTCAGCATCAGTAATAGAACTCCTCTCAAAGCTAACTTTAGAGGGGCACCTGGGTGGCACAGTCAGTTAAGCGTCTGACTCTTGGTTTCATCTCAAGTCATGATCTCAGGGCAATGAGATCAAGCCCTGTGTTGGTCTCCCCTCTTAGCCCAGAGTTTGCTTAAGATTCTCTCTTCCTATCCCCTTGCCCCTCCCCCACTTGTGTGTGTTCACGCATACACACTCTCAGATAAATAAGTCTTCTAAAAAATAAATAAAAGCTAGCCTTAGAATGACTCAGATGCAGGCCTCTGCATTTCAAATTCTGAGAAGAAATAATCTAATTACTAGGCTTGTGAGTCATGTTTAACCCTAGGTCTGATATACATCACTGAATCAGTCAGCCATGCGTGGGATGAAGCCCCTGACATAGATAATGAAAAGATTACACTATGTTATCTAATACAGATATGATTGTCACACATCTATGCATACCAGGTTCTTCTTTTTTTTTTTTAAAGGGGAATCTCATTTCTTATTATTGCTGTTTACATTTTTTAGTAGGTCTTAGAGAAAAATAAGCAAACATAAAATAAGTATTTCTGAATTCATTTGAAGAGATGAATTACTGAGGTTCTGTGCTCTTACAAATGAAAAATTTCAAGGGGATGGGTAGAAGTAGAAGTGTAATAAGTGGGGAAGCACTGATTGGTTTGTGGCTAATATATTATACATCTTCCCCAGTGATAAGTTGAACTCTATAAATTTCTGGAGAAATGTACAGGGAAAAAAAAAAAAAAAACAAGCAGAAGCCAGGTCACAGTCTTGGTCAAACATGGACCTTTAATTCTCTAACTGCCATCCCCTATATCCTTCCCAATGAAGAATGTCTGAGTCAACGGTCTTCAAATACTAACATAAAAAACTTGAAGGACCAGTAGTTCATGTGATTTATTTTCTTTTCCTTTGTTGAATGCCTCAATAAATATGCTTCTTTTATTGCTGCTACTTTTTTAAAACCAACATTTTAAAGTACCATTTTAGTCAAGGAACATGAATGTGTTGAAAAGAATTAGAGTAGATTTTAATTCCTCTACCTGAGTCAGAAGTCTGGTTTGATGGTCAATAGAAAGTTTCTAGCAAAACAAGGCAATGGGTAAAGTTTGATTTTATTACATCTTTTAAAAACCTTAATCTTTCCTTCCTATCTCCTCTCACCTCCAGGGAGCCCATCAACTCATTTTGTCCACAGTGAAAATTTTCCCTGTACTGTTCTCAGAGGGGATTACTTCAAAATTGCACAATTGTCACATCAAATGATCCAATTCCCCGAGGGTCCAAGTTTCAGCTACCTGCCCCAGGAAATAATCACATGAACCATTCTGAAACCTGTGGCTGACACCACTGAATGTTACATAATTTCAGTTTGTGGTAGCTATGAGAATGCATGTGTGTACAGTCAGCTTCCTAAAGAGTAGATAGAACATGGGTATTATTAGATAACAAAACAATGACTAGAAAAATTGTGTAATATTTTATTTTTAAAAACAGGAACAAAATCCCTAATAACACTATTAACGTTTTTTGCCATTCCTATTTTGAACTTTCAGTTGTTGTTACAGTCATGCTTGCTTTTATCCCCTTCAGTTTGTTTTTCAAATGTATCATTCTGCGTGTGTTTATGTGTTTGTGTATAGTTTTAGATATTTTCCCTATAAAAAGTGATTGAGATTGTTTTCATATTTCTAACTCCAGAGTAAGTTTTTTCTTAAAAAAATTTTTTAATTTTATTTTTTAAAAGTATAATTTATTTATTTGAGAGGGAGAGAGAACATGAGCAGGGGGAGGAGCAGAAGGAAAAGCAGGTTCCCTACTGAGGACTAAGTTCAACATGAGGCTCTATCCCAGGACCCCAGAATTATGACCCACACAAAAGGCAGATGCTTAACTGACTGAGCCACCCAGGTGACCCTTAAAACATGTTTTTTATTAATCTTGTATATTCCCTCAGTATTATACTTCAGGCATTCTTAACATGACAGAGAACATAGTGTCCATAAAACTTTGTGTTATTATTCAGTGTAAATTTTATTGAGAAATAATCAGGCAGAGAGTACATAATATGTATAAATAGTCAAAGAATATTTATGAAATAAACACCTAGTTAACTGTATTTTATTATATCCATCTTACTATCTCTAGAGTTAACCACCATCTTGACATTTGTGATGATCTTTGTCTTGACTTTTGAAAGTTTATCAAAATAATCCAAAAATGATTTCATTTTTACCTATCTTAAAATTTTATATAAATGAATATCAAATTATATTTTTGTGATTTATTTTTTTAATATTGCCTGTGATTTATGTAGTTTAGAGTGTTTAATTGTATTTAATTTTATTTTTGCATTTAGTGCCCTATTATAAGATACACTATGATTTATGTATCCACTTCCAATATTCTGGTTAACAATACCCTGAGGTCAAAAAGAACACCCAGGTTAGGATGTCAAAAAGTAGCACCTAGAGATGCAGACAATAAACACCACTTTCCTGGATCGACTTCTATTCACTTTCCTTCAATATGCTAAGCAGTGACTCTCAACCATGGAAAAAAGAGTAGATGATAGGCAGTATTTGGTCCAGGAGATGGACAGGTCTCTATCTCTGTCTTTGTCTCTCTGTCTCTCTCTCTCTCGACCTCTCTTCCAACCCCAGCCCTGACCCCAGCCTTGATTACTGTTCAGTCCTAGCAAGTGCATCAAATGATCACTGCTTGTCGATATCAACACAAGGGATTAAAGTAGTCTTATGATCAGTGCTTGGCAGTCTGCTGCTTAAACTCAGTGTTGTGTACCTCCTTACATATATTATATGACTGATTTACCTATTATAGAAGTTTTCTAACTCTTCAACAATACATTCCAGAATGTTCTGGTACTTTACAAGACATATTTACTGTAATTGTCTATAGCTTTGAGGTAACTGTTGGGGTCTGATATCAAAGGAGCGAGACTTATACAAATTGAAAGTAAGGCCAAGCTTTATTTTTATGCCAGACATCAGAAACCAGACTGACTTGGTCAGGACCACCTCCAAAGAGAGTGACCCATCCCGATCTCACAGCCTGGTTTTATACTGCATAACCGCAGACCCAAGGTACATGGCTTCTTTTGTTAAGGCGTTTACTCACGGAATCGATACCCGGAACTGATACCAGGAACTACTGGGGCATTTATTCCCGAAATGAAGTCTGTGGATGTAAACAACAATATGGCTACCTAGGCAATATGGAGTTGTTCTGGCTAAGCAGGCCCTAATAGTTAAACAGGTTTTAACATTAAATTAGCCCTAACCTTCCCCCTTTTCTTCGGAGATTAGTCAATTCCTTGACTTTCAGCCAGTTCTCAAGGGTGAAAACAGGCTGACCTGAGGTGTCACTAACCTTGAGTGTTGTTCCATTCACTGTCTTTCTGATTTCCCATTGGGCTGTTTTAAGCCGATGAGGTGTCCCCTGGCTGTTGTTGAGTAGGAACAGGGTTAAAAGTGACTAAGTTATGAAACCCTTTTGAGTTTTAGTTTCAGTCCACAGTTGGTGGGGTCCACCAGCAGTGGCTCCCATTTTGGGGAGGCGTTCTTGTTTTCGGCTCGTTTGACGTGACATGAGTACTAGGGTGGAATGGTGGTGTGTGGGGGTGGTCAGAATGACAGTGAATGGTCCCTTCTAACGATGCTCCGAGTTTCCCACTTGGTGGCAACACATCCAGACCAAGTCTCTGGATTGGTAAGGATGTGGTTCCACCTCCGTCTCCATCTCAGTGTAGGCAGCTCGGATCCCTGTGTGGATTTTTTAAAAGACAGACTGTAGTGCCTGCAGTGACTAGAGTACAGACTGATCAGTCATTTCCACTAGGGCAACCTCTTCAAGCCATGGAAGAGTGGAAGGGGTCTCCCAAACATCATTTTAAATGGGGTGACCTTGTTTAAGTAGGGTGTACATTGCACCCTAAGGAGGGCAAAGGGAAGGAGATCCACCCGTCTACCACCAGTCTCCAGAATTAACTTTGTCAAGGTTTTTTTTAAGAGTCCAGTTTATTCTCTCTACTTGTCTGGAGCTCTGGGGCTGGTAGGAACAGTGTAGCTTCCAATTAGTGCCCATGGCCTTTGCCAATGCCCGTGAGACTGAACTCACAAATGCAGGGCCATTGTCTGACCTGATCGAGAGAGGCAATCCAAATCTAGGAATTATTACTTCTAGTAGCTTTTTGGCTACCATTCCTGCCATCTCATGTTTGGCAGAAATATCCTTTACCCATCTTGAAAAGGTATCCATAAAACTAAAATATATTTGTGTCTAATGGGTTCTGTTATCTTTACAGAATATTAGGCAAGATCGTCTAAATGAGCTATTGTGTAACTTCTCTGAAGTTTACCTCAACTTGTCTAGTTTAGGTAAACAAACATTTAAAGACAACAAAATTTAGAACTTAATATCCACAAAGGTATGTTACTTAAACATACTTTTTCTCTCTAAAATAATCCTCATTTCCAGAGATAGCCAAATCAGGACTAATTTACTTGAAAAACAAGTCCAGTTTTAACAAACTTCCCCAAATTATTTACATAAGCTCAGCAAGAACAGTGAGTGATTATATAGATTTTTTAGAATCTGCTTTGCTGGAACTCCTTATAAGGAATCTCTAGGTTGAACTTGTAATAGCTTCTCCAGGCCAGAAGCCAAGCCAAGTACTTGGTATCTGACATGCCTGCAATACCTGTCAATTTGGGCGATTCCTCTTCCTGAGGTCCCCAATGTCTCCAGCGTATCCTGAGGTTCCTGCACCTGCCAGGAAGTGACATTCATTACTCACCTGGTAAGGCTGCTGGGAACTCTGTAAGCAAGGTATCAGGCCAACAGTTTCAGGGGGCTTTATGGCTCCAGGTTTTATAAAGTCAACCTTAGTTCCTTTAAGCTGTCTGGTCATATATGAGTCTTTTTAAAATAGGAGATCCCAGTCAATGCCTTGGTAAAATAACCAGTGTTTCCAAAGGTGTCCTGTTACAATGAGAACAGATTCTTATTGAACTTATGCAAATGACTGATTGCCATGGAAGAAAGAATACTTACTGAGACCTTTTGAGTTTCAGAGGGTTCAGATAGAGAGAAAAGTTGAATGCCTTGATTTGTTTACAAGTGAATACTTTTTAAATTTCTGTAAGTTACAGATAACTTAAGAAAAAGTTTCCCTAGTCTGGAAGAGTAAATATTACAGAACCAGTAATTGTTTAAAATAAGACAAAACATTAAAAGACATAACATTACAATCTTTCAGTTCATCTAGTTCCATGTTACTAATTCTGGTTTAGTTTGAATGTAGTTCTTACTTCTGGAAATTTTTACCCATTTCAGTTCCAGGATTTCAACATACCAAAGACCTGTATTTGTCCTGAAAGTCTTTCCATATGAATTTCCTTTAAGGCAGAATTCATTTTACAAGAGAATTAAAACAATTACAAATGACAAAAATTCAGAATAGATATGGTTAAATATCAAGTGATAACCCCTATCAAAACATTAAAACTTTAGGAAATGTATAGAACCTCTAGAGTAGTTACAGTATTTACCCCAATGTAACCCAAGGTTTATCATTGGTTTAGCAACACTTCCTGAGTTACTTAGCATATCAAGGGAAAGCCTTATGAATCAAAGAGATCTCACTTACAATTCTGGGTGGGCGAAGAGAAAACCATTTACATTTTCTTAGAAACATCTGAATCTCTAATGAAGACTAAATATTAGCCAATTGTGAACTGTTACAACAGAATTTTTAGAAGGCAAATTTATGAATCAGTTAAACACAAAACATGTTTACCAACAGATCTCAAAAGCACAAACCTAGTTCCAGCAACCAATGCTTTAGCATTTTATCCCGTTTGGTTAAGACTTAGATGTCCAACAGATATAATTCCATTTGTCATCCAAGCAAAACTTTAAAGTTTCAGGTTCCCGGGGCGCCTGGTGGCTCAGTGGGTTAAAGCCTCTGCCTTTGGCTCAGGTCGTGATCCCAGAGTCCTGGGATCGAGCCCCACATCGGGATCTCTGCTCTGTGGGGAGCCTGCTTCCTCCTCTCTCTCTGCATGCCTCTCCGCCTACCTGTGATCTCTGTCAAATAAATAAATAAAATCTTAAAAAACAAAAAAGAGTTGTAAAGTTTCAGGTTCCCAAAGACTTTGAAATTACCCATTAAAACTTTGAGACAATTACCCATTAAAACTTTGAGACAGACAATTACTCATCAGTTCAGTTATTTCTTTGTTAACAGATTTTAACAAATAACATGAGCTTATTTGACCTTCAGTAAACTTTGATTAAAGTTTCATATTTACTGTCTATCTGTTAAGACATGTCTATCTTAATTAAACCAACAAACTTAACTTAGTTCAAATACTGATTTATGTTTCACCTGGACCCACTCCATTTTTAATGTTTACCTGAGACACAGGTGGGAAAATCTGGAGTTGGGGGGGGGGTGTTAGGTCCAGGGACTGCTCTTCTTGCTCCTTGACAGTGAAGAGGGAAGGAGCCATGGTCCAGGAAACACCGAGGATGGTCTAGAGGCCAGTTATGCAGGCCACTACCAAGTTGGTGCAGAAACAGAAGGGGGAGTGCTGTCAAGGCAGGGAAAGGATTCCCAGTTTTAGAGAGTTTTCCTGGGTAAACCTTGTCACCCAGATGGGTGGTTTTACCTTGAAAATTCTTGAAATGCTGGAGAACAAGACTTAGGGGTGTCATAGGTCCCTTACTCTCCGCTTGCCCCATTTCTTCAAACACAACAAACAACACAACAGACAACAAAAAGACAAGACAAAGACAACTGCAGACCAGACCCAGCAGCACTTCCTCAACAAGAAAGCAGGTCTAAGGGTGTGCAAGATATAATCCCAACTCAAAAACACAACCTGCCACTGGTGGGGATTTTCTCAGTACCCTGACCCCCTCGGGGGACTCAAATCCCCTGACCACCTAGGGTGATGTGAACCCCCTGGCAGTTCCCCTGACTGCCTGGGGGACCTGAAACCCCTGACTGCCTAGGGCAATGCAAACCCCCTGGCAGGTCCCCTGACTGCCTAGGGAGACTCGAGCCCCCTGGCAATCTCCCAGTAGAGGGATGGGGTGTCCCCGCATCCACTCCAGCCCTTGGGAGCAATACTGCATCCAGCTTCTCCCCGGTGGGCTATACTACTACTTTATTAAAATGTGAGATGAGACATGCTTTATAAGCCTCATTTGACACATAGTAAACAATTCAACAGTTGGGTTTTTTCATTAATTCAGGTCTTATGAGAAGAGTAGACACCAAGATAGTCTTAAAAATGCAAAATATTTGGGGTGCCTGGGTGATGCAGTTGGTTAAGCACCTGACTCTTGGTTTTAGCTCAGGTTGTGACCTCAGGGTCATAAGATCAAGCCCCACATCAGACTCCATGCTCAGCTCAAAATTTGCTTAAGATTCTCTCTCCCTCTCACTCTGCTTCTCCTGCTTGTGTGATCTCTTTCTCTCCCTCTCATAAATAAATCTTCTTAAAAAATGATTCATGAGGTGATATTCTGTTAAGAATAAAGAGTAAACCTGGCTGCCTCAGTCGATAGAGCATGCAATTCTTGATCTTGGGGTTGTAAATTCAAGGCCCACATTGTGTATAGAGATTACTATAAAAAATCTTAAGAAAAAAAAAAAGTAGGGGGGTACTCAGGAGAAGCCTTCATGTTATGACAGAGATCTGATGGCACTCTAGGAAAGGATTGAGCAAGAAGAATCTCAGACTACTAGACAATTCTAAGAGAATTTTGACCAGATTAGTGGGAGAAAGGGGATGATCCCAGAACCAAAATTGCTCATTATAAGAACATGTCTTGCAGACATGGGCCAGCAGTGGCAGCCTGCCATGCTCAGTCATTGGCTGACTGCAGCCTGGTGAAAATACAGTCTTGGTGTGAACATTGTGGTGGTTTCATGAGGGTAGTAGCAGGGCTGTTAGTCAGGTGTGCTCCCTGGAACCATTCCTATTGATGGAGACTCTGCAGCACATGTTTACTGCCGCCACAGTCCACGGTTTGTCCCACACAAATGCATTTCTCCCAGGCATTGCCAGACAGCTCCTTCATGGTTCCCTTGAACCTCTCTAAGAGGAAATACAGAGAAGAAAGTTTAGTAAGATAAACTCTGATCTCTGTTGCTATAGTGGGTTGTGAATCTACATTCATTCATTCTCTCCATCCTTCACTATTCTTTTAAACGTTCCTTTATCTTCAGCTCTCATCTCCGTGGGGCTCTGTGTATTCAGTGGGATGACAAAAACCATCATTTTCTTCTCTGTAAATATTTGCAATAATTTGTTTTATTTTAAAAGATGATATTCTATTACTCCCAAAGGTTTTAATGATGATTAGAATCGTATTAATTTTATCAAGTATATTCATTTTATTTTGCAATTTTATTTATCAATATAGTTGACACCCTAATGTTATATAGTGATTCTACATCTCTATATGTTATGCTATGTTCACTATAAGTGTAGCTACCATCTGACACTATGCAATGCTATTACAGTACCATTGCCTGTATTCCCTATGCTGTACCTTTTATTTCCATGATTTATTCATTCTGTAATTGGAAGCCTATATTTCCCATTCCCCTTCACCTATCCTCCCCCTTTTCCTCCTCCCTCCCCTATCACAACCTTTAGTTTGTTCTCTGTGTTTAAAGACCTGATTATGCTTTTTGTTTGTTTACTCATTTTTTTTAAAAATTCCACATGTAAGCAAAATCATAGGGTATTTGTCTTTCTCAAGTCTGACACTTAGCATGACACTCTCTAGGTCCATCCACATCGTAACAAATGGCAAAATCTCATCCTTTTTTTTGTGGCTGAGTAATTCCATTAAGTATATGTACAAAACATGTTCTTTTTTCCATTTATCTATCAGAGGACATTTGGGTTGCTTGCGTATCTTGTCTATTGTAAATAATGCCACAATAAACTTAAGGGTGAATATATCTTTTTGATTTAGCAATTGGTAATACATTTCCCAGGTCGTAGTTTTGACATATGTCTATTCACGGTTATAGTACTGCAAGAAATATCAAGAGACACCCAAGCAGATAGTGATATTTCTCATATGTTTTGTTTCTGTTCTATAAAGGCAGTCCTGTATTTTCCTGCTGATCAAGTTCAATTACCCTTGCTTAGATGACAACTTTCCTTTTTACCTTCAGGTTTCTGGATCAAAAAATACCTGAAGAACACTGGCAATAGTTGTACCTTGTAGATCAATAGTAATCTTGTAGTAACCCCTTTGGGAAGCTCTGACTTGCAGAAACAAATTGCACCAAGTTTTCTAGTTGATTGTTAAGATTTTTGGTAAGTGTTTCCTGCAAGTCTTTTGCCACTTGGTTCCTAAAACTCAGCATGCCTTTTGCCACTTTGTTCTTCTTCTTGAGATTCTGAATACTATAAACACCTCTGGGTTGCTGTATACTAGATTCTGAAGACACCCCTCATTTAGAATATTTCTTCCAAATGAATTCTTCACATGTGCCTCTAGTTGGACATTTAGCACTTTGTTTGGCTAGATGGTACAGTATGATACAAGCAGTGGATCCTGTGATCATGGTCTACCCTCACACCTCATTCTGTGTAGTCCCTTGGTTAGATGCTATGTATGTGGGATTCTATGTCTGATGCAGGTCTTTTAATAAGTCCCTGGGTATTGAGGCTGAGACTCTGTGGGCTGGAAAGGAAAAAACATATTCAGAAGCATCTATCCCTGTGAGGACAAACTGATGGCCCTTTCAGAACATAAGGGGCCTAATATAGAGTATTTGCCGATAGTGACCAGATGAGCCTTGAAAAATGTTGCATTAGGGTCTCACCATGGGTCTCTGATAGCTAGCAGGTTGAGTATTCAGAGACATTAGCCATTTTCATCTCAGTAAATGGGAGTCAGTGCTATTGAATTCACATATACACTTCATATATGCCACTGTGGCCACTTTATTCATGTGTCTTGCCTGATCTGAGATAGCCAATGAAGATAAGCTAATATTAATTATACTTGGATGTTAAGTGTCTGTCTGATGGATACATTTTGGTAGACATTAACATGTAAATACAAAGCTTCATACTTCATCCTTACTCTCATATGACTGTTTACATGCCTGTATCCTAAATTCCTTGTCTCTGATCCTTCAGTCATTTTTCTTTCCAGACTCCTGACATTAAACCCTTTCCAGGAATTTCAGTCCATTTCTCTTTCAACATGAGGCAGATTACCATGTGCGTCACTTAGAACTCTGCCCACTAGGAAACTAGGAAACTTTTTCATCTTAGCTATCTCCCAGGGCCTCCCTTGAATCTGACAGCAATGTAGCTGCCATCTATTTTGGGCCTGTACCCAGACTCACTCAACAACAAACCAATCTCAGGCCTTTTCTTCCTTTATCCAATGGTCATATGAGGAAGGTAAAATCATGGTAGGTTGTGTGGTCTTCCGGGCTACTCATGATCTACTTCTGCCTCCTACTCATAGTTTTTTTATCTTATTTGTCCTCAACCCTGGATCTATAGACTGCTGTTAGGCCCTTCCAGATGCAAAACTTGATAGGCCGATAAAATCTGAATACAGGGCTTTTTGGTGCCCTATTAGTTAAACATATAACTCTCCACTGCAGATGGAATGACCTTGTGCCCAACCCCAGGGAACTTAATGTATATTTCTCCCATTGGGACTTGCCATTGAATCCACACTTTATCCTTTCCTAACTCTGTCACGTCCCACACAGCAGGGTCTGCAAATAGTATGTTCCAAGTGTTGCACTGCATATTGTACTGTACAATTTTTTTTTGTATTCTAAGCCCATGTCACACATAGCCATCTTTTTTAGCTGTTATATTCCCAAGTGTGGACTTTGTGTGTGCAGAACCCAAAGAATTATATAAGACATGATTATTATTTCTTTCTAATGAGATTATGAGATGAAGCAATGTTTTAATGTTGTTTTTGTTGTTGTTGATTTTAGAAGGGATAACTTGGCGTACCCCTCACCACTAAATACCTAAAAATTTTCTGAAGTAGCTGATACTTGAAATTCCTTGGGTTAATCTTGATACCCTCTGGAGTACCTTTGTTCTTAACAAGAGTTTCAGGATACTTGCCCTCCTGTAATTGACTTGCTTAGTCAGCCAGACTTGTTTGCTTTATGGTTATTTTTTTTTTGAAGATTTTATTTATTTATTTGACAGAGATACAAGGAGAGAGGAAACACAGCAGGGGGAGTGGAAGAGGGAGAAGCAGGCTCCCCGCCGAGCAGGGAGCCTGATGTAGGGCTCCATCCCAGGACCCTGAGATCATGACCTGAGCAGAAGGCAGAGGCTTTAACCCACTGAGCCACCCAGGTGCCCAGTGTATTTATTTTTAAAGACAACTTATTTAATATATATTGCTCATGCATTAACTTTGAACTCACAGCCAACAGAACTATAGCTCATACTTGAATGAAGCTCATCTTCATTCATGTGATACATGTGATACACATGTATCTTCTTCATTAGGCATATCATAGCCTTCTTGCCCTTAAGAACACTAGGCACTACTTTAACCCTATGCTTACAGACTATTCTAAACAATAAAAACATCAAAAAAATTTTTAATGTATCACTAAGTAAACCACGAAGAGGTTACTTATTTATAGTATGAGAGCTATAACAAGAAAGTAGAATGTCATTTTGTTTAAGCTCAGCTAGTAATATATGTGTTGGGTGACTTAAATTTTTCACCACCCTCTGCATGTCCATAAGTGACCCCAAAAATACCACAAGTATTAATTTGAGGGTTACAAATGCATTTTAATGAAAAGGTAAATTTACAAATATGAAATGAATCCATGAATAATAAGGATTAACTCTTCCTCCCTGAGCTAAAAAATTATTTACTTTATGAGGCAAGATCCCACCATTTCTTTAGGTACAAGAGAGCCAAGTTAAAAGAATGTACAATAGGGACCACCATCTCTGCCTCCTTCAGGTCAGTAATAACACCACTACTCTCCTCACACATATGATTAGATAGATAGATACATACATTCATACATACTTTATACTATACAGTAGTATAGGTACTATACTATACTTTATACTATAGATACAATAGATAGATAGATAGATAGATAGATAGATACTTTATTATCTTGGTGAGGGTGGATACTCAGATATGAAAGTGGGCTTAGGTCAAGGAATTGAGAAATAGATCTCACTTTTTACTAGGATGATTTTTCTAATTCTTCTGTAATTCCAGTCTTTCTTTCTATGGTTTATAGATTTTAGGCAATAACTTGGTTGCTTACTCATCTATTTTTTTTTCAATTAAAATCTTTTTTTTTTAAGATTTTATTTAAATTCAAGGTAGTTAACATACAGTGTATTACTAGTTTCAGGGATAAAATTTAGTGACTTAATGAGGGACTCTGAAAAACAATCTGAGGGTTTTGAAGGCGCAGGAGGTGGGAGGTTGGGGGAACCAGGTGGTGGGTGTTAGAGAGAGCATGGATTGCATGGAGCACAGGGTGTGGTGCAAAAACAATGATTACTGTTACACTGAAAAGAAATTAAAAATAAAATACTTTATGCAATTAAAAAAAATTTAGTGGTTTATGAGTTCCATATAACACCCGGTGCTCATTACATCAAGTGCCGTCCTTAATGCAACATCACTCAGTTACCCCACCCCTACATACCTCCTCTAAGGCAACCCTCAGTTTGTTCCCTATAGTTAGGAGTCTCTTAGAGTTTGCCTTCCTCTTTTTCTTTTTATCTTATTTTTTCATTTTTCCTTCCTTTTCCCTGTATTCATCTGTTTTGTTTTTTAAATTCCATGTATGAGTGAAATCATATGGTATTTGTTTTTCTGACTGACTTATTTCATTTAGTATAATACCCTCTATTTCCATCCATGTCATTGCAAATGCAAGATTTTGTTATTTTTCATGGCTGAGTAATATTCCAGTGTTCAGCATCATCTGTATTGACTGTAGGGACTTCAAGCTGTACTAACTATGTCTGACACTCTTAGTCAAACTTCTTAGCTGATCTTCTGACCATGCTGGTTGGTACAGTAATTTTGGCCCCCTGACTTCTGGCAGTAAAATGCCACCACTTGTACACACAACTCTATAGTCTCATTATCCTTGTGGCTTTGATTGAGTTAAGCTCAATCAATACATACCATCAGCTCTGGTTTTATAGAAAAGCCACCACTTGGATTCTTAATGATGCTGTGCTCCTCTCATCAGCGTATTCCTGATGTCCTTGAAAAGTAGTTTGTCTCCTGGTCCCTCCTATGGAACATAATCTGCTGAATCTCCTGGCCTCACACATTGAAACAAACAAAAAAAACCCCTAATTACATATGAAAATTGAGGCCTTTTAAAAGGTCAACTCTCTAAAGTTTTTAATTTGTAATTAATGTCAGGGGAAAATAGTATTGGTCTTATAAAAATATAAATCCATTTATTCTCCTCCAGAGAACATATGGTATAAAACCCCCAAAACAGAAATATATCTGGGTTAAGTGCAAATTTGCTTAAAGCAGGGATTTGTGGCTTACAGCAGATTTCATGAGAAATGCCTTGATCCTATTCTTCACCCTTGGAAAGACCTTGGGAACTGACAAAGAGAACTAGGTCTTTTTTTTTTTTTTTTAAAGATTTTATTTATTTATTTGACAGAGAGAGACAAGTAGGCAGAGAGGCAGGCAGAGAGAGAGAGGAGGAAGCAGGCTCCCTGCTGAGCAGAGAGCCCGATGCGGGACTCGATTCCAGGACCCTGAGATCAATCATGACCTGAGCCGAAGGCAGCGGCTTAACCCACTGAGCCACCCAGGCACCCGAGAACTAGGTCTTTAATCTGACTGAATGCTGCATGGAGAATGCTGCAATGCAAGGACCATCTCCCACACTGGCACACCATAAACCAAGCACTTGTATTGTAGCTTGACCTAAGAATATGTTGGGCATTGATGCATAGAGAACATACCATCTTCTGCAATGAGTGAAGGACTCCCAGTACTCACTAGAGTAGAACTTACCTTCTATATACATCAGAAGGGTAGACACAGAATAAGGCAGGGATGGGTTTCAGTTGAGGGGTAAAAGAAGAGAAGATGTTTAGTCTCAAATAATAATCCTACCTTTCTTTTATGGTGACTACCATCCATAAATAGAGATTGTTTCTTTGAGCAAGGACATCATATCTACAATAACTTCCTGTTAAGTTACAAATATCTCTTTAAAAAAGAACTATTCTATTAACAACGTCATATGAGATAGTTTTAAAAAAGGATTTGCCTAAGTGCTAATAGAAGCAGCCATGCATTTTGGGATGGTAATGGAAAAAAAAAGGCAAATTTATATTGTCAACCTTCTTCAAATATTACAATTACAATTTACCATCCTTTGCAACAAAATAAAGTTGATATCCTTGGCATGGAATCTAAAATCTTCCCTAATCTAGGCCCTGATTACTTTTTTATCACCTGTTTCTCATTTATATATCATTATTTAGTGATACCAACTTTTTACTCTTTCCATTGCCTCAACCTGTCCCCTGTCAGTTAACTGATAATAAGAGTCCCCAAACTGCAAAAGAGATATAAAATTAAAAATACTGCCTCAATCAGATATTTTGCTGAGAGTCACACTAGCCAAAATATATACATATTTATATTTAATATTATATAATTAATATATAAGTATACACACACACATAGATCTATGTATTGCTGCATAGACCTTATCCCCCATAATAAAATGAAGTTAGCTCTAGAACTCTTGTGGAAAATTACTCTTATAAATCACCAGAGAAAAGATCCAGAAATTATAACTGTTTGAGATATTTGTAATAACCAGTAACATAAAAATAGAGTAAACTAAGTGGTACACATTATTAAACATTTTTTTTTCTTTTTCAAATTTTAAATTCCTTTTGCATTTAAATATTTAAAGCTTAGATTTTGGAGGAAATGAAGGTATATTGATGTCTCCAGTGAGATGCTTCCATTCAGTGCTCCTGAATCACTGTCAATATTTAAATATTTTAAAAGTCATCTTTGAGCAGAAAAAATTCATCTTCCTAAAATAGTTTGCCTTTGGTGCAGGCTAAGAAACTGCAGATGTTTATTTCAGAATCTGCATATGAAAAACCCTCATTTATAATGCAAGTTAATTTGCCACAGAATCACTGATGTAAAATTCAGCTTCCATTTTTAACATCCTTTGCTTCTTTTGTAATTGAGATAGTAACTATTTATTGAATTCTTTCTTTATTCTGGGGATTTATATGAATTATCCCTAGTCTTCACCCCTAATGAAGTATTCTATCTTTATTGAGATGAGGGAGCCCATGATAAAAAGGGGTAACTGACTCAAGTAGTAGCTGCAAATATTTTAGGGTATAGACTTATAGGAAGAAACTTTTCTAGGAATCAGTTGTTTAAAACTACACTAAAAGTAAACTTTGAGTATTTGTAGGCACAAAGATGTAAAGCAAAGTAAAGGATCTTAAAATCCCAATAAGAAAGTGTAGGACAAGAATGTTTGTGACTTGCCTGAAAAAATTAACAGAAAGCAGGTAATAAAAGATACTATCATGAATGATGCTGTTCTCTTATCCCAAGAGTTTTTATATTTTTCTTTGTGAGAAAAACTAGAAGTTCATATCAAAATCTCACATTAATCATTAATTTTTCTCTTTAGTTTATGTATTTGCTTTCAGAATATGTAGAATTATTATTATAATAAATTATTTTATCATTTCTGGTCATTAGATGTCAAAAATACCTTTCCTTCCTTCCCTCTTTCTTTCCTCCCTCCCTCCCTTTCTTTCTTCCTTCCTTCCTCTTTCCTTTCCCTTTATGAATCCATCTATCTGGGTGTATATATGTTCTATATATACACATATAAGAAAAATAACTAATGACCCTATAATGAAATTATAAGGGATTATAAGAGAATATTATGAAAGATTATGTACCAACAAATTAGACAACATAGAAGAATACATACATTCTAGACACAATAAAATATATTGACTCTAGTACATGCATAATATATGTATGTATAATATGAGTATTATTGTAGTCAAAATTATAAAGATGGAAATTAAGATATTCAGGTGAATAGAGCCCCTAATAATATGCTTCTGCTCACTTTGATTTGCTCATTTAATTGTTTTTTTAATTATATAAATGTTAGGCCACTAGTTGGTGAAGGTTGATAGGAAAAATTTGAATATCAGACATAAAGAGGAAGGGAGTAATAGAAGTAAGTATGAGAAAGAGAAGGACAAGGAGAGGAGGAGAGAAAGAGAATGATTATGAAGCAGCTTTACAGATTTTAAATTAAAGGTGCAAAAAATACTTTGGATCACATATGAATAAATTAGATTATGGTGGGAATGTTGTAATCATATTTCAGCTTATTTATTGTTTCAGCTGAGTCAGTGGACAGGAGAACAATGAAGATATGACCATAAAAGGAAGATTATTTTAAAAATTAATAGTTAATCTGGATGTTTATATAGCTAGGAGATATATTTAGGAGGTCAATTTATTCTACCAGTAATAACTTTTTAAAATGATCGCTTCAAATACTAGGTTTAAAAATGTAAATGAATTGCCTTGACCCCAAAATACACTGTTGAATTATGTGTCCTAGAAAAATAAAGCATGAAATGATACCTAAAAAGTTAAAATACCCTTGCCAAGGCTAGTAAACAGAATACTTTATCACAAACGTACCTATCATTGGCCAAGAAAAGATCTGCTGGTGAAAGATGCCTCACCATTAATAGTTTGCTATTTGAAGCTGTATTGATGCCAAAGAGAAGTTTCATCTATGATTCTCATATACCACATTATATATGAGAATTATATATATTATATACCACATTAAACAGTCAGCTTATGCTCTCAAAATTATAAATATTACAACCCAGCACCCTGAAGTGGTTATTC
The DNA here is from genome assembly GCF_020171115.1 of Neogale vison. Classification (NCBI taxonomy): domain Eukaryota; kingdom Metazoa; phylum Chordata; class Mammalia; order Carnivora; family Mustelidae; genus Neogale; species Neogale vison. The sequence goes on from NC_058102.1 coordinate 91,597,452, forward strand.
TGAAAAGCATCGATGTTAAGAAGAAAAATTAGGTGCTCAGTAATGTCTTATGAGATTTTCATAGTGCTGGTCACAGAAATAACTTTGCTATGTCCCCAGAGGTAAATCCTTTTGTAAATTTCCAAGTTCTGCAAGAGTTTTTGAGAGAAAAACTATACAAAATATATAATATGAAACAAAAGAAACAACAACAGCAAAAATATGTTGGAAAGAGCTGAAATTGGAGGACCAAGTTATTAGCACACAATTGTAGAAATCTGAAATAAATCATAGCACATAGGCAAGAAAAGTAGTGGCCACCTTGCAAGAGCATTCTCTGGTTGCAAATAGAACTTATGAACACTTCTGGTGCTTAAATGGACACCGTAAAGTTTTCACTCTTTTCTATCTCAATGAATAATCATTTTAATAAAAAATTATAGTAATGATAGTAATGCCACAAATCTTGACATCACCATTAAAGTCTCAGTTCAAACGTTACTATATCAAAGATGCCTTTTAAGATTGCTTAAACCAGGGGCATCTGGGTGGCTCAGTGGGTTAAAGCCTCTGCCTTTGGCTCAGTTCATGATCTGAGGGTCCTGGAATCAAGCCCCACATTGGGCTCTCTGCTCAGTAGGCAGCCTGCTTCCTCTTCTCTCTCTGCCGGCCTCTCTGCCTACTTGTGATCTCTGTCTGTCAAATAAATAAATAAAATCTTAAAAAAAAAAAAAGATTGCTTAAACCAAAATATTTATCTCATTATTTCTAGTTTGTGTCTAGTTCATTAATCTCTGTGATTTGCCACATAGTACCTAATCCTGTCTGGAATTACTATAATTATTAATTTTATTATTTGTTATTCAATTTCCACTCTTAATTGCAAGATTAATGGGTAACTGGGGCTTTGTTGTTCCAATGTCTAGGAGTTAATATATAGGCAGTTGCTTAAGAAATTATTATTCAATCAGTAAATTATAGTTCAAATTTATTTAGGTTGTACTGTACTATTAGTACAAAGTTAAGCATGTTGTATTTCATCAGAGACAATTTTAAGAATGCAAAAGTACCCTGCATAAGACACTATTTTAGTTATATCAGCTAATATCTCTCATGACAGTAAAGAGAAATTTGAAAACAAATTAAATTTAGCACTCACTCACTATCCATACGACAAAATATATTATTGTCTTCTATATACTAGCTATACCTAAGTTTCATTTTCTATAGATTTTCTGACTCAGTCCTCAGCTGTGTAAGGTTATGATTTTGTCATTAGTGTAGGATAAAGGAAATAGAATTCAAAAAACTGCAAGTAGTGAACCACCATCACAAAGTAGGAATCAATACTTCTAATTGTAAGACACTGTTCTATGTTTTTCTGTATATTTTATGTATTTTTTAAAATTCCAGTATAATGAATACATGGTTGTATTACTTTCAGGTGTACAATGTAGTGATTCAGCAGTTCCATGCATTACTCAGGACTCATCACAGTTAAGTGTGCTTTTAATTGCCTTAACCTATTTTACTCATCACTGTCCACCTCTCCTCTGGTACCGCCAGTTTGTTCTCAATAGCTAAGAGTCTGTTTTTCTATTTGTCTCTTCTTTGTTTTGTTTCTTAAATTCCACATATGAGTAAGATCTTTTGGTATTTTTCTTTTCTCTGACTTATATAATTTAGTATTATATTCTCTAGGCCCATCCATGGTATTGCAAGTGGCAAAAATTCCTTCTTTTTCATGGCTAAGTAATTTCCCAGTGTATGAGTGTGTGTGTGTGTGTACATGTGTGTGACATCTTATTTTTTTCTTTTTTTTTAATTTACATATAATGTATTATTTGCTTGAAGTTTACAGGTCTGTGAATCATCAGTCTTACACAATTCATAGCACTCACCATAGCACATGCCCTCCCCAATGTCCATAACCCAGCCACTCTATCCCTCCCCCACACCTTCCAGCAACCCTCCGTTTGTTTCCGGAGATTAAGAGTGTCTTATGGTTTGTCTTCCTCCTGATCCTATCTTGTTTCATTTTTTCCCTTCCTACCCCACCACGACCTCCACCCTGCCTCTCAAATTCCTCGTATCAGAGAGATTATATGATAATTGTCTTCCTCTGATTAATTTATTTTGCTTAGTATAATACCATCTAGTTCTATCCATGTCATTGCAAATGGCAAGATTTGGGGTTTTTTTTTTATGGCTGCATAGTATTCCTGCACACACACACACACACACACACACACACACCACATTTTCTTTTTTTTTTTTTTTAAAGATTTTATTTATTTATTTGACAGACAGAGATCACAAGTAGACAGAGAGGCAGGCAGAGAGAGAGGAAGGGATGCAGGCTCCCGGCTGAGCAGAGAGCCCGATGCGGGGCTCGACCCCAGGACCCTGGGATCACGACCTGAGCTGAAGGGAGAGGCTTTAACCCACTGAGCCACCCAGGTGCCCCACACACACCACATTTTCTTTATCCATTCATCTGTTGGAGACATCTTATTTAAACATTCATCTATTGATGGGGACATTCAGATTGCTTCCATATTGGGGGTATTGTAGATAATGCTGCAATAAGCATAGACTTGCATATATCTTCTCTCACTTTAGTGTTTTTATATTCTTAGGGTTAAATACCCAGTAGTGGAATTACTAGATCATATGGAAATTCCGTTTTTAATTTTTGATGAACTTCCATGCTGTTTTCTACAATGGCCACAAAAACTTGTATTCCCACTAACAGTGCACAAGGGTTGTTTTATCTCCACAACCTCGTCAACACTTGTTGCTTCTTACATTTTCAATTTTAGCCATTCTGACTGGTGTGAGATGAAATCTCATTTTAGTTTTGATTTGCATTTTCCTGATTATCAGTGATGTTGAACATCTTTTCATTTGTCTGTTGGCCATCTGTATGCCTTCTTTGGAGAAATGTCTGTTCCTGTCTTCTGCCCATTTTTAATTGGATTATTTGGGGGGGGGATAGAATGTTGAGTTGTGTAAGTTCTCTACATATTTTGCATACTAACCCTTTATCGGATATATCATTTGCAAATAACTGCTATTCAGAAGCTTGTTTTTTAGTTTTGTTGATTATTTCTTTTGCTGTGCAGAATCTTTTTATTTTGATGTAACTCTAATAGCTTATTTTTTCTTTTGTTTCCCTTGCCTTAGGAGACTTATCTAATAAAATATTACTATGGCTGATGTAGAATAATTATTGCCTGTGCAGTCTTGTAGGTTTTAATGGTTTCATGTCTCACATATAAGTCTTTAATCCATTTTGAATTTATTTTTGTGTATAAGAAAGTGGTCCAGTTTCATTCTTTTACATGTTGTCATCCAGTTTTGCTAACACAGTTTGTTGAAAAGACTGTAATTTTCCCATTGCATATTCTTGTCTCCTTTGTCATGGATTAATTGACCATATAATTGTAGGTTTATTTCTGGGGTCTCTCCTCTGTTCTATTGATCTATGTGTCTCTTTTTGTGTCAGTACCATACTGTTTCGATAACTATAGCTTTATAATATATCTTGAAACCTGGGTTGTGATATCTCCAGTTTTGTTCTTTTTCAAGATTGCTCTGGCAATTGAGTCTTTTGTGGTTCTGTACAAATTGTACGATTATTCTAGTTCTGTAAAAAATTCTATTGGTGTTTTGATAGGGATTTCATAAAATCTGTAGATTGCTTTGGGTATTATGGACATTTTAACAATATTTGTTCTCCTGGTCCATGAGAATGGAATATCTTTCCATTTGTTTATGCCCTCTTCAGTTACCTTCATCACTGTTTTATAGTTTCCAGAGTATAGATATTTAACCTCCTTGCTTAAATTTATTCCTCCCAGTTTTATTATTATTATTGATGTAAATGGGATTGTTTTCTTAATTTCTGTTTCCGATATTTCTTTAGTGGGGATAGAAAGGCAACAGATTTCTGTATACTGATTTTGTATCCTGCAACCTTACTGCATTCATTCATCAGTTCTAGTAGTTTTCTGGTGGAGTGTTTAGGGTTTTTTCTATATCGCATTATGTCATCTGCAAATAGTGAGTTTTACTTCTTCCTTACTAATTTGGATGCCTTTTCTTTCTTTCTTTTTTTCTTTTTAAAGATTTTATTTATTTATTTGACAGAGATCACAAGTAGGCAGAGAAGCAGGCAGAGAGAGAGAGGAGAAAGCAGGCTCCCTGCCAAGCAGAGAGCCCGATGCAGGGCTCGATCCCAGGACCCTGGGATCATGACTTGAGCCGAAGGCAGAGGCTTTAACCCACTGAGCCACCCAGGCACCCCGCCTTTTCTTTCTTATTGTTCGGCTGCTTCTGGGTAGGTCTTCCACTACTGTGTTGAATAAAGCTTGTGAGAGAGGTTATCCTTGTCTTGTTACTGATATTAGCTGAAAAGCTCTCAGTTTTTCACCATTGAGTATGATGTTGTTAGCTATTACATATATGGTTTTTATTATATTTAGGTATGTTCCTTCTAAACCTACTTTCTTGGTGGTTTTTATCATGAATAGATGTTATACTTTGTCAAATGCTTTTTCTGTATCTGTTGATGATCACATAGTTTTTATCCTTTATCCTGTTAATGTGTTGTATCATGATCATTGATTTACAAATATTGAACCACCTCGCACCCCAGGAATAAATTCCATTTGGCTATGGTGAATGATTTTTTTAAAAAATGTATTGTTGGATTTGGTTTCCTAATACTTTGTTGAGGATTTCTGCATGTATACTCATCAGAAATATTGGCAAAATTCATCAGAAAAAAATAGTTTTTTCTTTGTAATGTCTTTACCTGGTTTTGATATGAGCATAATGCTGCTGGCTTCATGGAATGAGTTTGGAAGCTTTCCTTTCTCAAATATTTTTTGGAATAGTTTAAGAAGAATTGGTATTAACTCTACTATAGGTGTTTGGTAAAATTCACCTATGATGTCATCTGGTCCTGTTAGTAGTTTTTTTATTACTAATTTAGTTTCATTGCTGGTAATCTCTGTTCAATTTCAATTTCTTCCTGATTTAGTTTTGGTAGGTTATATGTTTCTAGGTATTTATCCATTTCTTCCAGATTGCCCAATTGTTTGGCATATAATTTTTTATAATATTCTCTTTTAAACCCTTTTATTACTGTAATTTTGGTAGTTATTTCTCCTCTTTCAATTCTGATTTTATTTTGGCTCTCTCTCTCTCTTTCTTTTAATGACTCTGAGTGAAGGTTTATCAATTTTGTCAAATTTTTTATGAGACTGACGTGCTACCTACTGCGCTAATGAGGCACCTAATTTTGTCAACTTTTTTAAAGAAACACCTCCTACTTTCATTGATGTATTATTACTTTTTTGTTTTTAGTTTCTCTTTCATTTGTTTCTGCTCTAATTTTTTAAAATTTTTATTTTATTTTTTATTTTTTTATTAACATATAATGTATTATCAGTCCCAGGAGTACAGGTCTGTGAATCGCCAGGTTTACACACTTCACAGCACTCACTCTGCTCTAATTTTTATTATTTCCTGTATTATACTGGTTTTGGGGTTTGGTTTTTAGGTTTTGATTCTTCTTTTTCCAGCTTCTCTAGTTATAAGTTATAAGATTAGGTTGTTTTTTTAGATTTTTCTTACTTCTTGAAGTATGTCTGTGTTGCTATAAACTTCCCTCTTAGAAGAGTTTTGCTTCATCCCAAAGATTTTGAGTTGTTGCTGTTTTTCATTTGTCTCTAGATATTTTTTAACTTCCTATTTGATTTCTTGGTTGACCCATTCATTGTTTAGTGGCATGTTACTTAACCTCCATGTATTTGTGTTCTCTCCAGATTATTTCTTGTGGTTTGATTTCTAGTTTCATAGCATGTGGTCAGGAAAAAAAAAAAAAAAGCACTATTTGATTTCAATTTTTTTTAATTTATCAAGAATTATTTTTTGTCCTAATATATGATTTGTTTTGGATAGTGTTTCATGTGCCCTTGATAGGAATGTATATCCCCTTATTTTAGGATGACATATTCTGATTATATCTTTTAGCTCCATCTTGTCCAATGTGTCATTCAAAGCCACTGTTTCCTTGTTGGTTTTTTGTTTGGATGATCCATCCATTGTGTAAGAGGGGCTTTAATGTCCCCTACCATTAATGTATTAGTATCAATTACTTTTTTTATGTTTGTTTTTAGCTGTTTATGTATTTGGATGCTCCCAATTTAGGTAATTAGATATTTACAGTTATTATCTTCTTGTTGGATTGTTCCCTTTATGATTACATAGTATCCTTCTTTTGCTATAGTCTTTGTTTTAAAGTCTATTTTATCTAAGTATTGCTATCCTTATATAGTAGTCTGATATATATAGATATATATACATATATATAGATATAAATATAGATATATAGATATATCTATCTATATCTATAGTTAGATAGACATAGTCTGATATAAGTATTACTATCCTGGCTTTCTTTTCAGTTCCATTAGCATGTGAAAGCTATTTATCCCTTCACTTTCAATCTGCATATGTCTTTAGGTCTGAGTCTTTTCTATGCAGCATATAGGTGAGTTGCTTTTTTATCCATTTTGTCACCCTCTGTCTTTTGATTGGACCATGTAGTCTATTTACATGCAAAATATTACTGATAGGCATGTACTTATCCACATTTTTGCTTGTTCTATAGTTGTTTTTTTAGTTCTCTGTTCCTTTCTTGTTATCTTTTCTCAAGTTTGATAGATTTTGTGATAAACTTGGATTATTTTCTCTTTATGTTTTGCATACCCATTACCTAGTTTTGATTTATGGTTACCATTAAGTTTATATATAATATCATATGTATATAGCATTCTATATTAAGTTGATAGTCACTTAAGTTTGAACATATTTTTCACTCTTCTCCCCCTCACATTTTAAGTGTATGGTATCATACTTTGCATCCTTTTATTTTGTGAATCCCTTGACTGATTTTTATAAGAATACTTTATTTTACTGATTTTTATATATTCTTTCTTCTTTTCTTACTCCGACTTATGTTCTTTCCTTTCCACTCAAAAAGTTCCCTTTAACATTTCTTGTAGGGCTGGTTTATGCACATGAATTCCTTTAACTTTTGTTAGAGAAACTCCTAATATCCCCTCTATTATGAATGATAGCCTTGCTGTATAGAGTATTCTTGGTTATAGGTTTGTTTGTTTGTTTTTTCTTTCAGCACTGTAAATGTATCATGCCATTCCCTTCTGTTCTGCTAAGTTTTTGCTGAAAAATCAGCTGATAGTCTTATGGGATTTCCCTTGTATGTAACTTTTTTCTTTCCTCTTGGTGCTTTTAAAACTCTCTTTTTCACTACTCTTTGCCATTTTAATTATTATGTGTCTCAATATGGGCTTCCTTGTGTTGATTTTGCTGGGGGCTCTCTCTACCTCCTGAATCTGGATTTGTTTCCTTCTCCAGACTCAGGAAGTTTTCAACTATTATTTCCTCAAATACATTTTCTGCCTCTTTTTCTCTCTCTTCTTCTGGGGTCCCTGTACTGTGAATGTTATTAGAATTGATGGGTATCTCTGAGTTCCCTTAGTCTATTTTCATATTTTATTAATTTTTTTCGTCTCTCCTGTTCAGCTTGATTGCTTTCCATTACTCTGTATTTCAGGTCTCTGATCCATTCTTCTGCTTCCTCTAGTCTACAGTTATTGCCTCTGGTATACTTTTAATTTTAGTTACTGAGTTCTTCATGTCTATTTGGTTGTTTTCTATCTCCTTGTTGGGGGTCTCACTGAGATCCTCCATTTTTAAGTCCAGTCAGTGTCTTTATGACCATTATTTTAAATTCTCTCTCAGGCATATTACTTATCTCTGTTCCATTTAGCTCTCTTGCTATTCTTTCATTTGGGACATACTCCTCTTCTCATTTTGTCTGACCATCTGTGTCTGTTTTTCTGTGTTAGGAAAGTCAACTATATTTCCAACTTTTGAACATTGTAGGCTTCTATAGAAGAGGTCCTATAGTGCCCTATACTGCAGGGCACTGTACTGCCGTGTTCACCAAAACCTGCTGCTTCAGGGGTGTGTCCTATGTGTGTTGCATGCACCCTGTTGTCACTGGGCCGTGTTTCCTTTAGTCTGATCATATGCAATGTTTCTCTTTGCCCATTGTGGGCTGGGTTTGGTCCCTGTGTTATTAATGATCCAGTCTGGGGTTGCTTGGTCTTAGCTTGAGTAAGACCCCAGGCATTTTCTAGAGCTAATCACATAGAATAACAGTACACTTATCCTGTGCTGTCCCCTGTGAAGATTTTGCTGGTGAGTGGGTTCTATAGTCAGATTACCTGACTACCTGCAACCCACTCCTGGGATTGCAGTAGAACTGGCATGTGTGATTATCTTCCCCTCTCCCCATGGCAGGATTCACTTTGTAGTGTTGCTAGCCTCTCTTGGTGCTGCTTGCACACTGCCATGCTTGCGGTACTGCTTTGGATGGACTCCTGCTTAGGGCCTGTTGGAGGGGGAGTCTACAGGAATATAAAAGGTAGGGACACAAAATCTGTGCTGCTCTGCTGTGGATCAGGACCTGTAGCTGCTTTGGAGAAATGTTGACAGTATGGGAGGGAGTGGGTCCTCAGGAGGGTGTGGAATGGAGTACACTCCTAGCAAGCTAAGTAGAGAGTATTTGTGCTGTGCTGGTTCTCACAGGTGTCCATGTATCTAGACTCAGGGGGTCAGGGGATGGGGCAGGAACTGGTACCTGCCGTCTCTTGTTCTTAGAAAATTCTCCTAAAAAAATCACCCCTCCAAAACATGTTCTGAGATTAGTACATAATTCTCTTTTCCAGGTACCCCAGGCAATTTTCAAGCTACTGCTTCAATGCTGTAGCTCAGTGGGACTGTTTATTATGCTATCTCTTTAAGGGTGAAGACTCAATTTTCTATTATCCTCTGACTCTTCCAGAGCAGAGGCCACAGATTTTAAATTTTCAGGTTTTAAGTCCTACTGATTATAAGAACTTGGGAAGTTAAGCCCCTCTGGTTTTTAAAGCCGAATGTTATAGGTATTGGTCTTCCCAGTGCAGGTCTTCTGTGCCTGGTGTGCCTGGTATGGGTTCTATTCTTCTTCATGCATTGTGCTTATAGTGTCCCTTCCGCCTGCAGACAGTCTTTTGGGTCATTTAGGTTCTCGACCATGTTTCTGCCCTTCCTACAGTTTTTGGTATGGCCCTTTTTTCTATGATCAGCTGTGGAGAATCTGTTCTCCTGGTCTGCTGATTGTTTTCTGGATTATTTACACTGATATAGGTGTTATCAGGGTGTATCCATACGACAAAGTGAGCTGAGGATCTTCGTACTCTGCCGTCTTCCCCAGAACTCACAAGACACTGTTCTTTGTACCATATCCCAGGTAGATAACTAGGCATTTAGGTTATACTGAAGGTCAGAGCAGATAACCTAATCTTGTATTCATACTGATTTTATACTTGTATCTTAGGGTCAAACTAGGAAGAAATCACTGTCCCATAAATATCTCAAAAGCTTTGAAATGGGGGTGCCTGGGTGGCTCAGTGGGTTAAGCTGCTGCCTTTGGCTCAGGTCATGATCTCAGGGTCCTGGGATTGAGCCCTGCATCGGGCACTCTGCTCAGCAGGGAGCCTGCTTCCCCATCTCTCTCTGCCTGCCTCTCTGCCTACTTGTGATCTCTCTCTGTCAAATAAATAAATAAAATCTTTAAAAAAAAAAAAAAGAAGCTTTGAAATGCTTCAAAACTCTTAATGTATTTTGAAACATAATGACCCAACCTCTTATTTTGATTAAACAAGAGGATTCCCAATATCTTAACAAGTGATTAACTAAGTATCACAAAGAACTGCTTCAATGATATTAAGTAGTTCTTTTTTTTCTAGACATCTTGCTTCATTTCAAGAATTCTGCTTGTTTGTTATGAGCGCATGAGTAGGTTTAGTCTGGACTTAGTACAATTCAGATGCAAAAATGCATAAAACAATTTCCTTAATTCAAAATTTGTTTTAAGAGAGCCAATAGAGCGAGAAGAAGGGTAAAAAAGTTTCCATATTTACATACTTGCATGAGCTGTTTACATATTCAGAAGTGCTGTAATCTATAGTGGGGAGAAGGAAAGGCAAAGAGGTATATATGCAAGCATGAAAATAAGTTTAGAGGATGACTTTTACAATTTTTTTATGATGCAGGGGTTTGAAGAGATAGAAAAAAGGAAGCATCTCTTTAAAGCTATAAAAATTCACATTTGTCTTTATATAGGTGTGATTAATGCAAGCAGACTGTCCGTAAGATTCTAAATTTGTATTTTCTCTCATTTTACTTTCATTTTTTAAACTCTTAATATTCAAAACAACAGCCCTACCAACTTTGAAAGAGTAATACAAACTCATCTTTCTTGGGCAGGAGGTATTTGAAATCTATGGGGACTGAGAAGGTTATCAAGCCATGATGCCAGCCTACAGACCAGAGAACATTATAACAAATCAGAAGGGAAACTCCTACATGAGCAGCTCAGATTTAACCACATCCAGGGCTACTTCTCTCCAAAAGGAAGAATAAGATTAAAATAGGGAAAGGATATGGCTATGAGTTGACAGAGTGAAGTTATTTTCAGAAGTATTCACTTTCCCCCATTATTATTTATTTATGATTTAACAAATATGTTCTTACTTTTTTAAGTGTCTAATAAATTATGCTTTTAAACTTGCTTCTAAATAAAAAGGCTAGGAAATTATAATTGTCAATATACAGCAAATAGTATTAGAATGCTGCTGATTAGTTCCAAGATCATATATTATAAATGCCTGCCATTGTTTCAAAGAAAGCAAAAAAAAAATAAGAACTGAATAATTTTTCTTATTCTGGGAGATAGGCATATTCTGGGCATTTCTGATACCCTAATATATTCCAGCATAACTAAAATATTATTTATTATTTTACAAATATAAATAATTCCAGTCATTAAACATTAGGGCATAGACTGAAGGATGTTTCACAAAGGTAAATGGCCTTATACTTGTAACAGCCCAGAAAATAAACCAAATCCTAGCTTTTACAGAATGCACTATGGAATTGTTTATTTTGACATAGTATAAATATCTATGAAAAGGGGAAATATATTTGTTCTGCATATAAAATGGTGTTCTCTGGGGTTTTTTTACATCATGAAATATAGTTATCATTTATTTGTTTTAATGGATGTCTTTGTTATCTTTACATTTTCACATCTTCATGCATATGATGGGGATGAAATTCAGGCTACACAATTATGTTATTCTAATTAATGATCTTTCATGATACTCAAGTGGATGATATGTAATTGTTATATGATATGTAATTATTATATAGCATTTAAGTTTCTATGATCTTAGGGCACCTGGGGGGCTCAGTCGGTTAAGTTTGTATGATCTTCATGTTAATTAAACATAATATAGTTTACATTTCTCTTTGACAAGAGAAAAAAATGGTTATACAATTTTTGCCTTCCCCAGTAACTGTAGCAAAGCTAAAGAATATCTGTCAAGTATACTCAGTCTCTTAGTCAGGTGTATGTATGTGGGTGGAGAAAGTGACAGGAACTTGTAGGCAAACTGAAAAAGTTAACAAAGATTTCATATTTACTACCCATATAACTGTGCCTTCCTGAGAATGGAAGAAAAGAATAAGTTAATACAATTCAGTGGGATAAGTATAGGTATCACAGTGCACAAAGGGAAAATGTTATACATGTCCCAAAAGCCAAATTATTGTTCTCTGGTCCCTTTCAGCACCATATTTATTACAGACTGGTTCCTGCCTGGATTTGTAAGCACCCCATCCCTTCTGCTAGCTCCATTGCTCTATTGCACCCACCTTGACCACAAGAGAAAATTGTGTTTTTATGTGGCTCCTCACAGTGTTGCCCAGCTCTTCTTAGAAAATTCTGCCTCATCACAGGAACTGTAACGACTGCTTTAACAATCAGCCTTCTTTTTGCAGTGCAGAAGACTCACTTGCATTTTTTTTGAACAATATGTTAACCCAAGTATTCAGTAACTCAACATTCCATTCTTAAAACACATTCTTCTTCTGGCTGCTAGGAAGCAGCTCTTTGCTGTGTCTCGGTTTTCTTCAGAGGTTCCTCCTCCCAAGTCCATGAACATAGGAGTGCCTCAGGATTCAGACCTTATGCTCCCCTTATATGTCTATACCCATTTTTAGGAGGATAGGAGGCAGGAGAGCTCATCCACATGGTTTTAAATATTGTATATATGCCAGTGATGCCCAAAGTTTCTTTCAAACTACCAGACTCATGCATGACAACTCAGCACCTCCACTTCAGTGCTTTATATGTAATTTATACTTAATATGTTCTAAACTGAACTGTTTTGTTCTGTCCCTGTTATCTTTCCCCTGTCCATCTTCCTTATCTCTGTAAATGAGACATCATCCTTCCATATGTTCAGGAGAAAACTCCTTCAGCCTTTATACTCTTCTTTTTCTGATATTCCATGGATAATCCATCAGAAAATCTTCTTAACCTCAAAGTATATGTTAGTTTTAATATTTTTTCACCATTATTTTTTTAATCTAAGTCATCACTCTCCTCTAAAGTATTGTAACAAATATCTGTTATAATCTTGTTCTAAAGAAACATGTTCAGTGTTGTTTAATGGCATATTTAAATAGCTTGATCATGAAACTACCTTTTTTAGTAACATGTCTTTCGTTGGAAATAGAATATATTTTGGAAAATACTGTACAAAAAAAGTGTTTGTTTGTTAGGGCAACTCCCCTCTCTTTTCTTTACTTCCCTTTAAGTCATTTCTCTTTCATATTTTTTAGTTTAACTAAATTTTGCTCTTATTGTCCCTCCTTCCTGTCATATCTCAACAGGTCACAAATCAGATTTAACCTATGTGGACATACATGATTAGTGGCTCCATATATATATCAATTTGAAATCCAAGGACTTCTCTTTATTTGCTCATCTATGAGCAGTCATAATGATGTTATTAACATGTTTGAGTTTGAGTCTTTTTTTATTTGGCTCATATTATTGCCATTGCCAGACATCCCAAGCTCTAAATATTATCTTAATTTAAACAATATTGAAAAATCATATTTGACTTCTTTACCACAAAATTCTAGAAGCATTATGGCATTCTAAAAGAACAAAAGGGGAATTAACTTATTTTCTTTTATTCTAAAGGAAGAAAACAGGGATGTACTTATGACCCTGGACAAATTCAAGCAGGTGAATAAACAGTATATTTTCCCCTACCGCTCATTTTATGGTGCCTCACTGTTTACTGAAGCAATTCAGATTTTGACCACTTATCTACCTGTTTCTCTCTCTAATCAGACTACTCCTTTCCTGGAATACAGTGGTCATAACTCATTAGTACTTGCAACTCTATCAATGACAAAGATAGTCACTCAATGAAATAATACTGAAGGAAACTCTTAGGTTAATTTACACTCTGAGATTCAAACTTAAAAATTTATGAAGAAGTAAGGATAATATAAAAGAGAAAGCTTCCAAATATGCAGCAAAAACCAAAACTCACCATCAGCTTAATGATGAATTTTATTTATATGGTTAGGGAAAATAAAATTTTTTGATGTATTTAAAATGAAATGTTACCATTGCTTTTAAAATCTCTACATAGTTATTTAAATGTGAAATGTGTTATTGATGGTTTTTGAAAACCTAAATTACAAATGTTTTTTATGAATTATTCCGCAGTTTTAGACTCATTTAGAAAATAAATTTGATAGAAGAATCCTGTTCTGGAATACTGACTAACTGGGAGAGATACATTATAATTAAGAAGATAATCTATAACAATTTCCTGACCAAGAAAAAACTAAGAAATTTTCTCTTATTTAGAAGAAATCAAAATGACTCTTTACAAAGAATATAGCCGAGTAAATCTGACACCAGTGTGATAGTTCCCTTTATGTGGTCTTTAAAATATAGAGTGTGATTGAACTGAATGACTTTTTAAATTCTTCTAGTTTGTTGATTTTCACATACGAGAGTATTTCTTTTCACTCACCATAGTATTGAAGGGATGCTGCCTTAGAGGTTTAGTCAGTCATGGATATAATCCTGAATCTGAGAGGTCAATGGTTCATAAACGAGCTTCTATCTAGTCTGGCATGGTTCTGATTATCTGGCAGGATTTATTTAAAATAGGTCCAAGATGGGAATAACAGAGGCATTGCTGGCAGAAACATATTAGGATGCTTGCCTTCTCTGTTCTTGGCTCTAGCTGGTGCTATTTAGCTATCATTTTATAAAAACATGAACACAAAGCTCAGTCATGCCTTTATAAATGGAGAAAAAAGCAAAGCTAAAAATAGGCCATCATTTCATTGAGCTTCAGTCATGCAGTCTTACCTGGTGTGCATTTGTTGTTGACTGGCAGACTTCCCCAAAGTAAATGGTGGAGTTTTCCTGGCTTTTCCTTTCATGTGTAGATATCACTCAGACTATGATGTTTTATTCAGTTCTCACTGCTATGGCCCCAAAATTTGTCTTGTAGGAGAATAGTAAATCTCTATTAACTCTGGCTGTGGAATGCTTTACTCATGTCTAGGTACAGAGAGTGAAATTTGTTTCCTTTTTAAAATTTAATACATAATGCTGTTGAATTTGTCTTCTTATGACTAATTTGGTTTTATAACATATCTAATAGAATGGGTTCTTTACCAAGAAATCCCTTTGGATCTAGGTGCTCAGTGGGCTTTATTCAATGATATTTAAGTTTGATCTCATTGTGTAGAAAAAGAAAACAACTTTTGATAGATTGTTGAGAATATAACCATCACTCATTCTATCTAAACATGTTGAATGCAAATTAATTTGCTTCTAGTAACTAACATATTTTTGGAAGCGAGGTTTGCTAATCATATGAAATAAATTTAGTAGACTTATAAGTAGTATTTCAAGTTGCAAATAAATTCATTATTTGCAATTTATTTCAATGCTTGCATCAATTATGTTCTTATCAAGGGGAACACAATAAATGTAAAAAATTTTAAATTTTTAAAGTGATTATGTTGCAAAAACAGGACTTTAAAACCTACCTTATGATCCAAAATGTCCCTAAATAATTTTCTTTTCTATTGATACAATGATAGACCAAAAAAAGAAAACCAAAAAGAATCAATCTTACTATCTCCCAATTCCATAATCCTCCCATCTTGAATTAATCAGTAATGAACATTTCATGTATATTTTTTGAAACATTTTTCTTCTCAAATAAATAAACTTAAAAAAATATTTTCCATTTCTCTTTATAAAAATAGTATCAACTAATTCTATATAATTAAGAGTTGAATTATGTTCACATTTTAAAAGTTATTCCTTTCCAAGTTTGCCTCTGTTTAATTTTTATATTATAACAAAATATTTCAGCCAAAAGAATGGAATTCTTGATCAGGAGGAACAAGTTTCTGCAACTTTCTGGACTCTGCCAAATTCCTATTAAAAAGTTTTAACAATTTATATTCCAAATAAGGTAATGTTTTCAATTCTCTTAAATCTTCTTTCAGATTTAACAACTATTATATTATGAATAATATGCAAATTATTTCTTCTAGCTCACTTACCATTTTCTTTTCATTTTGATTTTGGATAGATTCTTTTATATTATTTAATATCTGGGTTTTTTTTTATAATGACTGATTTTTCTGATTTTTTTACTTTCTTCAATATTTTAAATACTTCAACAGTTATTTTACAGATTCTCTTTATTAATTATATAATCTGAAGTTCTTGAAAATCTTATCTGCTATTTTGAGTTTCTGGTGAGTCTTACAATATCTACAATATCTAAAATCCCAGTTTCTTCTTTACCAGACTATCACATGTCTTTGAACACCAGCTCTTTCTTACCTTAGGATTTTTATTTCACTCTTTGTTTTGATTTCCAGGGAGTTTACATTATTGTTAGCTCAACCAGATTTTTAAAAATTAAGGATTTATGCCTTATCCAAAATTTTTTCATGTTTTGACATGACATTTTTGAAATAGGAGTATTTTTATTGAAGCAGTCTTTTATAAATTCTGAGAATATTTGTATAACTTGGTTTTTCTTAACTCATCAATAATTCTTGATATATTTCCATTTAAACACATTTAGTTCTATTAATTCTCTTTGGAAACTACACTGCTTTTCATTTTTTAGTGTACTTTGTTCTACTATAGCTATTACTTAGGCAATCTTCACTTATCATTCCTGAATGATTTAGCAAGCATTGTTGAAATAAATGCCATTTATATATCTTTATAAACTAAAAGTTTTATATATATATTTAGAATCACTAAAAGGATTACAGGAAATGGGCACTTTAAATCTAACACACTAAATAATTAAATGTATATTATTTTATTAGTCTCGGCTTCAGTTTTAGGATTTTACGTCATAAATCCTTCCTTCCTGGAACAGTGTATCAGTACGGTCATAGACTACATAGAAAAAACATACAGAATACAGAGCATGAATCAACCATGCTGTTTTATAAGGGGAAAAAAAGGGAAACAAATGAACAAACAAAAACTGGAAGAAGAAAATCCACTCCAGCAATTTTAAGTACAATAGAGAGTTATAAGATATTGACTTTGGCAATCAAGTCTTAGATACAACACAAAAGTATGACCAAAAAAAGAAACAATAGGTAAATTGGACTTCATAAAAAAAAAAAACTTACATGCATCAAAGGATCACATTATCACAAATATGAAATGACAATATATAGAATGTGTGAAAATATTTGCAAATCATGTATCTCATAGGGGTTGAGTATTGAAAATATATGAAGAACATTTACAACTCTATAACAAAAAGGCAAACAATCCAATTTTAAAATGGGCAAAGGATTGAGTAGAAATATCTCCAGTGAAGTTAAACAAGTTTCAACAGGCATATGGAAAGATTAGTCATTGGGGAAATATGAATCAAACCCCATGATAAGATACTAAAAAACAAAATTACTAACAAAAAATTCAAGTTAGTCCATTTAATTCCATTATATTTAATTCAATTACAAGAATATAAAAATATATGGAGTATTTAGGACTCTATTTTGACAAAAGATACAAAAGACCTGGGTGTTGAAAATTATAAAAACATTGCTGAAGGAAATTAAAGACCTAAATAAATAGTGAGATATGCATATTTATGGGCTGGAGAACTCAATAACTAAGATGTAAATTCCCCTTCGATTGATCTATAAATTCATGCAATCTCACACAAATTAACAGCAGACTTTTTGTTAGAAACTCTTAAACTTAATCTAAAATTAATATAGAAGACTGAAAGACATATAGACATATATATATATATATGACATATATAAGACAACTTCAAAAATGAAAAAAAGACAAAGATGAAGAGCTAGTATTATCGGCTTTAAGATTTAATGTAAAGCTGCAGTATTTAAGATAGTGTGATGTTGTTACAAAGATAGAAAAATGGAACAGAATCATATCATACCAGATCATACTGATTTTAAGCAAAGAAATAAAGGCAATTTGATAGAGAAATGATAGCCTTAAAAATATTGCTGAAATAATTGGTTTATGCAACTGGATATACAAGAAAAACAGAAGACTCCTGACATCATGTTCAAAATATATTTCAAAATAAATCTTAACATCTAAGTGGAAAACCTAAAGTTAAAGGAGAAAAACAAATGCATATATCTATATGAAAACTTCTTATGACTGTTCATAGGAAAAACTAATATCAGCCCATGTCTATCAATAGCTAAATAAATAAATGTATTATTATATAGGTACACAGTGGAATGTAATAAAAATAATAAACTATTGATACAGTCTACAATATAGATCTATTTCAAGGTAATTATGCTGAAATAAACAAGGCAAAAGAATGCATAGTGTACAATTCTATTTAAATCAGTGTCTAGGAAACACAAAATAATTTATAGTGATGGAAAAACAAATCAGTAGTTGGCCTAGAGATGGGGTAAGGTATGATTGTAGGGAAGGATTACAGAAGTTCATGAGGAACATTGGGGTGATGAGTATGTTCATTATCTTGATTGTAGTGATGTTTTCATGGTTATGTGCACATGTCAATACTTAACAAATTTTGTACTTTAAATATGTAGAATTTATGTATACTAAGTGTCCATAAACTGTTAAAATTGGGACAAATTTGAAATTTGGAGCATAATAGTTTTGAACTTTTATTTTTGAATGTAAAGAAAGAGTAACAATACAGAGTGGGAAATGATATATGTAAATGTTTGAGTAGTATTTACCAAATTGTGTCAGTTAAGGCAGATTGTGCTTTAACCTTCAGCCCTTCTAAATAGTTCATTTTTTAGAAAGAATGCAGGTATATCAGATGTGCTTTAGATTGTAGCTTATGTAATATAAGTTGATCAGTCTGGAATAATAGGGGATGGATGGATGGATGGATGAATGGATGGATAGGTCCATAGCTGAATGTAGGAATGGGAAAATACAGATAGATAAATAAATTGATAAGTACACACTTTAGTCTAACCTTGAAGTTTACATTTTTGGGTGTGTGTGTAATCCAGGGTAAACCAAATGCTTTTTCAAGTTCTTTTGTCAAGCAGGCAGAAAGAATCACCATACAGATGGATTCTTAAGCACAGGGGAGTCTCATTTGCAACTGATAACCCACAAGAGAAATGAAAATGTGATTAAGCTAACCATGTACAACACCATTCTGTTTTTATCTTTCTACACATTACCTTTCCTGCAAAAAGAATTTTTTTAAATGATGCTATTACTTTAATAGCCTCTATTTGCATTCTGAATTTTCATTGTGCCAGTTACCCGATTCCACTTATATGATGAAATTTGTGGGCCTCATGGCTATCTTAATGTGATGCCTTTTATAATGTAATTGAGAGTAGTCTCCAATGAATAAAATAAATGGTTTCAGAGGGTTCTTAAGTCCTCAACAGACATCAGCTAAAATGTTAAGAGTGCCTCCAAATCCCACTGGTGCTATATTTTCTAGCCATGAAAGAAATGTCATTATTGTAAATTCCTAGCTTTTGTCTGAAAATCTTGTACTAGATCCCTTGAGCACCAGTTCAGTTAATTAATTCAAACAATTTCCTCTTTAATCTCTAAAACATTTTCATATTTAAGACAATAAATGAGGTACTTAAGGGGCTCACTCATTGTTGGTCATTAATATGCCAGGGAATTAGAAAAATTACCCCCAGTCTTCAGTGACATGAATAATGTCTTTTTTTTTTCTTTCAATGGTTTTGACCTGGACAAGGTTAAAAGCATGGTTTCTCTGCAACTGAATTTAAGATAATCTTATTTTCCACTTGCTTTGGTTTTAACATATATATCCAAATACTTTTCCTCTTCTTTCAGCAGTAAATTTAATACAGAGTTTGATAGGTTATACCAATTTAAAGATTAAATTAGTTAATAATAACTTTGAAATTAGTGATTAGTTTAGAAGAAGAATAATTGCATTTTCCTTGAACCAGTACATAAGGTTAATGTAGTTGGGAATGTGATGGCTCCAGTAACTTTGACACTAATTGGCGATAGTGTTACATGTTAAGATAAGGAGTCAGCATGAGCAAATTCTCATGAGATTTGCAGGAAGACAAAGCTATTTGTTCAGAAACCTACTTTTCTCGATTTGAACGATTGGTTTAATTTCATAAAAGGTTGAAATGTGACCTTCAGTATAAAATTTCATAGCATTTCATTCCATAGACTCTAGATTATCAAACCGAAACAAAGCATAGAAAACAACTTTTATGTAAGGCTGAATCAGCTGTCTGTCAGTACGTGAGTCTAATTATTTAATTTCCTAAATTGACTATCTCTTGCGAGGTGGGGGTTGGGGAGTGTTAGGTGAAAGTAATACCAGGCTTGTAATTGTTCACTACGCTTTGTGTTTATATAGCCTTTAACCCCACATTCTTCTAAATCATTTTATAATGATTATAAGTTTAAATTCTTTATGTAAATATACACATACACATTCCTATAAATGTGATTTTGAAGAGTTGAAGAAGACTCTAGATATTTGGGGCTAGGGTAGCAGAATTATGCATAGTAAATTGCCCATTAGATAACTGAGGCAGAAAAGATGCAATTTTTATAAATTCTAAGGGAAGGATATATCTGTTGTGGGATCAATCTTGTCTCTGGCTATCAACTGAAAGCAGCAATTTTTCAGCTCTAAACAAAAGCTCCCTATTACATTTTTTTATTTGTAATTTTTAAAAAGTTTAGTCCTGTATGCTAGTCACAGATCAGTGTTTTCCTAATCAAATTGTTAAAATTTGACATCAAAAATGCATGATTTCTTTATTTAAAGTGTTCATTCTCCTATATCTCATCTTCCTAATAATAAATATTTTCATAGTGAAAAGCATGTTTAGGCAAAACAGTGATGTTGGTAGATGCTACAAATATATTGTCTAACCTGTTTCTTATTACATAACTGAACTATTTAACAATATTACATTATAAGTCACAACTTTCCAAAACTTATTTGCAGTGTTGAGGAGAAAAAAATTTTCCCCTACCCTTCTTGGTTCTTTGGCTGGTCTAATAAATTAACATAGGCCTTAGTAACAGAAGAAAAACAAATTTAATTGCATACCTATGGGCCCCCATAAAAATATGAGGACACCCCCCCCCCCAGACATTGAGGCTTAAGTGATATTCTGAACTTAGGAGAAGGGGGTAGGGGTAAGGGACTTCAAAGGGAAGGACAGTAATTCTCATGAAGATGGAGTAAGGAATATTTGGTAAACAAATGTTTGTCATGCTGTACAAAGACAATATGAAACAGAATTTTATCTCCAGGCCCTACTGAACTCCCCTACCCCCACAATAGCTTATTTCATCACCACATATTATTTGTAGTTATCTCCAGTGATGTTCTCTTCCTAGGCCAGGCCCTCTATCTAAAGTCTTGTAGGTAGCTTTGGAAAGCCAGAGGTTTCACTTGAATCTCTTGAGTCCCGATTACCTTCAGCTCAGAATAGTCCACGTGCCAAAGTGACACATTTTGCCAACACTTGTTTTGAACCCCTTCAGAGGTATGTATATTTGACATTGCTTTTCCTCACCATATATAATTTGTTTTTGTAACTTTCAGGGCTCAGACAAATATTAGGATATTGCTCATATTTTCCATTTTCAAACAGGTTTTTACATTGAAATTAATTATTTTGGGGAGATTCTTTTCTTTTAGTCACTAAATGAAAGTTAAGGTTAATATGGTTTAATATTAAAAACTAGGGACTTGTTCTCTCAATAACTGAAATAAATTGAATATAATACAAATTAAAACATATAAAATCCATGGAGGGAAACTACTTAAAGGAAATATTTGAATAACTTTAAAAATAACACATCTAATTATTTTCTGGTCAAGCTCCAACTAAATCTGTATTTAAAAATAAATATTTTCTTGGGGCGCCTGAGTGGCTCAGTGGGTTAAGCCACTGCCTTCGGCTCAGGTCATGATCTCAGGGTCCTGGGATTGAGTCCCGCATCGGGCTCTCTGCTCAGCAGGGAGCCTGCTTCTCTCTCTCTCTCTCTGTCTGCCTCTCCATCTACTTGTGATTTCTCTCTGTCAAATAAATAAATCTTTAAAAAAAAAAAAAACATGTTTAAAAATAAATATTTTCTTAAATATTATTCAAATAGATATAGTCAAAAGACTTTTCATTAAGATGGATGAGCACTGAAGTCACAGTGTCATGAAAGTTTAAAATGTTTTGTGTTGATTTAGAGAAAACAGAATACATCTGAATGATAAGGTGCCTAGTGGCAGCTGTGTTACCCAATCTGAGCAACCTATAATTTTTCATCTTACTTCTGCTTCTTCCTCCATCTGTTTTATTCTAAAAATGATAATAAACAAGAAAAATGGGATATTCAGAGAGACTAATAACTTTTAAACAATGTAAGGAGAAAAATGAAAAGATAAAAGATAAATACAAATTCAATATGGGAATGTCTTCTAAAGGTTTTATTGGTAGGTAAGATAATCAAAATTTATTTAAACATATTTAAACATATTTTTCAATAATAAATTAATAGTTAATTAGACTAATTTCCTTAAACATATTTTAGTAATTCTGTGTATAACTCTTATTAGTTTTAATTTCAAGTTAATTTCTACTGCTACTTGTCTAAAATATACATAGCATAAGAACATAAATAACTTTTCTACCACCTCCCTCACCACCCTCATCACCACTTTTTAAGTTTAACATAATAAAAAGAGTAGATACAGTACTACTGCCTTTTTTTTTTTTTTAAATAGATTTTCAGGAGTTGAGCTGTTGGCACAAAACATAGGCTGGTTTCTAATGTTAATAGATCATGCCAGAATCATTTGTGATAAAACTGTAATAATTCACAGTATCCTTAGCAATGGAGGAAAATATTTCTTTTCCTGTTTTCCTGATTTTCCAGCACCTGTAGATGGTATTGAACATCATATTTTGTCTGCTTGGGTTTTTTGTTGTTTCTGTTGTGTTTTGTATGAAACAGTGTTCTTTCACTGTTGGGTTTATTTGCTTTTTTTTAAGCCACTAGTGAAGTATCTTTTCTTAAATTTATCAGTCATTTGCATGTCAGCTTTCGTGAGTCATCAGATTCTTTTCTTTATTTTTATTCATAAATATTATATTTCTAAGATATATCACAATATTTTTTTCAGTGTGCTCCAGAGAATTAGAACCCATAGGATGTATCAAGAGGGAGAGATTTATTTTAAGGAATTGGCTCATGTAATTATGGGAGAGACAAATCGGAAATTTGTAAGGCAGGCTGGCTGGCTGGAAATTGAGATAAGAGTTGAATTTGCAGTCTTGAGTCTGAATTCCATACGGCAGGCCAGCAGACTGAACTCATGCAGGAATTCTATGTTATATTCTTGAGGCATAATCTCCTCTTCTCTGGGAAACCTCAGTTTTTGCTTCTCAGGGCTTTAACTGATTGGGCGAGGCATACCCACGTTATGTAGGATAATCTGATTTTCTTTAACTGATTGTAAACTCTAATCATACTTATAAAACATCTTTATAGTAATATCTAGCATAGTGTTTGACAAAACAACTAGGCAACATAGCCTAGCCACACTGATACATAAAATTAACCATTGTATTTGCACATCTCTACTTCATTCATTGTGACTGTGTATAATAGTACGTTGACTTAGTCTTACAGTTTATTCATCGATTTTAGTATATTTAGGATGTTCCTTGGTTTTTCCAGTTGTGCAAAGTGTTTATATAGATATTCTTGTACGTGTATTCTTTATTAAGTATTACAGTTTTTCTTGGGTAACTAGTACAATTCTAAATGAAAATTAGAGAGCTGGGCCTTGCCTTATAACATGTCAAGACCTGTTATGAACCTATCCTAAGGAACAGTATGGCAAGGCACAAGGACAGATAAACTGATCTGTAGAATAGAAATGAGAGCCTATGCGTATATGGTATTTTAATGACATATCAAATAAGTTGGGAATATAAGGACTTTTCAATAAATGTAAATAGAAAAAAAATATCCCTGTGAGTTCAGATGAATTAAATTTCACTAAATTTCACTAAATAAAATTAGAAGATGATGGGAATACAAATGGGAATAGAATGTCATAATACAAATTGGAAAAAATATTAAACACATATGTAAAAATACCCTAATAACTAATACAAATTAGTAACAAAAGCACAAACAACTCAAAAATACCATAGGTAAGGGATATAATCAATCCAAAGAAAATATAGAGCAGGACTAAACATTATTTTGATTAATAAAGGTTAAATCAAACTCTCAAAATCATTTATACACACATATCCTATAATCATTAAATTATTCAGTTTTATAATGTGGGATGCCTTATTTATAGAAATTTACAGTGTTTTAGGGATGCTGCTTTTTTGCCTGCTATATATGTTAAACACATATTTCTACTGTATTATTTGTCCTTTTAAAAAATTGCTGCTTGTATAATTGAGCATTTATATTTAATATAACCAACATGTCTATATTTTTCTCTGCAACCCAGTATTACACAAATAATATCCTAGTTATTAATTATTTTAAAAAATCACTCAAAACATGAAAATATATTATTAAGTAATGGAATTTTGAAAATCTGTTCAATAAAATCTGACAAAAATGTAGTGGGTGATGATATTCAACACTGACGTTATGTTCTTAGTGAAGACATATACAGAGTAGTAAATGAAGCTAAGCTCCCTCTCATGGAGTTTTTGGAAAACATCATTTGATAGGTGATACAGTTTTTGGTGTAAGGCATTGTTTTAATTATAGCTGTTTCATCACTTGGCTTTTATTGTTCAAAAACTGTGACTCACTTTAATAGATCAGTTGGAAATTCCAAATATACCCCAGATATTGGCTAAACCAAATCTCTTTGAGATAGAAATAGAATGTCCTAAAACTTTTATTATGGCAATATTAAAAAATGCATGCCCTCCACAGGATTTCTGAAGATTCACAAGAGGCAAATGTTCTTATAATTATGTATGGCTCATAAATCCTGCTTCTGCTAAACTTCTTCAGTTTAGCAATCATATACTATTGCATTTGGACTATTTTTTCTCCACCACAAGTGTCCAACTATAAAACTTTGCCTTTTAGTTTCTTTTTATACACATACACACACACACACACACACACATCACAAACCCTGTTTAAGTCAACTTTGTACACAGTGTGCTCTGGTAAATGTCCGTGAACAAGGAAAGATGCAGAGTATATATTATTTCAATTTAAAATGCCATATTCTCATCATTACCTCCTATTTTCCAGCTCATTTCCTCTAATAGTCCAACTTAAACAACCCTCAAAACAAATCTGAACCTTCTTTAATCCTTAGATCCTTTCTGGTTTTCAAGGTCTATGACCTGCTTCATACTCTTACCTCCCTCCTTATGTATCTAACACCACAAGGAAAATCATAATCACATAAAGCTCTCAATGGAGCTTAGCTTCATTTACTACTCTGTATATGTCTTCACTAAGAACATAAAGTAATAATCACATAAAGCTCTCAAATTCCTTCATAGTACTGAAAAAGTTAAATCACAGTCCTGATTAAACCTAAAATTCTACTCTTCATATGTACCTACACTGGTGGATATCGCTGAGAAAAACTTGTGAATTGCTTTCATCTTAAATTCATGATCAAAACCTCAATCGAACGCTCAAGTTGGTGGCAATCAGACTGCATTGAATTTGGATATTCACGTTTTCACTTTTCAGTTAATTATTTCATAATTTATTCTCTTTCATTAAACTTTAGTACTTCCTTTCCCATTATCACATCAAACTGGTGACTTCACTGTTTATTTCACTGAGAGAATTTCTCCCTACAACATCTAACTACTTTTCACCCATTTAATCTTTTTATCTATCCTTTCTCATAACTAAGGCCAATCGCTTTACCTATTCAGTACATCTCAGTATTTGTCACTTATTCTAATAGTTTGCTACAGAAAACTTTTACTTCTTCCTGCACCATTCACATTTATGACTTTTAGATTATTACTATAAAGCATATAAACATGGCATTATTTTCCTACTTTAAAAATTTTGTGAATATTTTCAGTTATGACCAATACGGAATAACTGAATCATACTTAATTCTTTCTGTTATTAATTATAAAAGATCCCTATAATATAAAAGCAGTTGTTTACAGAATTTGGGTAAGCGTTGGAAAGTCTACATCAGTAGGGCAAAGGAAGAAGAAAACAGTCAATGATTCCCCATATTAATTTAGGTCTTCTTCAGGAGAGCATTTTCCAGATAGTTATGGAATAAGATATAAGAGAACAGCAGGGATTTCAAGTAATATCTGTCTTTCTGAATAAAGGAAACACAGATTGGAGCCAGAGCTATTTTGATGCCTTTGGACTCTTTCTGGGGTCAGGGTCCATTAGAGGGAGATTTGCAGAAAAGTAACCCCATATATTTGTGTAGGAATTAGCATAGTTCCTTGGATGACCCCTATTCTTGTATATACAGAGTGAAAGTCTAATAGACTTAACAGAGAATAGCCACTATATGTTTGGAATACTTGCCAGAAATCTCAGAGGTTACTCAAGGCTGAGAAAACATTGAAGTTCAAACACATCTAGAGTGGAAAAAAACCTTTTTTCAAATGCACAGGGTACATTTTCCAAAATAGATCATATGATGGCCAAAAACAAAGATTTGACAGTTTTCAAAGAACTGAATTTATACTGGGTATGTTCTCTGACACAGTGGAATTTAATTAGAACTCAATTACAGGAAATTTCCTAGAAAAAGTTTTTAAATTAATCAGTATTCTTCTACTTAATACACATTTTGAAGAAGAAATCAAAATAGATATTAGATAGTACTGAACAGGGACACCTGGGTGTCAGTTAAGTGTCACACTCTCGATTTTGGCTCAGGTCATGATCTCAGTGTTGTAAGATTGAGCCCCATTTTGTGTTTTGTGCTCTGTGTGGACTCTGGCTGAGACTCTCTCTCTTAAAATAAATAAAAATCTTTTTTAAAATACTACTGAACAATAGCTGAATAATAATTAAGATATAACATTAGAAGTTGTAAAAATACAGTTGAGGTAGCTCTAAGAGGAAATTTATAGCTTTAAATACATATATTGAGAAATAAAAAATTTTAAATGAATATCTAAGCCTCCAATTCAAGGTGCTAGAAAAATAAAAGAAATTAAACCTGGGGTGCCTGGGTGGCTCAGTCATTAAAGCATCTGCCTGGCTTAGGTCATGATCCCAGAGTCCTGGAATCAAGCCCAAGAATAAATTAATAAAATTTTACATGATATAA
The DNA here is from genome assembly GCF_020171115.1 of Neogale vison. NCBI lineage: Eukaryota > Metazoa > Chordata > Mammalia > Carnivora > Mustelidae > Neogale > Neogale vison. Next base: position 91,624,298 of record NC_058102.1, read on the forward strand.
TAACCATTAAGACATCATAAATTGGTACAAATATAAATAAAAGTTCAGAAGAAGTGAGGCAATGGAACAGAAGAGTGTACACAGAAAGAGATCCACACATATACATTATCACCTGATTTATGACTGCAATTCAGTGTGGATCTTTGATCTTTCCCAATTGTGTATTTTCTGCATTGCATGATAAACAAAGTCAATTCAATCTGGCACACAGATTCTGCTCTAAAAGGTAAGACCAAAAAGAAAAAAAAAACAAAAAACTTTTAAATGAATATGCAAGAGAATAATAAGATAATAATTATGTTTTTGATATAGACAAAGAATTCTTAAGATACAAGTCAGTAACAAAAGAAATAAAATAAAACAGACTTCAGTAAAATTAAACACAACTGTATTTCAAAAGTCACCATTAAAAAAGTTAAGCTAAATGCAAATAATAGGCTGGGAGAAGATATTAGCAGTACATATATCTGAAAAAGATCTCATATCCAAAATACACGAAAAACTCTAATGAAATTTTTTTTTTAATTACAGCCAAATTCATTAAAAACAGATGAAAGATTTGAACAGGAACTTTGCAAATGTGGGTTTCAAAATGGCCAATAAACAATCAAAAAAGTTCCATATCATTATACATGTGAGAAAAGCAGCCACAAGAATGACTCCATCTGAAGTCTGACATTACCAAGTGTCAATGAGGATGTGGAGCATATAGAATATTCTTACATGGTTAATGGGAGTGTAAATTGCTACAACCACTTTGGGAAACTATTTGAAAGTATCAGCTGAAGCTAAACATATTTATTCCCTAATATCTACAGGTCTATTCCAAAATATTTTCCAAAAATAGTATTGAGGTACACAAAAAGACATGTACAAGAATATTTATAACAGTTTTACAAATAGTCATTTCAAATTAGAAACAACCTAAACATCCATCAGTAGCAGAACGGGTGAGTTTCTGCAGAGTCAGAAAATGGTTATATCATGATATTCAACAATGAAAACGGGGCACCTGGGTGGCTCAGTCATTAAGCGTCTGCCTTTGGTTCAGGTCATGATTTCGCGATCCTGGGATCAAGTCCTGCATTGGGCTTCTCTGCTCAGCAGGGAGCCTGCTTCTCCTACTCCTACTCCCCCTGCTTGTGTTCTCTCTCTCTGTCAAATAAATAAATAAAATCTTTTAAATAAATAAATAATGAAAATGAAGGAAGCTTTTCACAAAAATGTGTATGAATTCATACAAATATTTTATGTACCTGTTACTAATTTTCATATTCCCATCTTTGGTTTCTGTGCTTCCAGATTATAGTCTCCTGCATGTTTCTCAGGCTCAGCCTCTTGCCTTTCCTCCTGAGATGTTTTATGAAACTTGACTTCTTCCAAATCTAAAATACAAACAATTCAGCTCTCTCAATTCCTAAACTCATGGCCAGGCCCTCACTTTCTTAACCAAATCCATGGAGATTCTCAGAAAAAAAGAATCCTTTTATTTAATGATATTCACCGTCCTGAAAGAAAATTTGCCTTTCTGTTATATAAATATGGCTTAATTCAATTTCAAAATATACGTAGATATATCCTCACCCCCACCATACTTGACATCTGCTGGGGTATGTGAATATCTTCTCAACAGGATTGTTTCCCTTATTTTTATTCATGAAAACTGATTGTGAAAATCTCTGTAGGTTTTGCGCTAGAAGGTATAATCAGGTATTACTGAATGTGTATTCAAATATATATTCAAATATATATATATTTCAATATATATATACACACACACACATATATATATATTAAAGAGTTTATTTATTTATTTGTCAGAGAGAGAGAGGAAAAGCAGGCAAAGTGGCAGGTAGAAGCAGAGAGAGAAGCAGGCTCCCCCCTGAGCAAGAAGGCCGATGAGGGACTTGATCCCAGGACCCTGGGATCATGACCTGAGCCGAAGGCAGCGGCTTAACTGACTGAGCCGCCCAGGTGTCCCTAAATGTATATATTTTTATATAGAATATGTAATACAGGAAACATGCAGGATCAGGAGATCAATAGGGTACTAATTCACTTTTATAGGCTCAAAGTATAGAATATTAAATTATCATATAAGTGACCAAAACAGAGATAAAAAGAGTAATAGTTGCTACTAAGGAATAGGTGAATTTCAAACGATCATTTTTATAGAGAAACATTTTCTCTATAGAAAGAAAGAAATTCATAAGAGTCAAGATGGGAATATCAGGAAAGAATTAAACCATTCCTGTTATTTTGAGATCCTGACTTCTCTAGAGATAGAACATTTTAAGTCATAAGTTATAAAGATAGCACGTTAATGCCTGATGCCATATCAAAGACATCTTTCAGGCATATTCAGAGTACATTTTCATAAAACATCAATTTAGGTTCTGTCAGTTACTTCTGCTCCTGAGAGATTTCATCAGTCACATTGTGTTAAATCACGTAACTGTACATGAAATGATTGATAGCATACAGATAGAACACATCCAAATATGTAGGTTTCATTAGAAAATTTTAAAATAACCTGTGAGAATTTCATATAGGCTTCAAATACCAAGTATTTTAGCATGACTTTTTTCTATAGACAGGTTTTAACTAAAAGAGTTAAATAAACAAAAAATAGCACATTAAAGGGTCAAATTAAAAAGATGTATTTTTCCCTCTCAAAAAAATGTAAGGCCTTAGGGAATTTTCTTGGAAAAAAGTACAGAATATTCAAATCTTTTAGTGATTTAAAAATAGCATTTAATTTCAAATGATTATGTAAGTATTATCAGGTCCAGAGTGTTTAGTTACCAAAATCTTTATTAAAAGGAACCAAACTCGGGTTCAGTGAAGGAGAAATCATATTGGATGTGGCTTTGGTGAGACTATTCTATGAAATTCATTTTATTATTACTTTACATAAAATCTGTAAAAACTGCCTAATTCCTTAGCTATTTCTTCAATCTCCTGTTTTCATTATCTTTGGATATGTCATAGGGTATATTACCTGCCAGGAATATACTGAAACTTACTTAAGAAAGGAGATTCAGTTTAAGAATATCAAACCTATTGAAAAATCATGTTTAGATTTCACAGGAACTAGAAATCCATGCAAGAAGTCTCTCTGTATCCTCTTTTCTGAGGCTGCTCCATCCTCTTTTCTTCTTCTACTATCAGGTACAAGTCTTTCCATAAATTTCTTTAATTTCTTATACACCTTGTTTGGGACCGTCATGAGGTAGACCTTTGTCTCAGAATTATTTACCTTTATGGGTCCAGTGCTCATCAAGTTTGGCAGATTCAAGTTCTATCCCTAAATCCCATTTCTAGGGGGGAAAAATCTAATTGGTGTAATTTTGTCAGCGGTATATAGTTCCAGAGCAAGGTTTCTAAGAAAGAGTTAAGGTGGTATAAAATGATGGTCATTTTTAATACCCAGGACCCAAATATGCTTAATCTTGGCAAATGTATGACAAGTCTAATTTTGGACTAATTTTTCTGCACCCAGAATTTATTATGTCAATTTATCATACCATTCTTCCTTTTGGTAACTCTTTTCTTGAATGTTTGTTAGAATAGAATTGATCTATAAATGCATGACTTTTAATCATTATCAACAATTGTTGGACATTCTTTTAATTAGCAAATTAATTACACATTGCACTTGTAAGTATGACTTACTATCCCCATAGCCAGAGTCATATTTTGCCTAATGGCAATTCTCAAATATTCCTGTGAAAAAGTATAATTTAGTGGGGGAATCTTATTACAATGCAGATTTCAAAATTATTTTGGCTGAACTGATGTAATCATTCTATTTCGTATTTTTTTTCAGGCACTAATTTCAACAAAATCAGCTAGATAAGAAATAAGACCCAAATAAAATGTCATATATAAAGTGTGACTGGAATATCAGTTTCCAGGTAGTTATAGTATTTGTGTTTCAAAATCTGTCCATTAATTTCCATTTATATTTAATTTCATCATTCATTTAACAATTAATTACACACTAATTTATGACTTTGCAGTATCACTGGGTGACTCTTCAGGTTAGTCTTATTCAGGATGAAATAATGAGCTATGAACGATCCTATTAAAAGAAATTATGGAGGTTTCATTATAAGATGCTAGGCCCTGATAAAGAGTTGTAAATAGCCAGCAAGAGAAGGGAAGAGCAAATGGGAGATTTTTAATGGGAATCTCATTATTAAAATACTTACAGAAGAACCAATATCTGGATTCTTGATACATAGAGAGCCCTGATAAGAGAACAAATTGTATTTTGAATGTAATACTGTGCTCTTTTCCTTTCCTTTTCCCTTTCCCTTTGCCCAACAATAGAGGCACAACAAACAGCAGCTTTAGAGTGATGAAAGAAGGAAATAAATGGAAATACACACTCTTCTCTTCTTCAGCACCTAACAAAAGGCAATCAGGTCAATTTTTCGAAGAATAAACACAGGGAAGTGAAGGAGAGGGTACATTTTTATTTAAATAACAATAGATTACAATGCCCATCTTTGATTCATCTCTCTATGCTGCTTCTTTTTTTCTTTTACTATTTTGGTAGAATCTCAGAAGATGTTTGAATGTGTTATAAACTAGCTTCCCTACTTGTTAAATGCAAACAGCTCCATAAAGAGTTTTACTTTCCTATGACCTACCTGCTTCAACATTCTGTTTTTCAAATTGTGATATATGGACTTTGGCCGCTGAGTAAGAAAGAACCTTACACCTTAAGGAGATCAAGTCTGATGATCTGAACATAAATATAAAACAATGGCAGTCATTCGTAGAGTATAAAAGGAAGTTTTTTTATTTTTTTTAAAGATTTTTTTTAATTTTATTTATTTATTTGAGAGAGAGAGACAGTGAGAGAGAGCATGAGCGAGGAGAAGGTCAGAGAGCGAAGCAGACTCCCCATGGAGCTGGGAGCCCGATGTGGGACTCGATCCCGGGACTCCAGGATCACGCCCTGAGCCGAAGGCAGTCGTCCAACCAACTGAGCCACCCAGGTGTCCCTAAAAGGAAGTTTTTGGTACAGTTGGAACACTCTTCATGATTTTATCCTGTGCAATAATAGCTGGCTCTTCAGATATCATATATTATGGCCAATTCTTGACACTTTATCCCATTGCCATTATCAGACTTTTCTATGTTGCCAGAGCAGCCAGTAATTACATCAGAACTTATCTTTCAGGCTCTCCTTGACACTTATAAGTAATAAGGGAAATCCTCTAGAAGGGACCCTTACTTCTTGAATCATAAGAAAGAATGTAAATATAAAAATTAGACTTTAGCTTGAAATGAATAATTACAGAGATTGTAGACCTATGATCAATATACAAAATTTGTTTGGCACATATTTTCCAAAAATTTTAGCAAGTATTTTCATACAAGGATGTTTTGCATAAAAAATCAGATTTAGAGATTATCATGTGACTATTCTTTTAAGTCTGCTCTCCTACTTGTCAAAAATCAAAAGACACTGAGTATGCCTGTATACTTTCTATAAGCATTTATTGTCTTATTCAGAGTCCTTATAGTGTCACTACCTTTTTTTTTTATAAAGTAACAAATAGATGTTATTGCTCAGGTTCTCCAAAGACACAGAACTAATGTATATGTAGAGATTTATCATGAGGAGTTGGCTCATGCAAATATGGCAGATGAGAAATCCTCAGATCTGCAGTTGGTGAGCTGGAGACCCAGGACAGCTAATGGTACAAATTCCAGTCTGAACACTGGAAGACTCAAAACCCAAAAAGAGCTGACTTCTCAGTTTGAGTGAAAAGACAGAAAAATATCAATGTCCCATCTAAAACAAGCAGGCAAAATATCCTCTCACTCAGCCTTTTTGTTCTATCCAAGTCTTCCGCTGATTGGATGAGACTTACTCATATTAGGAAGGTCAGTCTACTTTATCCATTCTGTAAGTGTTAATCTTGTCCAGAAATACCCTACTAGCACATCTACCATTATGTTTGACCAAATGTCTGGACACCATAAAATTAACCATTACAACAGGCATAATCCAGAGGTCACAATTTTTTAAGGCTTTAGAGATAAACTTGATAATAAACTCATTGAAGTGTCCAACGGTGATTTAGGCTATCTCAATTCTTATGGAGTTTGAATCCTACTCAGGGAGTAAACAATAAGTTAATAAGTTATAACTAATGTGTAAGTAATAAAATTTCTGCATCCATTTGGTCTTATATAGCCTTATCAGCCAAATTTCTGAGAAGTGTAGCAAATCAGCCTCAAATCAAAAGCAAATCAACTGCAGTAGTGTTAATCATGCTGTTGCTTAGGGACTGCTTGACAGCCAGTTTCAGGAAACTTTGATAGAAATATTGTAAATGTTTACTTGAGGGTTTCAGGATATAAAATGGTCACATCTAAGTCAGTACCTACCGCCTGTGGTCCCTTCCAGAGCTTATGTCCAGGAGGATTCTCAAATTCTCCAATCAGAGTGTGGACATTAAGAATTCCCACCAAAACCTAACCATCCACAAACAATAGCACACTCTTCTGCTCAGACCCTCCAGGAAAATGGGGAGGGAAAAGGGAACACAGATCATCTACTTCTAAAAGTATCAGGTCAGAACACTAGAGTTTATATATCCAAAAAAATACATTCATCTAAGAAAATCCCTTAACGTAGAGGAAGAAACATTTTGACAATATGAACTGTAACCTTGAAGTTAAAATTAGATATAGCAAGGTAAAACAATTATCCTATAACTATCAGCCAAAATTTTAATCTGAAAACACATCTGTTTCATAGAAATATTAGGTTATGTCTTTTTACCTTCAGAGAATTTTTTGGCCATATATATATATATATATGAAATGTAACAGAATATGAAACAATTAGTTTTAAGTATTTTGTCATCAAAACTATGTTTTAACTACGAATTAGAAAGAAGTCAAATAATAAAAATATGTTGAATTATTTTAACTATTAAATTCCTTTTTAACTATAGAAGATTAAGGAAATATTTGGTTTATTTCCTTCATTAGTATAACATTGAAAAATATGTCTAATATTGACTGTATTGAATTATATTAAGAGATAGGAGTATTAAATTATGTTTCTTCTCTAAAATTTTTAGTTGCTTAACAACGCTTATCTTGGTTGCTCTGAGTCAGTTTTTTGGTTTTTTTTTTTCCAGATCTAAGAGCTATTACCCAAAGTGCCTGACTTAATTAAAATCTCTCTCTCTCTCTCTTTTTTTGTTGGTAGTTCTTTCTAATAAATTATGCCTAACTTAAATGTTCACTGTAGTGTCAAACTATAATGTTTGAGCCAAGCATTATAAATCATGCCCATCCAAAATGACATTAGAAAAATTATTAGGAGTAATTTTATGTCAGCTTAAAGCATTAGTTATATATAGAAACACATGTATTATAATATTACAACTTGAAAAATATCCAGTGAGGGGTTCCTGGCTGGCTCAGTTGGTATAGCATGTGGCTCCTGATCTTGGGGTCATGAGTTCAAGCCCTATGTTGGTCATAGGGATTACTTTTTTTTTTTTTTTTTTAAAGATCATTTATTTATTTATTTATTTGAGAGAGAAAGAGAAAGTGAGAGAGAGCATGAGAGGGGAGAAGTTCAGAAGGAGAAGCAGACTCCCCATGGAGCTGGGAGTCTGATGTGGGACTTGATCCTGGGACTCCTGGATCATAACCTGAGCCAAAGGCAGTCACTTAACAAACTGAGCTACCCATGCATCCCATAGGGATTATTTTAAAAACAAGAACAAAAACAAGACCCAATGAGATTTAGTATTCCTGAAAGTAATGTGGTTTATGGTTACAGAAGATTGCTCTTTTATGTGTTTAAAAAGTAATATCTTCCTAGGATACCTAGGTGGCTCTTGGTTTTGGCTCAGGTTTTGATATCAGGGTCCTGGAAGCAAGCCCCAAGTCAGGCTCCATGCTCAGCTCGGGGTCTGCTTGAGATTCTCTCTCTCCTTCTGCCCTTCCACACCCCTTCCACACTGAATAAATAGATTTAAAAAAAAAAAAGCAATGTATTTATGTGTCTTACTTCACTTAAAAAATGGCTATGTACATTGGCGAGGGTATGTGCTATAGTGAGTGCTGTGAAATGTGTAAGCCTGATGATTCACAGACCTGTGCCCCTGGGGCAAATAATACATTATGTGTTAAAATAATTAATAAAAAACAATATATATTTAAAAATGGCTATGTTGAAAACCATCATCCAAAACAAACTGGATTCCTACCTTCTGGATTTAGAAGCCTACAAACACAACTGTTGGAATTGGATATTCTTTTACCCCACTGTTAACTAATCATCTGTCTGACTATCATGATAGACCTTAATATACACCTATATCTATTGTTCTCTGCTGAATACATGGAAAGATTATACTTGCTTGTTTATATTTATGTGGGATCAAGTAACTGGTGCTGGCCAATGAAATATATGTATAAATAAAGGATGTCCTTCTGGAACAAAGTGTTTAATTGCTAGTACAAGAGCCTCCAGCAGCAACAGAGGCTACATATTTCAGATGGTGCAGTGTCAAGATAACAAAAGTTTCCTATGTATAGCAGAGGCCATAGTGATTCAAGATAGACATGTTATATAAGAAAAATAAATCTTTGTTGGGTTAAGCTACTGGGACTTAGGGGATAATTTATTACTGTGGAATTATCTAGTCTAAAATAATACACACGTGTTTGCATATATTAGCATTATTTAAGCATTTAATAAATAGCAGTATAAATTTCACCTCTTCAATTGGCCATTAAAGATTATTCTATTTACTTTCTTCCATAAAAATCTGTATATTTTATGTAGATGTCTATTTCTCTTTTCTTCCACATTTTCTATTTTCTGAAACTAGTCTCATAACAATTACTAAGAGATTAGCCTTTTTGTTCAGCGTTGTTATTAATTATTTATTGGTTTATTTAGGGTCTTCTGAGTTTTGTTTTTTGTTTGTTTTTATAGCAAGGGGAAGAAGTGTTCATTGCTACTTTTAATTTAAAGAATGTTAACTATGACTTTTACAACAAATATATATTACACAACCAAAACTGCATCTTATAAAATATTTTTTCAGTATTTAACCTTTTTAATAAAGTCACTAACCTTAGTGTGTTATATGGATATCTTTTTTTTTTTTTAAGATTTTATTTATTTATTTGACAGAGAGCACAAGTAGGCAGAGAGGCAGACAGAGAGAGAGGAAGGGAAGCAGGCTCCCCACTAAGAAGGGAGCCCAATGTGGGGCTTGATCCCAGGACCCCGGGATCATGACCCGAGCTGAAGGCAGAGGCTTTAACCCACTGAGCCACCCAGGCGCCCCTATGGATATCTTTACTATAAACATTCTAACCATCTAGAACATCTAGATTCTGAATCCCATCTCTATTCAATATTAACTACTTTTTAAAAAAAAATTCCCCCTTTTTTCAGGTTTTCCTTTTTTCCTGGACTTTATGCACTATAGACTCCAATTCTGTTCCTTTCTTTAAATGTATCTGATTCTCCAGGCTTAGCCATTTTCTTCTGCATTTTTTAACTTTTAATGCTTTATGCTATTATCTAACAGAAATATATTTTATAGGGTGTAGACTTAGTGATATCTTCAAAATATGTTTCTTAGAAAATAAATTATGACAGATCATAATTTTTCCAGATAACTTTAGATAAACCAAGATAAGAACAAATCTACTTATTAATCAATAAAACAATGCAAATTACTTTGCATCTTTCTGTGATCCATGTATATTTTTCAACAGTTGGTTTCAGCTGTAAGAAAAATTTTCTGTTCTTTGTCTTCCAGGACAGTATGCTTACTTAAGTTAAAAATGACAACTACTTGAACTATTTCTTATAGCCCAGTAAATATGAACAGAAGGATATTATGCATTCATAATGATTAAGTAATACTTCTCTGAAAACATTTATTTACATTTCTCCAGGGAGCCCTTAAATGTGGCATTCCATCATAAAACAAAGCAATATGTGTGTAAAGCAAGCTTTGTGTTTGAATCAAAACGATATATTTTAAAGTCTGTGTTAAAGTTGTTTATAAATGGTGTGGTTCTGTGACATAGTTTCTACTCTTAGAAAATGAACTGAAGTGTCAATAGAAGACAGTAAATGGCAGTTAAACAGGAGACCTTGTTGGGACAAGATTATAGTTTAAACTTAGTAACTTATGTCATATTAAAATGATTAATTATTTTATTCCCCACTGTCATATTTTACTTAATGAAAATACTTTATTTCAGAATAAAAGCACTAATTAGGACAACTGATAAAAGACTCTTAAAATTTTATTGAGTTAAGAGGAGTTAAGATGGCAGAGTAGCAGGGGGACCCTGTACTTGCATCCCTCAAACATAGCTAGATAAATATCAAGTTATTCTGAACACCCAGGAAATAGATATGAGAGAACAAACTGCACAACTAAATGGAAAAAAGAGGACATTGTGGAAGGTAGGAGGTGCAGAGACATAATATGGGGGAGAAAAGAATCACCAATGCTGTGGAAGAGAGGGAACCCTGATCATGGAGAGAAGAGAGAAAGAGCAGGCAGGGAGCAGGGCATCGCACAAGATAAACTCTTCTCCAAAACCTCCGATGGGAAAAATGAGAGGGATTGATTATAGCAAGTTTTTACAAGCAGCAGAGCTCAAAGACTGAAGTTTTAGAAGACTGCACATTGCAGGGTAGAGCCTGGCAGGCATATTGGTGCTCCTGTGGAGAAGAATGGTAGAGATCTGGGAGCAGACAGTGTGGTCTGACGATCCCCTGGGTCGCACTGGGAGAGATAGTTCCCCTTCTCAGAGTACATTTGGAAGAAGTGGCACTGCCTCTCCGGGGCAAAAGGGCTGGTGGGCACCATTGCCCTGTCCTGTTCATTAGCTTATGAGCAGAGACACCTGCTGAGGGCAGCTAACCTGGACATCAGCTTTTTGCTGCACTTTACAATTAGCTCCAAGTCTCTGCATGTTTGTGTGACTGACCTTCTGGGACAAACTGGCACAGGCCACAGGACAGTGAGACACACACCCCCCCACAAAAGATCAGTGCGGGTCCCTACAATTTGGAGTTTTTGAAACCCAGTCAGCACACCTGGGCTAAAACACAGGAGCACTATGTCACTGGGTGGGCAGATGGCTCAGACATGGACAGAGTAAAAGCAGCAATCTGAGGGATGCCTGGGACACATGATAAGGGATTGTTTGCTCTTCTGTGAGGGCTTCCTGAATAGCAGCAAGCAGGAACTGCCCTCTCCAGGGATGAGAGAGCTGGCTGATGCCATTTATACCCCCATCCATCAGCACAAATGGACTTAAGTGAGTGACTTTAGTGTCCGTGGTGGAGGCTTGAGTCACTTATACCAAACCCCATCCCCTGCTCTCTGCAGACATATCTGAACTAAGGCAAATGTGCCAGAGAATCAGTGGGTCCCTCCCCAGAAGACCAGCACAACTGCCCCCAAACACCAAGTGACTGACCATAGAGTGCTGCAAAGCTTCAGCTCTAGAGGAAGTAAAATCTAGCCTCTTTTAACAAGCAGACCAAAACATAACTAGTTAAAACTCAACACACAGTGGACAAGGTCCAAACTCCCCACTGTAGGTAAGGAGAAACTCTGCAGAGGACTGACCTGAGTCCCGAGGAAGAGAATAGCCAAAACATAACAGCAGAGTGCACACAGCATAAACCAGAAACACTTCCTGAAGCATAGTAAAATTTGCAAAATACAGAGTTAAAGAAAAAATCCTGAAAGCAGTAAAAGAAAAGAAAATCCTAACCAGCAAGGAAAGACAAATAAGGTTTGCAGCAGATCTCTTCACAGAAATTTGGCAGGCCAGAAAAGAGGGGCATGATATATTCAACCTGCTGAATGGGAAAAATATGCTTTCAAGAATACTTTATCCAACAAGGCTATCGTTCAGAACAGAAGGAGAGATAAGGAGTTACCCAGACAAACAAAAACAAAAGGAGTTTGTGACTACTAAACCAGCCCTGCAAGAAATATTAGAGGGGAATCTGAGTGGGAAGAAAGACTAAAAACAACGAAGACTAGATTGAAACAGAAAATCTCCAGAAACATCAATTTTACAGGTAATACAATGACACTAAATTCATATCTATCAGTAATCACTTCAAATGTAAATTGATTAAATGCTTCAATCAGAATGGATTAAAAAAATCTACATGCTGCCAATAAGAGACTAATTTTAGACCTAAAGACACCTGCATATTGAAGGCAAAGGGATGGATAACCACTTACTGTGCTAATGGATGTCAAAAGAAAGCTAGAGTAGCCATACTTGTATCAGACAAACTAGATTTTTTTTAAAAGATTTTTATTTATTCATTTGACAGAGAGAGATCACAAGTAGGCAGAGAGAGAGGAAGGGAAGCAGGCTCCCTGCTGAGCAGAGAGCCCGATGTGGGCCTCGATCCCAGGACCCTGAGATCATGACCTGAGCCGAAGGCAGCGGCTTAACCCACTGAACCACCCAGGCGCCCCAGACAAACTAGATTTTAAACAAAAGACTGTAACAAGAGATGAAGAAGAGCACTATATCATAATAAAGGGGTCTATTTGACAAGAAGATCTAACAGTTGTAAATATTTATGCCCCCAACTTGGGAGCACCCAAATATATAAATCAAAAATAACAGATGTAAAGAAACTCAGATAATTCTACAATAATAGTAAGGACTTTACCACACCACTTACAGAAATAGACAGATTATCTAAGCAGAAAATTAACAAAGAAACAATGACTTTGAATAACACAGTGGACCAAGTCGACTTAATATATTCAGACTATTTTATCCTAAAGCAGCAGATTATACATTCTTTTTGAGTGCACATGGAATATTCTCTGGAATAGATCACATACTGGGTCACAAATCAGGCCTCAACTAGTACAAAGAGATTGAGAGCATACCATGCATGTTTTCAGACTATAACACTATGAAACTTGAAGTCAGTCAGCCACAAGAAATAGGTGGAAAGACCACAAATACATGGAGATTAGAGAACATTTTACTGTGGAATGAATGGGTTAGCCAGGACATTAAAGAAGAAATTTTTAAAAATACATGGAATTAAATGAAAATGATAACAAAACAGTCAAAAACCTTGTGTTGCAGAAAAAGCAGTAGTAAGAGGTAAGCACATAGCAATATAGGTCCTAACTCAAGAAGCAAGAAAAATCTCAAATATACAACCTAACCTTACACCTAAAGGAGCTAGAAAAGGAACAGCAAATAAAGCCTAAAGCCAGCAAAAGAAGGGAATAAAGATTAGAGCAGAAATAAATGATATAGGGGCACCTGGGTGGCTCAGTGGGTTAAAACCTCCGCCTTCAGCTCAGGTCATGATCCCAGGGTCCTGGGATCAAGCCCCACATTGGGCTCTCTGCTCAGCGGGGAGCCTGCTTCCTCCTGTCTCTGCCTGCCTCTCTGCCTACTTGTGATCTCTATCAAATAAATAAATAAAATCTTAAAAAAAAGAAAATAAATAAGTGATATAGAAGAAACAACAACAACAACAAAACCCAGTAGATCAATGAAACTAATAGCTGATTCTTTGAAAGAATTAATAAAATTGATAAACCTATAGCCAGATTTATCAAAAAGAAAAGAGAAAGGGCCCAGATAAAATCATAAGTGAAAGAAGAGAGGGACTCCTGGGTGGCTCAGTCAGTTGAGTATCTACTATGATCCCAGGATCCTCAGATCAAGCCCCACATCAGACTCTCTGATGTGCTCTGATGAAGCAGGAGGCTGCTTCTCCCTCTCCCTCTAGCAGCTGCTGCCCCCGCTTTTGCACTTGCTCTCTCTGTCAAATAAATAAATAAACAAAAGAAAGAAAAAACAAAAGAAAGAAACAGGAGAGATCACAACCAACACCACAGAAATACAAACTTATAAAAGAGTATTATGAAAAATTATATGCCATAAAATTGGGCAGTCTGGAACAAATGGATAAATTCCTAGAAATACACAACCTACCAAAACTGAAAGAGTGAGAAATAGAAAATCTGTACAGACCCATAACCAGCAAAGAAATTGAGTCAGTATTCAAAAATCTCCAAACAAGCAAAAATCCGTGGTCAGGTGGCTTCCCAGGGGAATTCTACCAAATATTTAAAGAAGAGTTAATACCTATTCTTAAATAGAAATGGAAGGAAAACTTCCAAATTCATTTTATAAGGCCAACATTACCTTGATTTCCAAACCAAAGAACCCTCTAAAAAGAATTATAAGCCAATATCCCTGATGAACATGGGTATAAAAATTCTCAACAAGAAACTAGCAAATTGAATCCAACAGCACATTTGAAAAATTATTCACCACAATCAAGTGGTATTTATTCCTGGGTTGCAAGGGTGATTCCATATTCAGAAATCAATCAACATCATGCAATATATTTCTAAAAGAAAGGATGAGAAGGAATCATATGATTCTCTCAATAGATGCAGAAAAAGGATTTGACCAAGTACAGCATCCATTCTTGATAAAAACCTTCATTAAATAGGGATAGAGGGAGCATACCTCAACATCATAAAGGCCATATAAAAGACCTGCAGCTAATATCATCCTCAATGGGGAAAAACAAAGCTTTTCCTCTATGATTAGAAACAAGATAGGGATTTCCACTCTTACCGTCATTATTTAACACAGTACTGGAGGTCCTAGCCTCAGCAATCAGATAGCAAAGAGAAAAGGCATCCAAATAAGCAAGAAAGAAGTCAAACTTTCACTGTTCACAGTTGACATGTTAGTCTACATAGAAAACCCAAAAGACTCCACCAAAAACTTGCTAGAACTGATACATGAATTCAGCAAAATTGCAGGATACAAAATGAACATACATAAATCTGTTGCATTTCTATACTCCAATAATGAAACAACAGAAAAAGAAATCAAGGAATTGATCCCATTTACAACTGCACCAAAGCCCATTAAGATACCTAGGAATAAACCTAACCAAAGAAGAAGAAGATATGTACTCTAAAAACTATAGAACACTAATGAAAGAAATTGAAGATGAGACAAAGAAATGGAAAAACTGTCCATTGGAAGGAGAAGGAGAAGGGGAGGAGGAGGAGAGAGGAGAGGAGGAGGAAGAAATAATGTTAAAATGTTTGTCTACCCAGAGCAATCTACACATTTATGCAATCCCTATCAAAATATCACCAGCATTTTTCATAGCGGTAAAACAAATTATCCTAAAATTTGTATGGAATCGCAAAGATCCTGAATAGCCAAAGCAATCTTGAAAAAGAAAAGTATAGCAGGGGGCCTGGGTGTCTCAGTCGTTTGGCATCTGCCTTCAGCTCAGGTCATAATCCCAGGTTTCCAGGATCAAGCCCCACATCAGACTCCCTGCTCCAAGAGGGAAGTCTGCTTCTCCTTCTCCCACTCCTGCTGCTTGTGTTCCCTCTCTCACTCACTCTGTCTCTGTCAAATCAATAAATAAAATCTTTTAAATATTAAAAAAAGGCATAGCTGGAGGCATCACAGTTCTGGACTTCAAGTTGTACTACAAAGCTCTAGTCATCAAGACAGTATGGTACTGGCACAGAAACAGACACGGATCAATGGAAAAGAATACAAAACCTAGAAATGAACCCACAAATCTATAGTCAACTAATCTTTGACAAAACAGGAGAGAAAATCTCTTCAACAAATGGAGTTGGAAAAGGTGGACAGAAATATGCAAAAGAATGAAAACGGACCGCTTTCTCACACCATACACAAAAATAAATTCAAAATGGATGAGACACCAAAATGTGAGACAGGAAGCCATCAAAATCCTAGAAGAGAACACAGTAAACTCTTTGATCTCAGCTGTAACAACTTCTTACTAGACACATCTCCTGAGGCAAGGGAAACAAAAGCAAAAGTGAACTATTGGAACTTCATCAAGATAAAATCATCGCACAGTGAAGGAAACAATCAACAAAACTAAACAGTAACCCACAGAATGGCAGAGATATTTGCAAATGACATATCTGATAAAGAGTTAGTATCCAGGAGGGAGGAGTCAAGATGGCAGAGAAGTAGCAGGCTGAGACTACTTCAGCTAGCAGGAGATCAGCTAGAGAGCTTATCTAAAGATTGCAAACACCTACAAATCCAACGGCAGATTGAAGAGAAGAAGAACAGCAATTCTAGAAACAGAAAATTAACCACTTTCTGAAAGATAGGACTGGCGGAGAAGTAAATCCAAAGCAATGGGAAGATAGACCCCGGGGGGAGGGGCCGGCTCCCGGCAAGCAACGGAGCAATGGAGCACAAAATCAGGACTTTTAAAAGTCTGTTCCACTGAGGAACATCGCTCCAGAGGCTAAACGTGGATGAAGCCACGCTGGGTCAGCGTGGCCTCAGGTCCCGCAGGGTCACAGAAAGACCGGGGGTGTCTGAGTGTTGCAGAGCTTACAGGTATTAGAACGGGGAAGCCGGCTACAGAGATAGAGCCGAGGAGTGAGCTCCCAGCTCAGGGTTACCTTGAACCGGTCGCAGGCTCCGTGAGCTCGGAGTGTGGCCAGAAACCAGGGAGACGGGAGTAATACGGCCCGGTTCTCTGAGTGTGCACTGAGGAGTGGGGCCCCGGGCTCTCGGCTCCTCCAGGCCGGAGACCGGGAGGCTGCCATTTTCATTCCCGTCCTCCAGAACTCTATGGAAAGCGCTCAGGGAAAGCTCCCAAAAGCGAACCCAACCCAAGCGGATTACTCAGCCAGGCTCCTGGTAAGGGCGTGCAATTCCGCCTGGGGCAAAGACACTTGAGAATCACTACAACAGGCCCCACCCCCAGAAGATCAACAAGAAATCCAGCCAAGACCAAGTTCACCTAGCAAGGAGTGCGGTTTCAATACCAAGGAGAGCAGCAGAATTCCAGAGGAGGAGAAAGCAAAGCACGGGACCCATGGCTTTCTCCCGATGATTCTTTAGTCTTGCAGTTAATTTAATTTTTTTCTTTTTGATTTTTTTTTCTTCTGCTGCTAATTTTTTTAACTTTTACCCTTTTTTTTAATGTTTTTAAACTAGTTTATCTAGTATATATATATTTTTTCTTTTTTATACTTTTTCTTTATTCGTTTTCTTTTTTTAATTGTTCCTTTTTTTTTTTTTTTTCCTTTCTGAACCTCTTTTTATCCCCTTTCTCCCCACTCACGATTTGAGAGCTCTTCTGATTTGGTTAAAGCATATTTTCCTGGGTTGGTTGCCACCTTTTTAGTATTTTAATTGCTCCTTCATATACTCTTATCTGGACAAAATGACAAAAATGATTAAATGCTTCCAGGACAAACGAAAATGGAAAGAATTTGCAAACACCAAACCAGCTTTACAGGAAATATTGAAAGGGTCCTCTAAGCAAAGAGAGAGCCTACAAGTGGTAGATCAGGAAGGAACAGAGACCATATACAGTAACAGTCACCTTACAGGCAATACAATGGCACTAAATTCTTATCTCTCAATAGTTAGCCTGAATGTTAATGGGCTAGATGCCCCAATCAAAAGACACAGGGTATCAGAATGGATAAAAAAACAAAACCCATATATATGTTGCCTACAAGAAACTCATTTTAAACCCGAAGACACCTCCAGATTTAAAGTGAGGGGGTGGAAAAGAATTTACCAAGCTAATGGACATCAGAAGAAAGCAGGAGTGGCAATCCTTATATCAGATCAATTAGAATGGGGAAATCTTATTATAGCCAAAGACTATAATAAGAGATGAGGAAGGACACTATATCATACTCAAAGGATCTGTCCAACAAGAAGATCTAACAATTTGAAATATCTATGCCCCCAAAGTGGGAGCAGCCAACTATACAAACTAATTAATAACAAAATCAAAGAAACACATCAACAATAATACAATAATAGTAGGGAACATTAACACTCCCCTCAGTGAAATGGACAGATCATCCAAGCAAAAGATCAACAAGGAAATAAAGGCCTTAAATGACACACTGGACCAGATGGACATCACAGATATATTCAGAACATTTCAACCCAAAGCAACAGAATACACATTCTTCTCTAGTGCACATGGAACATTCTCCAGAATAGATCACATCCTTGGTCCTAAATCAGGTCTCAACAGGTATCAAAAGATTGGGATCATTCCCTGCATATTTTCAGACGACAAGAGGAAATTTGGAAAGAACCCAAATACATGGAGACTAAACAGCATCCATCTAAAGAATGAATGGGTCAGGGCGCCTGGGTGGCTCAGTGGGTTAAAGCCTCTGCCTGCAGCTCAGGTCATGATCTCAGGGTTTGGGATCGAGTACCGCATCTCTGCAGAGCAGAGAGCCTGCTTCCTACTCCTCTCTCTCTCTCTGCCTGCCTCTCTGCCTACTTGTGATCTCTGTCTGTCAAATAAATAAATAAAATCTTTAAAAAAAAAAAAAGAATGAATGGGTCAACCAGGAAATTAAAGAAGAACTGAAAAAATTTATGGAAACAAATGATAATGAAGACACAACAGTTCAAAATCTGTGGGACACAACAAAGGCAGTCCTGAGAGGAAAATATATAGCAGTACAAGCCTTTCTCAAGAAACAAGAAAGGTCTCAGGTACACAGCCTAACCCGACACCTAAAGGATCTGGAGAAAGAACAAGAAAGAAACCCTAAACCCAGCAGGAGAAGAAAAATCATAAAGATCAGAGCAGAAGTCAATGAAGTAAAAACCAAAAAAAAAAACAACAGAACAAATCAATGAAACTAGGAACTAGTTCTTTGAAAGAATTAATAAGATTGATAAACCCCTGGCCAGACTTATCAAAAAGAAAAGAGAAAGGATCCAAATAAATAAAATCATGAATGAAAGAGGAGAGATCACAATGAACACCAAAGAAATACAGACAATTATAAGAACATATTATGAGCAACTCTACACCAACAAATTTGACAATCTGGAATAAATGGATGCATTCCTAGGGACATATAAACTACCACAACTGAACCAGTAAGAAATAGAAAACCTGAACAGACCCATAACCAGTAAGGAGATTGAAAGAGTCATCAAAAATCTCCAAACAAACAAAAGCCCAGGGCCAGATGGCTTCCCAGGGGAATTCTACCAAACATTTAAAGAAGAACTAATTCCTATTCTCCTGAAACTGTTCCAAAAATATAAATGGAAGGAAAACTTCCAAATTCATTTTATGAGGCCAGCATCACCTTGATCCCAAAACCAGACAAGGATCCCATCAAAAAGGAAAACAAAAAAGAATTCTCACCAAAATACTAGCCAAATAGGATTCAGCAGTACATTAAAAGGATTATTCACCACAGCCAAGTGGGATTTATTCCAAGGCTGCAAGGTTGGTTCAACATCCGCAAATCAACCAATGTGATACAACACATCAATAAAAGAAAGAACAAGAACTGTATGCTTATCTCAATAGATGCTGAAAAAGCATTTGACAAAGTACAGCATCCCTTCCTGATCAAAACTCTTCAAAGTGTAAGGATAGAGGGCACATACCTCAATATTATCAAAGCCATTTATGAAAAACCCACCGCAAATATCATTCTCAATGGAGGAAAACTGAAAGCTTTTCCGCTAAGGTCAGGAACACGGCAGGGATGTCCATTATCACCACTGCTATTCAACGTAGTACTAGAAGTCCTAGCCTCAGCAATCAGACAACAAAAGGAAATTAAAGGCATCCAAATCAGCAAAGAAGAAGTCAAACTATCACTCTTCGCAGATGATATGATACTATATGTGGAAAACCCAAAAGACTCCACTCCAAAACTGCTAGACCTTGTATAGGAATTTAGTCAAGTGTCAGGATATAAAATCAATGCACAGAAATCAGTTGCATTTCTCTACACCAACAACAAGACAGAAGAAAGAAAAATTAAGGAGTCAATCCCATTTACAATTGCACCCAAAACCAAAGATACCTAGGAATAAACCTAACCAAAGAGGCAAAGAATCTATACTCAGAAAACTATAAAGTACTCATGAAAGAAATTGAGGAAGACACAAAGAAATGGAAAAATGCTCCATGCTCCTGGATTGGAAGAATAAATATTGTGAAAATGTCTATGCTACCTAAAGCAATCTACACATTTAATGCAATTCCTATAAAAGTACCATCCATTTTTTCCAAAGAAATGGAACAAATAATCCTAAAATTTATATGGAACCAGAAAAGACTTCAAATAGCCAAAGAAATATTGAAAAAGAAAGCCAAAGTTGGTGGCATCACAGTTCTGGACTTCAAGCTCTATTGCAAAGCTGTCATCATCTAGACAGCATGGTACTGGCACAAAAACAGACACATAGATCAATGGAACAGAATAGAGAGCCCAGAAATAGACCCTCAACTCTATGGTCAACTAATCTTTGACAAAGCAGGAAAGAATGTCCAATGGAAAAAAGACAGCCTCTTCAATAAGTGGTGTTGGGAAAATTGGACAGCCACATGCAGAAAAATGAAATTGGACCATTTCCTTACACCACCCACGAAAATAGACTCAAAATGGATGAAGGACCTCAATGTGAGAAAGGAATCCATCAAAATCCTTGAGGAGAACACAGGCAGCAACCTCTTCGTCCTCAGCCACAGCAACATCTTCCTAGGAACACCAAAGGCAAGGGAAGCAAGAGCAAAAATGAAATATTGGGATTTTATCAAGATCAAAAGCTTTTGAACAACAAAGGAAACAGTTAACAAAACCAAAGACAACTGACAGAATGGGAGAAGATATTTGCAAACGACATATCAGATAAAGGGCTGGTGTCCAAAATCCATAAAGAACTTAGCAAACTCAACACCCAAAGAACATATAATCCAATCAAGAAATGGGCAGAAGTCATGAACAGACATTTCTGCAAAGAAGACATCCAGATGGCCAACAGACACATGAAAAAGTGCTCCATATCACTCGGCATCAGGGAATACAAATCAAAACCACAATGAGATACCACCTCACACCAATCAGAATGGCTAAAATTAACAAGTCAGGAAATGACAGATGCTGGTGAGGATGTGGAGAAAGGAGAACCCTCCTACACTGTTGGTGGGAATGCAAGCTGGTGCAACCACTCTGGAAAACAGCATGGAGGTTCCTCAAAATGTTGAAAATAGAACTACCCTATGACCCAGCAATAGCACTACTTGGTGTTTACCCTAAAGATACAAACGTAGTGATCTGAAGGGGCACGTGCACCCGAATGTTTATAGCAGCAATGTCCACAATAGCCAAACTATGGAAAGAACCTAGATGTCCATCAACAGATGAATAGATCAAGAAGATGTGGTATATATACACAATGGAATACTATGCAGCCATCAAAAGAAATGAAATCTTGCTATTTGCGGCGACGTGGATAGAACTAGAGGGTATCATGCTTAGCGAAATAAGTCAATCGGACAAAGACAACTATCATATGATCTCCCTGATATGAGGAAGTGGAGATACAACATGGTGGGTTAAGGGGGTAGGAGAAGAATAAATGAAACAAAATGGGATTGGGAGGGAGACAAACCATAAGTGACTCTTAATCTCACAAAACAAACTGAGGGTTCCTGAGGGGAGGGGATTTGGGAGAAGGGGGGTGGGGTTATGGACTTTGGGGAGGGTATGTGCTATGGTGAGTGCTGTGAAGTGTGTAAACCTGGCGATTCACATATCTGTATCCCGGGGGATACAAATATATTATCTGTTTATAAAAAATAAAAAATTGTTTTAAAAAATTAGTATCCAAAATCTAGAGAACTTACCAAAGTCAAACATCCAAAAAGAAAATAATCCAGTTAAGAAATGAGCAGAAGATGTGAACTGATAACATTTCAATTTCACTGATCATCAGGGAAATACAAGTTAAAACACTGATGAGATATTCTAACTCTCACACATCAGAATGGCTAAAATTAACAAAACAGGATAAATCTGATGATGGCAAGGATGCAGACAAAGGAGAACCCTGTTTCAGTGTTGGTGGGAATGCAAATTGGGGCAGCCACTCTGGAAAACAGTATGCAGTTTCCTCAAAAATTGAAAAATGGAACTGCTCTACAATCCAGCAATTGCACTGCTAGTTTTTTTACCCAAAGTATACAAAAATATAGATTAGAAGGGATCTATGTACCTGCTGTTTATAGAAGCATTATCAGCAATAGCCAAATTATGGAAAAAAAACAAATGTCCATTGACTGATGAACAGATAAAGAAGATGTGGTATACACACACACACACACACACACACACACTGGAATATTACTAGCCATCAAGAAGAATAAAGCCTTGCCATTTACAACAATTTGGATGGAGCTATTGTGTATTATGCTAAGCAAAATAAGTTAGAGAAAGATGAATATCATAGGATTTTACTCATATGTGGAATTTAAGAAACAGAATAGATGAACATAGGGAAGGGAGGAGAAAAAAGGGAGGCAAACTATAGAAAACTCTTAACAATAGAGAACAAACAAGATTGCTAGAAGGGAGGTGGGTGGAGGGATGGGCTAGTTGGGTGATGAGTATTAAGAAGGGCACTTGTGATGAGCACTGGGTGTTGTATGTAAGTGATGAATTACTAAATTCTGTTCCTGAAACCAATGTAAAACTCTCTGTTTACTAACTAGAATTTAAATAAAAACTTGAATCAGGGTCACGCTGGTGACTCAGTCCTTAATCATCTGCCTTCCACTTCAGTCATAATCCCAGAGTCCTGGGATTGAGCCCCATATCACGAGTACCTGTTAGGCAGGAAGCCCTGCTTCTCCCTTTCCCACTCCCCCGGTTTGTGTTCCTTCTCTTGCTGTCTCGCTGTCAAATAAATAAAATCTTTTTAAAAATGTATTATTTTATAATCAATGTTGGGGAAGGTTATAACTGGATAAAGTAGCTTCTTCCTAGGGAACTAAGTGAAACCTCACATTCAACTTACATTCCTTTCTCTCACTTACTGCCCACATCTAAGAAATCCCTAAGCCCAGCTGTCTCTTTTTTCTTAAATATCTAGTCACATTGTCACTCACCTCTAACTACATTTCCATGTGACCTAATTCCCACTGCTGCATTTCCTTACCAACTCCTGCCTTCAAATTTCTCACAGCCTTTCTTCATCTTCTCTCCAGACGTTCTCTGTTTTGCCTCTAAAATGCAGTATTGCTCATTAACATCCAGTAGAGATTCTTCATCACAATGATCAGTGATTCTCAAATGTTGGTGTCCATGAGAGTCACCTAAGAATTTTATAGTCGGGCTCAAACTGAGGACTCAGTGCTATGAGTTGTAAAAACAAAGTCACATTTAAGTTTGGTTTTAAAGTACAGAATGTCATGAGCCAAGTAGAAAAGGCAGGATATTCTAGGAAGAAAGCATATTCTGTGAAAGAAAAGGGGGTTTTTATTATAATTTTAGTGGGTCTAGAACAGATTTCCTACCTCCAGGCATAATTACCAAATACCTGATAAAGCATAGTCTTTAAAATTGAAAGAGATTTAAACTTTTTAATTCATGTAAGAATACTGTACCTGGGACATCTTGTAACTTTTATTTTTCAAAAGGCTTATCATTATCTGAACTACATTTTACCTTATTTTAAAATGCTAACTTCAAAGCAATATTAACTGGAACTTCTTCTTTGATGTGACTATTACCTGACTGGTTTCTCTGTATAAATAACTATAAAAGTGGGTAAATTATAACTTAGGAAATAATGGTATTCAGATTTTGATCAACAAGCAGCACAGGATGGTGTTCCCTAATAAAAGCAAAACAAGGCATATATTGGGAGTCAGTTCTCCCTGGGTGACTCACATTTCTGCACATACTGTCAATAAAGAGATTAACAGCTTTTGCCCCAATCTTCCTTTTCAAGGACATTTGAATAATAAGTAGCCTTGAAAGTAAGAGATTATCTCCTTTCCGGACAAAAATTGGGCAAGTTTACTTGCAAACTCCATATAAAGATTGAGTTCTAACACAAACTCAGTGCACGTGTAGCATCCCCCTTGGTCCATATATGGGTCATAGCCATTTATCTTCGGGGTGAGAGACTCTCAGATGAACATTAAAATCATTATGTCTGCTAAACCATGAGTAATAAAGTCCTTTGTCTCTGACCTAATGGGACTAGTCTCTTCTAACAGCATTCATGAAACTATGACAGGGTAACTGATTAATTTGCAAGTAGGGTGAATCCCACACTCATCACAGTTTTTGACATTAAGTCAGACAATTGTTCTGGCTTTCAGTAGTCCTGTCCAAATTGTGATACAAGGAAGACAAGTGCAGAGCATATTTTTTTTTGAAGATTTTATTTGTTTCTTTGACAGAGAGAGGGGATGGAGAGAGAGCACAAGCAGGGGGAGCAGCAGAGGCAGAGGGAGAAGCAGACTCCCCACTAAGCAGGGAGCCCAAATGGGGCTTGACCCCAGGACCCTGAGATCATGACCTGAGCCAAAGGCTGATGCTTAACCAACTGAGCCACCCAGGCAGACCTGAGCATGATGGTTTTATCATGAGCGAAAAATATTAGAGTTTGAGACTAATGAATCAGCTGGGATTTGTTGAATACTGTACCAGAGGGAGATTTTTTTCTTAAAGTTCCAGAAATTTTTTAGGGATTCCATTGAATATTCCATCATATACTAAGCTACTCATGCTCAGGTCAAGATTATAAGAGATCAAACAAAGAACAACTTAACATTTAATAAATATTTACAATAGAAAGAACAATTAGAAAACGGTAAACTGGACAGCTACCAGAGCTCAGACAAGGTGGTGAGATATTTGATTATCAACTAGTGAGAGTGGAGAGATCTCTTGGGATTACCAGTTATTTTGTATGTGTCCCAGAAAGCTAAATACTTTGAGAAATAGGATAATCTAGCCCTAGGATAAAGACTAATCTAGATCCATTCTAACACAATTCAAAAACAAACTTCTGGAGGACCAAAGGGATCTGGAAGTAAGTTAGTTTAATACTCTAAAAAGAAAGCAAAATTTTGAAAAACAAAACCCTATAACATCCATAATGTCCTTAAAAATTACTAGAAAATGGAAGAAGCAGAAGATGTGACTTATAACCAAAACAAAACAAAAAATAGAGACTAGAAGTGTCAGAAATTTTAGAATTACTAAATTTTTTAAAATACCTTTTAAGACCACATTTAAGGATGTAAAGGAAAATCCGAACACAGTGAGAAACTAATGAGATGTAAGAAAATGTAAGAGAAAAAGATGTAAGCTGAAATATTCAATGAGAAATTCTAGAGATGAAAAGTATCTTTTAAATGACAAATTTATTGAATGCACCTAACAGTAGATCAGACATTTCAAATGAAAAGATGGGTAAACTTGAAGAGAGGGCAATAGTCATTATACAAATTGAATATAAAGAGAAAAGAGTTGAAAGAAATGGACAACATGACACATAGGACAATACCAAACAGTTAATGCACATGTAATTGAAGTGCCAGAATAAGTGAACAGGAAGATTAGATTATAAAAATGTGAAGAACTAAGGGCACTTCGGTGGCACAGTCAGTTGAGTAGCTGTTTCTTGGTTTTGGCTCAAGTCGTGATCTCATGGTTGTGGGCTCAAGCCCTGAGTTGGGCTCCATGCTCAGCACAGAGTCTGCTTGAATTCCTCTCTTCCTCTCCCTCTGCTCCAAGCTCCCATGCACTCTCTTTCTCTCTCTCTCTCTCTAAAATAAATAAATAAATCTTTTTAAAAATATGAAGAACTAATAGTTTCTCTCTTCATAAAAATTATAGGCCCAGTGTTTCAAGCTCAGTGAATGTCAAGTAGAATGAAGACATAAAATAACACCAGAGCACATTATAATCAAATTGCCAAAAATCAATAATATATTGAAAAGTTCAAAAGCACACATGAAAAATAAAGACATTGCATTTATTCCAAGAAGAGTGACAATGATAAGAAAGCAAACAGTTATAATTTATGGACATATTCAAATATAGTTATATTTATTTTTGTGAGCATGAGTAATTTTAAAACTTTTTTTTATCATTTGTGAAAAGTGGACAAGTCTCTGCTCCCTTCAAAGAATTCCTTTTTCTTGTCAGCTTCTGTTCCTAAACATTCATATTTAGTCATTATTTTAGTTTAAAGCATTGTTAGACATAACATATTTCAGTGAAATAGTTGCACCCATAAAAATTAAATACAGGAAATCTTTTTCGCTATTCTGTGCCATTTTGAGAAATTATGTATCCAGTTGCTTCCTGAACAGATTAACTATGGAGAAAATATGGGGAAATATAGAAGTTTTAGTAACGAGATGTTATATAATAAAAATACATTGACAAATATTGATTTTTAACATCCTAAATCTCAGTACAGATATTGAGCATAAAAATAAGCCAAGTCCATGTTTAGTCCATGTGAGTTAATCTCTCAAAATTTATCCTCAAGTTGTCAATTTTCCTTCTATGGACTCAGATTTTCTGCTGCTTGCATCTCCTTAGATCTGCATGTACAACTTTTTCCCCTTCAAGTTAATTATATATTTCATTTAGCCTTTCTGGGTTTCTGTTCTAATATGTATCAAAGTTGCAATTACAGATAGTAAGTATGATTATATAATTTTAGACTCAGCCATTGGAATAGAGGAAATCTAGGGGATACCAGAATGTTTCTTATATTCCTGAAGTCATCCTATATAAAAAATTATTTACTTAATTCATGCATTGACTTAAATGAGCAATGAATATTACAGGGTAATTTGCAAGCTGTAATAAGAGGTAATTCAGGTGACATCAATGTTCACATTCAACCTGGATTATATAAAAACCACAAAAAGTTATGTGTTAGCTAAAGTGAAGAATCAAGAATGAAGAGAAATAGAAGCACATGATAAGTCAGAGGATAAGCCACTTGAATAAATTTCTTTATATTGGTAATTTTTAAGATTTTATTTATTTATTTGAGAGAGGGCAGATCGAGAGATAGAGAACAAGTGGGGATGGAGAAGCAGGAGGAGAAGCAGACTCCCCACGGAGCAGGACGTGGGGCTTGATCTCAGGAACCTGGGTTCATGACCTGAGCCAAAGGTAGACATTTAACCAACTGAGCCACCTAGGCACCCTGCATTCATAATTTTGGTGAAAATCACCTGTAAGTTTAAAAATTGTGTTTTGAGTGAAAATAATTCTACTAACAAGGAGAATGAAAATAGTTCAGCATTATCTTTTAACGTTGAATATCCCTATTTGATGACTAGAAATTCTACTCATGGACAAATACATTGCAAAAACATAATCTACATATGAACAGATGTTATGTATAAAAAAGTACTTAGCATCAGCAACATTTTTAAAGTGAAAATATGTGATTTTTGCCTAGTGAAAATGAACTGTAGATTCATGCATCATTATGAATGAATATAAAATTGAACCCTAAATAAATAAGTCATAGAGAAATGTGTAAGTAATGGCTTAATTCATGCAAAATGTCAAATAAAACTAAGTTCTTTAAGGTTTAGGGAAACAAACAAATGAGATAATACCATAAAGGAAATCAAGTGAATAATTACCACAAACTTAAAAGTGTCTTCCTACTGAGGTTTGGGAGAGGGATGTGACTGAAGGAGGAAACATGGAAAACCAAAAAAAAAAAAAAAAAAAAAAAGGCTTCTCTCATGTAAGCTAGGTACCTGTTGAATACATGTTGCTTTTTGTTTAGATGCAGTTTAATGGACAGTGGAGTTCTACCTACGTGGTTCTCCCTACCACATAATAGATTCTCACTTTCAGCTAATTACTTAAAATCTTTCTGCCTCAGTTTCCTTACCCAGCTGTCAATTGAGAATACTTCATGGAGTTGTTGAGAGAATGAATAATGATGTATTATAGATACAGTTCACAAAACATGTTATAAAGGAGTAACTCTTTCATGGTAAAGTGATATTGGTAATTTTTGGTAATGATTACAAAGTTGTAATTTTAAGTGTCTCTTATGGAGACTAGATTTGAAGTTATGCAGAATGATTTTTCCTTGTTTTATTTTAAAGTCTTTTTCAAATTACATGTATTTTGTGGTATATTAACAGTCTTTCCCTATCAAAAAATGTATTTGTACCAGCATAATTAAAATATTTACTATGTATTATATAGAATTTTAAAATATATTGCCACAGAAATTTATCTTACACTGGTAGAACAGAAATAACAATAACTGTCAACAATTTTGATGTATTTTTTAATTTTTTTATTTTAAAGATTTTATTTATTTGACAGAGAGAGACACAGTGAGAGAGGGAACACAAGCAAAGGAAGTGAGAGAGTGAGAAACAGGCTTCCTAACGAGCAGGGAGCCTGATGTGGGGGTCGATCCCAGCACCCTAGGATCATGACCTGAGCTGAAGTCAGATGCTTAATGACTGAGCCACCCAGGCACCCCAACAATTTTGATATATTTAAAGGTAATTCATAAGGCAGCAAATATTACAATCTTAAATTTTAATTTAAAGGAGTTTTGAAAAAAACTGAGTTAATTTCTTTAACTAATGACTATTTATTTAAAAATAGTTCTTAGGGGAACATTTTCAAAACACCAAGAAATAGAACATTTTACAATAATTCTATAATTTTGTAGAATTTTATATATTTCTATAATTTTAAGATTTATGTTTAATAATTTATATTAATTTTTAAGAAATAAAACATAACCTATAAAGGTTTCATTCTTTTATATTCATCCACATACCCTTATTCCTCTCAAGAGGAAACCACTACCACTAATTTGGTGATTAGCCATCCAGGATATATATAGAAAGCAGTTGTATGTAGTATACATATATATAATGTATGTATGTACATATACCAATATATAACATGGTTGTGTGATATCTGATAAGTCATATAGTTATACCACACAGCAAATATCTTTTTTCAACCCCTTTTTCACTTAATAATATTTTGAAAACATTTTCTCAGAGATGCATCAGTTTTTGCTGCTGTGTGGTATACTGTGTTTTGTTTAAAGAATCTCTACTAAAAGATATTTAGTAATTTTTATATTACCTTATTAAAATTTGTCAGCATTTCAGTAATATTTCACAAATTCAAACAATACCAAAATAAAATTAAACACATCTACTTGTAAACTTGTGTCAAAGTTTTATGTAGAATAAAATGACTTCTACCTCCCAAAAGAAAATTACATTCCATTAATTAACATGGGAAGTATTTTTTTCCTTAAGAATTGGAAATGTGAAATTGTTGTCATTTTACAAAAAAAAAAAAGCTGCATAGTAAGACAAATCTTATACTCAACTTCCTCTAGCAAATATCTACACCCAAGATGTATCTGTAACTCTTTAAAGAAAAAAAGAAAGAAAAGGACAGTAATAAGTAGGTATTGCATGAATGACATGTCCTGACATATACACATAGATTATGAAGGAAATGGGCCAATAAATATATGTTCCATAAAATACAGTTAAAATTCTAGGTGTTTTGGTGGGAGAGCTATCTAGTCATTTGATGGTGGTGTATTTTTGACTAGTTTTAGTCAAACTAGAGTTAGAAGAATTCTCAAAAATCTAAGATTTTGGAAACCAGCTATACATATGTAAATTTTCATAACTATTCTTTCTGAAATATTAGAAAAATAGAATTTGGTGGATCAGAATAGGAACTGTAACAATAGTTTATTAGTCCAGGCTTTTTTTTCTATAAGGTGAGAAAAAGTACCAAAAGAAGTGAATTTTCCATTTAAACACAGTCTCCTTAAAATGTTAAGATGAAATTGGGCTTCTGGACAGAATTAAATAACTAGTACTGGATTTGCATTGCAATCATTGTCTTCTACAAAAATAGATTAAGAGGGGGTATAGCTCAGGGGTAGAGCATTTGACTGTAAAAATAGATGAAGTAAATGAGAAAACTGTTTTATATATTGGTCAATGAGAGGCACAAGGTGGTCATCCCTGACAGAAGGGGGGGAAAAAATGATTTTCCTTCTTTCAAAAAGAGAACCAAAGCTGAGTGTGGTGCTAACATTAAGTTGAGAAGACAGAGTTGAGAACTTGGGGAGCCTAAAGAAGCTGAAATTTATAGGTCGAGTACTAGTAAGGAAGAAGCCACATCAAGAAAAAACTCTCAGTATTAAATGCCTTGGGTCTCGAGAAGTTAAAGTACAAATAGGTTGGTTGAGACTCCACAAGACTAGGCAAAGAGCAAGTAGTTATAAAAGGAATAATTTCTGGAGCTTATCAAGACCTGAGAGATACTTGAATTCTGATCAGAGAGAATCCAGAGACTGAAAGAATGCAAGGTTTCTTTAATATAAAAAGTAATCAGCATGACTTCTTATCTTAACAGAATAAAGGAGAAAAATCATGATTATGTTAGTAGATATGGGACAAGAATTTCATCAGAATTCGACATCCACTCATAAGAAACTTCCTTCACCTGATGAAAAGCATCTACCAAAAATGTACAGCTAATATCATACTTAATGATAAAAGTAAAATGTTTTTCTTCTAAGACCAGAAACAAGACAAAAATTAATTCTGACCACTTCTAGTCTACATTGTACTAAAAGTCCTAAGAAGAAGGTATTGAGTTGTTTTAGTCAAAGCAGAGTAAGCTTAGGGAAAGGAAATAAGATCTATACAAGCTGGTAAGGAACAAGCAAATTTGCAGTTATTTATATAGAATATCACAAGGAAACTCAAATCGAGCTACAAGCGTTAATGAGTGAATTTAGTTCTATATCTATAAAACAGCAACAAACAATTGGAAAATAGGGGTTCCTGGGTGGCTCAGTCTGTTAAGCAACTGCCTCAGCTCAGGTCATGATCCCAGGGTGCTTGGATGGAGCCCCACACTGATCTTCCTGCTCAGAGGGGTGCCTGCTTCTCCTGCTCCCTCAGCTGCTCTCCCTGCTTGTGCTCCTTTGCTCTCTCTGTCAAATGAACAAATAAATAAAATCTTTTTTTAAAAAATCAATTGGAAAATAGTTTTATAAAAATGCCAATTGTAATTGTATCAAATAAGTTAAAAAAATTTAAGAACTCATTTAATAAAATATATTAAGATAAAATCCTGAAAATTATAAAACATGGCTGAGAGACTAAATACCTAAACATATTCAAAGATATTCTACTTTATGAATTGAAATTTTCAATATTAAAATGTCAAATATCTCCAAATTAACCTATACACTTAAGGCAATCTTAATGAAAATCCTACTAGTCTTACTTTCTTGTCGATATGAATAAGCTGGTCTTATTGTTTATGTGGAAATACAAAGTACTTAGATGGCTAAAATGATTTTGAAATGGAGGACCAAGGCAGGAAGATACTTGCCCAATTTCCAGACTTACTACAAAGCTACGGTAATCAGGGCAGCATACTGGCACTAGGATATACAAGCAAATATCAGTGAAACAGAGAGTCCAGAAGTAGACCACATAGTATGCTTGATTCCTTTTTTTTTTTTTACAAATACAGCAATGTAACTCAATGAGAGAAAATAGTCTTTTCATCAAATAGTGCTGGCAAAATTAGCAATCTGTAAAAAAAATAAGTCTTGACTTTTTTCTTAAAACATTTTTATTATTATTTATTTATTTGAGAGAGAAAGAGAACACAAGCCAGAGGGAGAGCAAGAAGCAGGCCTCCTGGTGAGCAGGGAGCCTAATGCGGGGCTCGATCCCATGACCCTGGGACCATGACCCAAGCCAAAGGTGGATGCTTAACTGACTGAGCCAACCAGGTGCCCCAAGCCTTGACTCTTAACAAACACAAAATCTTGAAATGGTTCATATACCTACATACAAAATTAAAT
This sequence comes from Neogale vison, assembly GCF_020171115.1. Classification (NCBI taxonomy): domain Eukaryota; kingdom Metazoa; phylum Chordata; class Mammalia; order Carnivora; family Mustelidae; genus Neogale; species Neogale vison. The sequence goes on from NC_058102.1 coordinate 91,656,125, forward strand.
CTTTAAGATATATTGAAAAATAATTAAGAGAAAATCTTGATGGCTTTGGAGTAGACAGATTTCTTAGACATGATAAAAAGAAAAACAAAGTTCAAGAAAGACAAAATTGATTAATTGAACTTAAAGTACATCTCTTCTTTAAGGACACGTCATCAGTCTCATAAAAATGAAAAGGCAATTCTTAGACTTAGGTAAAATATTCGACTAAATATCCCTGAGAAAGGGCTTATATCCAGGGTATATTAAGACCTTCTATGACTCAGTCTCAATTTAAAAACCAAATTACAAATGTGCAAAATGTTTGAAAAAACACAAAGGTGATGTACAACTGACTAATACGTAAATTAGGCTATGTTCAGGATAATCTGTTATTATGGAAATACAAATTAAAACTACAACTAGATATAAGCCCATTATAATAACTAAATTTAATTAACGGGTGGGTGCCTGAATGGCTCAGTCCTTGAACAGCTGTCTGCAGCTCAGGTTATGATCCGGGGTCCTGGGATCAAGTCCCACATCGGATTCCACCTGCTCTATGGGAGCCTTCTTCTCCCTCTTTCTCTGCCTGCTGCTCCCCCTGTCTGTGCTGTCAAATAGAAATGTAAAATCTTTAAAGATAAATAATTAATGGGCAATACTAAGTTTTGGCAAAGATGTGGATGGATCAGCTAAAACTTTCATACATCACCAGTGTGGAAGTAAAATGCTAGTTTGTAAAGCAAGTTATTTTATAAAGTTAAATATACATTTACAGTATGACCCAGCAATATCATGCCTTGGTATATAGCCAAGAGAAATGAAAGCGTATACTGACAGATAAACTTCAATATGAATATTTAAAGCAGCTTTATTCACAATAGTCTCAAATTGGAAACAACCTAAACACTCATCAGTAGGTGATTATATAAAAAATAATGGCATCTCCATACAATAGAATACTACTTGGAAAGAGAGAACCTATTGATATATGTAACAGAATAAATCTGAAATTATCAAGCAAGCAAACCATCACAGAGTGACAGAAAACAGATTATCACCTGAAGCTGTTTGACTGCAAAGGGACACAAGGTAATTTGGGGGATAATGAAAATATTTATGTCTTGATAACAGTGATGGTTACTTGAGGATATACTTTTATCAGAACTCATCAAAGTTTGTACTAAAAATATGTTTTATATAAATTATAACTCAAGTTGATTTCAAAAGTTAATAGAAAAAAGCAATGCCAGAGTGGCTCACTCAGTGAAACATCTGAGTTCTACTCAGGGTCCTGGGATGGGAGTCCCCCCTCAGGCTCTGTGCTCAGCTGGAGTCTACCTGTCCCTCTCCCCCTCCCTTTGCTCATCTTCCTGCCCCCACCCCCACTCTTGCTCTCTCTCTGTCAAATAAATAAATAAAATCCTTTTTTTTTAAGTTAATAGAAAAAGAAAAATTTAGAAAAATAGAAAAATTTCTATTTTTTAGGAAAATAGAAAAAGAAAAACAGCTCCACCTGCATTTTTCAGTTGCTGAACTTTTTAACTTAATAATAAGTTAATTCTTTTTTTAAGATTTTATTTATTTATTTGACAAAGAGAGATATCACAAGTAGGCAGAGAGGCAGGCAGAGAGAAGGGGGGAAGTAGGTTCCCTGCTGAGCAGAGAACCCAATGTGGGACTAGATCCCAGGAACACGAGATCATGACCTGAGCTGAAGGCAGAGGCCTAACCCACTGAGCCACCCAGGTACCCCAATAATAAGTTAATTCTTACTAATAAGAATAATAGCAATTCTCATGGGGCATACATTAAAATCAGAAAGTGATAATGGTTTTTACCACAAATTGTATGACTGGATTTTAGCATAATGGTATATCAAAAATCACAAACTTTAGACACAGGCAAAATACAACTTACACTTAATTTGGCTACATAAGCAATTCACAGCTTTGCCTCTTATTTGTTTATAAGTGCTATTGTTTAGTGTTTGTTTTTTAAGAGCAAAAAGCCACAGGGGGCACCTGTGTGGCTCAATCTTTAAGTGTCTGCCTTTGGCTCAAGTCATGATCCCAGGGTCTTAAAGTAGGCACTATTATTAGTCCCATTGTACAGATAAGGAAACTATGGTCAAATTCATTCAGCAGTTTACTTCAGTCATACAGTTAGAGGAGATGCTAGAATTTGAATGCAGGCAATTTAAATCTAGAGATTAGAATCTTGACTGTTTTGCAATACTCCCTTCTCATAAACCCAGGATTTAGTTTAATTCACTTTGGGAAACAATATACCAGAACACCTGATTGAAGCAAGGATGATGTAAGTTGTGACCATAATGTTTTAAAGTTGTCACATTGTGCTCAAAGAGAGGCAAACACAGGCAGAAAAATACAGTGATAAAGAATGTAGATAGATTATCAGGTAAGGATTTTATTAGTTAAGCTGCACGTCTTTCAGAAAGTTTATTCATGTGTAAAATGATCCAGAATCTGAGATATATTCTTCAAAATAAAAATATATAAAAATACTGGATATGATGAAGGATGCATGGACTGAAAACAAAAATCAATTCCTGGAATGCAGTAATTTTTTAAAATTTCTTTATCACTTGGAAATATTAGGCATTATGAGAGCTTCTGAGAGCATTAAAACAATCTCTTTCTGTAAGTACTAAAACAAGGTTTTTCCAGAGGCTAGCCTGGAAAAAAGACTTACGCATGAAATAATTTTAAAAATTAATGATTAATAAAAGTTCTTGAGATGTGAGAAATTGAGTTCTGCTTCTAAGACTCTGATACATCAAGTAGAATTGATTTTAAGGTCAAGGACATGGTCTTTGAGAAGGTAAGATGTAAGCAAAACTTGTCTTTGATAGCACCTGCCCATTTCCAGAATTTCTCCAATATTGTTCCTATTACCAGATGTCTGTTGACCTTTTCCTTCCTGTGACATCAACACCATAATATGTTTTTAATTTAGGCCACAAGAATTATTGTATATTTTAGTATTTTAAATTATAAGGACACTAACTCATGTGATCTTGATATACACTACAAAATTAGTTTCATGTTGGTTCCTAAAGACATGATTTCCTCATTCATAGCTATTAGAGAGTGTTCACAGAGGAGAGTGAATTTGAAAACCGAAAATGATGAATGTGTTATTCCTTATGAAAATGAAAGCAAGACTATTCACCATGCTACTAGGCTAATAGAAAGCTGAATATTTCAGCAGAAACTGTGACAGTCCATATTTCTATAGATGTCAAGTTCTTCAGATACTGTCAAACTGGTATTTTACCATCTCTGACAGAAGTTGAACTAACCCTAGGAGTCACTCAGAGCAGCTACATCAGTTTGCATTCCCACCAATAGTGCAAGAAGGTTGCCCTTTCTCCACATCCTTGCTGACACCTATTGTTTCCTGTGTTGTTGATTTTGGCCATTCTGACAGGTATGAGGTAATAGCTCATAAAGCCCAAATGGCCAAAGCAGACTTGGGAAAACAACAACAACAACAACAACAAAGCTGGAGGCATCACAATTCCAAAATTCAAGTTATATTACAAAGCTGTAATGATCAAAACAGTATGGTAATGGCACAAAAATGGACATGTAGATCAATGGAACACAATAGAAAACCTGGAAATGAACCCACAGCTATATGGTTTATATATTTTCAACAAAGTGGAAAAGAATATGCAATGGGAAAAAGACTGTCTCTTCAACAAATGGTGTTGGAAAAAGAGGACAGCAACATGCAGAAGAATGAAACTGGACTACTTTCTTACACCATACCCCAAAATAAATTCAAAATGTTTTAAAGGCCTAAATGTGAATGTTAAAACCATTAAAATCCTATGTAGTAACCATCTTGACATTGGCTATAACCACTTCTTCTTACTAGAAATGTCTCCTGAGGCAAGGGAAACAAATGCAAAAATAAACTATGGGGACTTCATCAAAATAAAAAGCTTCTGCACAGAGAAGGAAACAACAGAACTAAAAGAAGGCAATCACCAGTTATCCTATAATCTCTCTGATATGAGAAATTGAGAGGCAGGGTGGGGGTGTCCTGGGGAGGAAGGGAGGGAAAAATGAAACAAAATGGGACCAGGGAGGGAGACAAACCATAAGAGATGCTTAACCTCAGGAAACAAACTGAGGGTTGCTGGAGGAGAGAAGTGGGGAGGGATAGGGTGGCTGGGTGATGGACATTGAGGAAGGTATGTGCTATGGTGGGTACTATGAATTGTGTAAGACTGATGATTCATAGACCTGTACCCCCAAGACAAATAATCATTGTATGTTAATAATTTAATTAATTAAAAGAAGACAATCTACAGAGTGGGAGAAGATATTCACAAATGACATCTCTCCTAAAGGATTAATATCCAAAATATATAAAGAACTTATACAATTCAACACCCAAAATACAAATAATCCAGTTAAGAAATGAACAGAAGGTATGACTAGACATTTTTCAAAGAAGACATACAGGTAGTCAATAGACACACGAAAAGATGCTCAACATCACTGATCATCAGGGAAATGCAAATCAAAACTAAAATGAGATATCACTTCACACCTGTCAGAATGACTAAAATCAACAACACAAAGAACAACTTCTTATTGAAAATATAGAGCAGAGTGCATGACAACCATAGTCAATGGTAATTGGTGTCAGTATTTATTGAGTGCCTGGTAACTTACAAATTTTTATTTTATTTTTTTTATTTCTTTCAGCATAACATATTCATTGTTTTTGTTTTTATTTTAAATGAAGATTTTAAACAAAATAGCATGATCAGAAGTGGGTTTTATTTTTTTAAAAAATTTCCTTTTAGAATAGTTTTATAATTGCAGGAAAAAATATGAAGGTAATAAAAATGTATCCTATCTACTCCATACCCAGTTTCCTCTATTACTGACATTTCACATTAGCATGGTACATTTATTTTAATTAACGAGCCAGCATTGATACATTATTAATAAAATTCATTCCTTATTCAGATGCCTTTTGTTTTTTTTTGTTTTTTTTTTGTTTTGTTTTGTTTTTTCCAATTTATTTATTTTCAGAAAAACAGTATTCATTATTTTTTCACCACACCCAGTGCTCCATGCAAGCTGTGCCCTCTATAATACCCACCACCTGGTACCCCAACCTCCCACCCCCCCGCCACTTCAAACCCCTCAGATTGTTTTTCAGAGTCCATAGCCTCTCATGGTTTATCTCCCCTTCCAATTTACCCAAAAGCACATACCCTCCCCAATGTCCATAACCCTACCCCCTTCTCCCAACCCCCCTCCCCCCAGCAACCCACAGTTTGTTTCGTGAGATTAAGAGCCACTTATGGTTTGTTAACCTAATGTCCTTTTTCTGTTTCAGGACCCTCATTCAAGCATCCATTTTATACTTAATTTTCATGTCTCCTTTGGCTGCTTTAGTCTATAATATTTTATATAAATTTTCCTTGTTTTTTTTTTCATGATTTTGACTGTTTGGAGAATTAATATTCAGAATTTTGTAGGATGATCTTCCATTTGAATTTTCTAATATTATTCTCATGATTAGGCTGGGTTTCGGGGATGTAGGTAAGAGGGTCACAAAAGCATTATATCAAGAGAATATTCTATCAACATGATTTATAACTATTGATGTTGACCTTAATCACCTGGACAAGGTAATATTTGCCAGGTTTCTCCACTTTAAAGTTACTCATTCCCACTTCCCATATTGTACTCTTGGATGGAAGTCACTAAGCATCACCCACACTAAGAAGTGAGGAGTTAGCCTCCCCCTCTTTTAGGGTAGAATATCCACATAAATTGTAATTCTTTTGTACTGAAAATTTGTCTCGTCATTTATTAAATTATTTAATCATTTATTTATATCAATGTGGAACACTGATAAAGACTTCCTATCTTTATGTAGATTCTAAATTATACATTTTTTTTCTCTGAAGAACTTGAGTGTTTGTTTGTTTTTCAGGAAAAGTCTGCTATCAATGAATTCCATTGGTTTTGGTTTGTCTGAGAAAGTATTTCTTCACTTTTGATGGAAGATTTCACTAGACATAGAATAATAGGTAAGAAATTTTTTATCCTTTTCAATACTTGAAATATTGTATTCCAGCATTTGCTTCCTTGTACGGTTTCTGACTATAAGTCCAGTATAATTCTGACTTGTTTCTCTACAGGTATGGGATTTTTTTTTTCCCCTCTGACTTCTTCCAAGAATTTTCTCCATATCTTTGGTTTTTTTGCAATTTGAATGTGATATGCCTAGGAGAGGGTATTTTTTGTTTGTTTAATTGGTAGGTTGATTAGTTGGTTTTGTTTTGGTTTTGGTTTTGGGTTTTTTTTTTATTCTGCATAGTGTTCTCTAAGATTCTTGGATCTATTATTCTGTCTGTTATTATTTCTGAAGAATTTTTGGCCATTAATACTTCAGATATTTCTTCTGCTCTGTTCTCTTTTTCTGCTTCTGATAGTGCTATTACACATATTGAAATTGTCCCACAGTTCTTAGATATTCTTTTCTCTTTACATTTCAAAATAATAATAGAATGATTTTTGAAAAATATCTCTAAAAAGTAAAAGTTGGCATGAGTAATTCAGTGTTTCTTTAAGAAAATATAAAATAATGCATCCAAATATGTTTGTTGGATGAATTGCAACAGTGATAATGGGAATAAAGTAAGAAAAACAAAAAAAAATCTATTATTAAGATTGACTGCAAAGATATATGTCTACAAAAGATAATGACATTTATTTTTTTGAAATAAAATATGTTGTAAGCTTCCACTTTTATGAGTTCATTCCTTCATTTAATAAAATCCTATAGGGCATGTACTAAAGTGCAGGGAATTTGCTCAGGCTAAGGATAAACATGTCTTCCAATTTCAAAGAACTCAAATTTTAAAAAGGCACAGACATTAAAAAATAAAGCTAATAAAAACAATGAAAATTTGAAAATTAAATCATGTATCAATTGTAGAACATAGAAGAAAAATCACATAATTGTGCTAGGGAATTAAGTGACAAGTTAGCAGAAAAGACAGCTATTGAGTTTCTTGAAGAATGGATCAGAATTTTGCTACATGGACAAGATTAGGATATAAGACTTGTTAAGAATAGGTAAGAATGGGACGCCTGGGTGGCTCAGTGGGTTAAAGCCTCTGCCTTCAGCTCAGGTCATGATCCCAGGGTCCTGGGATTGAGTCCCACATCGGGCTCTCTGCTCAGCAGGGACCCTGCTTCCTCCTCTCTCTCTGCCTGCCTCTCTGCCTACTTGTGATCTTTGTCTGTCAAATAAATAAATAAAATCTTTTTAAAAAAAAAAAGATTTAAAAAAAAAAAAGAATAGGTAAGAATGCCCAGTATAATTATGAACTATAAGTTGTATAGGATTTCTGAATTGTAGAATGTAAGAAGGGAAGTTATAAAAAGTGAATCAGAAGTGTAAACAGGAACCAGTTCATTCAGGGTTTTCTACACTGTGTTCCAAGGAAATTCAACATGACTGTTACTGAATACATTACTGGAAATTCAACATTACAGTTCTGAATACATTTCTGGACTGTTTTTAATGCATTTCTCCAATGTTGTGGTTCCAGTATAATTATTTTTGTAAGAGAATTAAAGCTTCTCTTCATGTTGAATAAAGAAAGAGGCATGAAAATTTTGATATACTAAAAAAGCTAGTTGTCAAACAAAAGATAATAATCAGTAGAATATAATTTCTATCTCTCAAATAAAACTGAGAAGTTTTAGGGAACTCTCAGTATATTGACTTTAAAAAAAACTCCAAAACATTTTCCACTCAGTCTTCTTTGCTTCAGAACACAGTCTTTACCTGAAAAAGGAATTCCCTTCATTGTAGAGGAAATTATCTCCTTCCCTCATGACCGCCAAAGGCGCAGCCCTACAGAATTGTGGAGCAAGAAAGTATGCTTCCAAATAATAAGATGAATGAATACCGGAGAGTAGTTATTAAGCCCACCAATATACAATAGCCTACAACCTCAGTGAAGTCTGAGAAGCTGAACTATCAAGTAAAAAAGGATATATGTTAAATCACATCATCTCTAGAATTTCTTGAAGATTGATTAATTATTGACCAAAAAGGTAATTCAGAAAATCTTCTTTAACACTATTAAAAAGACAGTATTTTAAATAAATTAATTTTTATAAGTTTCTGAATACATTTCTAAGAAAACTGCCTGCAAGAGAAAACTTTTACAACTAACTTCTTTCAATGAAACTTTCTTTCTGATCTAATGAACAAAACCCTTCCTATTATCCATGCTTAATCATTCATGCATCTGAATATGGAAAACATATTTTGATATTTTAATGATAAAATCAAATGTATGCAGCATGCAAAGCAGATTGGGTTGAACCATTTTATTACATCAGATGTTTTGGTACCAATTTGGAGATATTTCTTTTTGTAATATCTAGCAATATGATTTCATAGTTTATTGCTGAACATTCCTTTAAATCATAAAATAATAATTCAATTAAATCATCAAAGAATATATTGTAATAATTTAAATTATGTTTTAACAGTCTCATTAATATAATTAGTCTTAGATAACAAACAGGACTGGGCCCCAGTAAGAGATGAGATTTAATTGGCTCATTTCCATAAATGGAGCATCCAATTTAATTTATCATTTTTCTCTTAAAAACACAGTTGTTTAATTTTCACAGAATAAGCCTTCTGAATTAGATATGAGAAGTAGAATTATGGTGAAACTTAATCATTGGTTTCCACTTATCCCTGAGATCAAACCCAGTAGACCTGCTCCTTAATTTTAATTACTTATCCATGCATGTAATACACGTTTTGCCTGTGGCATTCCTAGACAATTCAGCTCTATCTACATTTGGGGTTTTGGTCTTTAAGAAAAAACCTATTGCTTCTCGATAGATATTAAATTAATAAAATCAGGCCATAACTTTCTAAAACTGATATTTTGAACTTAATTTCTAAAATGCAATATTGGTTCTGCTAGCTATGGTAATTTAGGGTTTATATGTATAGCCTTTTGATTGCTGAAGTTAAGACAAAACTCTTTTAGAAGTTGCCTGGCCAGATTCAATATCACTGAAGTTTTTAGTGATGCTCTCTGAAATGAAATGTTCAGCCAATTCACTCAGCAGAGTGGTAAGAGATCCAGGAGGTGGTTTATTGAGAGTGCTTCATCTATGAACATTCAAAGAGACCCGTCGGAGTTGACCTAAGATGTGTGAGAGCATCACATTAAAAAGTATCACTCAGGGGGCGCCTGGGTGGCTCAGTGGGTTAGGCGTCTGTCTTTGGCTCAGGTCATGATCTCAGGGTCTTGGGATTGAGCCCCACATCGGGCTTTCTGCTCAGCAGGGTGCCTACTTCCCCCTCTCTCTCTGCCTGCCTCTCTGCCTACTTGTGATCTCTCTCTCTCTCTGTCAAATAAATAAATAAAATCTTTATAAAACAAAAAAGTATCATTCAGGAACCCCAGCTCTAGATTTGTGCTAAGGAATATGTGGTTATCTATATATACCAACCAAGGTAGTAAATTTGGGTCCAAAAATTGCATACACCCTTCCTATTTTCTAAGTGAAGATACGTTGTTTTCTTAAATACGACCTCTGGAAACCGAGCTGAAATATCAGGTAGTTTCACCTTCTTAAAACTGTTTTAATATACCCTGCCAAAACTTCCATTTTTATAAAAGCTTCAGACCTTGAGAAATAGTAATACTAATACAAACAAATGTTTATCGAACTCTTGCTATGTTCCAGGAAACGTTTTAAGTACTCTAGTTATCAAATGTAATTTTAAAAACAAGCCTAAATGATGGTTAATGACTCATTTATGGAGACATACTTTTGACTAGGTTTCCTGGTTAGAGTTTTAATCCCTCCCTATATGTCATTATATTCATAACACTTTGCCTTTATCACTAGTTTTATTTCCTTTACCCTTATGTTTTAAATACAGTGTATGTAGGTACAGTGTCTGTTCTAGTCATCATGTATGCCTAGTTCATAACACAAATGTCATAATAGATATTTAAAAACATTTATTGGGTTACAGATTGAAGGGAGGTTTGATTTATCAGTTAGAAAATTAGTACATTCTTCTTCGAGAACTGTAAGTTAAAGAAATAATTAGATGGTATAAATGAATCCTGTTGTGACCCTTTAAAATGCATGCAATTTGAATAATTTTAAAGAATAAAAGCAAGAAAATCATTGTTAAAATGCCCTAACTTCAGTAAAATATCTGAACTATGAAGATTTAGTGACTTTCAAGATCTTTCTTTGGCCAGATATTTAAAAATAAATACTTGAGTATATTTGAAGAATTAACACACTAATCATCTCATTGAGTGGGGTTACACATGGCTTATTTCTGCCTGCAAGTGAAACCAGTATGTCTTAAAAACTTAAAGCTAAAATATTCTCTGATCCTGAGTCAGGTGGTGGTTCTAAAAGATCCTAAAGTCTGTTATGCCAAGCAGCGTGTTTGAACACGAGTTTCAGCTCTGGAGTGTGCCATATTGAATACTCTACCAGCTGACTGAGCTTTGTAATAAACCTCTATTATCTCTACCCTGTTTCCCTTCCTGCTCTTCATTCTTGATCAGTTACAGTCCCTGCAGCGACAGGGGAACAAAGCACTTGGTTCAGTGGATCTTTTCCATCTCTGGTTTCTGTTTTCTGCTTCCCTCATTTCTAGCTGTTTCCTAATATTTTTCCTGTATGTATGAAAAAAGACCAGACCCTAAGAGGTATACAAAATAAATTCAAGGGATATTCCTCTGAATTTAAAAAGCCAGATGTTCAGAGAAACCCTTCTATAGGGAAGTATGTTAGTCTTTCATGTGCACAGGTTTATAGCTTTTATAGCTTTAGATAATAGTAAGTACAACTTAGTTTATTCCTTAACAAAGTGAAATCAAAATTTTCAATTCTGCACAATTAACTTAGATATACAACAAATGAAATTTTGTTAAAAACAAATTATGTAATTTAAAAGCATGTTAACTTGTAGACATTATTAAGCTAACAACCCATTTCATGATCAGAAATCTATTTCTGAATAATTAAAGGGGATACTAAATTATTTGTATGATTAATGGTTAATGAGATTATTTGAATTTTTAATACTATAGAAAATTAATATTGTTACTTATAAGGTCCTGAATTCATTTGCCTTTGTATTTTAAGATTTTTCTCTCCCAATTTCCTAATGGACTCTTGGATTTGTAAATGAGTCAACTTCAGCATTCGATCCCTAGGAGTTCTACTGATAACAAAATATGTGCACATATTTTATAATCTTACTTTTGAAGTATATGTTAATGTGTAATAATGAAAAATACTTATACAGCATGGAGTAGGGGCTTACTATTGGAAGTAGTTTAGAAATATTAACTCCTTTTGTCTTTATAACAACCCTATATAATATGTGCAATTTTTATTATCATCTATAGATGAGAAAACTTGGATATAGAGAGGTTATATAATTTGAGGTCACTCAACTAGTAAGAGTAGAGCCAAGATTCAAACCAAGGATTGTAGTTGAAGGCAGTATGTTCTCAATCATTACTCCCTAATGCAGTTCTACATAAATGACATGAACCTGGAACATGAGAGTTCTTAAAGTTTATTTCAGTTGTTACAAAATATATTAGGCATCAAGGGGGCCTTCCTTTTAAATGTTTGCATTCTCTCACGAGCTAAACACTCATCTACAACAACTCTTTCTAACATCTGACTCTTGATCTTAGCTCAAATCTTGCTCTCAGAGTCATGAGGTCAAGAACCGTGGGCATGGAATCCACATAAATAAATAAATAATAAATAAATAAATAAAATAGTAAGTATTATGTGAAAAAGAGAGGCGGCACCTGGGTGGGTTAGTCAGTTAGGCATAACAACTATTTCTTTTGATTGGAAAACATTTATTGATATGCCTTTAAAGAAAACTATTTCTAAACCTTTGGGAAATTGCACAATACTTGTTTTTAGGGTCAGTGTTTTTGCTTATGGAAAATGGTTGTAGGAATTATTCAGTGCTTGCTCTTGATCATTTTTTTTCCTAAGGCATAAACTAATATGGAGTAAATATCAAAACATTGCCTATAGTTTTAGGTAAATAATTTCTTAATATTATACTGTACATTGAATGCATTGAATAGTGACAAGTATATTAATAATAGGAGTAAGGATAAAAATAATTCTCAAATAAAGATATATCATTTCTGTTTTTTACTGCTGCGTAACATATCATGAAAAACATAATGGCTTTAAATGACAAAAATTTTTCTCATGTTTTGGTGTATTGACTGGATTCACTTGGTGTCTAATGGAGTGTCAGATAGCCATAAGGCTAAATATGGCCTTACTCAAAAAGTTCGCAGTTGGAGCTGGCTCCCAGGTGGGATGGTTATTGTTCAGTAGCCTTAGTACTTCTGCACGTGGGCCTCCTACATGATTTCTTGGACTTCCTCACATCATAATGGTTTAGTTTCAAGAGGGAACATTTCAAGTGCACAGACACCAACAACTAAGCTCCTGTCCAGCCTGCACACTCATCAGGCTTGTTCATATTCCCTGGCCATAGCTAGTCACATGGCCAAACCCAGAATCAATATGGGTGTGGACTACAAATGAGCATGAATAGAGCTAGGGAATGATTCCCGAGTGCCATCAAACTATTCAATAATAGTACCATTCAATAAAAAAAAAATATTAGCCCTTACCTAATTTTCCATCTCCGCTTTAAACAATGGCAAGTAGAACTGAAAATCTAGCCCTACCATCTTTGTAGACTCAAAGTCTCAGCATGACAATAGTGTGGCAATTTTATTTTCTCATTGAATGTGCTGCATATACTATTTTAGAAAAGAATATAGACCCTCCATCCATTTTTTGAACTTATTAGGGTTTTGTCTTCACTCTCTTTTCTGACATTTTTATCAAATTATCTTAAAATTCATTCCCTTTCTTAGAGTCAAGCTTATTTCTGAAAACTAAGTCTGCTTATCTAGCTGTTGACCTCTGTTAGAAAAGTATCACAAGCATAGGAAATTTGTTTTAGTAGAATTCTAGCAAAAATTCAGTTATAGGCTTATGTGATTACTCAGTTCTGGACGATCCCATTGTTTAATAAGGGATCTGATGAGTTACAATATTTTTAATATTATTAAATATTATTAATATTACTTAATATTAATATTATTTAATATTATTAATATTATATTAATATCTGTGTGTTTCCTTGCTGTACCTTGCCAAACTGGTTACACTTTCAGTGTCCATATAAGCATATAAGCATAAATCTCCAAAAACTTACACTTATCTGGTCATTTATTTTACTGCTACATCACAGCTCCTACCTATGCCTTCCTTATTTTGATCGGTTTTGACAAATTTATGCATTTTTTAATCATATCCCAAACAAGATTGAGGATATTTCCATAAACCCCACAAGTTCTCTTATATTTTTTGCAAGTTATTCCTCGCCTGTCACTTTCTCAGACAACCATCTGTCTGATTTCTGCACTAGACAGAGTGGTGTGTGGACTTAAAAACTGTCTCAAACAACAACAACCCTATTTTGTAAAGTTTGCCAATTTTGACAGTGTAAATTCTCCTACCGTGGCACCGTGGCTGACTTTAAGCTACCAAGGTAACATCACTGAATGTAGAGTTGGGAAGGAATTTGCAATAGCACACTGTGATGCACTATTATATTATTTCTACCTTTCAAATACAGTATGAATATATAAACAGCATAGATAAGAAATGGTAAGTTTTGAGTGTTTATTTTATATTAATTATAAACCTATGTAAGTCAAATTGTAATAGTTGGTTTGTTCAGCTGGCTCACAGAAATCCTGAAAATTTTACAGCTGATATGAGCCAGCTCCAGTACAACACTAACAAGAGCTGCCTATTTTGTGAAATGAATGTCATACCAGTAGAATTATTCTGCATGTCCTTTTTTGTTTCTTTTACACAAATAATGTTTCTGAGATGCGTGTGTGTTATTGCATGCATCAGTAGTTCATTGTCTTTTGTTGTCAAATGCTATTCCATTCTATGAATAGAGAACAATTTTTTTTAGCTATTTACCGCTTGATGGATATTTGTATTACTTTCAGATTGGCTCTTACTAATAAAGCTATGAACATTTGTGTTGACTTACACTTTTATTTCTCATAGATAAAATCCTAGACATGTGTTTGCTGGGTCATAGGCTAGGAATGTGTTTAGCTTTGTAAGAAACTGCTAAAATATCTTCAACTAGTTTTGTAATTTTACTGTCCCACCAGAAATGTATGAGAGTTTAAGTTGGATCACATCCTTGCCAACACTTGGGTTTCCAACCTCTGTACTTTTTTTTTTGTTGTTCTAATGGGTATGTAGTGGTATTTTTATTGTGGCTTTAATTGGATTTACACTAATAAATAATAGGTACAAAATTTGTTTTTAAAGTGATCAGTGACTCGATCTTGGACCTGAAAGTCACTCATGGCAGTCTCAATTCATTGTCTCAAGTTGTTATGGCTGATAGAATTGAGAGAATTTCCCTGGATTTCCTTCTTGCAGACCATAATATATCTTACTATATTTTGGGGCTTTAATTCATGGGCCAAGTAGAAAAGGTAATACAGAAATGGAGGGAGAAAGCCACCTGGCATTCTAAGGTAGACCTTGATGATTTATGGGAATTGTTTTGCTGGTTGTATCCTGGACTCTGGGTTTCAAAGTTGAACTCAGTCCTGCATATAGGTCTCATCCTGTTCTGTACCTAGTCGATAATAATATTAATTAAATGCTAGCCTTGACCCCATCCTCTTTTGGTCACCAGAAAATTCACCAGAAGCCAAGGTGATAGAGGAAAAAGAGTGGATATAGTTGAGAAAACAATTAACCAGGGGTCTCCTATAGTTCTACGTGTATCTTGCAAGTAGAGAGGCTGACTGCCCTTTGTCCTAGGCTACTTTTATGGGTTATTTGCATTCCAAAAGCTTTGCAAAATAAAGATAATAACTCCTTTTGCAAATAGTATCTATCTTGTGAAAGACATTCTTATATGCCAGTACAATCATAATAAAATGTCTCCTTCTGAAGTAGAGTAGATACAAGCTTATTGCTGATTATAAAAGATTTGAGTTCCCTAAGCTTAGGGTTCTTCTGCTGTAACACACTCCACTGCATGTACATTTGTTAAATGGCCCTCTTCATGGTGCTCTGTGGGAACTGGGACTCAGAGAACCAATGCAAAAAAAAAAAAAAAAAAAAAGCTAATATTTTGGCTACTGTTCTTATTGTGATTAATAAACCATCTTTCACTTCTGACCCATGAAACTGTGACAAGCTAACAAAACCTTGGAAGACAGGTAAAATCTCAGATGTTTGCCATTCTTGGCAATGTCTATGTCCAGCAAAATCCAAGTAAAAGAATGGTCATAGCTGTGTTATTTATTAACAACCAAACTAAGCCTGATGATCACAGACCTGTACCACTGGGGCAAATAATATATTATATGTTAATAAAAAGAACTTAAAAAATAAAAAATAAAAGGATAATCAACTTTTAAAAATTGTTATAGATTCTAAGAAACAAACTGAGGGTTTTGAAGGGGAGAGGAGTGAGGGTAGGGTGAGCCTGGTGGTAGGGATTGGGGAGGGCAGGAATTGCAGGGAGCACTGGGTGTGGTGCATAAACAAGGAATCCTGGAACACTGAAAAAATAAAATAAAAAAATCGTTATAGTATATCTATACAATGAATACCATACAGCTATTACTGCATGGCTACAAAAATTCAAAGAAGCAACAAAGCAAACAACATGGGTGAATCTCAAATAAAATATGTTGTATGATAGACGGCACACACAGAATGACATATACAGTATAATTTCACTTAATGTAACACAAGAATGAGTAAAATTCATCAATAGTGACGATGTCAAGATAATGAGTATGAAGGGGGGTTAGGGATTGACTCAGAAGAAGCATGAGGCAAGATTCTGAAGGAGTGGGAAATGTTCTGGGATATACTTCCATATTTTTTGAATATACATATGGAAAAATGCATTTGTCAGTGATTAATAGTATATTCTTGTTGTTTTACTATTATATGGTACACCTTAATGAAAACATTTTTTAAATTATTTAAACTTTAGAGTAACTTTTCTTAATAAACTATGGCTTGCAATATTGAGGAAATTGTAATACTGAGGAATACTTAATATTCTAAAAAACTTGAAAGAAGTTATTTTGCTGAATTAAACATGGTATCTCTTGTCTGATAATATTCCTGATTATACCTTATCAAGAAAGAAAGAGAGAAAGAAGGAAAGAAGGAAGGAAGGAAGGAAGGAAACAAACAAAAAAAGAAAGATATTTGAAGTAATAGTTTACCTAAAATTTTATTTGAAAGCAGTTTAAATTAGATAAAGAAAGTACTTTTTTGAGCAAGTATAATATCAAGTTTCCAAGATATTTATGTGTATCTCTTGTCCTTAATTATCTATTGCTTATTTAATTGCTTATATTAATTATTGCAGGTAAAGTTAATTTTAGCTTAGTTTTAAAAATAATTTTATTATCAAAGCTTAGACTCAATGTGCATTATTTTTTATGTGTCCTTTATGTGTCAGTATTTTACTGATCAAAAGAGAGATGCTGTACTTCTTTTTTTTTTTTAATAAACATATAATGTATTATTAGCCCCAGGGGTATAGGTCTGTGAATCACCAGGTTTACACACTTCGCAGCAGAGATGCTGTATTTCAATATAGGTTGTTTTTTTTTTTAATACAAAGATTCATTTATTTATTTGAGAGAAAGGGACCATATGCATGCAGGTGGGACAGAGATAAGGAGAAAGAGACAGAATTCTTTTTTTTTTTTTTTTAAAGATTTTATTTATTTATTTATTTGACAGAGAGAGACCACAAGCAGGCAGAGAGGCAGGCAGAGAGAGAAAGGAGGAAGCAGGCTCCCTGCTCAGCAGAGAGCCTGACGCAGAACTCGATCCCAGGACCCTGAGATCATGACCTGAGCCGAAGGCAGAGGCCTAACCCACTGAGCCACCCAGGCGCCCCAAGAGACAGAATTCTTAAGCCAACTCCTGGCTGAGCACGGAGCCTGACCCCAGCATCCTGAGATCATGGCCTGAGATGAAATCAAGAGCAGGCTCCTTCACCAACTGAGCTACTCAGGCTCCCTAAGATCTAGGTTTCTGATACTACTTTCCAATGAAAGGAACCAGGACTTCTTGGTGAAATGGCTGATTCTTGGACTGGAGTGAAGGATGTAAAAGATGAGCCTGCATACATTTTAATTCCAGAAAGTAAGGAAGTGTTCAACAGGCGGGGGGAGATCCACAGTGATAGATGTATTAGTCTGCTAGGGCTGCCACAACAAAATACCAAAGGGGGGCTTAAACAACAGAAATTTATTTTCTTACAGTTCTGGAGGCCTGAAGTCAAAGATCAAAGTGCCATTTAATTTGGTTTCTAGTGAGAGCTCTCTTCCCAGCTTATAAACAGCCAACTTCTTATTTTCATATGGTCTTTTCTATATATGCATGTGGGAAAGAGGGAAATGAAGAAAGACAAAATGAATTCTGGTATTTCTTCCTCTTTTTGTAAAGACAACTATTCTATTAGATTAGGGTTTTAACATATGAATTTTAGAGAGACACAATTCAGTCCATAACAATGAGTATATATCAAAGGGACACAGATCAGCAGAAAGGGCTCCTAAAGGTCAAAGGTACAACAAATTGAGCAACAAAACAAATCAAGATCAATGAATCCCTATGTTGCAAGTATAAAAGTGTGTTAACAAATAAATACATAAGGAGTATACAATAATCTACATAAATAATCTGTCCTCAAGGAGGAGTGTAACTCCCCACTCCTAAAGTGTAGACTATGCATGGTGACTTCCTTCGAAAGAATACAGTCTGGGAGAGGAAAGTAATAATGTAGTGGAACAAACTGACAAACACTAATTCAGCCAGATGTACAAAGTCAAATCAATAATGATAAGTCACGGGGCACCTGGGTGGCTCGGTGGGTTAAAGCCTCTGCCTTTGGCTCAGGTCCTGATCTCAGGGTCCTGGGATTGAGCCCGGCATGGGGCTCTCTGCTCAGCAGGGAGCCTGCTCCCTCCTCTCTCTTTGCCTGCTTCTCTGCCTACTTGTGATCTCCATCTGTCAAATAAATAAATAAAATTTTTAAGAAAAAAATGATGTCATGTTGATAATATATTCTTTTGATATGATGTGAGGAAAATTGTAGTTTATCTCTGTGATCTTCCTCTTCTTCCCCAAAACATGGAACCCTAGTTTAATCATGAGGAAAACATAGACAAATTGCAATAGAAGGACATTCTACAAAACCCCTAACCAGTACAACTCAAACTGTCAATGTCATTGTAAACAAGGAAAATCTGAGAAACTATCACAGCCAAGAGAGCCTAAGAAAACATGACAATTAAATGTTTATGGTGTACTGGGTGATACCCGAGAACAACAACAACAAAATGTATTAGGAAATAACTAAAGATATCTCAACAAAATATGGACTTTATTTAATTAGTAATAATGTATCAGTTTATTGGCTCAGTTATGACAAACATAACACACTAATTATCAGGGAAACTGTATATGGAAATGAGTGGGAACTCTCTGTGCTCTCTTCATTTTTCTATAAATCTAAAACTATTATGAATAAAAGGTTTATTTAAACTAAAAAAATTGCTACATATCCTAAGAGAGAGAAATTAGCTGACTTCTAAGGCACATGACTATTACCATTTTTAAATGTTTTCCAATTTTCCCTATTTTTTTGCAATTATGTTGTTTTATCTCCCGCATTTTCTATTAGTATTTAATCATATTTTCAAGGCCCTTTAGGAACATCATCAGTATCTAACTTGCATGTAGTGGTAAGTCATCCATGGGTCATTTTCCCTTAGCAACTCTTCATTATTGATGTTTATACACAAGTTCATAATTGTGCTTGTAGACAATATTTACTGTAAAGTAAAGAAATCAACTGGCTCCCTAATAAACCCCAGGATTATACTGGAACAAGTACCAGTGTTCTATATATATGTTATAGAATTAATATATTAAATGATTAATGTCTCTTGCTAAAAAATTAAATAAAAGTAACTTGATATTTAATGTCTCATTCCAGCAAACAGAAAAATTAGATCTTAAAATAAAAATAACTTGATATTTAATGTCTCATAAGCAAAATGTTATTCTAGCAAACAGAAAAATTAGATCTTTATATATACTATATAAAGCATAAATACTTTATAAATTGGGAACATTCTTTTTTTTAACTAAGCTTTCAAATTATTGTTGCTTAATTAAAAAATAAAACTCATATAAATCTGGCTTAAAATTGTCAAATTTGCAGAATGGCAGATGCAAACCAATTGTCATTTAACAATTTTGTCAAATATGCATATTACTAAAGAGTTTATAATTTATTCCATTGGCCTATAAGAAATGGATATTTCAATGAATGAAATGGAGAAATGGAAAAACAGCAATGACCTTGATTGAATATATTGCCAAGTCTAAAACAATCTGGTATCACAGGAAAAATGGGCTGATCCATTCATTTTATACTGATCAGAACTTTGGCAATTATTTCTTTAAGTAACATATTTATAGAAATATCATAGATAAGAAATCCATATGTCAAATCTGATTATAAATTCATGTAACATTGTGATCATACCATATCTCTAGATGTTTAAAATAAAAATTTGAAGATTAGTTATTAATGTAAATATTCCTCTGAAATTTTAATAATTTTAAAGTAAATTTAGTGTTAATAATTTTGAGGGGTTCATATGCTATACAGTATTCTATCACTACCCATGTCAAATGAAAATAAGGACATAAACTGACTAAAATGTTAATAATTTTTTAAACTCCATTTTTAGCCCAAATGTCTTATTAATATTTTTGGATATTTTGTGAAAGTATATACCCTACTATATCTTTTCCTTATAAGAACTCACCAATATAGAACTAAATTCCCTTTGTATTGAATAAAGCTACATGTATATACATATATATATACATGAATATATACATGAATAAAAGTTCCCAAAAAAGTGTGAATACATAACCGGAAATAAAATTTTAATATGATTTCCATTGAAAGGAATATACACCTGCACTCGGCCTGCCTAGTCTTAAGTAAGCTAATCATTTCATTAAAAATATGATCATATCAAAAATAATTTGGCACATGAGAGGGACTGGACCAGGTGGAGGGGGATTTGTTTTTATTTTCCAAATGAATATTTGTAATGTGTTTTGTAGGAAGAGTTTGCTAAATCAGTGTGTAGTTTGTATATCCATTCCATTCCGAATATTATGGTATTATAACAGAATTTTCTAAAGGAAAGAATATGGAAGGAAGAAAAGATATTTGATTGGGATGAGTTTTCCAGATTACTCAGAATTGAATTTTTTCTTTATCTGTTATTATAATATTATTTTATCTCAAATTCCATTATAGGAATAGAATTAGGTATCCAACAAAATATAATGAAGTCTATAGCTAGAAATTACATTGCAGTAATCCTACAGAGATGCTAGTAGACAACACCATTGACTTTTTTTTTTAATCTTATGAGACCCATAAAGGGCAGCCTTTTGTTTAATAGCAACTTTTGACATTTATTACTTTGCTTCTAGCCATTCTTTTTCTCTTCAATTTATTAAGTTATAAATGTATTGTCTATTTTCTCGAATATTGTATTATCACTAATATTCTTACTGGTTTTTATTTCTTTTGCACTACATGCATGGGGTTCTAATACAATGTCCTTGAATAATGAGCAGAATGTTTGTGTCTGTATAGTTAGTATTTCAATGATATCAGTAAGCTTTTCTATTCAATGGGAGATAAGCTATAGCTTAAAACTTCAGATAAAAGAAACTAAAGTATGTATATGCATGACCTTCCGGTATTTATGTTTTTTTATGAATGTGAGTAAATGTATGTATGTAATTGTGTGGTGGGAAAAAATGTAAACATATCCTCAGGGCACCTGGGTGGCTCAGTCCTTAAGCATCTGCCTTCCACTCAGGTCATGACCCCAGAGTCCTGGGGTCAGCACCACATTTGGCTCTCTGCTCTATGGGAAGCTTGTTTCTCCTGTTCCCACTCCCCCTGCTTGTGTTCCCTCTCTTGCTGTGTCTTTGTCTGTCAAATAAATAAATAAAATCTTAAACAAACAAACAAGCAAACAGGAAAAATTTAGTATGGCTTCTGAATGTTCTATTAATGCATTCCTTATAAAATATTCCTTGGTTATTCAAATGAGAATTCTGATTTGTAGAATGGCCAAAATTAACAAAACAGAAAACATGAGTTGGAGAGGATGTGGAGAAAGGGGAACCCTCTTACACTGTTGGTGGGAATGCAAGTTGGTGCAGCCTCTTTGGAGAACAGTGTGGAGATTCCTCAAGAAATTAAAAATAGAACTTCCCTATGACCCTGCAATTGCACTCCTGGGTATTTACCCCAAAGATACAAATGTCGTGAAAAGAAGGGCCATCTGTACCCCAATGTTTATAGCAGCAATGGCCATGCTTGCCAAACTATGGAAAGAACCAAGATGCTTTTCAACGGATGAATGGATAAGGAAGATGTGGTCCATATACACTATGGAGTATTATGCCTCCATCAGAAAGGATGAATACCCAACTTTTGTAGCAACATGGACGGGACTGGAAGAGATTATGCTGAGTGAAATAAGTCAAGCAGAGAGAGTCAATTATCATATGGTTTCACTTATTTGTGGAG
The DNA here is from genome assembly GCF_020171115.1 of Neogale vison. Lineage (NCBI taxonomy): Eukaryota > Metazoa > Chordata > Mammalia > Carnivora > Mustelidae > Neogale > Neogale vison. The sequence goes on from NC_058102.1 coordinate 91,677,971, forward strand.
CATAACAAATAGCATGGAGGACAAGGGGTGTTAGAGAGGAGAAAGGAGTTGAGGTAAATTGGAAGGGGAGGTGAATCATAAGAGACTATGGACTCTGAAAAACAGTCTGAGGGGTTTGAAGTGGCAGGGTGTGGGAGGTTGGGGTACCAGGTGGTGGGTATTATAGAGGGCACAGATTGCATGGAGCACTGGGTGTGGTGAAAAAATAATGAATACTGTTTTTCTGAAAATAAATAAATTGAAAAAAAAAAAAAAAGAGAGAGAATTCTTACTTGGCTGGTGTAGTGGATATTCAAGTGAAATTCAGGAAGCTTGAGTTAAGACATTTATATTATCCTGACCTTGGCTTTTCCTTTTTTAAATAAGGCCACTATCATAGGTGATGTATAAGATCGTTTCCCAAATCAAACTCCTCAAACTAAACCTGTGAAACGGTTCCAAACCTGGGCATTCCCTCTCAGAGCACCCTAACTTTGACCACTTTGAAATCCCCAAAATGAACAACCTCAAGCTAAATTTAAAAAGTGGCTTGCTTGGGGAGCCTGGGTGGCTTGGTTGGTTGGGTGTCCAACTCTTGGTTCCAGCTCAGGTCACGATCTCAGGGTCATGAGATGGAGCCCTGTGTCAGGTTCTGCGTGTTGCATGGAGTCTGTTTAAGATTTTCCCTCTCTCCTTCTGCCATTCCCCCTGCTTTCTCACTCTCTCTCAATAAAGAAAATCTTTTTTTATCTTTTTTTTTTTTAAAGTGGCTTCCTTAAGAGATATACACAAGTAGAAATTGAGAAGTTTGGAACAGAGATTTGTTTGAGTACAGTGATTACAAAAGAATCCAAAAAGAGCAAAGAGCAAAAAAGTCTTATCTTGATTATGAGCTAACTTTGTGATTCCTGCTCTGGTTCTTACTCCTTTCAAACATCCACTTTCTAGCACTATTAACTACGCAAGACTGGTATTGTAGTAACATTAACAACTGAGATGTCCTCAAAAGAAAGGTGTTTTCCTGTTTATAATTCAAGACATCTGTTAAAAAAAAGTTGTCTTTACCAGAATTTTATTTGTCAACATGATCTGGTCATTTAGAAAACATTAAAAAATGTTAGAATAATATGGGATATGGATAGAGAGAATCAAAACTAGATCCATGGGAATAGATGAAAAACTTGAACTATTAAATCTACTGATGAAAAGATTTGGAGAAAACAGTGTTGCTTAGTGCAAGATAATTCTATGAAAGCATCGTATTTCTAAGTGAAATAGTATGTTTTGCTTATTGTTAGAAAAAAACTGTAGAAGACGTGGGAATAGTTGAAAAAGAGTATTTGGTTTCTTTAATTTGGGAAACTAGGTGTCTTCTAGGGTACTGTCTGAATTATTTCTATCTTTATTGTCTTTGATCTATTTTACAACTGTTTAAATAATAGAAAATGGAAAATGCATATTAATTGTGCTCACAGAAAAACAAATTAGTTGTCTCTAATGTAGTAGTTATTGTCCTGTGGACAGACCTGTTCGCACTACAGGTAAATTCATTTCAGTATTCCTCTTCTGCCTAGGTATATGTGATACTTTAGTTTTCCTTTAACCACTTGAAACATTTTATGGATCCTCTCATTAAATAAGTAACATTTTTATATCTGTTTATTTTATTTTGTTATGGGAATCATTTTATTATTTTTATTCTTTAGTAGTATTCAAGCATTTGTGTTTACAAAAATTGGATCAATAAGGATAATAAGACATTTGGGGGCTATCTTTCATTTTTTTTTAAAAAAACCCTTTTTCACTTGGGAGGTTCAGAAAGATGTTTATATGACTTGTCTGTATTTTCTACAATATGTCAGTAACAAAAATGTTCTGTGATCTCCAGGAAAGACACAGCTATGAATAGACATTATTTTTATCTACAAAGGCTCAGAAATTAAATCTAAAAATGTATTAGTTTTGCTTTAAAAATGAATTAATTTTAGTAGGGAACAGAATTTCAAAAGATAGTAGGTAAGTCTCTTGATCTTTTTGGTAGGAATATAGTCTTCCATTATTTATACTCATCCAGTTGCCAGCTACCTGATTTTAGTTATGATATGACATGCTTAAATAAAAATCCCCTGGCTTTGTGCCTGAAACTAATATACATATATTTACTATGAAGGTTGTTCTCAATTCCTATAGATGCGTATAAGCAAAATAAATATGCAAGGTATCACATAACAAAAGAACTCAAATTGACTCTATTAGCCTTACAGTCTATGCACAAACATAAACAAGGCAAAGTCCCTGTTAAATTATTGATAACCTGCTTCAGCCTCTACTAATTCTTTTCAATGGAGAAATAAACATTCACGTTAAAGGCCATAAAAATGGTCAATTAAGTCATAACTACTTGCCTGGTAGCTGATTTCCCTTCAGAGGTCTAAATCATGCACATTTATAATTTTGGGTTTATTGTACATCCTTAATTTATAAATAGCCATTAAAATACATTTAAACAATTTAAGAATAATAAGTGTCCTCTGTTATTTTGTTTTTCTGAATTTGCCTGTGGAAATAGTATATAATTTTTTAATATCCATGATAATACTACAAATTACTTTTTATAATTAGGGACCTTTAATATATTAGTACCAGATAACATTTTTGTATGTTTAATCACAGAATTTATTTGAACAAAATTATTTATTTGAACAAAGATGCAATTAAAGGTGCATTTCTAGTCTATGTCTTATATAAAAGAATAGTCTCTGAGTTTCAAAACTGTCAAGGAAGAATGAAACAATATCACTGGAGCACCTGGGTGGCTCAGATGGTTAAGCATCTGCCTTCAGCTCAGGTCATGATCTTCAGGTCCTGGGATCAAGCCCCATGTCAGGCTCCCTGCTCAGTGGGGAGTCCGCTTCTCTCTCTCTCTCTCTCTCTCTGCCTCTCCACCTGCTTGTGCTCTCTCTGTCTCTTTCTCAAATGAATAAATGAAATCTTTTAAAAAATAATAATAATAAATAAAACAATACCATTGCTTTATGTTGAAAAGCTTAAAGATTATAGTTAGTTTCTTTGATTTACATAGCTTAGGAAAATTAATGTACACATGTAAAAACCAATACCTATGGTTGTTCATGTTGTACTTTGGGAAGAGATACTCTAGGAGGATTTATTATTAAAGATTGTTATGATCTGAATGTTTCTATCTTGGCCCCCCTGCAGATTCTTATACTGAAATCCTAACCACCAGTAATGATAGTATTAGGAGGTGAGCTTTTGTGGAGATGATTATGTCATAAAGGTGGAGGTCTCATAAATGAAATTAGCACCGCACAAAAGCAGCTCCAGAGAGATCTCTAATCCTTTCCACTATATGAAAATATAAGCAGAAGGTGCTAGCTATGGACCAGGAAGGGAGCTCTTGCTAGATGGCATCCTGCTGGCATCTTGATCTTGGACTTTCTACCTTCCAAAACTGTGAGCAAGAAAATTTTGTGGTTTATAAGCAACTCAGTCAGTAATATTTTGTTATAGCAGCCTGAACAGACCAAGACAATGATATAGACATTTGAATGTGTTAAAATGATACTTATCAATTACATAAATATATTTATTTTTCACTTTGTTGCATCAGTAAAATCAAATGCACACATTTTCCCTTTACTACTAAGTTTTGAAAGATAAGTCTTCCATAACTTTAGGAAAGTTTTAGTCCTGGTTTTCCAGTTGTGATAATTTTAGCTCCAGAATTATTAGAATCATAAGCAGTCCCTGGGAGATTGTCCAAGAGGAGAAATAGCCAAAGAACCAGGATTAGCCAGATAAATATTTTTACCGAAGGCCACTATAAGAAAAATCTGAAAACAAGAACCTTGTAGGAGATGAGAAACTGCTGCTGACTGCCTCAATTCCACAGATACAATATCCTGTGCCCACAGCCTAAATGAGTTAAGTTACCTATCAGTATGTGCAGAAGGTGTTTACCTTCAATCAACTACCACCTCTAATTTACTGACAGGAATGGCCTTTACCTATAAGACTACATCTGTGGACAACTACTTATCTGATGGCTGAAAAAAAAAAAAAAACAGAGTTTTGAAACTTCTAAGAAAAGACCCACAGGATATACTTGTGTTATTTTGAAGTTGTATTTTAAAAGTTCTTGAGCTTCACTTTATTTTAAAAAGTATTAGTTCTGTGAATTGACATATTTGGAAATTGGGTGAGGAGCTATAATTCTCTTATATCTGCTCAAGTCAGATCTATATATTCACATTTAATTTGTGTTTTTCCAGTGCAAAATTAATATTAACTTAGTGGCTTGCAGTCCTAGAACCACAAGACAAACAACTTCTGCAGGCCAGAACATCCTGATTAACAAAGAATCCTTCTTCTCATTATGAAAACCAAACCCATTTTGCATTCAGAACTGAAAAACCATTACTTGTTCTATTCCTCAGTGTGAAACCAGCATTCCTTCCAAAATGAGAGAACCCACTTAAGGCATCTTTCACCAGCAACCCTGGCCTAGCAATATCAGTCTTTGCTTTTCAGAGATATAGCCCTACCTTTACCAACATGTTATTCATTACTTAGTTGGAAAGTATAATTATGGACACTCTGCAATATTTGAAAGTATGTACACAGATTGCTTTTAATAATTCCACTAAAATATTCTTACCTAAATCTTTAAATTATATCCTGTACCTTTGCCAAAGAATTCTGCCTACTTGACTTAAGTTTATCTATTATAAATCTGGGTTTCCAACAATCATCCAAAAGGAAAAAGTGCATGTTCTTCCAGCCACTCCTATGAGCACTTAGATACCAGTATATCTGACAGAAATCCCATGCTGATAATTTCACTTTTTTTCAAAAATTGTACATTTCTATATTTGATTGAACATCCTGAGCATCAATTTCCTTATGTATCCTTGTAATTTTAATTTGCATGTAATTTATCAAAATACATTTGTCTTTGCAAGTGTATACTATTTTGTCCAAGATTTGACACTGTCATTCCCACTTCTTTCAGGTAGCACGAACATAACTTTACTGTAATTAAATAGGGATTACAAAGGATGGCCGGTTTTCATTATGAAGAGAACTGACCTCTCCTTTTGTCATATCAGCCCCTTCAAACAGGAAAGGGAAAGTCTTATCAAATATGGAAAGAAGAGCTGCTTCAGCCACTAAGTATCTTTCAGTAAAATATGAGAGTTCAGGTCTTAAATTACAATAATATCTCCATTCTATTTTTTTGCCATTCAATGTGAACATACCATATTAGTAACCTGGAGAGTCTAAGGATTTAAATGTCTTTTGAAATTCAGTAAAGGGCAGGATTAAATTTTGAGTTTAATTTTAGTCTACCTAAAAACTATGGCTTCAAGAAAAAAATCTTAGCACAGTAATATGAAGTTTTGGTTGTCTGTGTATGACATGAGCCAAGGCTATGGAAATCTGGGCTTATATTTCTATTTGTTTATGCTTTCCATGGTTTCTAGACTAGGGAAAAAGCAAAGACCTCCACATTTGTTGAAATTTATCTGGACCCTCATTTACTCTTAGCAACAGTTCCTGGCCACCTCCAAAGCTTTATGATCAGTAGATGTTTCCTTCCAAATGACCACCTATGACTAATTTTTGTTATATTAATTGGAGGTCTTTCTGAAGTCTTAACCCTTAAGAATAGCTGTATTTTCACTGCCTTCAGCCCTAAAATTTCAAGGAAATCAACCACAGAATCCCTTTTACTCCTATCCAAAAAACCTGGGCAAAATTTTCAGTATCAATCTTGGTATGCAGGTTCCAGCAATAGAAAATTATTCCAATAGAAATAAGTTTGTGGGGGGCATTTGGCTGGCTCACTCAGTAGAGCATGCAACTCTTGATCTCAGAGTTGCAACTTTGAGTCCCACGTTGGGCAGAAAGGAGAGGAGAGGAGAGGAAAAGAAAAAGAAAAAAAAAAAAAAAGAAAGAAAGAAAAAGGAAAGAAAATTTGGGGGAGAGTCTCAGAATTGTTACAATTCTCAAAGAAACTGGTTTGGAGGGTACTCTGTGAATTAAAAGTTCAAAATTAGAATGCACATTTGATCTAGTAATTGATACTTTCATTCAGTATAGACATTACATACACTACCAGCAAAATCATTGGTTACTAGATGCTGCCACAATTAATGGTACCATTGTTGCCTCTAGAAACAGACCTCATTAGACCAATTTCGTACCCAATTTTACCCAAATTATTTTCAGAGTCAGTGCAATCGCTGTCAAGTTTCCAATGACATTTAAAAAAAAAAAGTAGAAAAATCAATGTAAAATTCATACAGATAAAGGACCCCAAAAGCCTAAAATATCTTGGAAAAGAACAAAACTGAGACACATGATTATGATTATGATTCCAAAACTTACTACAAAGCTATAGTAATCAAAACAGTTTGGTACTGGCATAAAGACAGAAAAATAGAGTAAAGGAATAGAATAGACATCACAGAAATAATCATATATATATATATATATATATATATATATATATATACACACACACACACACACACAAATAATTTTTTATAAGTTTACCAAAACCATTCAATGGAGAAAGGACAGTCTTTTTAACAAATGGTGCTGGAGAAACTAGCTATTCACATACAAAAGACTAAATTTGGACCCTTACCCAATAACATGTAAGAAATTAACTCAAAATAGATCAAGCATTTAAACTTAAAAGCTAAAACCACAAAAGTTTCAGAGAAGAAAAATAGAACAAAAACTTCATGACAGTGGATTTGGCAATGATTTATTGGTTATGATATCAAAGATATAGGCAACAACAAAAATAGACAAATTGGAATTCTTGAAAATTTTAAAAATTCCATACATCCAAAGACACTACCAACAAGGCAAACAAGCAACCATAAAATGGGAAAAATATTTACAGATCATATATTTGATAAGCAATTAATAACCAGAAAATACAGATAATTCCTGAAACTTGGTAACAAAAACAGAAATGCATTCAAAGACTTGAATAGGGATTTATTCAAATGAAATGTACAAATGGCCAATGAACATGAGATGATGCTCAGCCTCACCAATCATTGGGAAAATCCAAATCAAAACTATAGTGAGATACTACCTCAACCCATTAGGTTGGCTGTTACCAAAAAACAGAAAACAAGTGTTAGACAGGATGTGGAAAAAAATGGAATCTTTATGCAGCATTGGTGGAAATGTAAAATGATAAAACCTTCTATGGAAAACAGCATAATGTTCCTCAAATTAAAAACAGAACTATCATATAATACAACAATTCTTCTTCTGGGCATATATATCCAAAATAGTTGAAACTAGGTCAAAAAAAGATATTCGTATAACCATGTTAATAGCAGCATAATTCTTAATTACTAAAACATTGAAGCAACTCAAATGTCCATCAGCAGATGCATGGAGAAGCGAAATGTGGTATATACATGCAATGGAATGTTGTTCACCCTTTAAAAGGAAAGAGATTCTGCAATGTGCTACAAAAGGATGAACCTTTAGGACATTATGCTAAATGAAATAAGCCAGTCACAAAAAGACAAATATTTTATGATTCCACTTATAGCAGATACTTAGAAGAATCAAAATCATGAGATAGAAAGTAAAATGGTGATTTCTGGGGGCTAAGGGAAAGGAGAATTGAAAGTTATTTTTTAATGGGCTTCAGTTTTATAAGATGATAGAGTTGTGGAGATGCAAGGTAGTGATGGTAGCACAACATTATGAATGTTTTTAAAGCTACTGAACTGTACACTTTAAAATGGTTATGATGGCAAATTTTATGTTATGCATATTTTACCACAAAAAAAAAAAACACTAGAGTACAGGGGAGTAATACAATGTATGACCCACAAATTCAATGACTTGCATTAAAAAAGATCAATTCTTTGAAAGACACAATTTACCAAAACTCACCCAAGGAGAAATAAATAGTCCAAATAGGCCTATATCAATGATTATTAATATTCTAAAACATTAAGCACCAGGTCCATCTTGGTCCTACCAAGGCCATCTTGGTCCTGTGGTCAATTAAAATATTTAAATTTAAAAAAAAAATTAAAAATAAATAAATAAATAAATAAATAAAAATAAAATATTTAAATTAAAAATAACACTAGTTCTCTATGGTGTCTTTCAGGAAATAAAAATCTGAGGTAACATTCCCTAATTCATTTAATGAGGCACTAACCTAATAATTTACACAAAAACATCACAAGAAAGAAAAACTATCAGGGTTATCTTTCATAAACATTATGAAACTTTATGAAAGCTTCATAAACATTATGAAAATTTTATGAAAGTTTAATAAGTTCCCAATAATACGTTAGCAAATTTAATCCAACATTGCATGGAAAGAATTATACACCTCAATCAAGTGCAGGTTAGATTAAATATTCAAAAATTATTTAATGTAATCCATTACATCAATAGGTTAAAGAACAAGTCATGTTATCACACCAGTAGATGTTGAAAATGTCTTTGAAAAAATCCAACATCCATTCATGGTAAAAACTCTTATGAAGCCTGGATTATAAGGGAACTTTTTAAACTTCATAGATAACATCTACAAAAGCCTACAGCTTACCTCATAATGTAATGGTGTGAAACTATATTTTTTTCCCAAAAAATCAAAAGAAAAAAAGTGTCTGTTCTCACCGTTATTATTTTGCACTGTACTGGAAATTTTAGCTAATGTAGTAAGAAAATAAAAGGAAGTAAAAGGTATACAGATGGGGAAGGAAGATATAAAACTTTGTTTATACCTCACATAGTTGTCCATGTAGAAAATGTCAAGGAATCAACAACAACAACAAAAAAAAATCCTAGCAATAATGGCAATTATAGCAAAATTGCAGGAAACAAGGTTAACATAAAAAAGTGCATTGCTTTTCTATTTACTAGCAACAAGCAGTTGCAACTTGTAATAAAAACACATTACATTAGCACCAAAAATATAAACTACATAGGCATAACTCTAACAAAATATTTATGAGACCTATATGAATAAAACTATATAAACAAATGAAAGAAATCAAAGATTAAATGGAAAATATTCCATGTTCATCGATAGAATGACTCAATATTCTTGAGATATCTTGAGATTTTTTGGGGTGCCTGGGTGGCTCAGTGGGTTAAAGCATCTGCCTTTAGCTTAGGTCATGATCCCAGGGTCCTGGGATCAAGCCCCACATTGGACTATCTGCTCAGCAGGGAGCCTGCTTCCCCCTGTCTCTCTGCCTGCCTCTCTGCCTACTTGGGACCTCTGTATGTCAAATAAATAAAAATAAAAATCTTTTAAAAAAAAAAAAAGGTCAACACACAAAAATAGATTCAAAATGGATTAAGGACCTCAATGTGAGAAAGGAATCCATCAAAATCCTTGAGGACAACACAGGCAGCAACCTCTTCAACCTCAGCCGCAGCAACATCTTCCTAGGAACATCGCCAAAGGCAAGGGAAGCAAAGGCAAAAATGAACTTTTGGGATTTCATCAAAATCAAAATCTTTTGCACAGCAAAGGAAACAGTTAACAAAACCAAAAGACAACTGACAGAATGGGAGAAGATATTTGCAAACGACATATCAGATAAAGGACTAGTGTCCAAAATCTATAAAGAACTTAGCAAACTCAACACCCAAAGAACAAATAATCCAATCAAGAAATGGGCAGAGGACATGAACAGACGTTTCTGCAAAGAAGACATCGAGATGGCCAACAGACACATGAAAAAGTGCTCCATATCACTCGGCATCAGGGAAATACAAATCAAAACCACAATGAGATATCACCTCACACCAGTCAGAATGGCTAAAATCAACAAGTCAGGAAATGACAGATGCTGGCGAGGATGCGGAGAAAGGGGAACCCTCCTACACTGTTGGTGGGAATGCAAGCTGGTGCAACCACTCTGGAAAACAGCATGGAGGTTCCTCAAAATGTTGAAAATAGAACTGCCCTATGACCCAGCAATTGCACTACTGGGAATTTACCCTAAAGATACAAACGTAGTGATCCAAAGGGGCACGTGCACCCGAATGTTTATAGCAGCAATGTACACAATAGCCAAACTATGGAAAGAACCTAGATGTCCATCAACAGATGAATGGATCAAGAAGAGGTGGTATATATACACAATGGAATACTATGCAGCCATCAAAAGAAACGAAATCTTGCCATTTGCGACAACATGGATGGAACTAGAGCGTATCATGCTTAGCGAAATAAGTCAAGCGGAGAAAGACAACTATCATATGATCTCCCTGATATGAGGAAGTGGTGATGCAACATGGGGGCTTAAGTGGGTAGGAGAAGAATCCATGAAACAAGATGGGATAGGGAGGGAGACAAACCATAAGTGACTCTTAATCTCACGAAACAAACTGTGGGTTGCTGGGGGGAGGGGGGTTGGGAGAAGGGGGGTAGGGTTATGGACATTGGGGAGGGTATGTGCTTTTGGGTAAATTGGAAGGGGAGATGAACCATGAGAGACTATGGACTCTGAAAAACAATCTGAGGGGTTTGAAGTGGCGGGGGGGTGGGAGGTTGGGGTACCAGGTGGTGGGTATTATAGAGGGCACAGCTTGCATGGAGCACTGGGTGTGGTGAAAAAATAATGAATACTGTTTTTCTGAAAATAAATAAATTGGAAAAAAAAAGGTCAGTTTTTCTCAAAATGATCTATAAATTCAGTGCAATCCCTTCCAAACAACCAGAAAATTATTTGGTAGATACCTACAAACTGATTCTAAAGTTTATGTGGAAAGACAAAACAACAAACAGAATATTGATGAGAAGAATGAACTCAGGGGACTGAAACTATCTAACTTCAAGATGTACTATAAAGCTGCTGTAATCAAGACAATGTTGTACTCTTTCAGGAATAAACAAATAGATCAACAGAACAAAACATAGCACCCCAAAATAGACCTACTCAAATATACTCAAATATATTCAACTTATTTTTCAGGAATGCCCAAGGCAATCCAAAATATAAGAATGATCTTTTCAATAAATGATCCTGGAAAAACTGAACAGTCTCATGAAAAAAAATTATTAAGGAATGGACATTGATCTTACATCTTTTTTAAAAATTAACTCAATGAATCATTAGCCTAAATGTAAACTGAAAACTATAATACTTCTACAAGATAACATAGGAGAAAATCTAGGTGGCCTTGGGTTTGGCAACAGATTTTAAATACAACAAGGAATGATCCATAAAGTTAAAATGTGTAATTTGGACTTCATAAACACACACACACACACACCCCAAACTTTTGTTCTAGAAAAGATATTGTAAAGAAAATAAAAGTACATGCTACAGAGTAGGAAACGATATTTTAAAATATATATCTAATAGAAGACATGTTTCAATTTATACAAAGAACTCTTAAAACTCAAAGAAAACAAACAACTCAATTAAAAAATAGGCAGAAATGATCTGAATGGACACTTCATCAGAGAAGATATACAGATGGCAAATAAGCATATGAAAGATGCTCAACATATGTCATAAGGATTTTCAAATTAAACAATGAGATATGACTACATACATGTTGGAAGGACCAAAATCCAAAACACTGACAAGACCAAATGCTGGTAAGGATGTCATACAAAAAGAACTCCTATTCATCGTTGCTGAGAATGCCAAAGTTTGGTAATTTTTTACAAAATTGATTATACTTTCACAATATAATCCAGCAACTGCACTCTTTGGTATTTACCCAAATGAATGAAAACATAGGCCCACACAAAACCATACATGAGTGTTTGTAGCAATTGAGACAAATCTGTAGCAGCTTTATTCATAATTGCCAAAAATTATAATCAGCCACATGTCATTCGATAGGGCAGTGGATAAATATACCTTAGTACAACCGCACAGTAAAATATTGTTTAACAATAAAAATTAATGAGGTATCAAGCAATGAAAATGCATGGGAAAATCTTAAATACATATTGCAAAGTGAAATAAGTCCTTCAGATGTTATGATTCCAATTATATGGCATTCTGAAAAAAGGCAAAATTATGGAGACAGAAAAAATTAGTGTATACCAAGGATTATGGGGACAGAGAGGATAGAAGAGATGAAAAGTTATGCATGGGGGACTCTTAGGGTAATGACACTACTTATGTGATACCGTAATGGTGGATGCTATGCATTTGGCAAACCCACAGAACTCTGACATGGTGGCATCTAGGTGGCTCAGTCAGTTAAGTATCTGCCTTCAGCTCAGGTCATGATCCTTGGGTCCTGGGATGGAGCCCCAAGTCAGGCTCCCTGCTATGGAGGGAATCTGCTTTACCCTTTCCCTGTGCCTCCCTCGACTGCTGTTCTCTCGTGCTCTCTCTCACTCTCAAAAATTAAATAAAATCCTGAAAAAAAAAAAAAAAAAGAAAAAGAACTCTGACACCAAGAATTATTCCTAGTATAAACCATAACTTTATAGTTTACAAATGTATCAATATTAATCTCTCAATTAGAAATAATGTAAATTAGAAAGATGTAAATTAGAAAGATATAAAAGTGGGGGAAGCTTGGGGTGCCTGGTTGGTTCAGGCAATTGAGTGGACTCTTGGTTTATGCTCATATTGTGATCTCAAGGCCATGGGATAGAGCCTGGTGCTGAGCTCCATGCTCAATGGCGAACCTGCTTCAGATTCTGTGCCTCTGCCCCTCCCTCTTTTGCACACACATACTCTCTCACTTCCTCTCTCAAATAAATAAATAATTTTTTAATGGAGGAAGTTATAGAATATAGGGAGAGAGAGTATATGGAACTCTATTTTCTGTTCATTTTTTTTCTGTAAACCAAAAGTTGTCCTAAGAAACAAGAACTATTAATTAAAAATAAAAACATGACCCTCCATGATTTGGACCATCCACAGGCTGATAAGGACTTTGGAGTGTCGATTACAAATCCATATTTTCTTATTGACAGGTGCCTATATCAAGACTTTTGAGGATATATTAGGAAAGCTCATTTTGTTCTCTGTTCTATATTTGATATATACTGTCCATTTTTATGTCACTAATAAAACTAATATTCTACTTTGATCCTCTTGTAATTACTCTTTAAGGTTTGGTATCCAGAGGAGAGAGAAATTGAGTTATTAGTAACTTCGGCACTATGAACATATGCTCATTTATGATTGTATACACAGTAATCAGAATCATTCTTTCACTGTGGTATGTTACTTTTGAAATCACTCTTACTAACATTATCAATGACTTTCTAATTGACAAATCCAGGACTCTCTTTTCAATTATTTCATTGTTTGAACTCTTCTTTCCTCCATTCCATATAAAAGAGAGAAAGAGAAAAGAGCCTGTGGGAATTCCTAGCCATTTTTTTCCTGGCCCTTCATTTCTGCTTAAAAAGATATTTGGCCACCCTGCTTACTGTGACATTGCTCCAAAGCTCCCCTTTGTGATACTTGCTAAGTAAGGTCATACAAGATAACTTCATAGTAGGCTTTGAGTACAGCTTTCTTTGTCTTTGTTCTTAGATCCTGTCTAGTATCGGTAGGAATGTTCTACCTTTCATCACTTTTTCTTTTTTTTAATATTTTAGCCTGGTTTAATTGTTGTGGAAAATACGCAGATGGCTTACTTTGGCTCTAAGCCTGGTAGACAATATAAATTACATTTTAAAATATTCCATACTTGATCTAGCATACCTTTGTGTATATAGTTCCTCCCCAGACTTAAAGAAGACTGACTTTCAGGGTACAAGATTCTTATTCTTAAAAATATTTGCCGTATGTGATTTTTAAGCCAACCCTTAATAATCCTGTGTTCCATTAATCCTATCCAAGCTATCTTTATTAATACAGAATGAGGAATTTAAATAGGAAATAAAAGATCACATATTACAATATATTAAAATATATTTTGCTTATAAAAAACTGAAATGTAAAACAAAGTGACTTGGTGAAAAGAAAACTTATTATACAAGTAACTGAAAATTACAAGATGGGACTAACTTTATTTGATCTAAGGTTCATATCTTTGTCATTGCTTTGATTCTGTCTTCTACTCTTCTCTAATGGTAGTAAACATGGTTTTAGACATTTTAGACAAGCATCTGAGAGGTCTGTGCACCACTATTGTCAGCAAAATTCTTCAAGTTCACCCTAACTGATGACTTATTAGGACCTATTGCCATGACCAGGCAGCTATAATGATCTGATTAGCTTAAAGCCAGTAAGAACACAACCCAAGAAGTACGCTTAGGGATAATCCCAGACAAACTCTAGTAGGACATAAAGATTAGGTTGGCAGATGCCCAAGTGTGACATTAGAAAGAGAGAACTGGCATGAATGTTGGTAAATAAAAAAGAAGTATATGTAAAAACATCAAAATGCAAACACATTCAAAAGGATTTATATGAATTCATGCATGATATATCTGTAAAATAGCTTTTAAAAGAACATTCAGAGAACAGAGAAGCTTCACCACATAAAGAGGGAATTACCTAGACAGTGTTTCCCAATCTTTTTCTCCTCATGACACATGTAGAAAGTAGGGATATTTTCACAGCAAAATGAAATAATTGAACAGGCTATTCTGTGTGAGAAACACCTGGCCAAGAGCTGCTGGCTACCCCTGCTTCCCCGCAATGGCACAGGTAGGGGAAATAATTTCAGGCATATCTCTAATCCAGGCACTTCCAACTGATGTATTCTGCCAAGACACACTGATCAGAAAGTTCTTGACTACATTTTTCTCAATATTCGTCTCAATTCTAAAATTCTCTTTTGACCATCAGGACAAAACTTCTGTGTTCATCTGGTAGCACAATAGAAAAGTTCAGGCTCTTTCCTTTGTAAGGTCAATTATATCCCCTTCAAAAATTAGTCCTTTCAACACAGCAGAAGAGACTATACGAGAGGTTTGAGAGACATTTGATCAGACTCGATATGGAATCCATTTTGTCTTCCATTGATTTCTGTGAAATATTCCAGTGAATTTTGACTCCAGTTTTACGACCCATTTAAAAAAAAAAAAAAAGGAACTTTGTTCATGAAGGATAAGATAGGAAAGCCCAGAGTTTATTAATACAATCACAAAATGAAGCACAATTCACACTTGTAAGTTTTAAAGCACCCAAAAGTTTTCCAAAATCCTAAAATTATTTGTGGAGTGCTTGAAATAACTTAATTGCTACTTAACTCTACAGGGAAAGTTGAAAGTCACGCTTTTTTTGTCTTTCAGATTGTTATATATGCTACCCTCCTGCTGATTGAAACTTGACAATGACAACAATACTATGTGTCAAGTATCAAAAAGTGGAATGTAAAAAAATAATGAATCATCCATAACAAGTCAGGAAACAGTCTCCCTCATAGAGGGCATTTTTTTTAATGTCCCAGAGTCACCTGGTGGCTCTCAACATTCCTTTAAATGCCTTCCTTGGACAAATAAAATCACACTATGGTAATACAGTGATGATCTGAGAGATGAAATTGAGCTACTAAATCTTATCTCAATATATCCATTCTTTTCCGGATGTGGTGAATTTACTAGACTGTGGAATTCCATCCATGAGAAACTTCCTACCATTGGCCTGAAGGATCAGGAAAAGATAACTGCAGTACACCACACGTTTGTTGAATGCTGAATGCCCATAAATAAGATTTTAAGGAAAAACTCAGAAAAGATTTTAGAAAGTATGGCAACATTGATTTTATATTCTTGTATATGCTTGCATGTGTATATACTTTAACAATTTCAGTAATTCAGTAGTTATTCATTGTTTATTTCAATTATTTGAGAAAACATTAATTTATACTGTATAAGCAATAAATTGTATAATCATATTCCTGGTTCTCAATGCTCTTTAAATCAATTTCTTCAGTAAGAAAAGGTGCCATCAGACAGCAAAACTCATATTAGACAAGACTTTCCATACAAATTAAGATATTCAACATTGCCCAACTCTAATCCCTGCTTCTGACAGCCAGGTCTAGGAGGGGGAATGAAGGGTTAATGTGGGGATATAGAGTACAGGCTCTAGGATCAGATTAACTAATTTGAATTCCTGTTCTACCACTTGCCAAATTTCTGATTTGGAGCAAAATAAATCACCTATGCTTTAGTTTTCTCATCTATGAAATGGGGAAAATAATAATAAATATCATGAAGCTGATACCCAGCCCATAAACCAGTGTGTCCTTACCAGTCATTGATAGACACTTTCCAGTATACGTAGTCTGTGCTTCATTAAGTTGCATCAATAAAACATACAATCTTCTATTATAAATCTCAGGGAATTGAAATTCTATTAGGTATTAGTTGAGAGAAAAGAATCCTTAACTCCTATGCCATCAAGGTGCTTGAGCCAAAACATTTTAGGAACAAATTTTTGGATAGAATGTGCTGGTTTTTTGAGAGATGTCTTTGACTTAAAGAGCTAGTAGTAATCATTATAAAGCCCAGAGAAAAGCTACTTAGGGCTACTTTGTAATGTGCAGTTCTTCTAGGGGTGTGTGTGTGTGTGTGTGTGTGTGAGAGAGAGAGAGAGAGAGAGAGAAAGAAAAAGAAACAGAGATAGAGACCCTAAAGAATTTTGTCATCTATGGAGAATTGTTGAAGCAAGATAAAAGTGTTCAGCTGGAACATCCTAAAGGTGGCAGTTAAATGTGCATTTAGCTAAGGGCCTCTCCATTGTTGTATATCCCCACAATCTCCGTGGTTAAGATAATAACTAGGTGTAAGCGGGCTTAAACTATATGCAAGGAGATCTTAACTTCTGATAATTAAGTACATTTTTAAATTCTTCAATTTGACTTATCAAAAAAGGCCTGGTAATTTTTACTGTATTAAGAATAATTACTTTGTAAAATTGCATTTTTATATGGCACTTAGAGATC
The DNA here is from genome assembly GCF_020171115.1 of Neogale vison. Taxonomy (NCBI): domain Eukaryota; kingdom Metazoa; phylum Chordata; class Mammalia; order Carnivora; family Mustelidae; genus Neogale; species Neogale vison. The sequence goes on from NC_058102.1 coordinate 91,694,870, forward strand.
TGGGCCTTAATTACCTGAACATGTCACTTAGAGAAAATCTGACTTCCTGATTTTTTTTTTCCTACAAATGAGGCATAACAATAATAGGTTATCTTAATTCTTGTGTATTTTCTGTGAGAATTTTGCATTGGTTTTCCAATTCCAGAATGAACCAAAAGAGCTAATTATATTGAAAAAAAAAATATATATATATATGTATCTAGATACATATATATGTATGTATGTATGTATGTGTACTCCAGACCACTAGGTAAGTGGCATGTCTCATTCTGTGTTTATAGTGTACTAAAACTAAGTGAGAAATATTATCATTGTTTTTTTATTAAGAATGTCATGACAGCCTTAGCCCTGAGTTCCTTCTTGTTGGATTAAACTATGTCCTGACGGTTTCAGCTCTCCCACACTTCACCAAATAATTTCATTCTCTTTCCTTAGAGAGCAAAGATTAATCATTCAGAAATTTAATGAGCTGGAAAAACAAATACCAGTAGAAGAAAGGTGCCTGAGAACTTTAAATAAAATAAATTAGTTTCCATTTGAAAAGTAAATTAGTTGATTTACAAATCTCCTTTCTTCTTCTTCTTCTCCATTTGTACTTCTCAAGGTTTTTACCATCTTCATCAGACTCTCTGTCCTTTCAAAGGTAAAGTCCAATTATGAGAGCTTTTTTAATCTTTACTATTTTAGAATGTTATCTTCTGACCACTAGGTATTTTTATATTTTACATGGCTTTTCCTAAATTGCCTTTCTTTCTAAATATTTTCTGATGATTTTGTGGCTGGTCAACTACAATTAACTTTTGAAAAATCATAAATAGAAAAATAATAAAATAAAAATCAAAGATGAAGAAGTATTTAGTATCCCTTCAGAAGATAATTTCACTTTTGAAACATCCCTAAGTGTTATTATTATGTTTATTAATATGATGTCTCTTTAAAAATTAATGTTGGTAGGCGTGCCTGGTGGCTCAGTGGGTTAAAGCCTCTGTCTCCGGCTCAGGTCATGATCTCAGGGTCCTGGGATCGAGTCCCACATCAGGCTCTCTGCTCCGCAGGGAACCTGCTTCCTCCTCTCTCTCTGCCTGCCTCTCTGCATACTTGTGATCTCTGCCTGTCAAATAAATAAATTTTTAAAAATCTTTAAAAAATAAAGAAATAAAGAAAAATTAATATTAATAAATATTTTCAAATATTTTGTTATTGTGGAATTTTATTTAGAAATAAATTTTATGACATAAACAATGTAGGAAGGCTCAATAATGTTTTCCTAATTTACAAAGAGGATTCTTGGACTTGAACTTGAATCTCTATATCCTTTCTCTAAACAATGCTTTAAATTTCAAACATTTAATCTATAACTATGCAAATAGTAATATGAATTATTATAAGATAAAAAGTTTCTGGAGGTATAAATACAAAAACAACCTGGGCACATACATAAATTATAAATTCTTATTTACTTGAAAATACACTTTTCGTCTTCTAGAACTTGTTCCATTGTATCACCATTCCTCAACTCTTCCTAAAAAGCTCCTAAATTGATTACAGTTTAAATACAGTTTCTCCAAATGCCTCTCTGACCCCTTAAATCTGAAGTACCTATTCAAGAATTATGTTCCCATAGAGCTTTCACCAACCCTATCACTGGTGTATTTGTTAAATAGGGATGTAAGACAACATGAGAAGCATATTGACCAACAGATGGGAGATGGTAAGTTCCTAAATAAAGACAACTGAAGTAGGGGTAGAAGAAAAGTGACAGAATAAAAATATATAGGGGATAAGCATATTGATAATTAATAGTTAACCATATGTGAAAGGTAAGGGATGAAAGAGACAAGATTGACAGCATCCTCGATTATACTGAGAAAACAAAGAATCATCACACAGTGTTGTCTATTGTTCATGTGTGTGAGACTGTGTGGCAGTGATGGATATTCAGAGAAAATTTTTTCCACTTTTTTATATAAGATAATGAAAGGCAAGGGTTTTCCAGATCTCTTTGTGCCAACTATTCTTTATTTTCCTATTTTATTTCAGTCATGGTATTTGACTTAGAATCATGTAAGTTGGAGACATATAAATGAAATTTGTTGACTGAAGACGAAATTAAAGAATACGTATAATGGGTAGACTGTTGAGATCCTTAAAAAATCATTGCCATCAATTTCAACCCTTAAATGTCCTTTTATTTAAAAATATAGTAGCTGTTACCTAGATTTGTCCATTATCTCTATAAATGAGTTGTTCATTAAATTTATAAATGAAAAGAAATAGGAATTGATTGTAAGCATTGAATATTTGTTTCTATAAGATATGGGTATTCTATTTATTTTTAAGTAAGAAGTACCTTGACAAATTGTATTTGAGAAACAAAACATGAAATGAATGACAAAATAAAAATTATATCTTAAATTAGACTGCCTTCTCTGTCATTTTTGTGAATCTATATATTTTCTTTTTGGTCTCAAATTTCAGATGTCTTTATAAGGAGAATAGAAATGGATTTTGATATTCAGTAATCTTCTAGTACAGAAAATCTCTCCTAAGATTGTTCAGTGCATCCAGTCATCAAGTCAAGACATGCTGTCTGATGAATATCAAGACAGACAAGGCAGCTGTCACTGTATGCGTTATAATTGCATTTCTAGAGTCACAAGTCCACAAAATTTATGTGAAATCAAGTAGTAATAACTATCATGAGTGAATATTCTTAGGTAAAAATCCTCATGAAAAGGTAGAACAGGGGGGCACCTGGGTGGCTCCTTTGGGTTGTGTCCAACTCCTTGTTTTAGCACAGGTTATGATCTCAGGGTATGCAGTTGGGCCCTGAGTCAGGCTCTGCACTCAGCATGGAGCCTGCTCGGGATTCCCTTTCTTCCTCCCCACCCCACCTCCCTCTCTCTCGAATAAATAAATAAATAAAATCTTTTGAAAAATATAGGACAGTTGTGGTTTGATATCATGATCATTTCTACTTCAGTGGCTAAGGACCAGTTATTTTTTCTGCCCCTCAAATTCTTTCTTCAACTTTTTCATGGTTGAGCACCTGTCATCATTCAGGCCTCAACCCCAAACTTACTTCTTCATAGAGTTTTCTGAGTACACCATCTAAAGTAATGTTCTACACCTGACGCACATCCAGTGCTTTCTTCTTTAGCTCTTTATTTTCTTCTTGATGTTCTTTAAAAATTAAAAATATAAAAAAATTAATATATGTATGTCTTCAATGGAAAGGGGCCCCAAAGAGGCAGGAATGTTCCCCGACTTATTGACTGCTGTGATCAAAGCTTACAATAGGGCCTAGTTTGGTAGAGGAGCTCAAAAATTATTGTAAAAAAAAGAAACAAACAAATGGAATTTGTTATTATAAGATATTCTTAAAGAATATTATAGGAAACTTTTCTTAGATTGCATAAATCAGGGCTAACTGATTTCAATGTCATTTTGGGTCTTACAATTAGAGATTATATGTTACAAATGTCAGCCCCTTAGCCAAACTAACCTCAAGGTGACTTTTAAAAAACTTGATCTTTTCTTTACCTCTTGTTCTTTGGCTCTCCATCAGCTTTGAATCTAATCTGTCAATTTTCCTGACTCCTTGACTTTACATCTTACTTACCTTTACATCTTACTCATCAGCTTCTGGTGCCAAATATTATAAAATGTTTCCTGAAAATCTAATTAACATATGATGTTTGTTTGATGCCCATTTTTGATCCAAGTTGTAAAACCACATAAAATGCCAAGAAACTAGTAAAGAATGACCTCCCTTGTCTGAAGTCAGCTTAAATATATAAATATGTTGTTCTTTTCTGGAAGAGCTACTGACCATTTTAGTAGTGTATCTGTAAATCTGTGACTACACATATAGTTAAAGTGTAGTTTAAAGGTCATTCCTTCTTGTTTATTCTTACTTGGCAATTTCTGTGCCATTATAATTTTTCTTGCTGTGTGTGGGTGTGTGTGTACAGGAAGATGCCAGATAGGATATCAATATAATTTTTTTAATTTAAATTCAATTAATTAACATATAATGCAGTAATTATTTCAGGGGTACAGTTGTGTGGGTTCTTTAGTCTTACATAATACCCAGTGCTCATTACAATACATGCCCTCCTTAATGTCCACCACCCCCAAAGCCCTCCCCTCCCAACAACCCTCAGTTTGTTTCCTAAGATTAAGAGTCCCTTATGGTTTACAAATATTATCATGAGTACCTGAATATGGTACTCTTGTTTCTATTAAGAAAAAAACAAAAATCAAAAAACAGGACTCCTACACTTAAGGTGTTTAAAGAGTGAAAAAAAATGAACTATTATGAAGATAATTCCTGGTAATAAGAGTTCAGCTATTTTCTGATACCAGTTATATAAATGTCTCTTCCATTGTTTTCAATGTTAAAAATTACATTCAAGTAAAAAGATTTCATTTTTTATTTATAAGTGAATTACAGTTAAAACTTTTCTTGAATAAATAGGAGCATGTAAATTGTAAAATATTTATTTTGTTTCCATTTCAGTCATATTCTACCAAAAAATGTGAAGGAAACCTTGAATATTTGTTTCAGTCCAACAGCCTTAGTTGGACTAGGCTTCAGCACTCTTCACTCTATTTTCTTTCTTGGTTGTCCTTAATTTTGACATTACCTGGGGTGAGTGTGTTTATGAAGAGGGATGTGGTGCCACAGATTTCTGACTTGTGGAATGATTAACGATTCTTTTTTTTTGCACTTCTTTAAACTTATTTTTTAAGCAAGTTCAGATTTTCAGACATTACAAAAATAAGATGAACAATTCTCTTACATCTAGTGTATTAGTTAGTGTTTTCTCTTTGTTTCTGTCTTCCCAGTTCTTAGGGATTCAGCAAATGTCTTTAAAGTTTCCAGATTAATCAAAATATTAAAAAAAAAAGACAGGGCCCCAATACATTTGAATTTTAGATAAATAGCCATTCAAAGTTTTACTATAAGTATGCCCCATTCAACATTTGACATACTTACATTTAAAAAGTATTTTCTGTTTACCTAAGCTTCAAATTTAATTGGGTGTCCTGTATGTTCCCTTACAATCCTCATTGAGATAGTAATCAGTCAAAGGTTTAAGCCCCTGGAGTTTCTAATATATCACTCCTGCCTTGTGTGACCACCAGAAACATGACTGGTTTTACTGTTCCTGTAAGTGGCCCTATGTCTGGGTCAAACTTAGATTCACAGTTTCTAACCTGCAGTCAGGATAAGCAACCAGAAGAGTCAGAATGCTTCCAAAGACAGCTGCAGAACATCAGCTCATCTGAGGAGTTTATCACCTTTGTTGAGTTTTACTCCTTGTAGTCCTTATTTCTCCTTCAGCAGTGTGTAGACATTACATATATGATTTTTATAATTATTCCAGATTTTCTCGGGTGCCTGGGTGGCTCAGTCAGTTAAGCCTTGGACTCTTGATTTCAGCTGAGGTCATGATCTCAGGGTGGTGGGATGAAGCCCTTGGCTGGACTCTGCACTCAGCATGGAGCTTGCTTGTCTCTCTCCCTCTGCTCCTCCCCCCACCCACCTGTATAAATAAATAAATACAGAAAATTATTCCAGATTTTCCTATTTGTTATCAATGGAATGGTTGAGCTATTACAATCTACTCCATATTGCTGAGCATTCAGATTTTTTTTCAAATGGTTTTATATGAACTATAATGAATTACCTTTATGTTAAAATATTTTCTTAATCTTTTTGAAATGTATTCTTTGACACACAAGTTACTTAGAAGTATATTTTTAAAACATTTGTCACAGCTTTTTCCCACCCCCTCTGAATGCCACTCTGGCCGGAGCTCCGGCTCCTGCGAAACCAGCACCACCATCATCTCCCTCCAGCGTGGTATGATGATCTACCAGGACCTCATCAGCCATGATGAGATGTTCTCAGACATTTAAACCATCTGGGAGATCCCAGATGGGCTGTTCCTGGAGGTGGAGGGAAGATGGTCAGTAGGACAGAGGATAACATTGATGATACATTCATTGATGAAAATGTCTCCACGGAAGGTCCAAGGGGAAAGTACCAAAACCACAATAGTCACTGGTGTTGATATTATTGTGAACCAGCACTTGCAGGAAACCAGCTTCACAAAAGTAGCCTACAAGAAGTACAACAAAGATTCTATGGAATCAGTCAAAGTCAAACTTGAAGAAAAGACTCCAGATAAAGTCTTTCATGGCAGGGATTACAGAACAAATCAAGCACATCCTCATTAATTTCAAAATCTACCAGTTCTTTATTGGTGAAAACATGAATCTAGATGGCATGGTTGCTCTGTTGGACTCTGTGAGGGTGGTGTGACCCCATATATGATTTTCTTTAAAGATGGTTTAGAAATGGAAAAATGTTCATAAAATGGGCTGTTAACTTTGAAGGTACCACCTGTTGTCAGAACTGGCTGTTGCTTTTCATCCAGATGCCAGGACTTAGACAAATGGGATGGATGTCATCTTGAGCTCTTCATTTATTTTGACCTTGATTTATCTAGAGTGGAGGCATTGTTTTTAAGAAAAAAAAAAAAAGTCATGTAGGTTGTCTAAAAATAAAATGTATTTACTCAAGAAAAAAAAGTTTGGCACAAGGCTTTTCTAAAACACTTTTTATGTCATGGTTTATGACAATTATATTTTGGTTAGAGGATGTGCTCTAGCTGATTCAAATACTTGAAATTGCTTGAAATTTTTTTTATGATTCATTATGTGGTCCAATTTTATAAATATTCTATATGCACTTGAAATGCACATAGTTTGTGTAGTATTTTATATGCCAGTTTAGTCAAACATTAATTGTATGGTCCAAATATTCTATATTAATAACAACTTTAACCCACTTTTTTACTGAACAACACAAGCCATAGTTTTAGTGAAACTTTATTGTTTCCTAGTATTTTCAATATTTTCCTTATATTGCTGGATTATTTTCGCCAGACTGACAATCTTTGTCTTCCTAAAAATTTTTTATAATTTTTTTAATTGTAATGTAGTTGATAAACAATGTTACATTAGTTTCAGATATACAACACAGTGATTCAACTTCTCTTTACAGTGTGCCATGCTCATCCCAAGTGTAGCTACAATTTGTCACCATACAATACTAATACTATACCATTGTTTCCCTATTCTTTATCTATTTTTCCTATGACTTATTCATTCCATAACTGGAAGCTTGTTTTCTTACTCCCCTTCACCCATTTTGCCCATCTTCCAACCCACTTCCCCTATCCATTTGTTCTCTATATTTATAGATCTAATTCTGCTTTTTGTTTGATTATTCATTTGGTTTTTTTTCCCTTATATTCCACATGTAAGTAGAATTATATGGTATTTGTCTTTCTCTGACTGACATTTTATTTAGCATAAATACCCATTAGGTCCACTCATGTTGTTGCAAATGGCAAGATCTTATCTTTTTTATGGCTGAGCAATACTCCATTGTATTTATACATCACGTTTTCTTTATCCATTCATCTATTAATGGACACTTAGGCTGCTTTTGTATCTGGACTATTGTAAATTAGGCTGCAGTAAACATAGGAGTGCATATATCTTTTCAAATTAGTGATTTTGCTTTCTGTGAATAAATGCCCAGTAGTGGAATTGTTGTATCATATGATATTTCTGTTTAATTTCTTGAGGAACCATACTGTTCCCATACTGTTTCCACAGTGGCTGCACCAGTTTGCATTCCCACCAATAGTACATGAAGGTTTCTAATTCTCCACATCCTTGTTTAACACCCCTAATCCGCAGGGAAATGCAAATCAAAACTATAATGAGATATCACCTTGTACCTGTCAGAATGGCTAAAATCTGAAAGACAAAAAAATAACAGTCTTTATCTTTTAAATGGAGGTTACATTGTTTATTGATATAATGGACACACACCAGTGCATTATTTGGTGCTTGCTATTGTTATTTCTCTTTTTTTCCCACTGTTTTTTTTTTTAATTTTTATTTTTTCATTACACCATTTCCTTCTATTCACTTAGAAAATAAATACTTGATTTCTTTTAAAAGTTGCCTGACATATGTAAACATGAATATCTGACCCTTCAAAATTTTACATAATTAATATCTTCAGTTCCTTTTTGAATAATGAAGAAATTAGGACACTCCATTTAGTCCACATCACTTTTGTGCTATTAGTGTATTTTTTAATTCGTACTTTTATAACCTCACTATATTAGTTTGCTAGGGTTCTGATAAAACAGCACAGGGTGTTTAAACTATGGATACTTACTTTCTCACAATTGTGGAAGCTGGAAGTCAAAGATCCGGGTGTGACAGGTTTGGTTCCTTTGAGGCCTTTTTTCAGCCTGCGGAGGGCTTCTTGTTGAGTGCCTTGAAAGGTCATCTCTCTGACTGTTACCTGTGTCCTAACTTCTTATAATGTTTGGACACCAGTCGTATTTGATTAGGGCCCACCATACTTACCCACTTTTAATGTAATTATGTATTTAAAGTCCCTGTTTCTTTAAAAAAAAAATTTTTTTATTAACATATAAGGTATTATTAGCCCCAGGGGTACAGGTCTCTGAATCGCCAGGTTTACACACTTCACAGCACTCACCATAGCACATACCTTCCCCAATGTCCATAACCCAACTACCCTCTCCCTAACCCTCTCCCCCACAGCAACCCTCAATTTGTTTTTGTGAGATTAAGATTCTCTTATGGTTTGTCTCCCTCCCAATCCCATCTTGTTTCATTTTTTCCTTCCCTACCCCACAAAACCCTTCACTTTGCCTCTCAACTTCCTCATATCAGGGAGATCATATGATAATTATCTTTCTCTGAGTTTAAAGTCCCTGTTTCTAAAGAGAGTCACAGTCTGAGACTATTTAGAACTTTGACATAAGAATTTGAAGATAACACAACTGAATCGATAATATTCACTGATCTTATTATTATTTTATTTTTTTATTCAACCAAACTGGTTAATCTTACTTAGATGTACCCATTTATTAATTTCTTGCTTTTTATTTACATATGCATCCCTCATTATGAATTTGCTTTATTGTGTTCTTGAATTACATATTTGTAATTTCCACTAGTGAGAGTTTACTTGAGGCAAAGTCTCTTGTTTTTTTTTGTTTTTTGTTTTTGTTTTTGGTCTGAAAATGACTGGATGTATTGTTTTCCTTGAGCACATTGAAAACGTCATGTCACATATTTTGGCTTCTATCATTTCTGATGAAGATTTTTTATTGACTAAATTCAATTACTAATTGAATTTTTATTGACTAAGTCAATTAGTAATTCAAAATAATATCTCTTTTTTTCATAATGATTTTAACACCACTGTTTTGTTAACTATTTCACAGGTTCACCATGATGTATGTATGTATAGGTTTCCTTTTAATTTGTTGGCATTTTTCATTTTTCTTTTTAAGCTACAGATTCTAGATGGGTATAATGTAAGTGATGGATGATAGCAAGTATGGCAAAATATTGACAGTAGCATTTATGTGTATGCTACAAAATTCTTCCAACTGCCATTTATTTGATGTTTTTTATAATAAAATATTAGAAAAAATAATTATACTCTACATAGCATCATAAAATATAAGAAAACTAAATGTATTTAAAAAGTAGTTATTCTAAATTACCAAATATTTAACACAGTATCCTAAAATATCAAATAGGAATACACTTAAATATACCACAAGTCTTCTGATTAGTAAATTACACACAATATCAACATGAAAATAGATCCAAATAGTAATAGTATACTCCATGTCTATGTACTAGAAGACAATATTGCAAAAATGTCCAGTTATCTCAAATTTCACAAATAATAACCACAGTCCCAATCAAAATCTCTTCAGATATGTGGAAACTGACAAATTAATTTGAATATTTATGTAACATATGACAAAAATTGACAAGTCAGTCTTAGAGAATTATAACAAACTCAGAAGACATACACTGTAAACTATAGTAGTAAAGAGAATGTAGTATTGGTCAAGAGTAAACAACAGGCAAATGAGCAAATGGAGACTGTAGAAACCAACCCACACATACATATGCCCACTATAGTGCAGAATGAAAAGTATAATGTTTAAATAAGTATTGTTAAATCATTTGGATATTTAAAAGTGTGGGAGGAGGATCTTGAACCCAAAATCCATTAAAAAAAAAAAGTCAACCTAGATGAATCAAGTGTAAATGGTAAACATATTCTTTTAGAAGAAAACAATATCTTCATATTCTCAGAATAGAAAAATATTTTTTAAAAATAATACAAAATGCACTAACCATAATGGAACCTATCATTAATTCAACTTCATTGAAATAAAGGTCTTCTGTTCATCAAAAAAACCCATTAAGAGATGATGTTTCAGAGTAGAAGATATTTGCAATGCATATGTATGACAAAGGACAAATATTAAGAATATGTAAGTAATTCCTTTACTTAAGAAAATTTTAGGTAACTCTACAAAACTCAATAAAAATGAGAAAATACTTGGATAGGTCATTTATAAAGAGGACATTCTAATAATAAGTACATAAAAATATGTTGAATCTGTTTAGTCATCAGAGAGAATAGAACATAGAATGATGAGATATTAAAACTATCTTCCCATTGTCAAAAATTAAAATGAATAATACTAAGTGTTGCTGAGGTGTGGAGAAATTTAAAGTCTCATATACTATTTGTAAGACTAAAATTTAGTGCAATCACTTTGGAAAAGTCTTTTGGTAATACCAAATCAGAATCGTTGCATTCTGTATGAAACAGAATTCTTATCTGTAGACATAATATCCTAAAAAATGCATAGAGATGTGAGTCAAAAAACGAAGTTATATATAAGAATTTTCATGACAACACTATTTAATAGTCCTGTTTCAGTGTTAATTAACAGTAGAATGGATATAGAATTACGGCTTATTCATAAGTGAAATAGCATATACAATAAGAAAGAAGAAATTATTTCTACAGACAACGTGAATGAAATTCACATATATAATTGAGCCTGGGTGGCTCAATGGTTAAACCTCCGCCTTCAGCTCAGGTCATGATCCCAGGGTCCTGGGATCGACCCCTGCATCGGGCTTCTGCTCAGCAGGGAGCCTGCTCCACCCCCACCCTCCCTGCCTTTCTGCCTACTTGTGAACTCTCTCTCTGTCAAATAAATAAATAAAATCTTTAAAAGAAAAAATTCACATATATAATCTAAAAGGAAAGATTCATACTCAAATGTGTACCTCTTGTGTAAATATCTTAAAGTTAGAAAACAAACATGGTGAGATCAGTTAAAATGGTCGTCATTCTGGGGCTGGGAAGGCACATGAGAGAGCTTTTCTGGGTACTGATAATGTTTGGTATACTAACCTAGATGCTGGTTACACCAGTGTTTTTGAGTTGAGAGAATTCATCAAGCTCTACACTTGAAATTTCTGTATTCTTCCATAATTCTGTTATCATTATTTTAAAAGGACTTTAAAAGCATAAAACTTACAAAATATTAAAATATGAGTAAAACAATATGTGATTCATAGTAAAGTTAAACATTTCATCAACATTTTTTGAAACATCAAATTCTGAGTTGTTGAAAAATTATATTACCTGGGATTGTAGCATAACTAAAGAAATGTCAGAGAACTTATCCATTTGTGCCATTCTGCTACCTTATTTATGGGATTTCATATATGCCTAAGTATGTGGCAGTTTTTTGATATACTTACAAAAAAAAAATTCTGAGAAACTTATTTTTAGTGCCATGTCACAATTCAAAGATAACACTGAATGGGATTTGGATGTTAATAAAATATCAAATTTCACACTGAAATTTTTTAAAAATTAAAAGGTTATTGCAGTGTAAGTTCTTCTCCATCTCTATTTTCTATAACTAATTTCTTTTTTTGTGGCGAGCTCGTTAAAAGGAAAGTTGAACTATTTCCATTATTAAACATAAACCAGATGTATATGATTTCACACCTGAGCAATAACAGTTGAGATTCCAGTAGAAAATATACATAAATATGTTTATGATAAATATGAATATAATATAAATATAGATATAAATATAAATATTTATTTTTATATATATAAAGCATCCTAACATTATGTATTTCCTTAGTTTATTGAACTGGTAAGAAATGGAAACGGTGCCCAACCAAAACCAACTCAAGCTCCGTTACTATGATACATGAGATATTTTTTCAGTGTGTACTTATTATGAACCTACATATGTATATTTATACAGACACAAACACACACACAACTAAAGCAGGAAATACAAAATGTTAGGATGCTTTTTTTATTCTCTCCCATAAAAAGCATGCTGAACTTCCTAGATTCTTACAACCATTACTGATCATGGAAGTAGAGCATTTGCAATGGATACATAATTAGAAAGTGTTGCATGTTCTTTCATGAAAAGGTCAGTAGTGAGAGGAAAAATCTCAGAAAGAGGAGTTAAGATGTCCCCTTGCCCTTTTTATGATTTTCAGCTAACCAAGTTTCTGAATGTCATGCTCAGTTCTATAAAGTGGAAGAATATAATCAGAAAAAGATAAATATTTGATCTTGTAACAGGTATTTTTTTATTTTAAAGAATCTCAAGTTTATTAATGTAATGAGTCTTAAAATTCTTGAAGTAATGAAATAGTCACAATGAATATAATACAATTTGATGATAAGCAGAAAAATATCAATCTACTCCATGAGTCAGGATAGAGAGCTCATAAATAATCTGAAAATTCCTTTAGTTATCTCTAATACATGTTATTAAAATGAATTTAATTTTAAAAGAATGTCTAACAGGTACAAGTATGTTGCATACCATTGGGTACTTGTGTTTGTAACATATAGTTTATGTCTTCTAAAATTAAATATTTAATCTTACTTATCTCTAGTGGTTTTCATGGCATTGCCATTAAATGATGTTAAGAAAATTATGCTGTGCTCAATTCTGAAATCATGAAGAAGTATTTCGATTGCATCATACAAAATAGAACCTCTGTAGGCAGTGCAGGACTACCAGTCTGCATTGCAAATAGGCAAATCTGAACAGAATGGTAGTCATTACAGAAGAATTTCTTTGTGGGTTATTTAGTGCTTTTAAGCTGAAGATTAATAGTGTTACAAATTTAAGTATTTCAGACTAAATTGTCTATTAAAATATGTACTGTGGAAGTGAAATGTATAACTTGCTCTCATTCTATTGACTAAATGTGAAAAAAAGAGATGAAAAAAAATCCTAATTATATGAGGATTGTGATAACCTTCAAAGTTGAAAAGAGACAAGTTTCCTGAAGGCAATTCTCATGTTTGGTAATTCCCATTAGAACATCCCTTTTTATTTTTTTCTTTCTTTTTCTTTTTTCATTTTGATAATGACCTTGAAAAAAAAATCTGTATGACCACCCTGTAATTGCTTCCATGCAATTTCTGTTCCCAATTTTATCCTGATACCAAGTCAAGCTATTTTAATTGTGGGAAGACGACAAAGAATTATCAGTAGAATTAACTTACAAATAATGCATTTAAGTCAAGGGAAGCCTAAATGATAGCCTGGTCAGATGATAGTGTCAGATGAATTTTTAAAATTATAATAATTCGAATACAAAGAAGCAGTCTTGTAGCCGATTCAAGTTATACAATAATAGGTATGTGTAAATTCCAAAAACACTGTGCCTTTGGATCCACAATGTCTGTGTTGCGAGTGGTAACTAAACTTCTGCAAAACAGCAGTGACATAGTCATTATGGTAAATTTAAATGTAATGAGTTTTGTGGATTTTTTTAAAATTTAAATTCCAGTTGGTTAATGTACAGTATAATATTAGTTTCAGGTGTACAATATAGTGATTCAACACTTCCATACATCATATGTGCACTCCTTAATCCCCATCATCTATTTCACCCCCCTACAAGTCACCTCCTCTCTGGTAACCATCAGTTTGTCCTCTATAGTTAAGAGTCTGTTTTTTGCTTTGCCTCTCTCTCCTTCTCTTTTGTCTTGCCTTTTACTCATTTGTTTCTCAAATTCCACATATGAATGAAATCATATGGTATTTGTCTTTTTCTGACTGGCTTATTTCATCTAGCTTAATACTGTCTAGCCCTGTGCACATCGTTGCAAATGGCAAGATTTCATTCTTATCTATGGCTGAGTAATATACTGGTGTATATGCATAACAAAACCTCTTTACCCATTCATCAGTCGATGGGTACCTGGGCTGTTTCGTAATTTTGCTAATGCAGATAATGCTGTAATAAACATCTGGGTGCATGTATTCCTTTGAATTAGTATTTTTGTGTTCTTTGGGTAAATACCAACAATTGCTAGATCATAGGGTGCTTCTATTTTTAACTTTAGGAGGAAACTTCGTACTGTTTTCCAGAGTGGCTAAACCAGTTTCCTCATATTTTGTTTTTGTTTTTAATTCAATTTGATTTTATAGCTGCATGTAGTTCTAAATATGGAAAGTTTATTCCTTGGTTTGTATTTTTATATATTAAAGTGACATTGGTATAAAAATTATTATGATGTCAGCACTGGGGGTCCATAATGAATTGTCTAAGATACATGCCTGACATGTGTCTAAGATACATGCCTGACATCTCATGTCAGGCATGTATCTTAGATAATTCATTCAAAAAACATCACTAGTTCAACTTGAAGCCTATACCCTTCATATGCTTACATTAGTGGCACATACTGAGATGGTGTGGCTGGATCAGTCCCTACAGATTTCAGCTGATGCAACAAGAGAACGAGCCATGGGCGACTTTTGGCTTGTGGCTACAGTGCAGATGCTGGCGACCCATCTTGCACTCCAGGGTCACAACAAGCCAAGGGGCTACTTCTAGTTTTAAAATAATTTCATGACATTTTCTACATTCTTGAAAGGTAGCAACTTTATTGTACTCACTTGTAAATGCAAAACTCAGAACAATATCTGCCACACAACATTAGCTTAGAAAAGCTTAAGGAATTGAACTTGGTCTGCCTAGAATTTGGTCTAGGTACAAGGTGAAGAAGTTAAAAGGAAGAAGATATGACTCTATTTTTTTGTTCAAATTATTATAATTTTGGCCTTTGAGAGCTCTTTCACTTGGCTCCTGTGTGTCCTTGACTTCCTCCCATAATTATAGGTAAGTTTTTTAATCACTTCATTGCTTTTAAGAAATGATTTTTGTGACTGTCTTATATGGGCCTACTTCTTGTTTAAACACACACACACAGAAAGAGAGACAAACACAAGGAGATAGTTTCATTATAATAGATTTCTTTTAACCAGGAATTTAAAAGGAGGTTATCAATTAGGACATAGACTTTTTTTCTTTTCTTTTTTTTTTTTTACATTAGACTTCTTTTTATCAAATTTTAAAACTTATTCAGCTGGTAAGCAATAGAAATGGTGCCCAACTAATGGATGTAAAACCAACTCAATTCCATTACTATGATATATGATACATGAGATATTTTTCCAGTGAATGTACATTTTTTAAATGTCCATGTGTGAATAGTGCACTCATAGAGATGGAATGAAAAGTGTCTGCTGACTTCACACTTGCAAATAATTTCGTCCTGTATAACCTCTAAGCTTTACAGTCAAAGAAAACAGAATCCTTGATTCTGCACTTCAGGGTTTTGGTTCATTTTTAAAGTTTGACAGAAGTAAATAAAACATAATGCAGAAACTGTGCTCTAGTGTGCATAGATATATCATAATTAATTCATGTAGAGCAGATTAGAGCAATTACTAGTTAAATTCAATGGTTAGTTTCATTTCTCATAACAAGATATAAAAAGTAATAATGGGTTCGGTATTTTTACTCTTTTTCCTTCACCTCTCCTTCTTAATCATTCTTATGAGATATTTAATCAGATGATTTTATTAAAATATTTAAAATAAGCCTTCCAAATAAATAAGAATATAGATTATTCCATTAGGAATGGTTGGCAGTGCATACAAATACACACATAAAATATTCTCACATTCTTCTGAATGATCTAACCAGCATTAGTCATTATTACTCAAATACCTGCAGAATATGGCCAAGTACTCTATAGGTGGTAGATATAATGTCCATTGTTTCAAAGAAGCAATATACATGACTACTTTCCTGAAAGAAACACAGATTTTCTGAGTGTATGATAGAAACTATTTATTTCGGTGGCTGTATGCGTATATTTATTTCAGTATAAGAACAGCATCATTCCTGAAAAATATGATCACTTAAACCATTAGTTTAGTTTTTCTTCATTCTACTGCATTTCTCTCCCCAAATGCATGATTATTCCCTGACAAATTTTGAATATTTATTGATGTGCTACTCAGATAATGTTACCACGGGCTCAGAATTTCCGGTAAAGATAAACTCTTAAAATTTTTCCCTCCTATTTTCAATACCATACATCATCATGTCCAGAGAAGTCTGATATTTTGGCTTTTTATATTTATATTATTTAGGAACCTAGGGTTTGGAGTCAGTTAAACCTAGTTCAATCACTTACTGTGTGATCTTTTCTAAGTTATTTAGCCTTTTGGCTCTCCAGTTTCTTTGCCTGTTAAATGGCCTCATTAGGAGTTTTATAAGGATTAAATGTTGTAGTCTGTGCAAAGCAATGCCAGAAACCTTCACTGTAAAACTCTCAATGGGAGGTCAGCCATGTACAGAAAGTGTGTGATAAATTGTAGTTGTTGTTCTTATCATCAGCATCATTATTATTCAAAACACTCCTGCTCAGCTGCTCAGAGCCAGGCATAACATACAATTCTTCAAGAACATTTCAAGCTTTGCTTAAGATTGTGACCACCTTCTACTACAAAGAAAATGAGTTTTTGTTTAATTTTTAGGCTGCTTTGGAAACCTAAAATCAGAGGCTGAGGTGAGGGAGTGATGGAATGCCAAGCGAGACTCTCAAATTTGTAAAAGTCTGGCCTGAATCGTGGCAGCTTTAAAGGATTTGAGTCCAACCCAGCATATAAAAAGAGGAAGACAAAAGTAAGCCAGGGAAACCCTGCATAATTTTTTACATGTTTCATCCTGAAAACCACTAGACAGAAGAGTGCTCTTGAAAAAAAAAATTTTTTTGATGTTATGATGTCTAAAATATGAACTTCATGTCTAAAGCTTAATATTCAAACTAAAGAGCTCAACAGATGCCATCCTGATCAAAATACATGGATACTTAATAGGTATTATATTAAGATTGAATCCTAAAGTTAAAGACCACAACAGACAAAAGAAAAAAACTTACGGAGTAAGTAGTCCATAACCTTTTCAGGTATGGATCCAATTTAGAGACAGATCGGATCTTATAAATCATTCTGTGGGGCAACATGGGAGCTGTTTAGAATCCTGCAAATCTGGTTAGATCTCACTTGCTGGTCCCACTCCCATTTATTGATATATGTCTTTGGTATATATCAAAGGAATTCAGTAATCAGCTGTTTAGAGACACATAAAGTAAAAATTTGAAAAACAAATAAATTATTAAACTAAACAAACCTATTGGAAGAAAGTGACATGAAGAAAACTGAGCCTGGGGTAGAATTCTGAAAGAGAAGATAAAGTTAACAGTCAGGAGCCAATTCCAAAGGAAGAAGAGCACCCCAGTGCCTCACTAAGTGGGGTAGGTGCCCAAGGGTTAGTACGGACGTAGGTCTGTCCTGAAGAGTGGACCACATAAGCAAGAATGAAATAGATAAGGTAATAGCAGACTAAAAGGTCAAGCACCTTGAAGGCAAGGATCAGAAGATTAGACTTGAGAAGAAACATGGCTGGCAGCTACGTCAGGGTAATGAGAAGGAAGGTCATGTTGCTTTGAGGGAAATAATTCCAGTTGCTGAGGGTTGAATAAATTGGATAGGAGAGAGGTTGAAGACAGGTCTCTACCTTGAAGGCTGTCTTAGAAGCCCTGGCACAAGGTAAATGAATTCTGGATAAAGACAGTGGCAGTATGAATAATGAGTGGGTCTCAGCAATATCCCAAAGGGCAAAGTGACAAGATAGTGATGGACTGAATGACAAAGCCAAAAAAGAGAGTGAGAAATCAAACATGATTTTATTCCTATGGCTCTCAGGACTGTTAAGATGTAGGTATAAGAAAGCTTTTTTAAAAAGTACACTGAGCTGAAAAGTCTGCTTTTGTCAAGAGGCTTATGTTACAGACTCTGATAAACATTGGGTGCTAGAATATGAGGACTGAAGTACCTTTACACACAGATGAGCTTCTGGAAGTGTGGATAAATTACAAGAAGACTATACACATATAAGAAATTGACCGTTCTGCAGACTTTAATATCTAAGGAGTCATAGGAAACACAAATGCCAACTTCATTGATGATAATTAAACTGACTTCCAGACTGATAGATTTTTACCCCCTTTGTAGGACCAGCTCAGTGTTTGTTATATGAAGGCTATTCAAAAATACTTGTTGATTGGGATGCCTGGGTGGCTCAGTGGGTTGGGCCTCTGCCTTCAGCTCAGGTCATGATCTCAGGGTTCTGGGATCGAGTCCCACATCGGGCTCTCTTCTCAGCGGGGAGCCTGCTTCCCCTCTCTCTCTGCCTGTCTCTCTGCCTACTTGTGATCTCTTTCTCTGTAAAATAAATAAATAAATAATTAAAACAAAAAACTTGTTGATTAAGACCAATATAATCCTGTCTTCCATATTAAATATTGGACACCTCACCAAGTAATTAGTTTGAATAAGGGGTGTGTGTGTGTGTGTGTGTGTGTGTGTGTTATAAAAAGGCTGAGGGTAAGGATGAGTTGAGAAATTAACTTTTAGGATTGGGTAAAATTCTCTTGACTATTTATCAGTTAACAGGTTTTTTCCTGTTAAACAAATCTGCCTATTAACTAAAATAGTTGCTTTTCTTTTTTAACCTTAACTAAGTTACCTAAATTAGGTGAACTAAAATTCAAGTTAGACATTATCAGTATCAATACTATTTTTCTAGAACATATTGTACATTTATTTCACAGTTTGAGAGAAGAGATTTCCATTTTGTATTTACTTAGTGGAAACATGTTTATAGGCACTCACATTTTTTAAAAATGGTGAGGTAATTTAATATAAAAAAGTGAGATTATTGAAACATACGGATTTTGAAAGTCAAGACAATTTATAGCCTGTGGTTTGCCTGCTCTAAATACTTATTTCTCTTTCAGCGTACCTACTGTGTTCCAAAAGAGAAAAGAAGTAATGGGGACAATCATTTTGATCATTGATGTTTCTTAAGATTTTATTTATTTATTTGACAGACACACAGTGAGAGAGGGAACACAGCAGGGAGAGAGAGAGGTAAAAGCGGGCTAGCTGCTAACCAGTGAGCCTGATGTGGGACTCCATCCCAGGACCCTGGGATCATGACCTGAGCCAAAGGCAGATGCTTAACCAACTGAGCCACCCAGGCACCCCTGTTTGCTTTTTTTTAAGTAGTCTTCATGCCCAGTGTAGAGCCCAATGCAGGGCTCAAACTCACAACTCTGACATCAAGACCTGAGTCAAGATCAAGATCCAACCAGATGCCCCTTGATCATCATTTTTAAAGACCTTTGTTTAAAGGAAATTTAAAGAGTCATCTTTGCAAAAGAATGTGCATTCCTGTCTAACAGTTAATGATTTTCGAACTCAGTGCAGGGCTAACTTGAAAATTAATTTCATTTGATATGTTAATTAGAATATTACACTGCCCTCTTTTTTAATGTTTTGATAAAATTATAACACCATCCTGCTTTACACAAATGCATATTTTTGAAATTTTTATCACTATTTTCCAGGAAAGGAAAAAGAATCTCCCTTAATTACTAATTCTCTTATAGGGTTCTTTATGAATTACATAAAATAATAATTAGTTATATCAAAATCTATATCTTTTAGTTATATCTAAATATAAATTAAATATATCTAAATCCTTTCTCCTATAGTTATGTCATGTACTGAAACAAATGAAATATTTTAAATAGAGATAGTTAGTGTAAAATCATTTGAAACTTGTAGTTCAATTGAAGAGAGGTGAAAAGCTAGAAAAAATCAAATATCTCAATATACCTGTTTCAGGGCTTTTTTTATTTTATTTATTTATTTTTTTTTAAAGATTTTATTTATTTATTTGAGAGAGAGAGACAGTGAGAGAGAGCATGAGCGAGGAGAAGGTCAGAGAGCGAAGCAGACTCCCCATCGAGCTGGGAGCCTGATGTGGGACTCGATCCCGGGACTCCAGGATCACGTCAGGGCTTTTTTTAAAACAGTAGCTTTATTCCCTAAGAACTACAACTTCCACGAGGGGGCCCCTTTTCACTGCTACAATTCTCTGAGGCCTTGGTACACAATTTTATCCCCTTGCTCCTTCAACCCTAAATGAGGTCATTTTTGCTGTTCTCTTAACCCTGACTACATCTATGTCATGTAATCTCCTCTATCATTGAACCTGCCTGGATCCTGATTGAAACAGGATTGGCACTAGAAGTAGCCTCAGCAAGTAGACTCTCCAGATAGTGTTCTGTTAGAAGATTTTACGCATATTTGAGAGAGGTAGGGATAACCCCCTTGCCAGGAGATACTCAGCCCTAGTTATACATGACATTGTAGTGTAATTTTATCTTCCAAAATTATGATCTTCTAACATAAATTTCATAAATACATTTATTCAAACTTTTTTTTTTTGGAGACAGCCTCAAAGATCCTCTTTTCCTCAAAGCATAAATCTTTGTCAATCTATCCATTAGTCAAAATAAGCTAATGAACAGCTACTATGTTGGAAACTCTCTGTTTCCTATTTTGGTGGGTGAAAAAGCATAAAACAGAGGTCATCCAAATGAACAGTTATCTAAGTTTTAAAACCAGAGGAAATAAAATCCAAAAAAAAGAAAAACTGTAATAGCAATATACAGACATTGTTGGTATGTGTGTGTGTGTTTCTGTACATAATTCTTATGGCAGAGCTATCTTTCTAAGGCTGCATGTGCACATGATTTATTTATTCCTTAAAAAAATTAGTTTAAATCTATGCCCTTCTTGATGATTAGACATGTAGCGAAATGGGGGTAGGAGAGAAAACAGAGCCGAAAGGGAGGTCTGTAAGGTGAGATAAGGAAGGTCAAGGTGCTCTGGGAGATAAGCTGGCAGCAGATGAATGTGTGTTAGAAGAAGGATGGATCATGACAGCTGAACAGGGGAGAGGAACAAGGGAAGCAAGGTTTTAACCAGTAGAATACTGGGAGGAATCTATTCTCTTTGCTCAAATGCCGTGACTAGCTTTGTGTTTATGATAAGAAGGAAAATGTAGGTCAAAATAAACTAGGCAAAATAAAGTAGAAGCAATGCTAAAAATTTAGAAGAAGACAGAGAAATGATTAAGCTAAAGACAAAAAAGATAATGGATTTTTAATATAATTGAGAATTGTTATTCTGCTTAAAGGCATAATTTAAGTCTCAGTAGGAGCGTAAGTAGAGAAAGAAAAAATTTTTAAAGGAAAAATAACAAAATGCTACTGAATATGTTTATATATGTAATACATACATATAAACATGTACATAATAAATATATTTTACATTTGTATATATGACAGTAAGCTAAGAACTGTTGGCAAATCAATTAAATGTATATAACAGTTGTTATAAGGGGCTCAGACTCTAAGTTCTGGTATCACTTTATAATTCTTTGTTCCATGGGTACTAAGTTTCTGATCATTTATGATCCTGGTTCATGATTTTATCTCTAACCCGTATAAAACAAATCTAGTCTCACTATATCCTTACTTTAAAAAAAAAAAAAAAAAAAGTGCCTCCTTCCAAAAGCATTGGAAAGCTATAGAAATCTTCCCTGAAACTTTCATCAGAACATTAAGGAGGGAATGCGATAGTACATCACACTGCATAATTTATTTAAAAATATCATTAAAAATTTCTTCTTCTCACTAAAGTTACACTCATCATGGCAGCCTCTTTTTTTTTATCCTTTTTTTTCCAATTTATTTATTTTCAGAAAAACAGTATTCATTATTTTTTCACCACACCCAGTGCTCCAAGCATCATGGCAGCCTCTTAAACATACTGTGTTATGGTTGATCAAATTCTATTTACTCATTATGCTGCCCAGTGAAATACTTAGTAGTTTGGCAAAATAAATAGTATCCTTGAAAATTGGTGTTCTATTGTTATTACTATATAATCAGCCTCCCAAATTAAGTGGATTAAAATGACAATCATTTAGGGCGCCTGGCTGGCTCAGTGGGTTAAGACTCTGCCTTCAGCTCAGGTCATGATCTCAGGGTCCTGGGATGGAGTCCCACATCCGGCTCTCTGCTCAGTGGGGAGCCTGCTTCCTCCTCTTTCTCTGCCTGCCTCTCTGCCTACTTGTGATCTTTGTCAGGTAAATGAATAAAATCTTTAAAAAAAATGACAATCATTTAATTATACATTATGTAGATCAATATTTCAGGCAGGGTTTGGCTGGTTTATTCTTGGGTTTCATGTTTGTCAACTGCAGGTCATCAGTGGTATTCAGCTTGTGGCTAGTTTGTCTGAAGGGTCCAGACAATTTTGGCTCACATATATAAGATTCCATTCCTCAGAAGTGATGGCTAGAAAGCGAGGCCTTGCTGGGATCCTCTTTTTCTTTGTGTGGTCACTTCATTTGGTCTGTTCAGCTAGAGAGTTCACTCCTCACATTGGAACTCAGGGCTCCAACACCAAGTGTGTCTTGAGTGTCCAGTGCAAGCTACAAAATCTCTTATGACCTAGTCTCAAAAATCCAAGAAAATTACTTCTATTCTATTGGTCAAGCAGTTACTAAGGCCAACATCATTCAATGCCAAGGGAATTAGATTCCATTTTTCAATGGGAGGAATAGCAAAGAAAAGCTTTTTTTTTTTTGATAAATATTTTAAAAAAGATTTTATTTATTTATTTGTCAGAGAGGGAGAGAGCGCAAGCACAAGCAGGGTGGGTGGCAGGCAGTGGGAGAAGCAGGCTTCCTGCTGAGCAAGGAGCCCAATGTGGGACTCAATCCCAGGACCCTGAGATCATGACTGAGCTGAAGGCAGATGCTTAACCGACTGAGCCACTCAGGTGCCCCAAGAAAAGTTTTAAATTAACACAGAAGGTAGAGAAAGTGGGGACTTAAAAAAAATAGCGTGATTTAATATGCCACTTTCTTTGACATAGTGAAATGTCTGCACAAACTGGAGATGCATAAAGGAAATGATTATATAGCCTGCTTCACAGGTCATTGAATGAATTGAAGAAACTGGACAGGGAGAAAGGTACATTACTTTCCAACACAGACCAAATTATGTGTATGTTTTTATTTAGTTTTTATCTTTTTAAACCACTTTATTGGGGTATAATTGACAAACAAAAGTTGTACATATTTAATGTATACAACTTAATGGGTTAGGAGATATGTATAGACTGGTGAAACCATCACCACAACCTAGGCCATAAATGTATCCAATCCCTCCAAAAGTTTCCTCCTGCCATCTTTTATCATCATCATCCTCCTCATCATCATCATTCTGTGATAAAATACTTAAGATCTACCCTATTAGCAGATTTTTACGTATACAATTTAGTATTGTTAACCATAGTCACTATGCTGTACTGTAGGTCTCTGGGTCTTATTCATCTTATAAAACTGAAATGTATGCCCTTTGACTAACACTTTGCCCTTTCCCCCTTCCCCTAGCCCCTGGCAAGCACCATTCCACTCTGCTTCTAAAAATTTGACTATTTCAGATTCCTCATATAGGTGGTATCATGTGCTGTTTGTCCTTCTGCTGAATTTCACTTGACCTCATGTCCTCCAGGCTCATTCACATTGTAGCAAATAGTAGGATTTCCTTTTTTAAGGCTGAATAATATTCCATCATGGGTAGGTATCACATAACCAAAGAAAATCAAGATTACATCTATCTCACATTAGAAAAATCTGAAGAACTAAGATCCATAAGAAAGGCAATAAAAAGATGAAGTTTCTCTCTTCAGTTATCAGACTGTCCAATAGAAATACCATGTGAGCCCCCTATGTAATTAAAATTTTTCTAGTAGGCTCATTAAAGGAATGTAAGAAGAAACAGGTGAAATTAATTTAAATAATATACTTACTTAATGCAACATATTCAAGATTGTTACCCTTTCAATGTGTAATCAATAATAAAGAAATTGCAAGTGAAATATTTTGCTGTTTATATACAAAGTCCCTGAAATGCAGAGTGCATTTACACTTCCAGCATATCTGCATTCCAACTTGGTCATAATTAAGATGCTCATTAGCTGCATGTAGTTAGTGCTTACTTTATTGGACATGCAGCTCTAGACTCTTGCTACTGAAAGTGATACTCAAAGCAGCAACTTTGACATCACCTGCAATCTTGTGAGAAATACAGAACTTCAGGTTTCACCGAAGACCTACCGAATCAAAATCTGCATTTTAATGAGATCTCCAGGTGACACTGAAGTTTCAGCTTCCCCCTTCCTATTAGTTTGCTCAGGCTGCCCTAACCCACTACTGCACACTGGTGGTGCAAACAACAGAAATTTATTTCCTCCTAGTTCTAGAGGTTAGAAGGCCAAGATAAAGTTGTCAGCAGATTTGACTTTTCCTGAGGTCTCTCTCCTGTCTTGCAGATGGACTTTCGTTCTTGCTGTGGCCTCACCCCTTCCCTTATGCCGTGTGCACACCTCTGGAGTCTCTTCTTCTTTCTACAAGGATGTTAGTCATGTTGAATTAAGGTCCACCCTAAGCTTTGCGCAGTGGCAGTATCGTAGCCAATGAGGTTTATCCGAGGCGCGATTATTGCTAATTGAATTAAGGTCCACCCTAATGCCTCATTTTAATTTAATTATCTCTTTAAAGGCCACCATCTCCAAATATAGTCCTATCCTGAGTTTATTGGGGTTAGGACTAGAATATGGGTGAAAACAATCCCTAACATTAAGTCCATAATATCTTCATAGTCACCTACTCATCTCTGACCAATATCTTCCTCAAATCTTACTTCTTTCCTTTCCTGATCCCACCCAGGTTATACCCCTCCCATAAAGGCAAGCTTTTATCACTACTAGAATAGTCTATATGTTTTTCTAATTTTGTGCTGCAATTTAACCTCACCAAAATATGCAACCTGAAAGGACTGCTAGGTCTTCTTTTCAGCTATATCCTCTGAACTTATCACAACACCTGGCCTGTGAAATAGAAATAATGCAATAGTTGAGTGAATGACGAAATGTAGTAATTACTGAAACCTAAGAGAGAATTAGTTAAAGCTAAAAACAAGTATTCTTGGCATAGTACACCATCTCTTACTTCCCTGAGGGAATAAGAGGGACTGAAACTCTTAGACGGAAACCACCTCAGCTTCTCAGCAGAAAATCTGCAAATCTATCTGCATCTAAATTAATCATTTTGCCTTTTCTATTTTCCTTTGAAGACAGGTCCCTATTTTATCAAAATCCAAATCTTCTACTTCTGTTGTGGGTCTAGTCCCCTCTTACCCTCTCAGGATTGCATTCTTTGATTATTTCTGTTCTCCTCTGTATCTTCAATCCTTCTCCTTTTCTCTCCATCATCTTACATCTTTGGGGGAAAAAAGTCTTCCAAGGTTAGCTCTAGCCATGTTACCCCTCCAGTTATCCCTCATGGACAAGTATCTTGAAAAAAGAAGCTACATTTATGATCTCAAACACTCACCTACTCCTCAT
The DNA here is from genome assembly GCF_020171115.1 of Neogale vison. Taxonomy (NCBI): domain Eukaryota; kingdom Metazoa; phylum Chordata; class Mammalia; order Carnivora; family Mustelidae; genus Neogale; species Neogale vison. Next base: position 91,720,576 of record NC_058102.1, read on the forward strand.
ACTTCAATGAGGTAAGATTTACTTTCCTCATACTATTTTACTCATTTATTCTGGAAGAAACTATCCATCTTCTACATGTCATTAAATTCAACAAGCAACTTTTAAACTCACTTAACTTTCAGTGACATTTAACACTGCTAATCAATTTCACATTCCTAGAAACTAGCCTCCCCCCTTTCCCTTCTCCAGTGGGAATAAACCCTCCTGGTTTTCCTCCTACTCCTCTGCCTGTTTTTCCCTCAACTTGACAAGTTCTCTTTCTTCAGCCATCAGTTAAATATATGTTGTCTTAGTCTCTCTTTTCTTTTTCTTTCTTTTTTAAAGATTAATTGATTTGAGAGAGAGCGCCTGTGCACAAGTTAGGGGAGGGGCAAAGGGAGAGAGAATCTTCAGGCAGACTCCTCACTGAACATGGAGCCCGATGCAGGGCTTGATCCCACGACCAGGGAGACACTTACCTGAGCCGAAATCTAGAGTCAGATGCTTAACTGATTGAGTCACTCAGGTGCCCCTTTAGTCTCTCTTTTCTCACGCTGCATGTTATTCCCAGATACCTGTATTAACTCTCTATATCCACTTAGTATCTCTGTTTTTGCTCTAGATACATAACTGCCTAAAGGACATTTCCATTTGTACATCCTGAAGAATCCTTGAATTCAACATGTATATAAATTAATTCATTATTTCCTCCCCTTGCTTCCATTCAGTCATATTACCATTTCCTCTGTGTTTTCTAGATTGTATAATGACACCATGTATTCACACAGTTGTCATGTCAGAAGTCTAGGGATCATTTTTATTCTCCTTCCTTTCTTTATACTCCAAGTCTTCTAAGTCTATCAGTGCTCTTCTAAATAGATTCAAATTTCCAACACAGACGGTCTCAATAGGCACACTGCTGATTAGGTTGTTTTATTTTATCTTTGTTCCCCTCTGATGTACTCCAGATAGGATATTGAGATCAGAAAAGCCACAGTGTTCTTCTAAACATACAAACTATAGATTGATCAAGCAAGTTGACCTATCTATCCATCCATCCAGTAGGCATAGTTTTCAAATGGCTCCCAAGATTCCCACAATATGATGTGTATACCTTGTTTTATTCCCTTTTCTTGAGTATGATACCTATAACTTTATTTTGAACATGCTAAAAGTAAAGTAATGGGATATTGCTCCATGATTATGTTACATTATATGACAAAGATGAAAGGATTTTGCCATAACTAATGTCCTTAATCAGTTTACCAGAGGTTAAGAAGAGTGATATTATCCTGGAAAGCCTGACCTAAGCAGAAGCCATTTTTTTTTAAAGATTTTATTTATTTGACAGACAGAGATCACAAGTAGGCAGAGAGGCAGGCAGAGAGAGAGGAGGAAGCAGGCTCCCACAGAGCAGAGAGCCCGAATGCGGGGCTCTATCCCAGGACGCTGGGATCATGACCTGAGCCAAAGGCAGAGGCTTTAACCCACTGAGCCCCCCAGGCGCCCCAGCAGAAGCCATTTAAATGAATACTACTCTCTTAAATGAATAGCACTTGGGTGGCTCAGTCAGTTAAGCATCTGCCTTCAGCTCAGGTCATGATCCTGGGGTCCTGGGATTGAACCCCATGTCTGGTTCCCTGCTCAGCAGGGAGTCTCTTTCTCCCTCTGCCCTCCGTTCCCCTCCACTGCTCATGCTCTCTCTCTCTCTCTTTTTCAAAGAAATAAATAAATAAAAGCTTTAAAAAAAAAAAAAAGAAATGAAAAGAATACTACTCTCCTTCTGGCCAAGAAAAAGCAAATAGCTGTGGTGTGAAGTCCAGTGGAGAGGGACAGCCTCTCAGAGTTGATGACCTCGGTCTTCCAACTGTGAGGAACTCAATTCAGCCAAACACCTAAATGAGCATAGAAGCTCCCTAGCTCCAGAAGGTTTCCTAGCCTGGCCAACGTCCTGAATTCAGTCCTGTAGGACCCCAGTCAGAGGAACTAGTTACATAGTGCCTGGACTCCTCCAATAGAAGCTGTGAGCTAATAAATGCCTTTAAGAGACTAAGTTATTAATTTTTTTGTTTTAAATATTTCAGTGGATTCCCAGGGCACTCAGAATAAAATCTTTAGCATATCTTATAAGACTCTCCATGAAGTAGGCTGTGCCCCTTTCTTCAGCCCTCTGGTCTTTTCTCTTACCAGCTTTGCTCTTGCTGCATAGAAACCAGTTATTTAAGCCTTTTTTTTTTTTTCCAGATTTTCACAAGACTCAGACTCTCTCTTGGCTTCAGATTTTTACATTCGTCTGGACAAGTCTACCATCACACACTACCATTTTGATAAAAGCCACAGTCATCCTTTCCCTGAATTGCTGTAATAATCTCTTCAGTGATCTCCTTGCCCTTGCCCTTTCCCTCCCACCATAGCCTTTCCCTGACAGAGTCGTTAGACTAAAACTGTTAAAACATAAGTTATATAGGATTCTACTCTGCTCAGAACTTCACAAAGTCTCTCTGTTCTCTTTGGTTTTTAACTTTGGTAAAAACCAAAGTCCTCAAAATGGCTTCCAATGCTGTGAACAGCCTGACCTCCACTTATCTTTCTAATCTCATTTCCTTCTCTTTTTCCACTAGTTCAGTGGCCCTGGCCTGACTCTTTTTTTTTTTTTTTTTTTTTTTTGTCCTCTTTATACTCCCGCTTGTTCTATCTAAAAGAGAGAGAGAGCACACTGCTGTACATTTCGTCTAAAATTCTCTTCCCCTGGGAGGGACACATCGCTTAGACTCACTTCTCTCTGGTCACTCAAATGGCAACTTAACACTGACTGTATCGTTCCTTAGTGGTGTTCTTCAGAATGAGAACCTCTCCTAGTACTCCGGGAAGTCCTTCCTCTGATTTTTTTCTCTATAACACTTATCATGATCTCTCATTCTGGATGTACATAGTTATTTTTTGTACATCTGACCACTAGAGTATAAACTCCCATGAGGACATGGATTCTTCTCCCCTTCACTGCTGTATCCTAGTACCCAGAACAGTGAATAGGACATAGTAGAAAGTGAACAAATAACTTGTAAAATCATCAGTTAAAAAACAAAACAAAACTGATTTGCTCTTTCTAACATACTATCTTCTTCCCTCTCCCTTCCCCCACCCAAATCCCAAGAAGTATACCCTCTTTTATTTTTTCAAATTAGCGTTTTTGCATCCCATTCACTCTCAGAATAGGCTGTGTCTCCACAGAACATTTTCATAGAACCCTGTTTGTAGTCCCATTACAGTAATAATTATATTTACTACTGCTACTAATTAATATTAGTTTCAATTGCTGAATATGTATTCTAAAATATAAGGAAGCTTTTATAGTCATTTCTTTATCCCTTGTAACTAATACAGTACCTGCAACACATTATGTGCTATATGGGTATTTGTTGTAAGTTGTAAGGCAGATACTGTATAGCATATAAAATACATAAGCAAAACAAGTGAATCTCTTTCCTTTTCTTCAGTTCTTACCTTTACCTTGTTTTGCCTAGCAGACTGCCAGACATAAAACTAGTACTAGGTGCATATTTGTTGACTGATTCATTGGTTAATTTGGAGATCTTTCAAGTGTATTTTTCTCTATAAAAATAAAGTGTTTGAGTTATCATCCTGCTTTGTAAAACTAACTATTCTTCACTGGGAAACAGTAAGTGACTGACGGACTGCCTCAGGTGCAAAGGTAGCACTTGAGAGTAAGAAAGTGAGTACTCAGGGAAAATGACCAAACTAACCACAAAACAATGAGGTAGAACCACAGAATTCAACCTCGTGTGGCAATAACTAGATGCCTCTATGAGCAAAAGACTACATAAAAATTAAAGTTATTGAAGGAATTGAACCTTTGGAAATCTATTTGTATGAAATGAACACTTTGACATATGTACATGTATATATATGCACATATGGATATGGATACATATACACATACATTTCTCAGTGAACTTATTTAATGGAAATATTAAATTATGAGAATGTAACTTTCTTTTAAAATAATTTTTAAATTGCATTTTTCCTTTGGATTTTTTTTTTAAATAAATGAGTAAGTGACTGTGTTTTTCTTTTAAAGATTTCAGTAACTATATTCCCTACATTTGAAACAAACATGGTCTCTCTCCTTAAAAACACTTTACCTCACATGGTGTCCTTACTTGCTAAGCAGTGAAGCATAGGATTCCTGGACAAAGCTCAATTCCTCCACTACTGACCTCTGTCATAAATTTTTGTATTAAGATCTAACTTACAACAGGAGAGACTTTTCATGCTGTTTGAATTTTTTATTATGATTCTATTCAGATCCTCCTGAAACCTCATTGATTTAGAAAAACTGTTTAGTTATTATTAACCATTTAATAAACCATTGAAATAATTAAATTCTCCCATTTCTACTCTGCTATATTTTATTTCAATGTTTAACATAGCCAACTTAGAAACTCAAATGACTTATTAATAGATATATGAGAATAAGGAATATATTGCTTAATAAAAAGTATTTTTAATATTTCAGTCTTCTGAACTAAAGAAATTTATAGACACTTATGCTTAGTATACACATTGCAGTTTTATTTTTTTAAAAAGAGTTTATTTATTTATTTGACAGAGAGAGAGAGAGATCACAAGTAGGCAGAGAGGCAGGCAGAGAGAGGGGGAAACGGCTCCCTGCTGAGCAGACAGCCCCATGCGGGGCTCGATCCCATGACCCTGGGATCATGACCTGGGCTGAAGGCAGAGGCTTTAACCCACTGAGCCACCCAGGCGCCCCCACATTGCAGTTTTATAAACTGGTCTATAATATATTACGCACTCATATTTAGTGGATGCTCTTTTCCAGCATCCTCTAATAACTTCATTTTGTGGAATAGGATTTTATTCTAATGCTGTCAGTTTTATAATAGTTCATGTGTGTCATTTAGATGTATCCATCCAACATGATGACAGATTATGAAGAAAGAGGACACGAGAATAAATGGCCATAATAAGAGAAGGTAGATATGGCAAATTCCCTGTCTTGATTCTCTTAATCATAGTTAAAGTTTCATTTTCTATGTAAATTTTTTCCATCTGTCATTGAGCTCTGCAAATGAAAGAATTACAAGAAGAACTGTAAGTATTTATTTTCCACCTTAGTGACAGATATTTAAGGAGGGCAAAAAGCAAGTTTGTGATTTTGGAAAAGAAAGCCAGACCTCTTAGAATAGGAAAATGAGTGGTTTAGTTACATTTTATTTTTTTCTCCCACCTACCCAAACACGGCTTTTTTCTAGACTCGATGAAAGCCTTAGTTTTTCTACCTAATAAGTAATTGAGTTGTTGTTTAGCAGATAATGCAACACCAACTTGAACGCCATCAACTTAGCCAAGATGGGAAAATGGTCAGTGTGCAGACAGTAAAAGCAAAACTTAACAAGAGCGCAAAGGTGATAGATCAAAGCTGTAACTGTCAACATTACAAAAGTAATATTCCTTTGAGGATTGTTATTTTAGGGCAAAATAGGACATCACTAGGGAGTTAAGCTATGTTACAAGAGAAACATCTCCAACATTCCACTTTCTATAATAAAATATTTTTATTCATACAACTCAAGAGAAAACTGATTAGCATTTTGACTTTGGAATGGCTTTAGGCCCTAGGTCAAAAGAACCGTCTCCATTAATGTTAGTTACTTTATAGGTCTCATTACTAATCTTTAATCCTTGCTTAAAATTATGATATTGCCTTATTACCTGGAATTATGATTTATAAATGATAGCAGTGTAAAAGTGTCAGTAATTCATAATTTTAGAGAGTAGAGCTCATCAAAATTTTCTCTGATGTGTTTTATGAAAGGGGAAAAACCCAAGCCCTTTAATTAATAACCTGTCCTGGAAAACCATCTTTCTAGAAGAGAACTGAAAAGACTTAAGGATAACCAATAATAGCCTGACATCCTCTTTTATTTCAAAAGGAATCATTTGCTATTAATAATGGTAAGCAGAGTTTCGGGACATTTTATGGGGGCATCATTCCTTTACCTTGTCAGTTGGTTTTATGTTATAAAGAGGATGGTGATGGGGTGAACCAAGCTTGCAGGCATATATAACATTATAGAAGGGGAAGAATCTATGATGCTTCATCAGACAAGCCATTTCATTTTGTCATTGAGTCATAGCAAAGTCGTTGCTATCTGAGGAATTATTATAAATCTATTATTTGCAATCTTAGGCTTTATAGGACTACTTATATATGAAGTTAATATCAGTTTCTGTAATCACATAATAGAAGAGAAATTTAGATGCAAATATTTAAAGTATTTTGTTCCATTTATTAAGAATAAAATGTGCACACAAATTTTATTTTATTTTATTTTTTAAAGATTTTGTTTATTTTTTTTGACAGACAGAGATCACAAGTAGGCAGAGAAGGAGGGGGGTGGAGCGGGAGGCAGGCTCCCTGCTGAGAAGAGAGCCTAATGCGGGATTCAATCCCAGGACCCTGAGATCATGACCTGAGCCAAAGGCAGAGGCTTTAACCCACTGAGCCACCCAGGCGCCCCAACAAATTTTAATTTTATTTGCAAAATTAGGACTATTAGCATAAATTTTTCATTATTTGACAGTACTACAGGTTGATGAAAATTGTTACAGCTACAATGAGTATATTCTTCCTTCTCTTTACCCTAATCCCCTCCTATCCCAGTACTTCTAGAATAGGGGCACCTGAGTGGCTCAGTTGTTCTTCATTTCAGCTCAAGTCATGATCTCAGGGTTGTGGGATTGTACTTTGCTGTCAGGCTCCACACTCAGTGGGGAGTCTGCTTGGGATTCACTCTCTTCCTCTCCTTCTACCCCTCCCCGCCATGCGCTCTCTCTCTCTTTTTCTCTCTCTCCAAAAAAAAAAATAAATAAATCTTAAAAAAAAAAAAAAGAACCTTCAGAATACTAAGGAACATTACAACAAAGAGTCAGGATATAGAAACTTAGAATCATAGATATTAAGAGTATTTACATAGCATTCCTTCAATATCTCAAGATACTGAAGTAAAGCAAAGCCCCTGAACAAAGACAAAATAGCAAGAGATGGTTTCACCAGGATTTTATAAGTTCTAACATTATAAGAAAATTTATCATATTTACTAATGTTCTAAGTAAACTTATGTGAGATGTTCATTCACTCAAAAAAAATATATTGAGAGATTGTTCAGTTCCGTGGAAAAGATTATGAATAAAATAGCTTTCACTAAACTATTTTATCACATTATAGAAGGTAATGACAAAACACACACATTTAGGCAACACTTTAATCGGGTATGTTATAGATCAAGTTATGTGCTATGAGAAAGAGATAAAATAGAATCCTGAAACAAAAAATGAGTGGGGATGATGGGACCATTCACAGATCTTTCCAACATAGCATTTAGCTGAAACCTGAATGATGAGAGTAGAATGAGCCCAGAAAATACTAAGGGAAAGCATTCCAGCCAAGAACAGTAAGTGACAATTTTCTGTTTGTCGCTCCTGCCCCATGCTCAGAGGTTCCAGGACCTTGCCATACATTTATAGGCTGTCAGTACTATGAGATCTTCAACATCTCCCTGAATAGTGAACACTCAGGCCTCATAAACTTTCTGAATTTCTGACCCTCAATCCTGAAACTCAAAAATTTATGTTTACAGTGCACTATACACTTTCAAAGTCCAGTAGCACTTAGATAAACTGAGGCATTCAAACTAAGTTAGCTACGGTTAAAAACAAAGAAAATATAGATGTCTAAACATTCCAAATCATTTTGCCTTGAAATGTCTCTGGCATAGTTAATATTATATCTGAAAATAAATACTGATGGGGAGGGTTATCAGAACCTTGTAAAATGCAAATGCATAATATCATGAAGAATCTTTGAATTGGTTCATGGTTAATTAACGTCATGACATCTAAATCAGAATACCTTACCCTAAATAAAGTGCAAGATAAGGAGTCTGATCTGGGTTTAGTTTCAAGGTGCAATATACACCCTTCATCAATAACACCCTTTTCAACTGTCTACCAGTCCCTAAAAGAAGTAGAGTAGAAAGTAGTGTTTCTCAGTGGACAAAATGCTGTCACAGGGGAATGTGGATCCCTGACTCTCACCCATTATATGTCCTTGCCTCTACCCATTAATTTTGACAAGCAGAAAAATGAAATGTTTTTACACATTTCCAAATGTGCATCGGACTAGATAATCATTTCTTAAACTGTGTTCTTAATAATAATCTTCTGTGTGATATTAATTTGCATTACAAAAAGGAAATATGTTCACAGGTCAAACACTATGTTTTCCACATAATAACAAATTGTAAAGCAGATTTCTTTCTGTAGGAATTTTCTATCTCTTAATATGTTCATGAGAACTGAAAATTTCAAAAGGATGGTGTGGGGTGAAGTATTTATAAATATTCTAAGCTGATTTGACCAAGCAAATTTTTTTCAAAAACCATTTATGAGAATTGGACTAAGTGATCTTTCAAATACATACAACACTGCATTACCTATGATGTAGCTGACAATTTTATTTATCCTCTTTTTGGAGATTCAATTTGGAAAACTAAAGAGCCTACAGAAAAGAAACAAATATAAAAATATTTTATATACATAAATAGCCAAATAAATAATGTAATGATAAGACGAGTGATTCTACATTCAGAAAAGAATGGTAACATAATATGCCAGTTTCCATGTTAAACATTTTCCTTAAGCATTCTCTTTTTATAACAACCCTACACATAAAGTGGTTATCTTTAATCTACTATTGGGAAAATGGAGACAGAGATGAATTGCTCAGGGTATATAAGCTAGTTGCTATGAAAAAAAGATCCAAAATATAGTTGTTCAATAAGATAGAAGTCTTCTTTTTTTTTTTTTAAGTCACTGGCAAAATATAGCTAGGTGATCAAAGGTCAGTAGATGGCTCAGATTCCCAAAGTCATCTAGGGAATCAGGTTCCTTCTATATAAATTCTCTTCTGGCCACTAGTGATACTTTTATTTGCATGGTTGAAGCTAGGTCACCAATACTTTGTCTGTATTCTAGTCCCAGGAAAGTGGGGAAGTACTGAGAGGAGGGGAAACTTTACAGAAAGTTTCAGGCAAGGGAGTTTAAAAAAAAAAAAAATAGTCACCAGCATGTTCCTGTTCAAGCTTGATTAGGCAGGGGAGAAGTTCTATTACTGGAAGGAAGGAAGGCAGGCAGTCCTGGGCACTAGAGGGAAATTTTCAGTGTCCACCAAAAAAGAAAGAGAGTGGGAGAGAAACAGAGAAGGAAAGAGAAACAGAGAGAGAAGGCCTATTTATGTTGAAACACAGTGTCCCGATGTGCATAATGACAATAATAATGCTATCAAATATTCATAAAGGGCATGCTCTGTGCTACACAATGTTCTAAATACTTTGCGTACATACATTAACCAATTCTCACAATAACCCTACGGTGTGTGTACCATTATTATTGCCACTTCACAAGTGACAGAAATGAAGCAGAGTTTCAGGGAGTTGTGGAAAATGACACACTAGTAAGCAGTGACCTGGGATTCTAAAATAGGATGTCTGGCTCTGATAATCAAGGCTCTTCAGTGTCCTGCTTGTCTGCTTCTCCATGTCCTTTTTCCCATGAGTAGAAGAGCTCGTCACATGAATTTGTCCATCTCATGCCCAACTATATTGTAATACAAATTAACAATTGTTTTGTTAGAAAAGGTTGGGAAATGAGGATTGAAGTCTGTGATAATTTTATTTTCTGTATGTATTATGGTAGAAATAATGAGGGATGAGGTTTATCTTATCTAGAACTAGATGACCATAGACCATTTTTAAAATTTTTTTTAAGATTTTATTTATTTATTTGACAGACAGAGATCACAAGTAAGCAGAGAGGCAGGCAGAGAGAGAGGAGGAAGCAGGCTCCCTGCTGAGCAGAGAGCCCGATGCAGGGCCCGATCCCAGGACCCTGGGATCATGACCTGAGCCGAAGGCAGAGGCTTAACCCACTGAGCCACCCAGGCGCCCCCCATAGACCATTTTTAACTCTAGTAGCTCCCAGATCTTGATATTAGCCACACTGGGTTTCAGAAATCAGTGATACTCATCTTTGCTTAGAAAATCACCATTCGCAGCGTATCTGTTTCAACAGAGTCTGCATATCAACAATATAAACACATCTAAGACATTAGATTTTTTGGATTTTTTTTTTTTAATACTCCTTTAAGTATGATATCAAGTAGAGCATTAATACATAGTTTTGGGTATCTTCAAAAGTCCTGAATATTTGGCACCATGTTAATGGACCTCATGTAATTACTTCCTGGCCACCACTAATTGCGCCTAAATTGTATAGCTTTGAGCATTTCCTGCTCCTTTTTCAAAGTGGAAAACACCTATCACTGGAATTAACATTGCCCTGAACAGGTTCTGTGACAACAGAAGGGCAGTTCTATCAGTGTCCGCACAACACAAGACATTTTGGTTCATTCCCCATACTGCTCCTATCAGCAGTCTGCCAGGGGAAGCCTAACCACAGGAGGAAAAAGAGGGCCTGAAGCATTTCAGCATTGCTCTGAGCCATTAAGAGGCAAGAGGGGAATCTGAGTCAAAGACTCCAGAGCTATCACCATGAACCATGACTGTGGTTCAAGGTTCGGAAGCCCTAATTTACGCAGGGACCCAACCTAGGGAACCAGTTGAATGTAGCCTGCACATATGGAACGTGAATTTTTTTTTAATTTCTAGTATCAACTTCCCCATATTCATACCCCATCCAGAACCTGAATTAAGTAGTTCAACATAGGTCATTTACAAATATTGCCAACAAAAATCAGCATAAAGTGGTTCTTTTATTCATTAGTGAGTCTCAAATTATAAGGTATAAAGTTTGAATTTTAACCTCATAGGTGATTTCTTTAAGGCTTTATTAAGCCATTGGAAGATCTCTAAATTATCCACATGTTATTGCACAAGGGAGAAGTTTTCAACTAGATATCTTTTGGTTCTTGATCTTTTTTTTTTTTTTTTAATTCCTCACCAGTTTGCTCTCACAACAGCCCTAAATTGTTGCATATTAGAATGCTTAACTTTGTCTGCATTCAATACCACTGGAGAGAGACCATTCCTTTCACAAGTATGAGGCAAAAATATGTCCTTAAAGCCTTAAACTGAGTACATAAATATTTTCCCTTATTTAAGTGACATACTCCCAAAAGTGACAGCTGTAAATAGATAAATGTTCTAAGCATGAATATCTTCTCTCACACTTATAAGTAATTTTTTTCCGACAGGAGATGTGTAAGAGAGTGTTTATGTATCTTGAATCCTGATTGTTTTTTTCTGAAATGTGACCTAAAAGTACAAGAGCAAATTAAAACTGCATAAATGCCAGTGATTTCTTTGTTGCTTTTTTAAAGTTAATTGTATCAAAATGTATCCCGGAAAAATATAAAATAAACCCCATTCTCTGCTCTTCTCACTTCCTTTCACATCCCATCCCTTCTGTCTCCCTACCCAAATCAATATTAATTGACCCACATTCCTCTCAGGAACCAAACACCCTTTTGAAAATGGTCTTTTAGTGCTTTCCCCAAGAATATCATTTACAGCCAAGATTAATCTAGCATCACCTGATTTTCAGGCCAGTGTAATTAGGGGTATCAGTGTCTTTGAAACATTCTTAGAATTTTATGACAAAGATAACTATTGTAAAAGTATAATTTTCAAAATTGAGACTAGAGAATTACAAAATTTGGTCAAAGGCCATTTGAAGACTACATTGTTACCCAAGAGAGAATGTTGGAAGATGATCACTAAATTAGATTAAGAAACAGTTAATAGTGGTGTCTGGGTGGCAGAGTTGGTTGACCTTTCTACTCTTAGTTTTGGCCCAGGTCATGATCTTATGGGTCATGGGATGGAGCCCTACGAGCCCTACATGGAACTCTGCACACAGTAGGAAGTCGGCTTAGGAGTCTCTCCCTCGCCCCTCACCCCCAACCCAACCATAGGTTCTCTCTTTCCCTCTCTCTCTATTAAATAAATAAATCTTTTTTTCTTTTTCTTTCTTTTTTTTGAAAAGAGCAGTTAATAACTTTAAAGAAATATAACATAACAATTACTGTTATTTTTAATTCCAAACAGAAATCATTTGAATTCTGACTGGACAAAAACCTACAAATGTACAGCATGTCATCACTAATCAATAGTAAGTAGCAAGTCAAACTAAACTAAGTTACCCGAGGGGAAAAAAAATCTTTGAGTGGTCTTGTTAGATAATGTTCTGGAATAGCATTAGAAGGACAGATAGGCATCCCTTTTCCTTATTCCCTTGCTTTGGATGCTTCTCCTTAACATTTCAATTCTTTTAATGAGAAGGTTCATTCCTATAACAATTGAGCATTAATAGTATAATAATAACTTCTTTTTTTTTTAAAGATTTTATTTATTTATTTGACAGACAGAGATCACAAGCAGGCAGAGAGAGAGAGGGAAGCAGGCTCCCCACTGAGCAGAGAGCCTGATGCAGGGCTTGATCCCAGGACCCTGAGATCGTGACCCAAGCCCAAGGCAGAGGCTTTAACCCACTGAGCCATTCAGGCGCCCCAATAGTATAACAATAAATATGTATTCTTCTTGATAAATATGTATTTGTCTTTACCTGAGATGGAGAAAAGTAAAAGTTTTAGATTAAATGAAATAAAATTTTTTAACACATAAGAATTGACAAAATTAAAAAAAAGAGATATTAACTTCCCACAGTTATCAGGATGATATATATAGGGTTTTCTAAGATGGCTATAATTTCCTATAATATTATTTTTTAATGAAGGTGATTTTTTAATAACAGACATATTTAAAATCTTTGCAGATACTCTTATATCAACAAATTCACATATTAGAAAACTATACACCATAAAATACATTCTGATTATTAGCTCAAAAAAGAAAATCATCCAATTATTAAGTAAGGTTGTTTCTTCAATCAACAAACAACATGTTATTAAAATTACTAATGTGAAGGGTAGTAAGAAAAGGCTGAAAATATGAACAAATGTGCTTTCTGTACTAAGAAGTTTACTATCCGGATGGTACATGAAAACATTTAGTTATGCCATATTAAAGACTGTGAACAATATTCTAAGGAAGCTAATAAAAAACTTTCACACTAGAGCCCAGAAGAGACAGTCCTCTAATAAGTAGAGGGAGCAGGTCTAACTTGCATCATGAATGAGCATTAAGAATTAACATGTTGAAATGAAACAGCTTGTAAAGTTATGGTTTCAGGGAGATCAAGAGCAAAGCATGGAAAGCCAAAAGGAAATTTCCTAGAATTTCAGATATTTTACTTGAGGATATTATACATTTACAGAGAAGACTAAGATGAATTATGTATGAAAAGCTAAGGCTAGGGCATCATCTTCCTTTTTTTGCTTCATCTTAAATGTTAGTGATTCTGCGTTTCTGCAGAAAACGACTAATGTGCCTTACTACTTAGAACAATATAGGTATTTTATCAATTCTCTACAAGGTACAAATGAATGAGATTATGTTAATTTTAAATTTTATATTTTAACTTTTTTTGGCATTTTCTTTTAATAACCATATGAAAAAAATCTCATATATGATGATCTGTGTTTAAGCTTTTAAAAAATGTATAACTTACCAATATGACCTAGCGTTCTACTAAGAGCACTGGCAGTCTTAAATGATCAAGTTTGAAAGTCAGTATAGTAGATAACTGGGATCCACTGAAGAGTTTCTACTAAAGACCATGATATAACCAACTTAAGGGTAACCACACAGTCCCCACACAATGGATTGACATAAAGAGAGAAAGCAAGTAGGTAAAACTGAAGGTCTTAGAGGTAAATAATGGAAAAGAAGCAGTTGTGTTCAATTTGAGGGGGATAAATCATGACATGGAAAAAAATAAAAATATGAATTTGATAACAAATTATAATTTTATTCCACTGTGAATTGTTCATTTATTCTGAATCACATCTTAGTACATGTTACTCATATGGTAACTTTTTTTTTCATACTTTAACTCTTTACATATTATTTGCCAAAGTATACACTAGTTTCTTCACTGTGGACTTGCTTCATTAATCTAGTGTGGTATATCCAGAAGCAAAAAAGAGTTATTTATTTATTTATTTATTTATTTATTCATTTATTTATTTGACAGACAGAGATTACAAGGAGGCAGAAAGGCAGGAAGAGAGAGAAAGGGGGAAGCTGACTTTCTGCCGAACAGAGAACCCAATGCAGGGCTCAATTCCAGGACTCCGAGATCATGACCTGAGCTGATGGCAGATGCCTAACATATTGAACCACTCAGGCACCCCGCAATATTATTTAAATTATTAATAATCCAGATATTAAAATAGAACTCAGGTGAAAATGCTAATACCCAAATTTAAAACAAGCACAGCAGAGAAAGTACACTTTTTTCTTTTTATTAAATTTGCAGATGTACCATGGTGAAATGTAATTAGAGAACATCATCCTCACTTAAACAAGTGACAAGTCATGAAATATATAACACATATTTCTACTTACTAAATATTTACAAACAATAATGAGTGATCAGTAATTATATAAGTAATCTATTACTTTAATTTTATTTATAATTAAATAAGCAAGCTATGCATATACAAACATGTAAGATAGAGTGAAATAATACTTGTTAGATGTTCATTGACAAGATTATTAAAATACTCCATAATTTATGGTATCTATTATGGATATATTTATCCCTAACACTGGCAGTTAATAATTTGCATATCTGATTGATATGGTGATACATAAGAAACTATTGTGATTTCAGATAATAATTTAAAAATCTGGGGCGCCTGGGTGGCTCAGTAGGTTAAAAATCTAATCTAGAAGCTCCTGGGTGGCTCTGTTAGGCATGTGACTTTGGCTCAGGTCATGATCTCAGGGTCCTGGTATCTAGCCCCATGGCAGGCTTCCCACTTAGTAAGGAGTCTGCGTCTCCCTCTCTCTATGCCCCTCCCCCTTGCTCATGCTCTGTCTCTTTCTCTCTCTCAAATAAATAAATAAATAAATTTTTAAAAAATTTAAATAAGTAAAAATAAAAATCTAACCTATAAGTAACCAGATATAATGCGTAATATTACATAATAACATCATGTAGTCATATTTCTTAAGTTATGGCAGTGGTTCTTAACTGGGACCAATGACCTTCTCCCTCTCTTTCCGCCAACTCAGAGGACATTTAGCAATGTCTGGGATATTTCTGAGGGTCATCACGGATGGGGTAGTGTTTGATACTAGCATCTAGCGGCACAGGCCAGGATGTTTAGGCTATTAAACATCCTATAATTAAAAGGACAGTGCCGGCCCCCCAAACAAAGAATTATCTGTTTCAAAATACAATGGTGCCAAGGTTGAGAAACCCTGACTTACAGTGTTGGCTTAAAATGTAAGCTGTAAAAACCAAATTCACTCAGTTTAATGCATTTATCTGATTATATCTTGATGGGTGGCAAACAGATTGTGAAGATTAAATAACATTCCTTATGCATCAGATTTTGCCTTATTTCATTCAACAGTCTTTTTTTGGTGTGTACACAAGAATACGGTGACTGATAATGTTCATTCTGTGTTTATATGAAAACTTAAATACAGCAAAAACACTCTCCTACTCATTCACTGTGAGTGAATATAAATGCTTTCTTAAATGTTATTATTTTAAAATGAAAATTCCTCTATATTTGCCAACAAGAGGAATTTTATTAACCAGCTCTTAGTACAAAGATGAAATCATTGCCAAAGGACAAAGAAAAAATAAATCTAGAATAGAAGGTTTTAACTTTGTGAGTGGCAAGGCTCAATTTTCTTTCAGTTTAGAATCATGTAACACCTCAAAGTGCAGAACATAGAATTTTGAAACTTTTAGGTGAGAATTTTCTTATTGCTTCCAGATCCATCCCTAATTTTCTTTTCCTTAAAAGAAATCTCAGATTTGGTATGTGCTTTCATCTCTCTTCACTTATATTTCATACGTTTTACCCACACATTTCCTGTCTCTTAGGACAGAGTTACAAGAAAGTATACTTTCTTACAAGAAAGTATTAAATTTAATTAATTTAATGTCACCTGAACAATGATAAACAATAGTAAACAATAAAGTGAATACAACTAAATGGGCCTATCACTGACAGAGACTTGTTACCTTTTTTCTCATTTCGTGTCAATCTGCAAAATATTGTAGGTTGGTTGTTAGGGTTTTGTTTTGTTTTTTGTTTTGTTTTGTTTTGTTTTGTTTTTCCCAATTTATTTATTTTCAGAAAAACAGTATTCATTATTTTTTCACCACACCCAGTGCTCCATGCAAGCTGTGCCCTCTATAATACCCACCACCTGGTACCCCAACCTCCCACCCCCCCGCCACTTCAAACCCCTCAGACTGTTTTTCAGAGTCCATAGTCTCTCATGGTTCACCTCCCCTTCCAATTTACCCAAATTCCCTACTCCTCTCTAACGCCCCTTGTCCTCCATGCTATTGGTTATGCTCCACAAATGAGTGAAACCATATGATAATTGACTCTCTCTGCTTGACTGATTTCACTCAGCATAATCTCTTCCAGTCCCGTCCATGTTGCTACAAAAGTTGGATATTCGTCCTTTCTGATGGAGGCATAATACTCCATAGTGTATATGGACCACATCTTCCTTATCCATTCATCCGTTGAAGGGCATCTTGGTTCTTTCCATAGTTTGGTGACTGTGGCCATTGCTGCTATAAACATTGTTAGGGTTTTTTAAAAAAGTTTTAAAATATTTGTTCAGCAATCTTTTGATGGTGATAAAAGGTAACAGAGGGGGCAGATCTTGTAGGATGGGACTCAATTAAAAGTAATATTCATTTCATAGTATTCCGTAGAACAAAGTCAAAGGCAAAGTAATAAACATTTTATTCAACATAGTCTGAAAAAAAACACGTGGAGGAAATAAACAACAAGAATGAAAGACTGATAATAAAGATCTAGGAGATAGCCATTCAAAATTTAGCAATGAGTAAGTGTGTAATGTATGGAATCACTATGTTGTGTGCCTGAAGGTAATATAACATTATATGGCAACTGTACTTCCATAATAAAAAGTTTTTAAAATGTGGGGGGGGGGCACCTACCTGGCTCAGTCAGTGGAGAATGTGACTCTTGATCTCAGGGTTGTGAGTTCAAGCTCCACGTTGGGTATAGACCTTACTTAAAATATTTTTAAAAAGAAAAAAAAAGCTACTAAGAGTGTCCTTTTCAATTTGGGACATTGCAATTAATTAGAAACATGGAGAACTTAGAAAGTCTTTGAGCAATGATGACAGAGACTAAAAAATAAAAGGTAATACACAGTTAAGATCAGGAAAAAAGGAAATAATTACATACACAGAGTTGTGATTTAACCTATTATCTGTACAAAGTGTCCAAGGAAAAACACTTAGAGAAGTGTTTTCATTATTTGTGTTTTAAAACATTTGATATTTATTCCTATCTTATTATGATCTAGCCAATTGGAATAACTATGGTGAAATAATATCAGTTTTCTCAAATGTATTATCCATACCTTGTAAATACAGTTACAAGGGTTTTCTTTACTGTTATTAATTTCCAGATAAATCAGAAAAATAAATGACTAAAAAGAAAACCCCATTTATTGTTCAGATACATATCTGTATCATAAAGATTTTCTAGTACTACTAGGGATCTATCTAATTCATTTATGTGAAGATTAAAGAATAAAATTTCTGCTCGCTGAAATGTAAAAACAGTGTAATAACCTATTTGTGTAAACTGGTTGATAACAACAAATTATTTCTCCTAATATTTATTGAGTTTCACTATACAAGGTATTAATCTCTACTGGATAAGATCCAGTAACAAAAACGCTTATCCCCACTGGGCTTATCATTCTTGTAAGAAGAGAGCTAAACAAAACTTTAAATTATTTATTTATATATGTAATATATAATATATAACTTTTATTTTTTGTATGTGTGTATATATATAACCATTTTAGATGGTGATATGAACTATGAGGATAAAACATAGAGATATGAGTGCAGAAGCATTGGTGATAGTGGTGGGAGATTTTTTTTTTCTTACTTCTTTGACAGAAATCACAAGTAAGGCAGAGAAGCAGGCAGGGTGGAGGGGCAGGGAGCAGGCTCCCTGCTGAGCAGAGAGCCCAGCCAAGGCACGGCTCAATCCCAAGACCCAGGATCTAGGAGATCATGACCTGAGCTGAAGGCAGAGGCTTAACCCACTGAGCCACCCAGGCGCCCCAGTAGTGATGGGAGATTTTAAATAAGGTGGTCAGGGAAGGGCTTGCATAAGCATTGAGTCTTTGGTGAAGACCTAAAGGAGGTTGTATTATGCTAGAAAATGCCTCTCCCCAAAAGATACCAATGTCCTAATCCCTAGAACCATTAATGTTAACCTATGGCAAAGAGGAGGGGGGAAAAGTCTTTGCAGATATGACTAAATAAAGGATTCTGTTGTGACAAGTTTGTTCTGGATCATCTGGTTGGACCCTAAATGCTAAATGCAATCATAAATCCTTTTCAAGTGGCAGTGAAAGAAATTTTACCCATAAACAAAAGAAGAAAAGGCAGTCTAATCATAGGGGCAGAGACACACAAAATGCAGAGACACACAAGCCAAAGAACCAGAGTAGACACCAGAAACTGGAAGATACAAAGAGTGGATTATCTCTTAGAAACTCCTTTGAAGTCTTGTCCACACTTAGATTTCAGTCTAGTGTTAGTGCTTCCAAACTTCTGACCTCCAGAACTCTGAACAAAGAAATTATTTGTACTGTTAAGACACTAAACATGTGGTAATTTGTGAGAGCAGTCATAGGGAACAAATACCAGAGTGAGGATGCAAGTTATACAGCTCTCTGGGAACAGAGAAGGTGTGTAGGGGAAATAGCAAGAGCCTTCTTTTGGACGTGTTAAGTTTGAGAGGTCTACGAGATGTCCAGCTAGGGCTGTGGAGGAGAGTCAGGGGGAGTTCAGGGGAGAGTTCTGGGCTATCTAAATAAACTTGAGAATTATTATTAATATGTAGACTGTAGTGAAGTCATGGGACCAGATGACTGAGATATTTAGAAAAAAGAAAAGGTCAAATTACTGAGTTGTGGACCCCTTCAGTATAAGAGATTAAAGATATGAAAGGGAACCAGAAAAAAAGGCTGAGAAAATCATAGCCTGAGTGGTCAGAGGGAAATCAATCAAGAATGGTAACCCTGGAATTTAATAAAGAAAGTGTTTCAAGGAGGACTACACATCAACTATATCAAAAGTTTAAGGGCAGGTTAACTGAGAACTGTGGAATGACTTTGCTTTTAGCCCCAAGATCATTGTTAGAGTTTTTAATAGTTTCAGTGGAAGGTATGGAGGTAAATATCTGATTGGACTGGAAAGAAATTGAAGATCACAAATATAGTCAATAAATCCAAATAATGTTATTTAAAATTACATGGATTGCTTATCTTAGTTACTAAGTTTAATCTAATCTTATCTATAAAGTGAGGCTTACAATAAACAAATATGGTGACATCATGTACATATAAAATCAGTCCTGCAAATATTTGTCCATTCTTTATTCCAAATGAAGCATGGTACCAATCTATTATGTATTTCGCACAGTGTTTTTCTCCCCCTCCAATATAATCACACTATAATGTCAGTTAGGATATAGTGGAATAATCCTTGGTGATGGCACAATGTAGATCACTTAGCCTGTCTTTGTAGGAATATGTGTGAATTTTATACCATAAATATTCATACTCTAAACATACTCTAAACAATCATCGTGATTTCTCCTCTTCAGCTTTGTTGTAAATATCTAAGTTAAAGTCAGAAAACTACAAACTCAATGAGAGGAGAAATCCTATTTCCCTTACCATAACAATCCATTGTGTAGAATAGTGTTTTGAGTGTGTAAGTATTCAATAAATACTTATTAAATGAAGGAAAAGTTTGAGAAAGATGATTTCCACTCATCTTTGAGCTTTCCTTCTTATTAATTTAGATGGCCTAAAATCTCAGATCCCCAGATTTCCCACTCGTAGAGTGGAAAGGATTCTACTCACAAGATTCCTGTGAGAATTTGAAACAATAATAAGAAAGCATCTTACCATTGGAAAATGATTCAATTTTTATTTTTCTGTAAAGAACAGAATGACTAAAACCTCCTTTCAAGACTGTTATCACTCCACCTACTTCCTTCAACCTTCTTATGTTTTTTTTTTTTCTTCCAAAAAGTTATTGAAATCTTCAGTAGCCTTTTATACCACCTCTTTCCCCCAGAATACCAACCCTATTCATTTTGACTTTGGGGTTTATTTCATTTTAAATCATTATATCATTAGGTTCTCAGAAAGGATTTTAGGTGAGTTCATATACCTAGAGTATATGAAATACAAATCCTGTATTTGAGACGTCACGGTCTTTAGACATCTAATATCTTATTGTGTTACAAATTGTATACATTAACCTTTGCCATCCTATACTCCATGGATCTGGTTTTACTTCTGTGAAATCAAAACTCTCTGCTTTCTCCTATCTGTTACTTATATTTTCTCATTATACTTGTCATGTAAAAATATTATTATTACCACCATACCTACTAAACTCTAAAATTATTTGAACTTATATGTATGTACATAATGTCTACCACAACTATTGGCCCTCTCTAAATATACAGTAAGTATTTGTTGAATAAACAAATACATGCCTCAATGGATTTATCCTCAGAACATATTTTTATACTTGGTAGAGATATTGCTATTGAGATTTTGTAAAGGATTCATCAGAAATACAAGCTAATTACTTACCAGAATAAAGTAATAGTGAAATATGTATTTAAGGACCTCATCCCAGGGGCGCCTGAGTGGCTCACTCATTAAGAATCTGCCTTTGGCTCAGGTCATGATCCCAGCGTGCTGGGCTCGAGCCCCACATCGGGTTCCCTGCTCTGTGGGAAGCCTGCTTCTCCTTCTCCCACTTCCTCTGCTTGTGTTCACTCTCTCACTGTCTGTCTCTCTGTGTCAAATAAATAAATAAAAACAAAACAAAACAAAAAGAACCTCATCCCAGTCCTCACTGAACCCGATAGAATTGTGATGACTCCTGGAGATACAAAAATACAGCTCTTTAAGGCTGAACTTCCCAGGGCCTCAGCTTTTCAAATGCCTAATAGAAACTGTCTCATTTGTACAGAAAATGTAAGTCAAGTGCATGCATTACAGTTATTAGCGGTTTTTAAGATACAGTAATGGTATATCCCAAGGGTGACACCTATTCTAAAGCCATCTGATTATTACTTTACGTATGACAAGAAGTTAGCAATGAAGAACAAGTTGCTGTGCGCAATGTCTCATTCCTTGATAGCTGAGGATATTAATTCATGAGCTTCAGGCAAGTACATTGATCTTCTAGCCATCCAGAAATAAAATGTCATGTAGAGCAACTACTTCTTCATTGCTATTCTAGCACAGTTTTTTCCCTCCCTTGAGACTTTTTTTTCTCATGTTAAGAATAAAAACGTACCCACTTTTTTCTGAGAAAAGATGGCAAACACAACCGCAAGTTTAGAGGTATTCAGTCTCATTAGTGTCCTCTTTGATGAGCACTGCAATATGCCTCAAATAATAAAAATATACTATGGTTGCCAGCTCCTCGGAAATAAAGCCTTTTTCATTTCCTTCTGCATCAAATTAATATATTCTCATATTGACCCCAAAGAGACCAAGGCTGGACCTGGACAAATGCCCAGTCATGCAGGTGGTGGAAAATACGGTTGAGAGGGTAAAATATGTAAGACCTTTCTACAAATCCTTTTGAGTAAAATTTCTGGATAATAGACTAGTGAATTAACATGCTGCATGAATTCCCGGACTGAGTTCTACCCATTTCCATAGACAGCCTAAATATCCTTGAATATTGTATGATAAATGGAAACACACACAAATCATAGCATATCCCAGAATAGAAAACATATTGAACATATGCAAAGGAGGGAAAGGCGAGCTGGAGTTACGTAATCCAACCACTTAGAAAAATGAAATAATGTGGGAGGACAAGAAAGAATGTCTGTTAATGTGCATATACAAAATAAATATGATCATAAATAAATGTATAAATATAGACTATATATAGATCTGTTGAATATTTACTACTATAGCCCTCGTGAACTTTGCTATAATGTTTCCGAAATAAAGTTTCTGAATTTCAGGATATAGTGGAACTAATAGTGTATATGACCTTGAGAAAATAGCAAGTATTATTAATATTTTGTTTTAAGGGAAATTTTTCAAAATCATGTATTTTGCCATAGAGAAATGTGGGTCCTAGTAATCTCTGTATTTTTTCCACTTTGAGCAATTATGTATCCTCCCTAAAGGTAACTACTCTCATATAAAAACTGATAAAACCAAATTTTTGCATGTTTCAAAAAAAACCCTTTTTTTTATTTCTTTGATGCAGCAAAATAAAAAAAAAAATTTTAGTACTATGCAAAATATTTCTCATGATGTAATCTATCACTTATCTATCTATCTATTTTAGTCCTAGTATAATTAACATACAGTGTTATAATTGTTTCACGTGTATAATATAATGAATGATTCAACAATTCTATATATTACTCTTAATCAAATTCACCTTTTTGATCCATTTCCCCAAACACGTCCCCTCTGGCAAGCACCAGTTCTCTGTATTTAAGGGTCTGTTTGTTTTTCTGTCTCTTTTGTTGTTTTGTTTCTTAAATTCCACATATAAGTAAAATCATATGATGTTTGTCTTTGACTGACTTATTTCATCTAGCATTATACCCTCTAGATTCATTGATGTTACTGTTAGAGTTCAGTCTTTTTTATGGCTGAGTAATATTTTGCTGACCATATCTACCACCTCTTCTTTATTCAGCAATCTATGTATGGACACTTGATTTGTCTCCACATCTTGGCTATTGTAAGTAATGCTACATAAACATAGGGGTCCATATATATTTTTTTCAAATTAGTGTTTTCATTTTCTTTGGATCAATAGTAAGTAGTGGAATTACTCGATTTTATGATAATTCTATTTTTGATTTTTTGAGGAATCTCCATACTGTTTTCCACAGTGGCTGCACCAGTTTGCATTCCTATCAACAATGCATGAGGATTTCTTTATCTTCACATACTCGTCAACACTTATTGTTTCTTGTGATTTTGATTTTAACCATTCTGACTGGTGTAAGGTGGTACCTCATTATCATTTTGATTTGCATCTCCCTGATGATGAGTGATATTGAGCATCTTTTCATGTGTGTGTTGGTAATCCATATGTTTTCTTTGGAAAAATGTCTGTTTATGTCTTCTGCCCATTTTTTAATTGGATTACACTTTTTCAGGTGTTGAGTTATATAAAGGTTTGTATTTTTTGGATATTAATCCATTATTAGATATACTGTTTACAAATATTTCCCATTCAGAAGGTTGTCCTTTTGTTTTGTTGATTATTTTCTTTGTTGTGCAAAAGCTTTTATTTTGATGTAGTTCCAGTAGTTTCTTTTTGCTTTTGTTTCTGCTGACTCAGGAGAAATATCTAGAAAAGTGTTGCTACATATGTATTCCTAGGAATAAATCTCACTTGGTCGTGGGGAAGGATTTTCTTAACATATTGCTGGATTTGTTCTGCTAGTATTTTGTTGAGGATTTTTGCATCTTTGTCCTTCAGAGACACTGGCATGTAGTTCTCTCTCTCTCTCTCTCTTTTTTTTTTTTTTTTTTTTTTTGGTCATGTCTTTATCTGGTTTTGGTGTTACTGGACTCATAAAATGAACTTGAAAGTTTTCCTTCCTCTTCTGTTTTTTGGAGTAGTTTGAGAAGAATAGGCATTAAGTCTTCTTTAAATGTTTGGTAGAATTCACCTGCACAGCCATCTCTTCCTGGGCTTTTGTGGGAGTTTTTGATTACTGATTCAATTTCGTTGTTAGTAAACAGTCTGTTCAAACTTGCTATTTCTTCTTGATTCAGTTTTGGGAGGCCATATGTTCCTAAGAATTAATCTATTTTTTCTAGACTGTCCAATTTATTGGCATATAATTTTTCCTAATATCCTCTTATAATATTTTGTGTTTCTGTGGATTGGTTGTTATTTCTCTTCTTCCCTTTTTTATTTTCATTGAGTCCTCTCTCTCTCTCTGTTTCTGTCTTTGATGAGTCTGGGTAAAGTTGTATCAATTTTATTAATCTTCTCAAAGAACCAGCTCCTGGTTTTGCTGATTTGTTCTGTTGTGGAGTTTTTCAGGGTGTTTTTGTTTATTTTGTTTTTTTGGTTTTGGTTTTCATTTATTTCTACTCTAATCTTTATTTTCAACCTTCTACTTGTTTGGTGTTTTCTTTGTTCTTCTTTTTTCTAGTACCTTTAGGTATTGTTAGGGTACAGAGTCGACCACCCCTCCATTAGACAAAGAACACTCTCGATAATGCAAGTCATGCAGCGAGGTTTATTTCCAGCTAGCTGAGGTCCAAGTATCCGCCTGGCGCAGCGGGTTTCAACAAGGACCCCAAGCACTCAAAGCCCAGGGTTTATCTAGTATTTTCAAGGCACTTCTTCATAGCTACATATCTTGTGCCCCACTTTGACAGTTTAACTTTCTTTAACCTTTTGCCACCCCGGCGTCACCCTGGAGCCATCCTGGTGGTTAAGTGAGATTTAGGTTTAGAAGAAATCTAACTTTATTTACATTTCCTTCTGCCTCAGCCTCCTTCAGTTTTATGGTGCCACCTTAGGCCTTGAGGAACTGAGTCATTTGTTTCTGGAAATTGGGCCATTGAAGAGATAGCCCTTTTTGTTGTAAATCACCAGGACATTTGCAAACCAAGGGAGACTCCTGTCTTGCAGAATTGTGATCTCTGCAAGTTAACGATGTTTTTCTTCAACATTTGGTCCCTGTGCTGCCATCACCTAACCGCCCTGGTGGTATATGCAGTGTCAGCCTGTTAGGGATGCTCAGTAAAATGACTTCTGGGTCTTCAGAATGGCCATTCTTATGCTAACCCACTCTTACAGTGCAAGGTGCCAGCTTTTGCTTTGCTAAGATGGCTGTATTTATGTCAGAGCTAGACTCGAGGTGGGTACAGCCTTGTTTTTTCTGGCCTTCACACCTGGAGCTGGTTTCTGGGACTTTTTTTAAGTCCCCTGGGGGGAGGGGAGCAGGGACAGTAAAATAGGTCCTTATAGTATAAGATTTGGTTGTTTATTTGAGATTTTTCTTGCTTCTTGAGATAGGCCTGTATGCTATAATCTTCCTTTTATAACAACTTCTGCTGCATCTCCAGAATTTTGGAGCTTTGTGTTTTCATTTTCATTTGTCTCCATGCATTTTTTTCATTTCCTTTTTGATTTTTTTGGTGAACACATTCATCATTTAGTGGCAATATATTAACCGACATGTATTTGTGTTCTTTCCAGATTTTTTCTTGTGGTCAATTTCTAGTTTTATGGCATTGTGGTCAGAAAAAAAAAAACAAACAAACAAACCCATAATATGATTTCAGTCTTTTTGAATTTGTTAAGACTTGCTTTGTGGCCTAATATGTGATCTATTCTGAAGACCTATGTGCGGTTGGAAATAACGTATATTTATTTGTTATTGGGTTAAATTTTCTGAATGTATCTGTTAGATCCATCTGGTCCAATTATCACTCAAAGCCTTATTTCTTTCCTCCTTGAATATTTTATCTATTGATGTAAGTGTGGTGTTAAAGTCCCCTACTATTCTTGTGTTACTATTGCTTTCTTTATGTTTGTAATGAGCTGCTTTATTTATTTGGTTGCTCCCACATTGTGTGCATAAATATTTACAATTATTATATCTTCTTGTTGAATGGTTCCCTTTATGATTATGATCCCTTTAGTGTCCTTCTTTGTCTCTTGTTAGACTTTGTTTTAAAGTCTATTTTATTTGATAAAAGTATTGCAATCACAACTTTCTTTGCACTTCCATTTGCATGATGAATGTTTTTTCATCCTATCACTTTCGATCTGCATGTATCTTTAGGTCTGAAATAAGTTTCCCATAGGCAGCATATAGATCTGTCTTGCTTTTTTATCCATTCTGTCACCCTGACTTTTGCCTGGAGTGTTTATTCCATTTACATTTAAAGTAATTACTGACAGTATGTACTTACTGCCCTTTTGTTAGTTGTTTTAAGGTTGTTTTTATGTTTCTTCTCTGTGCCTTTCTTCTCTTTTTCTCTTCCCTTTTGACTTGGTGGTCTTCTCTAGTGATATGCCTGGACCATTTTTCTTTCATTTTTTGCATATCTGTTACAGGGTTTTCATTTGTGGATACCATTGGGTTTATATGTAATATCCTATGCATATAATAGCCTATATTAAGTTGGTGATTGCATAAGTTTGAACCCATTCCAGAAGCACTAAATTTTCTACTCTTTCCCCTACAACATTTTAGCTATATGGTGTCACATTTTACATCCTTTTATTTTGTGAATCCCTTGACTAATTTTTACAAATATACTTGAATTTGTTGCTTTTCTGTTTTAACTTCATTAAAGGTTAATTAATCTACTTTTATTATGTTTATATGTACCTTTGAATTTTTTTTCCTTTCCTACTTTTTTTTTTTTATTTTTATTCCTGCTTATGGTCTTCCCTTTCCATTGAAAGAATCCCCTTTAACATTTCTTGTAAAACTGGTTTAGTGGTGATGAATTCTTTTAATGGTTTTGTCTGGGAAACTCTATGTCTCTCCTCCTATTCTGAATGATAGCCTTCCTGGATAGAGTATTCTTGGTTGCAGGGTTTTTGTTTGTTTTTCTATTTTGTTGTTGTTGCTGGTGGTGGTTTTCCCCTTGCATCGCTTTGAATATATCATGCCGCTTTCTTCAGGACTGCAAAGTTTTTGCTCAAAAATTGGCTCATAGCCTGATATTGTTCCCCTTGTTGTAACTGTTTCCTTTCCTCCTACTGTTTTTAAAATCCTCTCTTTAAAACTACTTTTTGCCATTTTAATTACTATGTCTTTTTGTGGACTTCCTTGGATTTGTTTTGTTGCAGACTGTCTGTGCCTTCTCGATCTGGATTTCTGTTTTCTTGTCCATATTTGGGAACTTTTCAGGTATTATTTCTTCAAATAAATTTTCTGTCCTCCTCTTTCATTCTGAGTTCCCTGTAATGCGAATGTTTTTATGCTTAATGGTATCTCTGAGTTCCCTTAAACTGTTTTCATTTCTTCTTATTTTTCTCTATCCTTTCAGCTTGATTGTTTTCCATTACTCTGCCTTCTAGCACCCTAATCTGTTCTTTGGAGTCCTCTAGTCTACTATTTACTCACTCTAGTTAATTTTTAATTTTGGTTATTGAATTCCTCATCTATGATTGGTTCTTTTTTATATTTTCTGTTTGTAGAGGCCCCACTGAAGTCCTTAACTTTGTGACTATCTTTATGACCATTACTTTGAATTCTCTATCAGACATATTGCTTAGCTCCATGTACTTAGTTCTTTTGCTGTTATTGTGATATATTCTTTTTTGTGTGTGTGATATATTCTTTTATTTGAGACATATTCCTCAGTCTCCTCATTTTGCCTAACTCTCTGTGTCTGTCTCTATGTAAAACAGACTACATCTCCTGCTTTTGAAAATAGTGGCTTTATGGGAAAGCAGTCCTATGCTGGGGCCTCTGTCACCAGGACCTCGTCCTTCAGGAGTATATCCTGTGTATGTTGCATTTGCCCTACTGTTGTGGTTGAGATGTGTTTACCTTCAGTGTAGTCCTCTTCAATGTCTCTCTTTGCCTATTGTGGATAGGGTTTTATCCCTGTGTTGTTTAAGAGGCCAGTCTGCAGATGTCTTAGGCTTGAGTTGTGTCAGACCTGATGTTTACTAGAATTGCAGTCTCACTGAACTGTAGGGCGCTCTCCATGTGTTATCCCCTGAGAGATTTTCAGACCAGATATCTGCCTTCAGCCCACTACTGGAACCAGTGTTTCTGGTTATCTTCCTCTCTCCCCAGGGCCAGAGTAACTGGAGTGTTGCTGGCCCCTGTCGGGGCTGTCTGTATAATGTCACACTTGTAGAGCAGTTTTGCACTTGATCTTAGCCAAAAGGCTGAGAAGCGATTATAGAGCAGTTTTGGATGGACCCCTGCCAAGTAAGACATATTGGTTGGAGTGGATCAATAGGAGAATGCAGGGGTGAGGTACACTCTTAACAAGCTAAGTGGAGAGTATTTGTGCTTGTTCCTACAGGCATCCCTGATTGTAGGATGGGCATGGGGAAAGAAATGGGTCCTACCATATCTTTTTTTCTTGGAGAAGTCTCCTGAAGATCCCTGTCCTTCCTACACATATACTGAGATTAGTAAATAAATCTCCTTCCAGTATGCCCCAAGCATTTTTCCAACTGCTGCTTCTACCCTGTATCTCAGAGGGGTTGTCTACTATGCTGTCTCTTTAAGGTCAGGAACTCAGTTTCCTATTGCTTTCCTGCTTTCCTAGAGCACTATTTAAAGTTCCAGATGTTAAGTGCCACTGATGGTAAAAACTTGCAAAGTTAAGCTTCTGTCATTTTCAAAAGCAAATGTTATTGAGATTTGTCTTCCCAGCGCAGGTCCCCCATAGCTGGGGTTCTGGTGTGGGGTCAGGTCCTCTCCTTTCTCCATTCTTGAGGTTTCCTTCCTGTTATGGTTAGCCTCATAGGTTGGTTTGGTTCCAAACCATGCCTCTTACTGATTTCAGTACGGCTTATTCTCTATAATTAGCTGTGGAGAGTCTGTTCTGGCAGTTATTTACATCTAGGATGACATGAGATAAGCTTAGGATCTTCCTAGTCTGCCATCTTCCTCCAAGTGTTTGTGAAATTTAAATAATATAATATATATAAAATATAGTGTTTGAAACAGGTACTCAATATATATATGGGAGGTAATACGATAGCATTATTAAGAAGTTAAATTACAGAGTGAGACAAAGTATGGTTTGAATTTTGGCTTTACCATCTTTTAGAATTTTTTAATATGTTCAACATATTAGCATTAATACATGAACTTCTCTAGGCCTCAGTTTTCTCATTTATAAATGGACTCAGAAGTTTAGTATCTTTTTTTCTTATGTGCTTCAAAGAAGTCCTGTGTTTACTTTTTATCCTAAAATGTTCCACATCACTATGTAATTACTCATTTGTTTCTCAGTATCCACCACAGAATAAACACTTCTGTTTGCAGACACTGTGTCTTGTTTAACAACACATACCCCAAGGCCCTGATATAGTAAGTGATCAATATATATGCATTAGATAAGTAACTAAATTAATAGAACCTACCTCATAAGGTTATTGTTTATCTCTGGACTGGCACTTCAAAATAATCGTAGGATAGTTATGATTATTTTCTCTACTTTGGATTCAAACCAATTTTGATGTATATAAGACAAAATGAACTCAACCTAGAAAGTATTTATTTATTTATTTATTTTAAAGATTTTATTTATTTATTTGACAGAGAGATCATGAGTAGGCAGAGAGGCAGGCAGAGAGAGAGGAGGAAGCAGGCTCCCTGCTGAGCAGAGAACCCGATGCGGGACTTGATCCCAGGACCCTGAGATCCTGACCTGAGCTGAAGGCAGCAGCTTAACCCACTGAGCCACCCAGGCACCCCTCAACCAAGGAAGTATTTAAAATGAGTTATAATCCCCATAAAATTTGTTTTGTTTTCTCAGAATTTGTAAGGCTGGCCTAGAAAATAGAGATAAATGGGATCCAAGAAATTTTTGACAGTAATAAAATAAATGGATATAGACAAACCCAAGGACTAGATTTAAAGATCCAAAAGGAATTAGGCAAACTAGCTATTGTATTCTTACTGGGTAATCTCAAAGAAATGAAGTTTAGGGCTATACTGAAAATAATGAGTGAAAAGCAGAAAAGAAGGGGCACATTGGTGGCTCAGTGGTTTAAGTGTCTGCCTTCAGCTCAGGTCATGATCTTAGGGTCCTGGGATAGGACTGCACCGGGCTCCCTGTTCATCAGGGAGTCTGCGTCTCCTTCTCCTTCTGTCCCCCCACCCAACTGTGCTTTCTCCCTCTCAAATAAATAAATAAAATCTTTAAAAAAATAAAAATATAAAATTTAAAAACTAAAAAAAAAAAAAAAAGAAAAGAAAGAAACAGAAAAGGAGCTGATCCAGTTGCAAAATGTGTTATTTATTCTTTTCACAGTCATTATCAGGCACTTCCTCTATGTCAGGCAACATTCTAGAAAGAAGAGATAAAAAGTAGTTGAGCTAATTATTGAACTATACATTTAAAAATTATTAAGGTGTAAATTTTATATTATGTGTTTTTATCACACTTAAGACAAAATTGAGCTAGACAGACATGGTTATTCCTCTGATGGTAACTTAAAATGATGTGATCAAAAATAAACAAGAGGAAAAACACAAAATAGGTTGTGATTAGTGCTATGAATGAAGCAAGGAGAGGATAAAAGAGTAAAGACTGGGAGGAACAGTAACTCTACACAGAATAGGGTGACCAGCTCTTTCTGGGATGATAATATATGAAGAGAATCCTAAAAGTTGAGGAAAAGATACCCCTTATGAGAAAGAGAAGAGCAATCAGGGCAGAAAGGATAGTATATATAAAAACCCTAATAGCAAAATCTTAGCAGATTCAAGAGATTAAAATATATATATGTATAAAAATCTCTTTAATCTCTCTCTATATATGTATATAAAAATATATAAATACATATATATGTATTTATATATATATATTTATTTACATATATATGTATTTATATATTTTTATATACACACACACACATATATCTTAAAAGCAGAAAACATGGGGATTGGTGGCAAATTGGATGAATTTGGAGAGTTAATTCAGTCTCACTTTTTTTGGGCTTCCTATACTGGGAATAAATTATAAGTAAGGCAATTAAGTATCTGTTCGCATGTATTTCATATTCTGGTTAAGGCATTTAGACACTATTTAATCAACAAATAGCCAAGAATATTGTATAGCATCCATAAAATAAAAATATTTGGTGTTCTAAAGAATGACTGAGTGTATATCTCATGTTTGATGGTCAGGAAAGCCCTTTCCAGGAAGATAACATTTAAGTAAGTTATAATCTGAATGACAAGAAAGAGCTAACAAGTCAGCAGAAATAAAACAGCTGTTCAGTTCCTAAGATAGGAAAAACTTAAGTTTTTGTTTTTGTTAAATGGAATGAGATTAATGTGGCTGAGTAATTGGAAATAAAGGTAGAACTGAATATTGAATAAGACAATACTGAATGAGAAAGTAAGACCCAGATCACATAGGTCTTTGAAAGCCAAGGAAAGAGGTTGAGTTTAATATTAAGTAAAGGGTTGAATATAAGCGAGTTAAAAAATAGAGATTTAGCAGCATGAAGTCTCTGAGACCTGGCCAGAGCAGTCGAGCTTTGGGAGCAGAAGTGTCATTGAACTGGAATGAATCTGAAGTAAAAAGGGAGGGAGAGGAGACAGGATACATAGATAATATTTTAGAAAATTTGAGATGAATAAGAAGTGAAAACCTGAAATTGACTTGATAAGAATATGGAATTATTTATTTATATAATTTCTCTTTCCGAGAACAGTTACCTGTTCCAATGCAAATATGGAGAAACCACCATTCTTCCGGGGCTTGATTTTGCCAGAGAATAGGATTGAGGGAATGGAGAAGGGAACTGAGTATTAAATAATAACAATAACAGTAAAATATCATGGAATTTTAGCTGGGCAAGTAAAAAGCAGCCAGAAAGAGCTATGAATAGTGAGAAATTAGGTGGTTTTAATGAACTAAACTCTTCAATGTTATCACAGTCAGTTACTGAAGTAATTGAGGTCAAATGGAGCATTGTGGCAGGAGAGAAGAGTTTTTAAATTGTTGATTAGATTCTGCTGTTTCTGGTTACTAGCTCCAAGATTTAACTATGTGAATAGCTACAGAAGATAAATTAGAAGGAAAGGTCACTATAACAGACATAAAGAAACTGGAAGCTAAGATATCCATCTGAGAGTAAAATTACCAAGGATGTTTAAGACATTAGGACATTAAGAGCTAGGCCTTATAAATAAGGAAGGATGCCTAAGAGGTAAGTACTTGACAGCAGTGATTTGGAATTTTAATTGTATGGATCACAATATTCAAGTTGGGCTGTCTTTATCATGCTCTATATGTTTGAGCCCATTTATTAAAAGCTATGAGCAAACATTAGATAATATTTATAATGACAATGAAGTTAAATAGAAGTTGTAAGTAAAAGTGTTTTCTAATACTTTAGGTAATTATTTAATTGCTATTTAATGTTTAAATGATAAAGCTTCTTAGGTTACATTGTGTGGGTAAATGCTTTAACTGTTCCAGAAATTATATAAAATACCCAAATTTTAATATATCCTAGTATAACATCATCACTTAAAATTCTAATTATTAAAATGTATGTCACAAAAATACTCAAATTTTCTTGTTGATGCATTTTATTAAACTCTATTCAGATTTTTAAAAAAAATTCTATTTCATGTTTATGCCAGGGTAATAGTTGTATTGCATATGAAGGTTTTCAGAGCACACTTAACTTTCTCTTAGCTGTTGGGAAAGTTTAAATGACCAAGATTAGTTAAACTAATAAGTCAGAATTATCTGCATTAAACAACTATCAAGAGATCTTTCCTGAAACACTAATGATTTCTTAGTTCAGAAGAACTATATACTCCCTTGGGAGAGGTTACCTTGAGACATTTTTACAGTAGGGGAATGAATGATAACTGCTAGGCTATCCTTTATTAATCAGGACTTCATGAAATGATATCCTATTCTAGTTTAAAGGAGAAAAGGCTATTCTTTGGAAACTAAACCTGTTAAGTGGCAGGAATTCAACTTGTTTGTGAACATTTTTCATCCTGAAATTTCTCTCATTGTAAAGAAGACACAGTTGAAGAACATATTGCCACACTTCATATCCCCAGTAGGACATTAAATGAAAGCTTTCTTCATTCCACATCAAACATCAGGCACTAAAGTCACTGGATTCCAGAGGAATGTACAGATAATAGCTTCTCCCCACTTGGAAGAGTAATAGTGAGAGCATTGCATTTGGATTCAAACTTAAATTCAAGTATCGGTGACTTTAATTGTTATATTTCCTTTAATAACTTACTTAAGCCACTAAAACTTAGGTTTCTTTTCCCTCCAATAGCTAATAATAATAATCTGTCATGCTACCATTCCCTCCTGCAGGGAAGCTAAAGTGAATTAAAAATAAGTGTTATATACAAAGAACTAAGCCCATGGCCTGGCATATTATAAATGCTTAGCAAATGGGACTGTTGTTTTTATTGGTAATAACAAAACTTCATCACCAAGGAAGATACTGTTATGCAAATCTTCCTAATTATTATTCCTTACTATAAGGTTGGAGAAGGAGTCTAACACAAGAGTTTATATACTGGTTTAGGGAATAGAACTTATCTCTCTAGCATACTATGTTGAGAAGCCTCCCAGAAAGCCCATTTTTAGTTTTAAAAAGCCTCATGTCCTTACAGAAGTTGTTCTACTTTATAAAAATCCCAAATCAGAACCTTTCTTAATGAGGTTGAAACTGAATAACTGAGTTGAAACCGGGATTTTTGCTCTACCTATGGAAAGAGGGAAGAGATCATTGACCAAGAGCCTGATCCTATTTTTTAGCTGTCAGGGTGTAAACATACCAGGTTTTACTTTTAGAAAGTCAGAAATAGGGTCGGTCACCTGGGCAATTCAGTTAGTTAAGCATCTTTCTTCAGTTCAGGTCATGAACCCAGGATTCAGGGATCCAGTCCCTTATGGGGCTTCCTGTTCTTCAGGGAGTCTGCTTCTCCCTCTCCCTCTGCTCCTCCCCCCTGCTCATTCTCTCTCTCTCTCTTTCTCAAATAAATAAATAAAATCTTAAAAAGAACAAAAAACAAACTCTAAATAAAGCAGTGTTCAGATAAGAATGCATAGGTGGCTTTGGGGTATTTGACAGTGACATTTGATAGTAAATGCAAGATATATAGTATCTTGCGTAAACAATGTAAACAATTTTTTTAAGTTTTTTATTTTTTATTTATTTATTTATTTTTTTTATAAACATATAATATATTTTTATCCCCAGGGGTACAGGTCTGTGAATCGCCAGGTTTACACACTTCACAGCACTCACCATAGCACATACCCTCCCCAGTGTCCATAACCCCACCCCCCTTCTCCCAACTCCCCTCTCCCCAGCAACCCTCAGTTTGTTTTGTGAGATTAAGAGTCACTTATGGTTTGTCTCCCTCCCAATCCCATCTTGTTTCATTTATTCTTCTCCTACCCCCTTAAGCCCCCATGTTGCATCTCTACTTCCTCATATCAGGGAGATCATATGATAGTTGTCTTTCTCCGTTTGAATTATTTCGCTAAGCATGATACGCTCTAGTTCCATCCATGTTGTCGCAAATGGCAAGATTTCGTTTCTTTTGATGGCTGCATAGTATTCCATTGTGTATATATACCACATCTTCTTTTTTTTTTTTTTTTAAAGATTTTATTTATTTATTTGACAGAGAGAGATCACAAGTAGGCAGAGAGGCAGGCAGAGAGAGAGAGGAGGAAGCAGGCTCTCCGCTCAGCAGAGAGCCCGATGCGGGACTC
Source organism: Neogale vison (assembly GCF_020171115.1). Taxonomy (NCBI): domain Eukaryota; kingdom Metazoa; phylum Chordata; class Mammalia; order Carnivora; family Mustelidae; genus Neogale; species Neogale vison. The sequence goes on from NC_058102.1 coordinate 91,755,312, forward strand.
GATCCCAGGACCCTGAGATCATGACCTGAGCCGAAGGCAGCGGCTTAACCCACTGAGCCACCCAGGCACCCCTATACCACATCTTCTTGATCCATTCATCTGTTGATGGACATCTAGGTTCTTTCCATAGTTTGGCTATTGTGGACATTGCTGCTATAAACATTCGGGTGCACGTGCCGCTTCGGATCACTACGTTTGAATCTTTAGGGTAAATACCCAGTAGTGCAATTGCTGGGTCATAGGGCAGTTCTATTTTCAGCATTTTGAGGAACCTCCATGTTGTTTTCCAGAGTGGTTGCACCAGCTTGCATTCCCACCAACAGTGTAGGAGGGTTCCCCTTTCTCGGCATCCTCGCCAGCATCTGTCATTTCCTGACTTGTAACAATGTTTTATATGTATCGTATTTAGACTCAACTTTATACAAAAACCATTCCATTTTATAAAAGAAAAATATTACACTTAAGGATACTTTGCAGTGTAACACTGCCATACTCAATCTAGTCACCATAAATAGCCCAAGTAACTAAGACACAAACATAAGAAAAACTATATACAGGTAGGAGATTACTAAAGTACAAAGTACAAAGTATAAAGTATCTTATAGTATACTATAAGTATAAAGTATAAAGTATCTTATAGAGCACAAGGAAAAGAAAATGAAAGAGAGAGAAAGGGAAAAAGATGAGAGAAAGAGAGGTGAGGGGGAGGAAAGAAGGAAGGAAACAGGGAAAGAGGGAGAAAGGGAAGGAAAAAAACATGGCTCAAGAATGCAGGTGACTCAGCTCTCTGCTAAATAATCTGAACACAAATGTTTTTAGAATAGTATTTTGAAATGCTGGAAATAGATATTGAATAGAAACAGGAAGTGATTTAGAGGTTGATATAAAATTTTGTCTCTAAGAAGAAAAAAAAAAACCAGCTTTAAAAGTGATAAGCTAAATGGGTTTTCCCAGAAATGATAGCATATGTAACACTTTTTAAAAAATGTATGATTCCCTGTTGATCACTAGAATGCAGACCTGTGTTCTTAAAAACTATAAATAATGTGACAAGTAATAAAATTTTTATGGTTAGCATTCCATGCAATATATAATTTTAGGTTAATCCTTTTACAAATTGTGTTTTGAAATTTTATAAAGTAAACATTATTAGACTTGTTTTATATTTTCAAAATATGGTTGTTTTAGCCAAGACATTATGATTTCTCCTTGGTAAAAAAAAAAAAACAAGTGCAGCCAATTTATAGAGGCGAAAATCCACCCTGGCCAGCAAGATTTGCCTGAACCCAAAATGAACACATTATCACATATGAGAAGAGATGACATGAGTCATATAAGAAAGAAGGTGGTCCTTCCTTTATGCATATAAATAAGAATAATCAGAGTCAGGATGCCTAGGTGGCTCTGTCTGTTAAGCATCTTCCTTCAGCTCAGGTCATGATCCCAGAGTCCTGAAGTCGAATCCCACATCCGACTCTTTGCTCAGCGGGGAGTCTGCTGCACCGGCTGCCTCTGCCCCCCACCCCCTCCTCTGCTCATGCTCTCTCTCTCTCTCTCTCAAATAAATAAATAAAATCTTAAAAGAAAAAAAAAAAACAGAATAATTGGAGCCAAATTTGTTTGTACCCATCCAATCACTAACCTGGGGAGAGGGAACTCTGCGTTTATTGGTAAGCAACTACATATCTTCTGGCACAGTGCTCAGAATCATGATTACAGAAAAACTTTATTGGATTGTCTAGTAAAGTACATTCAATAACAGGATAGCGGTAGCCTCTTTTGGCTGACATGAGTATTCCAGTTCCCATGAAAATAACATTTCTCACTGAAAGTTAATAAATTAGCATTCTGGATGTGTGTGTGTGTGTGTGTATAAAATAAGTTCTTTTGGAAGGGTGCTTTTGAGTTCTTTTGGAAGGATTGGCTTAATGTCTCCTGGCAAGTCCATATCCTATTGCACTGTAAAAAATTTTTATGTTAAAATATGTTTTTATGTCCCTAAAATGACTAAAACGTTAAAATCTATGTTGAACTTAAGCTAACAATAACACTCTATAGCCTTTTTTTTAAAGGACACTGAAAATAATTTTTAAGTTTTAAATCAAAATTTTATCAAGAATATGATGAGATTAGGATGTTTCTTGCTATCACAGGTTGGGGCAATTCAATAAATTTGTGATATTTTGCCTGGGAGCCCATCACAAATAGAGTAATTGCCTACAAATTCTTCAAATTAATTTTAATTCTACAAATTAAATTTTTAAGCTTTTATTTATTTATTTGACACAGAGAGAGAGTACAAGCAGGGGGAGTGGCAGGCAAAGAGAGAGGGAGAAGCACACTCCCTACTGAGCAGAGAGCCCAATGCAGGGCTTGATCCCCAGGCTCTGGGATCATGACCGGAGCCAAAGGCAGCCGCTTTAACTGACCAAGCCACCCAGGTGCCCCATTAATTTCTAATACCAGTATATAAATAATAAATTTAGAATAAAAAATGGGATCTGGCATAATATACACTAAGCCAAAGGATATTCAGTGTCATGTATTTCCATCCTTTTCTTGTAACAACCTTCTTCAAGACTCTACAACTGTATGACATTGGCTATAGATCATTCTTTGATGTGTTCATTCAATAGCCTTAGACCTCCTGTACACTGCATTATTGGTACTTAGCTGTCTACACACACACACACACACACACACACAGAAACACAAAATAATCAAGATGAATAATATTTTAATGATAGTGTTTTAAGAAATAAAATTATTGTAAGGACTCATGATGAACAAAATATCAAATATATATATTGCCAGTATTACTGATTTTTCTTTTTACCTCAGATTCCAGTACGGCTTAACACAGCTCTGAATTATTTGGTGCATTACAGCAAACTCTGGCTAACTGAAATTTCATTAAAAAGACATTAAGTAGCTCACAGTATTGTTAGAAATTTAAAGAACTAGGCCCAGAAAACCGACCCTTAATACAAAAATTTTTGGTAGTAAAGAAAGGACTACTGTATCAGTTTGATTATTAAGAAATTGTTACCATTTTTCCACTGTTACTTCATAACCAGACTCTGCAATAAAATAATTTTTAAATCTCTTTGCATCTTTGTAATGCTTCTCTGGGTTCAGGTTGTTGGGTGGAAACAGAAAATCCAGAGCCCAAGAGTGATACATGTGTCTTAGATTTTAGGAATTAGGTAGAGCTCAATTTTGCTTCTTATTAAAAACTGCACAATGGAGGATTCCACTGAAATAAGAAATATATTCAGTTGCAGGACAGTAATTAAAATGGCCCATGTCTACTATGTCCATTATTATCTGGAGCCCTAGATTGTGTAAAACTGAAAGCCCAAGCCAGTTATTCAAATGGAAGGATAAAAATATAAAAAGCAGACAAATAGAGAAGTGACATTAAAAAAGCAAAAATAGCCTTTTAACTGGTCATGTAGATTTCTAACTCAGTGATAAGGTCAGAAACTTCAGCTAGAGTAGGAAAAAAGAATTTAAACTAATAGAAAAACAAAAGTATTCCTGAAAGGATTTCATTTTCTTGGTATTAAAAATCAGAATCGCTCATGCAGTGTTCAAAGAAACTTTTGCTTACTAGATGAAAAACCAAATAAACTCAAGGGTATCTAAATAAAAATTCAAAGGAAAATACTAACTTTCATCCAGTTAGTATAGGTATACAACAGGTGCCATTCAGAAGTGTGTGATGAGATAGACTATTCAAAAGCAACCCACCTAATAGTGCATGATGAGGTTGATAAATCTTCTTCCCTCCAAAAAAATACACAAAATCCTCCCCCCAAATCATTTCAGGCATCTGGGTATTGATGAAAGGAAACTGACGAGTTAAAAGCACATATTTGCGAAGCTGATTCTGCAGCCTTCTTGCCTGGCTGCTGCAGGGCACACAAACTCAGTGTTGTCATTATTTTATGGTTTTGCTGTGAAAACCAGTGGCATTACTACCAGAGAGAAAGACTTAACATGAGGCTGCAGTTGTGTTTACAGGAGTGCTTATTACTTTCTGTTTCGCATTTCAGTTGTGTCTGGTCTCCAGGTCCACACCCCTTGACTCTCTCCATTCATCCCAGTGTAACAAAAAGGCTCCCACCACTCAGCCTCACAGCCATTTTATAATTTCAAAGATGGGGAAAGGGAGAATAAAGGATTGGGCAGAGAAATCAGCTTACTTTTTGGCAGAGAGGAGAGTATTTCCTCTAAAATTCCAGTTTCTTTCACTTTATTCAACAAAATTCATCAAATGACTACCCTAAAAGGCAAGTGAGTCCACGAAGTAAATTTCTGGCAAAAAGAAATAGGCATCATTATCTAATTGGGTATTTTTGCCACCCAGAACAAATTCCAGTTCTCTTGGTAAAGAGGAAAGAGCTATGAATTGGCAACTAACTGCATGTGCTATCATTTATCAGCATGCATCTGCTTTCATAGTAATTTAATTTCTGTGGGTCTTCCCCATGAAACTTCAAGCTCCATGAGGTTAGGAAATAGAAATGACTGTTTACCATTATTGCCCTGGTGTAGAACAATATGAAATTGAAACAGAAATGATATACTCTACATAGTCATTGTGAAGATTCAAATCTCACACAGGAATAAAATGGGCATGAAAATGATCTGCTTAAACCAGTTGTTCTTTACTGGAGGTGTCCTCCCAGAAAATAGCTGACAATGCCGGGAGACCTTCTTAATGATCACAGTTGGGAGGAGAGATATTACTGGTAGGTAGAGAAGAGGAATTCTGCTAAACATGCTGTGATACACAGGAAGCACTCATAAAAGAATTGCCCCATCCAAACTGACATGATATCTGGTCTATGCCAACAGTGCCAAGGTTGAGAAGCCTTGGCTTAAACTCTTTTTACTTAATTTAAAATATTCTAGGACAGTTAAAAACAGCTTTAGCAACCACTTTTCTTATTTTCCCTTTATGCCGTCTTTCTTCCCATCTTTTGCTGGTAGAAAAAATGTATATATAAAATATAATATTATAATAATAGTATATATTATGTTACATATATAATTATAATTATATATATGTGTGTGTATATATATATATATGCTGTATGTAAAGATGTACAGAATATATATACCATATCACTACTGCTGACTGCAGTTGGGGAGCTCAAGATCAGGATGCCCAATATGAGTCAGACAGGTATTGTATAAGAGACATTTCATGACCTGATAAATGCTTCCTCCTATCTTGTTGCCTGCATTTGGGAACATCTGTGAGCACATTTTCTATCCTTAGAAAGCATGCCCAAGTCTTATTTCCTATCAAAGAAATCAAGCATAGTAGAAAGAACAAAACTAATAATGGCACTTTTATGTTGTGACAACTACTAATTTATACATTTTCATCATCATGTTAATCAGTAAGAATAAGAGTATATCATTTCTAGCTAATAAATATCACAGAATTTTAATATGGAGAACCCCATAAGGCTAGAGACCTATGAGAAATATCTACGGAATATTTCTAAATGAGTAGTAGTCGTCCTTATGCTTCTAAGTCAGCTTTGCTGATTAGTTCCCTATGGCTGCTATTCACAAACAACCACAACTGGGTGCTTAAAACAACGAAATTTATTCTTACATCTTTCTGGAAGCAGAACTCCAAAATCGAGGTGTCAAGAGAACTTCACTCCTTCTAAAGGGGAGTATCATCTTTTCCAGGTTCTGGTGGCCATCAGCATTCCATTCTTTGGCTTTATCCACATGACCCCAATCTCTGTTTTCAGATCAGCTTTCTCCTCTGAGTATCTGTTTCCTGTATGTCTCCTATAAGGATATGTATCATTTGATTCAGGGCCCACCCTGGACAATCAAGGGTGACTTTATCTTAAGACTCTTAACTTAATTATACCTGCAAATATCTCCCCCCCCCTCAAATAAGGTAGTATTCATAGATTCAAGAGATTTTGTTTAGGTCCCTCTTGGAGAATCTTTTTTCACCTTACCAGACTGATCATTTGAGATTTTTCTTTCACTTTGAATATTAGTTTTTAAATGATTCCATACTTTAGTCATTTCAACACAGCAAAGCTAATTTTAATTTATAATATGTCTCATACTTATAGGTCTGTATCTGGATTAAATGTTGGTTACACAAGTTTGTATCACTAGTTGTTTTGCTATAGGGATGTATTTCTCCCTTGGTTATATATCTGGCAAGTACCTTGTTCATTTACTGTTAATATCACTGGATTATTCTTTCACATTAACAATATTACACAGAATACTAAGATCTTATCTAGATTATTCTCTTCCAATGCTGAATCCTGCTATCTTGAACACATACACTATGGCTTGTGAGCTGTCCTACAAATGTGCTCTGATATTTTAATTGCTCTTATTGTTAAAACTAAAATATTTCTACAAATATTTCCAAGTGTATTTCCTCTGTGACTCATAGCTTGCAAAAGATTAAACTGATGGACCTCATAAAGGCCTTAATTGCTCAAAAAAATTTCAAAAAGAAAATAAAGGTTTTCTCATGAATTTCTAAAGTATATGGAATGTTGCCAATGCTTATTTATATATGTATGTCTGCATGTATTTTAGAAAACACTACAACGTAGGAGGAATGATCTGGACTTAGCTTGGTGTGGCTCACATGAACCCCAGAGGTTTTTGTTCATTTGTTTCATTTTGTGCTTATCTTTTTTTACATTTTGATAGCAGTCTAGGACAGCAGTATGTTTTAAGTCCTTTCCCAGTGAGATGACCGTGTGTGCTTTCTTTTAAAAATCTGAATGTACACCTAACCTCCTGGTTGAAAGGGATAGTAGGGTTCGTCAGTCAATGGAGGCCATGTCATTTTTACCTGTTGATGACTTGCTCTAAGTATGTTAGTTAGTTCTTTTATTATAGCTAATCACAGCACTAATTGTTCACCTAAGTCCCCACGATGTTCACGCCATCTCGGAATGCAAACTAGTAGGCATAAGATGACGGAAAACTATTTCAAAAGGAGTAAATCCGGGTCTCCTGTTGAGAATATTCTGGATTTTTATAAAGGACAGAGATAATGCTTCTGATCCCTTAAGTTATTTCTTGAGAGATTCTTCTAATGTCCTTCTTTTTGGGCCTGGATTTTTATATTCTACTTGCCTTTATAATTGACAATGGTGTGAAGTATGGAATTGTAATGAGTGCCTCAGAGTTTTTGTAAGCATAGGGTTTGTTTCTGCTATAAAATGAGTTATTTGGTCTGATTTAATCCATAAAGGAATGCCAAGAAAAAAAAATACCAGCTATTAATTTCTTTACCAATGTTGTGGCATCAGTATGTCAACTGGATAGCATATCTGTTCACTAATCATACAGACAATATCCAAACAGTAGAAATAGCCTAAAGCTGGTGGTAAATCTATAAAATCCATTTGGAGTCCTGCTGGGTCCAGAGTGGGCCCCAGAGGACAAATTGTCTTTTAATTCCTTAAAGTCCCTAATTTACACAGATGTCCCATCTGATAGTCCAAGGAAAAGGGGTATAGGAAATCCATTTGGCCCAATATAGACTCCACCCGGTAAATGTTCATCATTCTTTTATATCAATTCATCTTTTTCAGATTGCAGGATATTTTCCTGATTGTCAATAACATCATACAGGGATAAAAGCAGGTTTATAAACTGGATATGTGGGCCCATTTCAGCTGTGTATTTAGCAGTCTTGTCAGCCCTATTGTTCCCAGACACATAGTACAGGACTCTTTATATGGTCTGGACCATGAACAATAGTCATTTTTGTAGCAAGATGAATAGACTATAATAGAGTAATAATTATATGCTTACTGGCAATAGTAGTATCAGCAGAGGTTAAGAATCCACAGAATTTCCAGATGGTGCCAACAGTGTGGTAGACTCCAAAGGTGTACCTGGAGTCATGGTAAATGGTAGCACTTTTCCCTTTTGCCAATGTGCAAACTGTAGTAGAAGCTTAGAGTTCAATGGCTTGGGCTGATATTACAGTGAATGCAAAGTATGCCTTCAGTATTTCATGTGGGGAAACTATGGTATAACCAGTTATATTTCCTGGGATTTTTGTTTGAAAGAGCCATTACAAAAATGAAACAAATTCAGGTTGTCTGAAGGGATATATAAGAGATCTTCTTGTGGCTTTGAAACCATTTCTATAGTTGCAGCCAGTCTTGGAATGGCATGGGGCTCTGCATCATCAGGGGGAAGTAGTATAGTAGCTATGTGTAAAGGGTTACAACAATGTAAGATAGAAGAGGGGTTGGTTAATAGGGCTTCTTCGTAGTGATCTGGCTCTATGTAGAGAAGGCCTGTGTCTTATGAACCTATAAAAGAACATAAACAGCATGAGGAACATAGAAGTGAATGGGAGCCTAATATAAGTGATGACTTTCTCAATCAGGGTGGCAGCTGTGGCTATAGAACATGGGCATGGGGGCATGCCTGATGACATGGTATCTAATTGACATGAAAAGCCATAGGATATATCTGAGAAGTAAAAAGTTGTCTTAGAGTATTTCCAGCAAAACTCCATTACTTTTATGATGATATAAGTGAAAATGTTTGTCAAAATTGAATAACCTGAGACCCAGGGGTGTGGACAATGCTAATTTTAAGGCTTCAAAATTAAGTCAATGCCAATTCCCAGGATCAAGAAACAGGCTCAGAGGTAGGTATGTGGGAAGAAGGCACATAGAGATTTAGCAAGGTAAGCAAAATTAGGAATCCACTGGCAAAAGTAGCGGCTCCCCTAGAAATTTACATAGCTGCTTTTTCGTTTTGGGGAGAGATAGGGACAAAATTGACTCAAAACATTTTGGTGTCAATTTTGAATGCCATGAGATATTTCATGTTCTAGGTACATAAGTCATCTTTACCCACTGAAGTTTAGATTGGATGGCTTTCTGGCCTTTCTCAGCTAGTGCCTTTAGTAAGGCACCATTGATGTACTGAAAAATAGTGAAGCTAGGGTAAAGACTACAAAGTCTAAATTCGTTTTAAGAAATTGGGAAAACATTGAGGGGGACTTACAGTACCCCTGAGCTATGCAAGTCCATGTACTCTTCCTATAAATGTAAATGCAAAGAGAAATTGTGAGTCAGGGGGCAATGGAATTAGAAAGCTGAGCAAGAGTCAATTACTGTAAATCAGGCTATATCAACAGAAATTGAAGTAAGAACAGTAGTTGCATTACAGACTATAGTGTAACAAAGAATTACAAAAGCATTTATGGCTCTTAGATCTTACAGAAATCAATAGGTCTGGTTCCCATCTGAATAAAATTTCCCTTTTTCACTACTAGCAAGATTGAGATATTATAAGGTGTGAAAGTAAAGATAAGACCACTGTGCTCTAAAAAAATAAGAATAAAAAATTACACTGTGCTGTAAAGGAAGTCTATTATAGATTCAATTCCCTATTCTGCTTCTTGAAAAGAGGGTATTGGGATACTGATTGGACAGGTTTCCAGAAAATGTGCACAAGCTCTACACTCAGTAGCAATCCAACCTCATTTGCATGTGAGGCCCAAAAACTAATTAATTAAGACCTCTTTTTAAGGTTACATCTTCTTCAGGGGCTTTTGAATTAAGATAGGTTTCCACTAGGGAAAGTAGGAAGTTTGAGATTTGGGCTGAGAAGATTTGGGCAGGGAAATAAAAACAATAAAAACACTTATAACATTGTATGATGGCAGTAAGTTTACATAACAGAACTCTACTTAAAATGTTTACTGATGAGGAGTTGGAAAGGAGAAAGGTAGGAGGTAAGAAGGCTTATGGGTATTGGGGTGGTCTGAGACATGGACGATAATTAGGTTGCATAGGGATTCTGAGAGCTTGAACAGAATTAGAAATGGTGGGCAGAGGTAGCTCCTTAAACCAATGGTAGAGAAAGTTATACTAGTGTCAGTTAAGAGGTACAGTTCTTGATCCTCTGTTTTAAGTTTAGTAGTGAGTTCTGAGTTACAACTAAGGACTGACCAACAGCATCAATTGATGGTGAACTGTCCCACAAAAGGGAAAAAAAAACCAAACCTTCTGAAGTGGTTGGGATCTAGGGAGTTTGTTATTTAAATTTTCCTTTCTTTGAAATGCAGGGCAATTTTTTTTTTCCCCCAAGTCCTGACCTTTTACAATATTGTCAGACATCTTGAGATGGGTAGGGGAAACTCTGTGGTTGGGAAAAAGATGGGTGGGTTTTGAGTCATGCTTCTGTTTTTAAAGTCTCAATCTGCAAGTCAAGGACTGTGATTTCAATTCCCTCTTCCTTCTGCTTTCCTGCAACCTATTTGCAAAATATCAGATAGGAGCTTTAAGGGTAACACCAAGAGATGGTCCTGCACAACACCACACCATTTTGGATTTCACTTTTTATACCAGAGAGAAGATTTCTTACTAAGGTGGAAATTAAAAGATTTCTGTGTTCTCAGACTTCAGGATTTAATGCAGTGTGCCTTTGGAAAGTCTATGTAAAAGCATTTCACAAAGACTGTGGGATGTTTCCCTTCTTTCTGAATGTACAGTTCAAGCTTCAACCTACTTACCTTGAGAGGAAGGCATCTACTGTTGCTTCTATCAGGCCTTGAATATTGGCTTCCAGAAGATTCATTTCCTGATCATTTGGTGGAAAGTTTAGGAGAACTTCTAGCGATCTGTTTTCTCTATTGGGGGATATGAGTTTCCCCAGGGGCTGTCTGGCCTGTCTTATAACTACAGTATTAACATGGGTAGGAAGAATACCCTTTAGTAACCAGTTGAAGTCACTATGAGTGAATGTCCACTGTGCTGTGAATTACCACTGATTTTTCTAATTTCTTTCTGGATTTGTTGGGATCTTCCAAAAGTAGAGATAAGGGGCCTTGTGATTTAAAAGATCTGCTGCTGTCCAGGTGACATGAATTTTTTGCAGTGAGGGTCCAGGATACATCCCTAGAGGGCATTGCAGGGGATGGCCTGCAGCTGATAGTCTGATTATAGGTATGTGGCAAGTGAGTGGAATTATAAGAAACAACAAAATGAACCCTGTTGCATGGCCTTGGGCCTCAAAGTTAGTTCCTGGACATAAGCATTTACATAAGTAACTTATATACCCAGCCAGACCTGGGGATCAGATTGGAATGCTTTCTGTAATTTTTGCAGGGAAAGTGGTCAGTGGGTATTTAAGGGATTTTCTGGGAAAGTTAAGAGTTTTAGGGATTAAAAGAATTTGTCGAGGAGGTAGGGCTGGATTATGGGGAGGAGAATTGAGCTAGGAGTCCCTAGATTCAAAAGATCTTCTTGGGGATCAGGGATAGAGAGTTGGGGGGTTGGGAATATAAGAGGGCCGAAAAGGGAAATTTACTATAGATGTAGATTTTAACTTTTGTCCTAAGTTTTATTTCTGTTTCTTATTATTGTTAGCAGAGTCCATGTCTACTGAAGTGGTTCATAGTATAATGTAGTTATCTATGGTGACGGCTCTCTCCTTGAAGCAGGTACTTTAGTTTTTGTTTGTTTGTTTTATGTTTGTTTATTTGTTTGTTTGTTTTAAGGCAGTTTGAGGGTAAGTAAAGAGGTTTTCAGGAATTAGTGGATTTTGATTTTTTTTTCAACTCAAAATAATCTTCATGCCAAAGGGGCTCATACGGGGGCGGGGGGTAGGAGAGCTTGCCGTTGGCACCTACACAATCAGACCTGCTAATCTGTGGCCCTGGAGAGTCAATACTTCTATGGGACTTGCCCAGAAATGACAAGACAACAGGGTGAAGATGACAAAGACCGTTTATGGGGTGAACCGCTTACTAACACAAACGCCGTTAAGAGGTGACATAATCAGAAAATGCTACCAGCACATTTCTTGTCTCAGGTTCCTAGTCTGATGGTGGGCTAATGAATGCAGGCTCTATGATCTCTGCCTTCTGTCCGGCAGAAACCTGGTTGTAAGCTAAGTTCTCAGGACACAAACGAAATGAAAAGAGAATCTCATCCAATTTTGGGTGTGTGTGTATGTGTGTTTGGTTTGTTTGTTTTTATTAGTTAAAGTTTGTCCATACTCTGATCCAAAGAGAACCATTAAGTCTTTTCAGCCTTTTTTTTTTTTTTTTAGATTTTTATTTATATATTTGACAGATAGAGATCACAAGTAGGCGGAGAGGCAGGCAGAGAGGAAGAATCGGGCTCCCCGCTGAGCAGAGAGCCCGATGCGGGGCTCGATTCCAGGACCCTGAGATCATAACCCCAGCCAAAGACAGAGGCTTAACCCACTGAGCCACCCAGGTGCCCCCAAAGAGAACCATTAACTAACTTGTCTATGAGAAGCCAGCTTAAACAATAGGCTTGTAGCGCCCATGCCTATATTCTACCTTATTCTACCTTTTCATTGTCCTCCATATGAAAAATAACACAAAAGACAGAAACAAAGAGAAGTTGTGGCCATTTCTGGGAGGTAAAGGATACCAGAGTACTCAAAACAAAGAATACAAGGAAAGGAAAGGAAAAAGACAAGGAGAGACTTTTTTTTTTTAAAGATTTTATTTATTTATTTGACAGACAGAGATCACAAGTAGGCAGAGAGGCAGGCAGAGAGAGAGAGAGAGAGGGAAGCAGGCTCCCTGCTGAGCAGAGAGCCCGATGCCAGGGCTCGATCCCAGAACCCTGGAATCATGACTTGAGCCAAAGGCAGAGGCTTTAACCCACTGAGCCACCCAGGCGCCCCAGACAAGGAGAGACTCTTAGCATCATCATTTGACTGGTTCCTTCAGGCAGAGATCTGGGAGAACAAAATGGTAAGGAATTCTTCCCTTTTCCTGACTTTTCTCAGATGTCCCCAAGATGTCAGCTGCAGCATCCAAGGTGAGCAAGGTATCCTAGCCAATGATTTTCTACCCTCATCATAATAATTGTAGGGGAGGGAAAAGACATTTTTTCTACCTTCTTAGGTTCTGCGATTGCAGCCTATGGACTGAACTGACAAAAGACAGATTAACAGAAAAAAATTATACTCATTTTATTTAAAATTTGGGCAGAAAAACAGAAACCCAAGAAAACAACTGGGACTGAAGGCTTATATACCTTTTTAACAAAGAATAATAAAATTGTGGAAAACTAACAAGGGGAAAGGGCATTAAGCTCCTAGGGAAGATAAACTGTGAGAAAGTAACTAAGAAATATATGGGGGAACTGGGGGAAGATTCAGGTTATTTTACACTTTTCTCATGGGAAATTTTATAACCTACTTGTTGGGAGAAAGGGGGGTGGGGTGTCAGAGCACCCTTCTTGCATCTGGTGTTTCTCATGTCGTGTCTTCAGCTCAAAATTATCAGTATGCCTAATTGGCATATTTTGGAGTGGCGTATTCTGAACCCCTTAACACAAACAGACAGTCCTGGGACTGTTGCAGATTTGGGGGTGGGGTGAGTAATTCAGAAGGTTAATTTGAATTGCATAGGAAAGACAACACTTAAAGAGGCCAAAAAAAAAGTTCTGGTTTGTTAGCTTCCAAACAGATATTTTTATATGAAAGGGTACACTGCGAGGGAGTTATGTGCAAAAATTCTGTTCATGTATAACAGGATTTGTTCTAATACCTCCTACACACCACTTTTAAAATGCACCCCTCTCCGGTTTATAGATTGTTGTCTTGGGAGAGACTGTGACTTAGTATGAGGTGGTATTTGTAGAACAAAAACCTTGCTACCAACAAAGAGCCTTAATAAAAATAGGAATTTTAAAGTGATAAATAGAGACATAAATAGGTAGCTATACGTTTATACTTTATAGTTTGCTTTGAAAGAAGTAAACATAAAAACTAAAACCAAATGAAGATTTCAAAATTGATGAAGTCTGAAAAGAATGTTATTCACAGTGAAATTTTCTGTTCATGGCTCCTGTTTTCCTAAATCCCTTTATGATATTATATTGGCATGAAGACTGATATATAGTGTAGAGAATACTTGTACACCGAGATGAACACTCCTCTTTACCTAAGAAAAAGAAACTCTTTACTTTAGTATCTGCCCAAGCATTGCTTTTTACAAAAGAGTAATGATGTCAGGAACTACAGGGGCTTTTGTTGAAGAACTTCTGGTCACAACCAAGGGACATTTGATAGTTAATTCCAAGGAGGCAGGAAGTGAATGAAGACAAACAAGAGGAAATGATTATTTGATTGTGGCTGAAAGAGTGGCGCACACAAAGCCATACAGATTAGCAAACCCAAAGTGCCAGCATTCCTTCTGAGCTGTAATTTCCTGAGAACAAAAAGGCATTAACTCCGTACCCTCAATGCACAATGCCTACTAATTGCCAGTGATAAAAGTAAGCCTCCTGCTTCTAATCCCAAAACCTCCTACCATATTTCTGTGAATACCATTTGTGAATTTGTTCACTCCATTTCCCCTATGATAAAAGCACTCCTGGAGGTGGCATCGCTGTTTGGTATGTTTCTATATTCAAAAATAGACAGACCCAATCAATACAAGGAACAAATGAATTAGAAAACTATATATAAGGCTTATTTACATTATAACCTGTTGGCCAGTCATTTTTAAAATTATGCACCGGAAGGGGGACAAAATATACTACCCCAAAATATGGGCCTTTCTGGCAAATTCATTATTTCAAACTGGTTATTTGTAAGAAACAGCAGACACAGATGAAGCTCTGAAAACAGAGTACCCTTTTGTAAGAAACATTTGTATGTATAAGAGAAATCTCTATTTGTCAGGGTGTCTCCCTTGTTACACCAAGAAGAGGGGATACTCAAAATCTCTAGAAACTAATCAGTGGAGAAGACATGTACTTCAATCAGCCTAACAATCTTACCTTTGTCTGCTACGCTTTGTCTGAAAACCTCCCATAACAGATCCCTACCACCAACATGTTTTTTTTTCTTTAGCTGAAGGTAGTATTTAATGTGATGGCTTGAGCTTTTTAAAGGAGTTAGTCAGTTCTCCTGTTTTTTATCCATTATACAGGATAATAATACATATTATTACTTTTGTTTGTTTTTTTCCTGTTAATCTATCTTGTATCAATTTAATTAGACGAACCAAAGAACCAAGCAAGGAAGAACATTTTGGTGCCCCTACAACACCCATGGAGAGAATTCTTTAAAATAAAGGCTTTATGATTAAACACCTGATAAAATGCTATTATATGTATTAAAATCCAATATTTGGGGGACCTCAGTGGCTCAGTGGGTTAAGTATCTGCCTTCAGCTCAGGTCATGGTCTCAGGGTCCTGGGATGGAGCTGCATTGAGCTCTCTTCTCAGCAGGGAGTCTGCTTCCCCCGCACTCTCTGCCCATTGCTCTGCCTACTTGTGATCTCTCTCTCTCTCTCTCTCTCTCAAAAAATCTTTAAAAAAAAATAAATAAAATAAAAACCAAAATTTAACTGAGTAAACTTGATGATCTAATTGGCTTTATCAAATCATTCATGAATCAAGCAGCACCCAATCTAGCAAGTACAGGAGAGCTCTGCTGAACTAAACAAAAACATTTTTAAGGGCAGAGGAAGGCCGTTTAGAAACATAAGAAGGAGAGAGAGAAAAGAATTTTTTAGCAAGGAAGTCACTGTGTAGGCAAGATTGCCTTCCTGAGGAGAGAGGAAGTATTATTATTATTTTTTAATATTGTATTTATTTATTTGGGAAAGAGAGAACAAGCAGAGAGAGGGACAGAGAGGGAGAAATGGGGCTCGATCCCAGGACTCTGGGACCATGACCAGAGCCAAAGGCAGACACTTAAGGGACTGAGCGACCCCAGCACCCCTGAGAGGAAGTGTTCTATCAGTAAATTTCTTTGTACTGACCAGGATAGTCCATATTGCTTTCAGTTTACATTCCTGGGGCATTGCAACTGTACTTAGGTATTAAGTCTTGGTTTACTGATGTGGGGGCCTTAACCAAAGTGACTCCATTTGGGGCCCATGGATTTCTTTTTAACAGTCAGTCCTCCCCTTTTGTTCAAACTCTCAGCTTAACGGAAGTGTTATCAAAGCTGAAGGTGTTAGCGCCTCTCTTACCTACCCTCTGTAGTGCTTGTGGCTTTCGTTGATCCTTTGCATGGTAGCCACAGGTCATGATGGTTTTGCTTACCCTGTGATATTTACAGGTGATAACTTCAGGTTTACATTCTTAAGGTCAGCCAATCCCCTTTCTTCCTTTTTTGAGTTCCAGTCCTAGGGAGAGAGTTTGCTTGGTATTTAGTGGCTACAAACATGCTTCTAAAGTCTTTGAGAGAATTTAACACACAAGGGAGATTATTATGATGACTCTAGGCAGGATATTTCCAGTGTTTGGAGAGCACTTTGAAACCAAGGTCCCCAACCAAATCTATCAAAATCAAGTAAGTCAAAGGAAGTCCATGTGGAAGGAGTCACCTTTTTAGGGTGAACGGCTTGTTTTGTAATCTTATATAATTGACTTTCAACTTTCCCAGAAGTATTAATCCATGTACAGTAGGTAGTGTTGGCCATAGCACAGATACGTCCTTGCTTAGCTAAAAGATGATCAAGAACTCTTCTATTATCAAGAGCAGCTTTGGCCAGAGAGTCTAAGGGTTCTTGTTGGATAGCTATTGCTTTAGCATCAGATTCTGCAATAAGAATTAAGATCATAAACTCATTTGCTTTTATACCTAACCCGGTAAGTAATGACCTGCCAAGAGGAGCGAATCCTCAATTATGAAAGTCTGTTGGCAGGTTCTTTTTAATTTACAATGTAAATTCAGGAGAGTCAACCAGTGATATGTCTCATTTTGTTTGTGAAACATTTGGGACACAGATTTTTCTCCCAGCCTGAAATAGTTATTCTAAATTCCAGAGGTTATCCCCTTGGCAATGGCTCAGGAGTTAAGGAAGGATCAGGGTATGGTCTTTCGAGGCCAATGAAGGAGTAGAGAAAATGAAAAAGAGAGTGTTTCATTTAAAGTGTGGAGTCTTCATCCATTGTTTTGGTGGAAGCATTCTCCCTCAAAGTCAACTATTTCTCTCCCTTGTTGTCCTGAGCAAGCAATAAAGGTGCACACAGAAGTTGTATCTGTCCACAATGTCAATTTTATTCAATCATAAAGCAAGGTTAACAGAACTGTAAAGCAGGTTCAGGATTCCAAAGTTAGTGACATTTCGCTACACATTTAACTTGGCTTCATACATGTCACACACACAAAGTACAATACAAAGTCACACAACAACAAGATACAGTAAGAAGGTAAGGTAAGAAGTTAAGAAGGTAAAAAGGTAAGAAGTTAACTTAAGAGATAAGAAGAGGTAAGAGGTAACCTTTAATAGAGGTACCTCTATTAAAGAGGTAAGAAGTTAACAAATGGAACTTGAAGTCAATACAGGAGCAAATAGTTCGAGTTCGAGATGAGCACTCGGTTGGTCAAGATCAGCTCTTGGTGATCAGCTCTTGGTGTTTACTGTATTACGTTTAAGCAGTGGAAGAGCTCTGTTATGCCCAGAGATCCGTTGGACAGAGACTTCAAGGGAAGTTGCCTTTTTTTTTTTTTTAAGATTTTATTTATTTATTTGACAGAGATCACAAGCAGGCATAGAGGCAGCAGAGAGAGGGGAAGGGAAGCAGGCTCACCGCTGAGCAGAGAGCCCAATGAGGGGCTCGATGCGGGGCTCAATCCCAGGATCCTGGGATCATGACCTGAGCCAAAGGCAGAGGCTTTACCCCACTGAGCCTCCCAGGTGCCCTGGGAAGTTGCCTTTCTGATGTGATCAGATGTGGAAGAATCAGTGTCTGGAGGGTCTGACAGTTTGCTGCAAAAGTCCTCCACTTTTAAAGGAATTTAATCAGCCCAAGGCCTTTGTAAAAGGTCTCTTCTGGTTCTGCTTGTTTTCAGTTCTGGACTTTGTCAGTCTGTGCTGGTTTGGTAATATCTGGTCTGAGCTGCAATGCCTACTTAACATGAGTCACTGCTTCACATGCGTAACTCCATCTTGCTCTCTATACTCATCAATCCGATTTGGAGGTCTCCAACATCTGTCCAGGACCAGGAGTCAGGTGGAGCCTTTCTCCGCTGTGTAACATGTTTACTGTCTTAATTTCCCTGATTTAAGAGCAGACTGTTGCCTTGTTGTAAGGACATTAGTATAGCAAAAATGTGGCAACAAGGGAATATTTTTCTCTGAAGCAAAATGGACTTCGCCTATATGTGCCACAGTCTTTGTTGATTGTGTTGCTGTTGCCTTTGTGTGAAAGCCAGTTTGGTCACATATTAAAAATTCTTTCCAAATATTCCTTTTCCACAAACCTTTTACAACTTTCTTTTTTATATTCCTATTTTGTCCTAAGTCTTCCCTCTTTAAATAACCAGCCTCACTTTAGGACAAAATTACTTTCTTTTCTCTCAACAAAAATGTATTTCCATTTTCATACTTTTTTTTTTTTTGCCTTAACAAAAACATACATCTTACTTTTCTTGTATACAGAACTGTTTCCCCTATTATTCCCAGCGGTCTTAATTACATTTATTAGAATTCTTAACTCTTGGAAACCTTAATTTCTAGTGAAAATTAAGTAGTTGTAATTGTGAACTATTATGTTAAACCAGAATTTTTAAAATTTTAAGATTTATGAATATATTTCATAATTTTAAAAGCAGATGCCTTCTTCATTTTTCCAAGGTAGCATAAAAAATCCAAATATTTTTAAAATTTTTCTGTAATGAGAAGCCAAAAGTAGATAAACCTATGTGTAACATTTAGTGTTTCAGTATTTTATTGTGTTTGAAAATGATCTAGATATTTATGAAATTTAACTTAACTCACCATTTAACCTAACTCAGCAAAATTTAAGTTTCAGGTTACCAAAAAGATTTGAGAAAGCTATTTAAGTACACATAAATATTCCTGAATAGTTCATTTATAACCTTTTATCTTATTTATTTATATTTACTTAACACATGTGTTTAGATTACCTACAAAAAGTCTATTAAATACTAGACAAAATCAGCTATTATCCCAAGCTATTCTTTTTTTGTTGGCACATCTTATAAGAAAGAGATAACAGCAAGACTTACTTGGCTAATAAACTGAAGTTAAAAAAAAAAATGTTTTAGGGGCATCTAGATGGCTTAGTCAGTTAAGCATCTGCCTTCAGTTTAAGTCATGATCCCAGGGTCGGGGAATCCAGCCCCATATCAGGCTCCCTGCTTAGCAAGGAGCCTGCTTCTCCCTCTCCCTCTCCCTCTGCTACTCCCCCTCCCTGCTTATTCTCTCTCTCTCTTTCTCTCTCTCTCTTTCTGCCAAATAAATAATTTTTTTAAAAAGTTTATATTTAATGCTGGTAACTCTAAAAGCATGCCTGTTTTAATTAAATCATCAGCATTAAACGAGCTTTCATATAGAATATTTTCCTAGATCACATATCCTTGAAAAACATTTGGGTTGATTTCTGTCTTGCTGAGAGTTTTAGAATGCCCAATCCTTATAAGCTCTTGCTTTAAACCAACTACTTTTGTAAACCATTGCAACTTTTGGTTGCAATTGGTTAGTTGGTAAACCATTACAACTTTTGTAATGGACTGGGGTGGGGGAAGCAGGTGCAAGAGCACCTGTCTCTGGGCTTCCAGACAGACCCGGTTTGGCTACTTGCTGCAGACAAAATCCAAAAACAGAGACAAGTGGTGGTCAAACAAAAAAGGAATTTATTTCAGTGAGGCCAACAACTGGGAAGACCATGGACTAATGTCTCAAAAACTATCTCCAAATTGCTGAAAATACTTCTAGGTTTATATAAGGAAAATGTGGGACAGAGGTTGGTGGGCACTTGCATGTGAGCAGTAAAGGTCAGGTCAACATTTATCTTGGGGTCAGTCACAGGCCAGGGCTTGCTGGCTCAGGGAAGTCCTTATTGCTTGAGGGGATAGTTTTCGTTCTCATCACTGATGCTTTGCCTACAGGGTCTTTTGCCGCAGTTAAGAGACAAACTGAAAAGAAACCTTAATTAGAAATTAGAGGTGGTGGAAGTCTTGCTTCAAGTTATCTGAGTGCTCAAAGGGGTTTAGATCCTACAAAGATAACTCAAGAATGCGTGTCAGGTCAGTCTTTCCTTTTGAATCAGCCCTGGCAGTTTTACCACTGATTTATTGTCCTCGATATGATTAGGCTATCTCCTGGCCTGATAGTGGCTGTTTGTTCTTACATTCTTTCACAAGATAGCCACGGGCCTAAAATGACTTCTGTTATGTCAAGAAAGCATGTCTTGTCTTTCTTTTTCTGAGGACCCCTAACTGCTTCTCTTTACAATATCATCAGGAGGTAGCGTGATATCTTATATTTACAACATATATGGATATGGACATACACACAGACTGATGTAAACACCTCATAGTTATTAATATTTGTGGACAAAATTTTTAGGATGTCTCTTTGTCCCTGAAATTAATCTTAAGGAGGCGGTGATAGAGTTTGGTCATAAGAGTTTTGAGTAGTTTATACTTTTTATTTTTCACTTTATTTTATTTTTTTATTATTATTTATTTTTATATTTTTTTAGAGAGCAAAAGGTGGTGGGGAAGGGGAGAGGAGGAGAAAGGATCTTAAGCAGGCTCCAAGCCCAGTGTGGAGCCGCACACAGGGCTGGATCTCACAACCCTGATATCATGACCTGAGCTGACATCAACTGACTGAACCACACCAAGTAGTTAGTACTTTTTAAAAAGTCCTCTCCCCACCAACATTTTAATTTCTTTTAGTCGCAGGTGGTTGTATGCTATGTTTACATTTTAAAGACATGGTAAAGGATACCTGGATGACTCAGTCCATTAAGAATCTGCCTTGGGCTCAGGTCATGGTCTCAGCGTGGTGTCCTAGGATTGAGCCCCACACTGGGCTCCCTGTTCAGTGGGGAGTCTGCTTCTCCTTCTCCCCTCTGCTTCTGCTCTCTTGCTCACACACTCTCGCTCAAATTAAATAAATAGAATCTTAAAAAAAAAAAAAAAAAAGACATAGTAAGATGCATAACTTCAAGGAACAGAAAAAGAATGCAAGTTTCTCCAGGGACTTTGGATTCCTAAGGCCAAATTGGTATGTCTTTTGAAATAAACAAGGGAAGTTTGGGGATTGGTAAAAGAATAGATGAATTTTGAATTGCCTCCAGAGCTCACTTTCGTTCTGAAAAGATTTGTGAGATAAGGAAAGCTGCTCTGAATTTTTTATAGAATAGGGTTGTGACTTAAATGACATCCTAGGGTAATTCACCTGTTCAACTACATTATCTACAATTTTCTTTTTTCATTCTTTGTACATAGTTTTAATTTTTAATATTTCTGGTGGTATTGAATAACCCTCCTTGGATATAATACGGGTCCTCATAGAGGGTACAAAGGATAATACCTTCCTAAAATCCAGAGTCACTCCCAAAGAGAGCCAAAAGAAAGAACCAATAACAGGGAGTCAGAAAGCCAAACTCAGTTATGTAAAATGAGACAAACAAGAAGGTAATAGTTATCTCTGGGAGAGAAAGGACCACTATAATGGGTTTGGATTGGGAAAGGAAGGGACAATGTGAAACTTTATTTTTTACTCTCTAGTGGGCACTGCCAACAAGAGACTCAGAAAACTGATTCTGTTAAGAAGTTTTACCCTTCCTAGGCTTTTGCCAGGTTTTCTAGGATTCTTTTTTCAGGCTCTGGTGGCTAGTTTCCTTTCCACTGTTTTTTGTTTTTTGTTTTAAAGGTTTCATTTATTTATTTGACAGACAGAGATCACAAGTAGGCAGAGAGGCAGGCAGAGAGAGAGAGAGGAGGAAGCAGGCTCCCTGCTAAGCAGAGGTCCTGATGTGGGGGCTCTATTCCAGGACCCTGGGATCATGACCTGAGCTGAAAGCAGAGGCTTTAACCCACTGAGCCACCCAGATGCCCCTCCTTTCCACTGTTTTAAGGAAATAATGTAGCAGTTTACCAGAAAATCCTGCAGTTTTCATCAGCTCTGGGAGAGGGTCATATAGGGGTCCTCCTTTGAGGAGAGAGATGGTGGTATCTGTAAGGTCATTAACTTGTAGTGAAAGCAGGGGAGCTAGCTTCTTGTCTCACGGGAGTTGAAGAATGAATCTCACGGCAAAGGAGAGCGAGTCAAGCGACAGAAATTTATTAAGTGAAGATAGAGAAAACGCTCTTAAGAGTGAGAAGGGTCCGGACAGGGTTGCCAACTTAGGGCCTTTAGGGTTGGTCTTTTATAGAAAGCTAACCTGGGAACTTAAATCCTTTTAACATCTCTATTGATAGCACCTTCAATGGCGTACTTCCTTTTTAGGGTCTGGTTATTCTTTGTTGGTTACAGATGATTAGCATAAAAACCCATCCCACATGACCTACCCTATACACCTAGGGCAGGGTGGTCCAGTTTGCCCCCTTACCTCTGGTTTCCCCACACATCCATATTTGGGGGATTTCTTTGAGCCTGATCAAGACCCCTACCTTTCTCTCCCTACCTCACCCAACTGTCCCTTACACAGGTGGACTTTGGTTTACAGTTGTATAGTCTTTCCAAAAGTAGAAAAACAATTCGGACAGAATTAGCAGAATGAGTACACAAAGGAGGATAGAATTAAAAGAGGAGCAGTAGGAGTTATGTCAGTCTTAAAGTCTTTTGTTTTAGGTATCTCCTACATCTGTAATTTTTCATTAGCCCTTTGTAATGAATCTTTTAATGAAACTATTTTGGAATTTTGAAACCTTGTGGAGGCTTCAGCTTGCCAATTACAGCAGGTATCCCATTTTGTTTAATTTGAAAACACTTAATTTCAAGTGTACTTCTTAAATGATCTTATCTAATTGCTAAGTTCCCCATCAAGGTTATCGTATTCTTAGGTTGTAATTTCCCTGATCCTGGCAGCAGTTTAGTGGGACCCCAGCCACAAATGGGACTAGCCCACATTTCTGTCTAGTTTTATTTTGACAGTTATACCAAGTAAAGGGGCTCAGGATACTCCCTTCTAACCTTAGCCTAGAATGTGCCATTTAAGAATATGGATTATTTTGAACTGAAGGCATTTGAGACCTTTGGGTGGGGAGAAACTTTTGTCCCTCCCTTAGTCACATAGAATAATCTAAAAATAAGGGTCTTTCCCAGAATAGGGATTAGTAACAGAGATAAATTTTATCTGGGTGACCCATCTGAATGATAGGGCAAACTTCCAATTATCAAACATGTACTCAACTTCATATCACCTTGTGAAGGGCATTCCTTCCCTCTTAAATCCCAGACCCCCTACCCCCTTTTAGTTCAGGATGACATTCATACCTCATTTTGCCTGACTGGCTTTGGAATTTCCATGTCTATGTGGAGTCCCTGTACCTAAACCTGATTATATTTGATTTTCCTTTGTTAATCTGTCTCACGTCAATTTGATTCTTAGTCCAACTAAAAGGACCTTTGAGGGGACAGGAATTCTTACTTCCTAACATAAGTCAAGTTCTTTAAAATATAAAACAAACCTGTAGTTTTGTATAGATTCTGGGACCATAGTTCTTAAATATAAAATAAACAAGTATGCCAGAAGATGGTACACTTAACTTTTTAGAGTTTAAGAATCCTATTAACTAAGCCCATATTTACACGAAACAAGACAAACAAACGTGGGTACATTAACACACTAGCAGTAACCAAAAGATGTCACTGTGGACCAACCAAGAAAAGTCCCTGCACACACCCCAGCAATTCCCAGTGTGGACTAAACCAGCCTTTTCCTTTAATGGAGATTGTGGACTGGAAATGGAGAGATGGGAAAATGGGGAAAGGATGAAACCAGAAAACTCCAGTAAATGGAGACTGCCCACTGGAACTGGGGAAGGGATTCTATTGTGGACTGAACCTGGGGCTGAAGACTGGCACTCTGTCAGGGTCTCTTGTTAGTCTAGACTGATTTGTTAACCCTGGACTAGAAAGCCAGTTGGATAGGTGTCTCAAATGCAAAAAGAGCAGAGCTCAAATGGAGGAGACTTAACAATGGCCCTTGGAAATGATGAGAAGGACAGTGAACTCAAAAATTTCACAGAACGCTATCCCTATGTTTCTCGTTATCCCCAAATGCCATCACAAGTTCACTTTATCCCGATGCTGTCACCAAATCTGTTATAAAACAAAATTCAACTCAGTAAATTTGATGACTTGATTGGCCTAGTTTAGCCATTCATGAATTGGGCAGTATCCCATCTAGCAAGTAGAGGGGATGCGGAATCATCGACCCCAAAGGGCAAGAAGGAATTCTTGAGACATTTTACAGTGCAAAAAGGTGTATTTATTATAGCATGGGGACAGGACCCATGGGCAGAAAGAGCTACAATGGGATTGTGAGAAGTGACTGAATATATACTTAAGTTTGTGGAGGGAGAGAGGGATAGAGATAATGTAAGTTTCTAAGGAATTTCTCTTTGCTGAAAGTGAGGTTTATAAGACCTTGGAGGTCTGGCTATTGCCAAGATAAGGTTGCTTTTGGTCAACATAAAACATCAACATTAAGGAAGACATTAGGTCCTTGAGAAGTGTCACACTCCACATTTCTCAAGTATTTATTATCAGACTGCAAATTTATAGGAGATATTATTTAAACTACATTCCAGTTCCTTTTGTTCTCATCATCAAAGGGGAACACTGAACTAAAAAAGAAAGATTTTTTAAAGGCAGAGATGAGGGAGAATATCTCCTCTGGAGAAATTTGGCAGTATCTGAAAGGGAAGGGTAAAAGGCCAAATGTGAATTTCTTGTGAATGGTATGCTTTGTTTAAGAAGGTCTTTCAGTGGTAGGAGGGGGGTGGACTTGATTGAGACAGGGCAATTGATCTTAACAACAGAACTGGTGGAAACCATAAGGAGAGGATTTTGAAATAAGACATTCGAATGATGTTGGAGTATAATCTCTATCTGTTGACTCTTTCCACTGAAAAATTGATGGCACATTCTGTAAGTTCCTATAATGAACAAGTAAGCCATTTGGGAGGCAAGAAACGGCTAGAGAAGAAAAGTGATGCTGATGAATATAGCAGAATAGCAAAGTCGTGAATTTCTCAGGACCCTCCCTGAACAGTGGAGAGAAGGTTCAGATGGTTCTGATTCTTATAGGTATCAGCCCATGCATATACACATGCATAAACAAACTACCAAAATGGCATCATTCACAGCTGTATCTATCAATTATAGCTATGATAATCTCAAAAATGACCAAACTTTACAACATGGGACATATACATTAAGGATGGAGCTCTTGTTCTCCCAAGAAGACACATGACATGAAATTTTGTTATGCTCATTTTTAATTGTGATCTTTTGACCCTGTTACCAACAGAAAACCCATTTGCCTCTTAACTCCATGAAAGTACCATGTACATATTTTTCTGAGGATTACAAAGTGAATGAAAGGTACTGTTACTGAACAGTCTATCACAGCTGCTAACTCAGAAGAGGAATGGGTAAGCCCTGTTGCAACCAGGCCAGCTGCTCCCCACCAGGGGATCTCAAGGCAGTGGGACAAATCTGAAGAGTAACTCCTGGTTGGGTTTTTCAACACTGTTGCCTAATAAACTCAGATAAACTTGTCACAAGAGAAACCAACAACTCAAGAAGAGACTTTGGAAAAGAGAAAGGGAGAAATTTGTCTGGGGTGTCAGCAGCCAGAGAAGGTGGCAGTCTTAAGTCTTAACAACCAACCTCTCTTATGGCAAGATGGACACCTAGAGTTTTATAAGGAGAGGTTGAGGAGGTTTGTGCAAGAAAGCAGGCAGGGAGCATGTAATCATGGGTGGGAGCTGGTTTAGCTCATGATCTTGGACAGGGAAGGGGATGTGTAGGTGTGGTCTTCTAAGCATTCCATTACCATCAAGGCTTTTCTGCTCTGGTGGTTGGATGTTCTGGGTCATTGCAAAACATTGTCATCAATGCCTCAACAAAATGCCATAAGAAATCAGCACAATGGTTTTTAGTTACAGCATGAATTAGGCAGTCTTGTCGATTTCTGATTTTAAATATTAGGGTGTATGGCTGAGCAAGAGGATTCACTAATATAATAGCAAACTGAAATTACTTAATTCGTGGTTTAAAATTATATCTTAATTTTGCTGGTGTACATTTGGCTTCTACTAATGAAATATACACACCACATCTTCTTTATCCATTCATTCATGAGTGGACATGGTAGTCATGTAGGTTGTTTCCATATCTGGGCTGTTGTGAATAATGCTTCCTTGAACATGACAAAGCGGTATTTGTTTGAGATCCTGATTTCATTTCCTTTGGATATATATACCCAGAAAAGATAACAAGCGTTGGAGAGTTTGTGAAGCAAAGGGAGCACTTGTGCAATATTAGTGGGAACATAAATTGGTACAGCCACTGTGGAAGACAGTATGGAGGTTTCTCACTTAATCAAAAACCAAGTGGCAGGGAGGGAGACAAACCATAAGTGACTCTTAATCTCACGAAACAAACTGTGGGTTGCTGGGGGGAGGGGGGTTGGGAGAAGGGGGGTAGGGTTATGGACATTGGGGAGGGTATGTGCTTTTGGGTAAATTGGAAGGGGTGGTGAACCATGAGAGACTATGGACTCTGAAAAACAATCTGAGGGGTTTGAAGTGGCAGAGGGGTGGGAGGTTGGGGTACCAGGTGGTGGGTATTATAGAGGGCATGGCTTGCATGGAGCACTGGGTGTGGTGAAAAAATAATGAATACTGTTTTTCTGAAAACAAATAAATTAGAAAAAAAATGCCTCTAGTAACAGGGTAGGGTATGGATAATTTGTTTGTTCTTCTGTGCTTCAAAATCATTACTGATAGAATTGGTAGAACTTAGTTCCTCCTTTTGACATGATGGAAGTATTCAAGCCAAAGAACCACGTGTCACTGTGTTTAGAGAGTTCCTATGTTTCTGTGAATTTGGTGAAGGTGACCTGTAAGTTCCTTCAAATAAAGCCTGTGATTATTTTGATTCTAAAAAAAAAAAAAAAAAAAAACAAGTGGCATATATTGGAGTGCCATATTCTGATCATCTTCACTCTCAAACTAGTTTTTATTGATTTAATGTTATTGATTTAATGTTATTAACATTACATTTCATAGGAAATATGAAAGGAATGCCATTTGAAAAACAAGTTAAACATTCCAGTTGGTTTCTGAACAGAGCTCTGTTTCCTCTCAAATGCCTTAAGAAAGATACAGAAATTTTTAAAAATTGCAGATCATAAACCAATGCACTAATGATGTGAGAAACAAAGGCAGAAGAAAAAGTATTAAATTTCCTTACTACTTAAAGCCCATTGGCAAGTCCTTGAAACAGTTAAGAGTGACATTGCCCTAGGAACTAAGGGCAAAAGGCAATCTTGGCCCAACCCCCAGGTTGCTGTAAGTATATTGACACATAAAATTTCCTTTGGAAATTTCCTTTATCTCAACTATCCACAACCCCTACCCCCCCTCCAAGATAGATGCCAGCAATCATTCTCCAAGCCTCATATGACCCATCAATATACATCTGAAAGGTCTTATGACTGAAAGTTTCCTAACAATAATAAATGACCTTTCCTAACAATAGCTAGTTCCCTCAGGATCCTGGAAACCTTGTTTCCAAAATACCTGGGAGGCTTATTCTCTCCCTAACCCCCTCATAACTTGAAGGATATAATGGGCCACTTTTCTTGACCCCAGAGCAGCTCTTTCTGCCTGCAGATCCTGTCCCAGTGCTTTGATAAGACCACCTTTTTGCACCAAAGACGTGTCAAAATTCTTTCTTGGCCATCAGCGTCAAACCCTAACATCCTTCCTCCATCACTAATAGCTATGATCCATCAAGCGTTTATCTAAATGTTTATTATAAATTATGTAGAGTTCAGGAAACAGAAATTAGCAGAAAAAAGAGAAAGAGAACCTATTCTTTTTTTCCAGTAATTCAGAGGCTTATATGTCCTTATGGATAAATGTTTTGCCTTTTTTTTTTTTTTCCTGTGCAATGTAATGGTTACTCTCCTTTAGATAATCAGCATTTCAGGAGAACGTGGGTGGTAGATCTTTTTGTTTTTGTTTTTAAGAGAGATTAAGAGAGAGAATATGAGCTGGAGAGGAAGAGAGAGAAAGGGAGAGAGAGAATCCCAAGCAATCTTCATGCTCAGCACAGATGTCACAACACTGAAATCATGATCTGAGCTAAAGTCAGTAGTCAGACACTTAAACGACTAAGCCATTCAGGCACCCCAGTCTTTTCATTTATTTATTTTATTAATTTAGTTTTAATTTTGGACTAGATGCAGTTTTTTTTTAAAAAACTGCTAATACCCACTTAAGCCCCCATGTTGAAATTAAAATTGCTAATAAGTTCTTGAGTTCACACATATAACACATACCCAGCTTCCCCTGTTAGTAACATATTATATTAGTAAGGTACATTTGTCACAATTTATGAACTACTATTGATACATTATAGCAATAATGAACTTTATCTGAGCCTGTAGTTCTGGAAGCAGCTATAATTAAAGTACCCTCCCCTCACTTTGTGTTCTGAGAAAATGCTTACTGCAAAGAACCAACCATTTCCACATGACTTAGGTAAGACTTTAATTTAAAAAAAAAAAAAAATTGGGCGCCTGGGTGGCTTAGTGGTTAAGCGTCTGCCTTTGGCTCATGTAATGATCCCAGGGTCCTGGGATCGAGCCCTGCATCAGGCTCCCTGCTTCTCCCTCTCCCACTCCCTCTGAATGTGTTCCTTCTCTCGCTGTGTCTCTGTCAACTAAATAAATAAAATCTTTAAAAAAACAAAAACAAAACAACGTTTTTGGACTTATGGATATACTACTTTTTACCTAGGACAAGGCCAGGCACAGACTTTCCAGGTTCTCATTACTGGCCTCATATTTTTTATTCCCACTGATCAGTCTGAACAAACTGCTTGATTTGCCCAAACTTCATCAAAGCTGCTTTCCTCCTAACCGGACCTTGAATTTTGACCCATTCTCTGTGTGAGCCAGTGTGAGAATTCAGAACAACTCCTTAAAGATTTTCCTGAAAAGTACCTGCACATAGAGAGAGACATTCCCTGGTCAACTATCTGATCTTGATTCTTCATAGCCTTGCCCCTTGTAAAGAAAAATCCATTTTTGCTTTGAGAGGCTTGCAGATTTGATGGTTAGAGCCATCTCCCTATTACAATAGTCTTTTTGAATAAAGTCTCTACTTAAGTCCAGATTTGTTATGTGAAGATTACTAAAGTTGAAACTTTAATATTTAGATTTGTTTTTACTTACTGTCCTCTTTTCTGCTCCAAGATTCCAGCCAGGATATCACAATACACTTAGTTATTTTGTCTCTTTAGGTTCTCTTGGCTGTGAATTTTCTCAGCCATTCCTTGCTTCTGATGACCTTGACAGATTTGAGTACCTCAGGTATTTTATAGAATGTCCTTCTACTGGCATCTAGCTGATATTTTTCTTGCCTTTAGACTGGGGTCAGGAGTTTGGAGAGGAAGACCATGTGGGTGAAATGCCATTATCATCTCATTGTATCAAGCGTTCATATTATCAGCATGAACCAAGATCGGGGCAAAAGGTGTGTTCATTGCTCTTTGGGTGTCGTTCCTTTGAGGCTCCCATAGCTGACAGAGTGAGGAAATAATGTCTCCAACTTTAATAATCCATTACCACATGAATTCATGAATTCTTTCAGCCTCCTCTTCTTATCTATACCCTCCCACTCTAACAGACCAAATATGCTTCTTACCATCTGCCATTAATTTACTTAATTATTCATTTCCACTGTATATGTGGAAATGAATATATGTTTGACTACCCAAAGCCACATAGATCTTCTCTGATGTCTTCTTCCAGACATTTTATAATTTTGTAGTTTACATTTAGGTCTAAATCCATTTGGGATTAATTTTTTAAATAAGATTTTATTTATTGAGAGTGGGGAGGGGCCAGGGGTAGAGGGAGAAGCAGACTCCCCATTGAGCAGGTAACCCTTCAGTCAGGACTTGATCCTAGGACTCTGAGATCATGACCTGAGCCAAAGGCTCTTAAAGACTCTTAATGACTGAGCTACCCAGGCACCCTGGGGTTAATTTTTGTATAAGACATAAGGTATGTGTTCGGGTTCTTTTTGTTTTTTGTTCGTCTGATTCTTTGTATATGGATATGCAGTTCCTTTCAGCACCAGTACCGTTGTTGAAAAGGCTCTCTTTTTTTCATTGAATTACTTTTATACCTAGGTTTTTTGTCTACCCATAAATATTTTATAATAATTTCATTAATAACTGCAAAATAGCTTGCCAAGATTTTGATTGGGATTACATTGAATCTAGAGATCAATTTGGGAAGAATTTACATCATAATGATATTGAATCTTCTGGTCCATGAACATGGAATATCTATTTATATCTTTAAGTTCTGTTGCAGGTTTTTAAAAAGTCTTCCACATTTAGGTCTTATATTTCTTTGTTATATTTGCACCTAGGTGTTTTATGGAATGGGAATATTTCATGGAGGTTATTGCAACTGGTCTTGCTATTCTAATTTTTTTTAAGATTTTATTTATTTATTAGAGAGTACAGGGGCGCCTGGGTGGCTCAGTGGGTTAAAGCCTCTGCCTTCAGCTCAGGTCATGATCTCAGGGTCCTGGTATTGAGCCCCGCATTGGGTTCTCTGCTCAGCAGGGAGCCTGCTTCCCTTCCTCTCTCTGCCTGCCTCTCTGCCTACTTGTGATCTCTGTCAAATAAATAAATAAAAATCTTTATTTAAAAAAAAAAAAAGGAGAGAGAGAGAGAGAGCACAAGCAGGGTGGTGGTTAGAGGGAGAGAGAAGCAGACTCCCTGCTGAGCAGAGAGCCCAACTCTGGATTCGATTCCAGGACTTCCAGGACCCTGGGATCATGACCTGCACTGAAGGCAGGTGCTTAACTGACTGAGTCACTCAGGCACCCTGCTACTTTGATTTCTAATACTGATTTTGTTTGCTGGTATATAAGAAAGCAATGGACATTTAACCTGCATCCTTGCTATACTTGCTTATTGCAAAATTTGTTTTGTTTTGTTTTGTTTTGGTGGAGTTTTGTGTTTTGTCTACATAGACATTCATGTCAACTGAGAATAAAAACATATTTATTTTTTCCTTTCTGATCTGTATGTCTTGTATTTATTTTTACTGTCTCATTGCTCCAGCTCAGAATTAAAATACAATGCTTAACATGATGTTAAGAAAGGACATTGTTGCCAATTCTTGATTTTAGGGTGAAAACATCTAGTTTCACATCATTTTGTATGTCATTATGTCTTTATCAAGTTGAGGAATTCCTCTGTACTAATTTTTTATGGGTACCATAACAAATTACCACAAAGCAAGTGGCTTTAGAAAAAAAGCAATTTATTTTCTCACCATTCTAGAGGCTAGAAGTTCAAAATCAAAGTTAGCAAGGTCATTCTTCCTCTGAAGGCTCTAGGAAAAAATCTGTTTTTACCTCTTCCTAGTTTCTCGTCCTTGCAGGCAATCCTTGGTTTATAGCTGCATCACTCCAGTCTCTGCCTCTGTCCTCAGGTAGCCTCCTTCTTTCTGTACAAATTTCCCTCTTATAAAAGACAGCAGTCATTGGATTTAGCCCTGCTCTAATACAGTATGACCTCATTTTAACTTGACAATATTTCTGCAAGACTCATTTCAAAATAAAGTCACATTCTGAGGTTCTAAGTGGATATATTTAGGGGACACTATCCATCCTCTATTCCTATTTTGGTAAGAGTTTTTATCATGAATGGGTATTGGATTCTGTCAAATACTTTTCCTGCATCAATGGATAGGATCATACAATTTTTCTTCTTTAGCCTGTTGATACGGTGGATTATACTGATTTTTCAAATGTTGGACATTTGTATACCTGTAATAAATTCCTCTTGTAATATATAACTATTTATACTTTCGCGGATTTTGTTTGGCTATTATTTTATTGAGGATTTTTACATTTCTCTTCATTATTTGTCTGTAGTTATTTGTAGTTTTTTTAATAATATTTTTAATCTGGTTTTGACACTAGGATAGTGCTGGCTTCATTTGTTTTCTGGAAGACATACTGGACAAATAGCATTATTCTTCCTTAAATATTTTCTAGAATTAAGAGTGAAGCCATCTTTACTGGTCTTTTTGGTTTGGAAAGGTAATTAAATACTTATTAAATTCTTTTATAGGTATAGGGCTATTCAGTTTATCTTTTTCCTCTATATAAATTTTAGCCAACTGTATCAAAAAAATGTTCTATATAGTCTAAATTACCAAATTTGTGGGCAAAGAATTGTTCACAGTATGCTTTTATTATTACTGTTAATGTCCATAGAATCATTAGTATTGAACAATATTAGCAGTGTGTGTACAGTCTTCAATTCTTTGTTAGCCATAATGTAGACTTATTAGTTTTACTGATATGGTTAATGAACTAGCTTTTGGTTTCATCAATTTCTTGTTGGTTTGCTGTTTTCACTTTCATTGATTTCTGCATTAACTTTTGTTATTTGTTTGACTATGCCAAGTGCTTTTAGACCTTAAGAACAATGTGCATTCTGTTGTTGGATGAAGTATCATATAAGTTTCAATTAGATGAAGTTCATTGATAATGTTGTTTCTGTTATCTGTATCTGTTGAAATTTTCAACAATAATACTGAATTTGCTTATTTCTCTTTCAGTTATGTCCATTTTGCCTTACATTTGACGTCCTTTAGATGTCAATTTAAAAAATTGACCCTTTATCATTATTTATGTATTATGTAATAATATTATTTCATTTGAAGTTCACTTTGTCTGAAATTAATATATCTACTACAGCTTCTTTTGATTAATGCTAGTATAATCTATCTTCCCCCATCCCTTCACTTTGAACCTACCTGAGTTTTGTATTTAAAGTGAGGTTCTTGTCAACATCATATAACTGGACTTTGCTTTTTTATCTACTCTGAAAAATTTTGCTTTTTACTTGATATATTTAGACCATTCATAATAAAGTCACTGTTGATATAATGGATTGATATAGATCTTTACTTCTCTAGTTTTAGTTGAGTATTGTTATTCAATTCCATGTAATCTCCTTTCTTAGCTTATCAGTTACACTTATTTTTAAAAATTTTATTGATTGCTCCAAAGTTTACAACATACATTTTTCAACTAATATAAGTTTATTTTCAAATACTAAAGACACCACTCCACACATGGGGCAGGTGTCTTATAACAGGGTATTCTCAATTTCTAAACCCCATCCCTGTGACATTGCTGCCTTGTATTTACTATATCCATATGATTTCAGCACCAAATATATTGTTACTCTCATTGTTTTAAAAAGCATTTATATTATAAATCAAATAAGAATAAGAAAAATAAATTACCAAAACTTTTTTTTTAAATTACTAAATCTTGACATTTATTTTTCCTTATTCTTATTCCCTTCCTTCCTTCATGTAGATTCATAGTTGTGACCCATATCTTTTTCCTTCTGTCTGAAGAATTTCTGTGCATATTTAAAGCAGGCTATATCTGCTAGTGATAAATTCCATCAATTTTAGCTTGTTTGTCTCTTTCAATTTTTAAGTATAATTTCACTGAATATAAAATTCTACGTTGGAGTGTGTGTGTATGTGAATTCAATTACAACTCTTATTATTTTGCTTTTATGGATAAGGTGTTTTATTCCTCTGGCTTCATTTATTTTTTTTTCCTTTGTCTTTGTTTTTCTGCAGTATTAACTTATATGCCTAGATGTGACATATTGGCATTTATTCTGCTTAGTATTTTTCATCATTTATTTTTGAAAGTTTTATCCATTATTTTTGCAAATATTTTTTCTTTTTTTTTTTTCAGTGTTCCAAAATTCATTGTTTATGCACCATTCCCAGTGCTCCATGCAATGCGTGCCTTCCATAATACCCACCACCAGGTTCACCCAAACCCCCACTCCGCTCTCCCAAAAAACCCTCAGTTTGTTTCTCAGCGTCTACAGTCTCTCATGGTTTGTCTCCCCCTCCAGTTTCCCTCAACTCAATTCTCCTGTCCATCTCCCAGTGTCCTCCATGTTATCCCTTATGCTCCACAAGTAAGTGAAACTATATGATAATTGACTTTCTCAATTTCACTCAGCATAAACTCCTCCAGTCCCACCCATGTTGATACAAAAATTGGGTATTCATCCTTTCTGAGAGAGGCATAATACTCCATTGTATATGTGGACCATATCTTCTTTATCCATTCATCCATTGGAGGGCATCTTGGCTCTATCCACCGTTTGGCAACTGTGACCATTGCTGCTGTGAACATTGGGGTACAGATGGCCCTTCCTTTCACTACATCTGTATCTTTGGGGTAAATACTCAGTAGTGCAATTGTAGGGTCATAGGATAGCTCTATTTTAATTTTTTGAGGAATTTCCCTCTTTGAAATTCCAAAGTGGCTGCACCAACTTGCATTCCCACAAACAGTGTAAGAGGGTTCCCCTTTCTCCACATCCTCTCCAACACTTGTTTTTACTGTTTTGTTAATTTTAGCCATTCTAACTGGTGTAAGGTGGTATCTCAGTGTGGTTTTGATTTGAATCTCCCTGATGGCTAATGACGATGAACATTTTTTCATGAGTCTCTTAGCCATTTGCATGTCTTCTTTAGAGAAGTGTCTGTTCATATCTTTTGCCCATTTTTTGACATCATTATCTGATTTGTGTGTGTTGAGTTTGAGGAGTTCTTTATAGATCGTGGATATCAGCCCTTTGTCTGTACTGTCATTTGCAAATATCTTTTCCCATTCCATGGGTTACCTCTTTATTTTGTTGACTGTTTCCTTTGCTGTGCAGAAACTTTTGATCTTGATGAAGTTCCAAAAGTTCATTTTCACTTTTGTTTCCTTTGCCTTTGGAGACATGTCTTGAAAGAAGTTGCTGTGGCTAATGTTGAAGAAGTTACTGCCTATGTTCTCATCTAGGATTTTGATAGATTCCTGCCTCACAATGAGGTCTTTTATCCATTTTGAGTTTATCTTTGTGTATGGTGTAAGAGAATGGTCGAGTTTCATTCTTCTGCATACAGCTGTCCAGTTTTCCCAGCACCGTTTATTGAAGAGACTGTCTTTTTTCCACTGGATATTTTTTCCTGCTTTGTCAAAGATTATTTGACCATAGAGTTGAGGGTCCATATCTGGACTCTCTACTCTGTTCCACTGGTCTATGTGTCTGTTTTTGTGCCACCATGCTGTCTTGATGATCATAGCTTTGTTGTAAAGCTTGAAATCAGGCAACACGATGCCCCCAGCTTTGTTTTTCTTTTTCAACATTTCCTTAGCAATTTGGGGTCTTTCTGGTTCCACAAATTTTAGAATTGTTTGTTCCAGCACTTTGAAAGATGCCAGTGGAATTTTGATCAGGATGGCATTGAAACTATAGATTGCTATGGACAGTATAGACATGTTACCAATGTTTATTCTTCCAATGTATGAGCAGAGAATGCTTTTCCATCTTTTTGTGCCTTCTTCAGTTTCTTTCATGAGTGTTCTGTAGTTCCTCAAGAACAGATCCTTTACCTCTTTGGTTAGGTTTATTCCCAGGTATTTTGTTTTTTTTTTTTTAAGATTTTATTTATTTATTTGACAGATAGAGATCACAGTAGGCAGAGAGGGGGCGGGGTAAGCAAGCTCCCCGCTGAGCAGAGAACCTGATGTGGGGCTCAATCCCAGGACTCCAGGATCATGATCTGAGCCAAAGGCAGAGGCTTTAACCCACTGAGCCACCCAGGTGCCCCTATTCCCAGGTATCTTATTGTTCCAGGTGCTGTAATAAATGGAATCAATTCTCTAATTTCCCTTTCTATATTTTCATTGTTGCTGTATAAGAAAGCAACTAGTTTCTATACATTGATTTTGTATCCTGCCACATTACTGAAATGCTGTATGAGTTCTAGTAGCTTGGGGGTGGAGTTTTTTGGGTTTTCCATATAAAGTACCATGTCATCTGTAAAGAGAGAGAGTTTGACTTCTTTACCAATTTGAATAACTTTTATTTCTTTTTGTTGTCTGATTGCTGTTGCTAGGACTTCCAGGACTATGTTGAACAACAGTGGTGATAATGGTCATTCTTGTTGTGTTTCTGATCTCAATGGGAAGGCTGTCAGATTTTCCTCATTGAGAATGATATTTGCTGTATGTTTTTCATAAACGGATTTTATGAAGTTCAGGAATGTTCCCTCTATCCCTATACTTTGAAGATTATTAATCAGGAAAGGATGCTGTATTTTGTCAAATGCTTTTTCTGCATCAATTGAGAGGACCATGCGCTTCTTTTCTCTTCTCTTATTGATTTGTTCTATCACATTGATTGATTTGCAAATGTTGAACAACCCTTGCATCCCAAGGATAAATCCCACCTGGTCGTGGTGGATTATCTTTTTAAAGTACTATTGGATTCTATTTGCTAGGATCTTGTTGAGAATCTTGGCATCCATATTCATCAGGGATATTGGTCTGAAATTCTCCTTTTTGGTAGGGCCTTTGCCTGGTTTGGGGAATGCTGGCTTCATGAAAAGAGTCTGGACATATTCCTTCTGTTTCTATTGTTTTAAACAGCTTCAGGAGAACAGGTATTATTTCTTCTTTGAATGTTTGGTGGAATTCTCCAGGGAATCTGACAGGTAGGGGGCTCTTGTCTTTTGGGAGGTTTTTGATCACTGCTTCAACCTCATTATTAGATATTGGTTTATTCAGGCTGTCGATTTCTTCCTGATTCAGTTTTGGAAGTTTATAGTTTCCAGGAATGCATCCATTTTGTCTAGGCTGCTTGACTTCTTGGGATATAACTGTTGATAATAATTTCTGATGATTGTTTCTATTTCCTTGGTGTTAGTTGTGATCTCTTCCTTTTCATTCATAATTTTGTTAATTTGGGTCCTTTCTCTTTTCTTTAGGATTAGTTTGGCCAGTGGTTTATTGATCTTATTAATGCTTTCAAAAAACCAGCTTCTAGTTTCATTGATGTGTTCTACTGTTTCTCTAGTTTCTATCTCATTGATCTCTGCTCTAATCTTGATTATTTCCCTTCTTGGGTGGCTGGTTGGCTTAATTTATTGTTGATTCTCCAGTTCTTTAGGTGGAAAGAGAGCTGGTGTATTCTGGATTTTTCAAATTTTTTGAGGGAGGCTCGGATGGCTATGTATTTCCCCCTTAAGATCGCCTTTGCTGTATCACATAGGTTTTGGACCAAAGTGTCTTCATTCTCATTGGTTTCTGTGAATTGTTTAAGTTCTTTTTTGATTCCCTGATTGATCCAAACATTCTTAAGCAGGGTGGTCTTTAGCTTCCAAGTGTTTAAATTCCTTCCAAACTTTTTCTTGTGGTCAATTTCCAGTTTCAAAGCATTGTGGTCTAAGAATATGCAGGGAATTATCTCAGTCTTTTAGTATCAATTGAGCCCAGGTTTGTGACCCACTATGAAGTCTATTCTGGAAAAATTTCCATGTGCACTTGAGAAGAATGAGTATTCTGTTGTTTTAGGGTGGAATGTTCTGTACATATCTATGAGATACAGATCCATTTGATCTAATATGTCATTCAATGTTCTTGCTTCTTTATTGATTTTCTGCTTGGATGATCTATTACTAAGAATTGTGTGTTAAGATCCCCTACTATTAATATATTCATATCAATATGTCTCTTTATTTTGATTAGCAGTTGGCTTATGTAGTTGGCTGCTCCCTTATTGGCGGCATAAATATTTACAATTGTTAGATCTTCTTCATGGATAAACTCTTTAAGAATGATGTAGTATCCTTCTTTACTCTGACTACAGTCCTTAGTTTAAAATCTAATTTATCTGATATGAGAATTTCTACCTCAGCTTTCTTTTGAGGCCAATTGGCATGAAAGATGCTTCTCTATACCTTCATTTTCAGTCTGGATGTATCCTTAGGTTCCATTTTTGTCTCTTGTAAACAACATATGGACGGGTACTGTCTTTTTATCCAATCTGCAACCCTGTGCCATTTTATGGGAGTGTTTAGGCTGTTCATGTTGAGAGTGATTATTGAAAGGTATGTTTTTATTGACATCATGTTGCCCGTGAAGTCCTTATTTCTATAGATTGTCTCTGTAAATTTCCGTTCTGTGACCCTCTTTGGTTCTTTCTTCTTTTATAGAACCCCCTTAATATTTCTTGTAGTGGTGGCTTGGTGGTCACATACTCTTTTAAACCTTGCAGGTCTTAGAAGCTCTTTATCTCTCCATCCATTTTGAATGTCAACCTTGCTGGATAAATTATTCTTGGCTGCATGTTCTTCTCATTTAGTGCCCTGAATATGTCTTCCCAGCCCTTTCTGGCTTGCCAGCTTTCTGTGGACAGGTCTTATGTTATTCTGATGGACATTTCTCTGTATGCAAGGAATCACTTCCCCCTACCTGCTCTCAAAAGCTCTTGTCTCAAATTATGATTCATCAGTCTCACAATCAAGTGCCTCATGGTCTTTCTAGATTTGTTGAACTTGGGGGTTGTTCTTTCTACCTCTAAGACACAAAAGCTGGTTCCATTACCCAGATTGGAAAAATTTTCATGGCGAATTTGTGCAACTATATCTTCTAGTCTTTTTTTTTTTTTCTCCTCTCCCTCAGGGATCCCAATAATTCTGATGTTGGAATGTTTCATGGTGTCATTTATTTCCCTATTTGTGTTTTCATGGCTTCTAAGTTGTTGGTTCCAGGCCTTCTCCTGATCCATTTTCTCTATCAGCTTGTCCTCTAGATCACTAATTCTATCTTCTGCCTCGGTCACCCTAGTCTAGAATATTTAGATTAGATTGGATCTCATTGATAGCATTTTTAACTTCTTCCTGGGCAGCTTTCACTTCTGTCCTTGGTGGTCCCATGTTGTCACTAATAGTATTCTCCAACCTAGCCATTGCCAGGATAATTGTTACCCTGAATTCCCTTTCTGACGTACTGTTTATGTCCATATCCAATAGTTCTGATGGAGAGAGCACAGTCTCTGAATTTTTCCTCTGTTGGGTATTCCTCCTCCTACTCATTTTGGTGAGAGGTGGTTGAGGGGATATGTAGCTGAATATATCAACCATGATCCAGGCAGGGTGCACTCTGGAATGCTTCTGAGCAATCAGAAGTCACCACAAAAAAGAAAGAAAAAAGAAAAAAAGAGAGAGAAAGAGAAACAGAGACAGGGGGGAAAAAAAGAGAGAGAGAGAGAGAGTAAGAGAAGACCCAGCCAGAATGGGCCCCAAAGGTAAGATTTATAAGGTATACAAACAAAAACGGACAAACAAGAAGACCAACAAAATTAAATCACAGGAAAAGAACCCAGCCAAAATGAAACCCAAGGATGAGATTTATATAATACCAGAACAAAAACAAATACACAGAAACATTGACAGGAGAAGAAGATGGGAGGGTAGTTATAAATCCTCGATGTGGACAAGGAAGGTTATTTTGATTCTTCCTGGGTGTATCTTGATATCATTGTTAAAGGACTCAACTTTCCAGAGATAAAGGGAGATTAAAACTTGTTTATATATAGCAGTAGTTTTGATTAGGGGAAGAGGATTACCTTGAAGCTTATATCTATATCTTTATTTTAAAAAAAAACAAAAGAAAAAAGTATATGTATGAAAAAAGTTCACGTTAAAAGGTTATTATGGGGGACGCCTGGGTGGCTCAGTTGGTTAAGCAGCTGCCTTCGGCTCAGGTCATGATCCCAGCGTCCTGGGATCGAGTCCCGCATCAGGCTCCTTGCTCGGCAGGGAGCCTGCTTCTCTCTCTGCCTCTGCCTGCCGCTCTGGCTACTTGTGCTCACTCTTTCTCCTCTCTCTCTCTGACAAATAAATAAATAAAATCTTAAAAAAAAAAGGTTATTATGGAATATGTTATATTAAATCTCTAGTTGTAATGGTTAAATAGGTTAAAAAATTAAAAAGAACAAGAATAGTGAGAATGAATTAAAAATAAAAGTTGTATCTTTGAAATATACAGGTTTTAGGGCAATACTGGGAGCTTAATATATTGTTTTCCCCTGATATTGGGGTTTTACAGTTTTATGGGGACCCTGTGGTGGTTGTCCTCTTGTTCTTTTGGCTAGCTTTCTGCGGAAGGGGCCTGCCGCATTGTTTTTCAGGCAGTCTTGCTTGGGTTGAGTCCTCCTGCCCCCATCAAGGGGCTGGGCTCTGGGGAAACCAGTTTTTCAAGATTTTGTTCTCTGGAGGTTTTTTTCTTTGGCAGCTTTTTTTTTTTTTTTTTTTTTTTAAGTTTTAGCTCTTTAGTTTATTTTAAAGTTTTTTTTTTTTTCAATTTATTTATTTTCAGAAAAACATTATTCATTATTTTTTCACCACACCCAGTGCTCCATGCAAGCCGTGCCCTCTATAATACCCACCACCTGGTACCCCAACCTCCCACCGCCCCCCGCCACTTCAAACCCCTCAGATTGTTTTTCAGAGTCCATAGTCTCTCATGGTTCACCTCCCCTCCCAATTTACCCAAATTCCCTTCTCCTCTCTAACTCCCCTTGTCCTCCATGCTATTTGTTATGCTCCACAAATAAGTGAAACCATATGATAATTGACTCTCTCTGCTTAACTTATTTCACTCAGCATAATCTCTTCCAGTCCTGTCCATGTGCTACAAAAGTTGGGTATTCATCCTTTCTGATGGAGGCATAATACTCCATAGTGTATATGGACCACATCTTCCTTATCCATTTATCCGTTGAAGGGCATCTTGGTTCTTTCCATAGTTTGGCGACCATGGCCATTGCTGCTATAAACATTGGGGTACAGATGGCCCTTCTTTTCACGACATCTGTGTCTTTGGGGTAAATACCCAGGAGTGCAATTGCAGGGTTATAGGGAAGCTCTATTTTTAATTTCTTGAGGAATCTCCACACTGTTCTCCAAAGAGGCTGCACCAACCTGCATTCCCACCAACAGTGTAAGGGGGTTCCCCTTTCTCCACATCCTCTCCAACACATGTTGTTTCCTGTTTTGTTAATTTTGGCCATTCTAACTGGTGTAAGGTGATATCTCAATGTGGTTTTAATTTGAATCTCCCTGAGGGTTAATGATGATGAACATTTTTTCATGTGTCTGATAGCCATTTGTATGTCTTGATTGGAAAAGTGTCTGTTCATATCTTCTGCCCATTTTTTGACGTGTTTGCCTGTTTCGTGTGGGTTGAGTTTGAGGAGTTCATTATAGATCCTGGATATCAACCTTTTGTCTGTACTGTCATTTGCAAATATCTTCTCCCATTCCATGGGTTGCCTCTTTGTCTTCTTGACTGTTTCCTTTGCTGTGCAGAAGCTTTTGATTTTGATGAAATCCCAAAAGTTTATTTTCGCTTTTGTTTCCTTTGCCTTTAGAGACGTATCTTGAAAGAAGTTGCTGTGGCTGATATCAAAGAGATTACCGCCTATGTTCTCCTCTAAGATTCTGATGGATTCCTGTCTTACGTTGAGGTCTTTTATCCA
This sequence comes from Neogale vison, assembly GCF_020171115.1. Classification (NCBI taxonomy): domain Eukaryota; kingdom Metazoa; phylum Chordata; class Mammalia; order Carnivora; family Mustelidae; genus Neogale; species Neogale vison. The sequence continues at coordinate 91,796,771 of NC_058102.1, forward strand.
TTTTGAGTTGATCTTTGTGTACGGTGTAAGAGAATGGTCAAGTTTCATTCTTCTACATATAGCTGTCCAGTTTTCCCAGCACCATTTATTGAAGAGACTGTCTTTTTTCCACTGTATATTTTTTCCTGTTTTGTCGAAGATTAATTGACCATAGAGTTGAGGGTCCATATCTGGGCTCTCTACTCTGTTCCACTGGTCTATGTGTCTGTTTTTATGCCAGTACCATGCTGTCTTGGTGATCACAGCTTTGTAATAAAGCTTGAAATCAGGTAAGGTGATGCCACCAGCTTTATTTTTGTTTTTCAACATTTCCTTAGTGATTCGGGGTCTCTTCTGATTCCATACAAATTTTAGGATTATTTGCTCCAGCTCTTTGAAGAATGCCGGTGGAATTTTGATCGGAATGGCATTAAATGTATAGATTGCTCTAGGCAGTATGGACATTTTAACAATGTTTATTCTTCCGATCCAAGAGCATAGAATGGTCTTCCATCTATTTGTGTCTTCTTTAATTTCTTTCATGAGTGTTCTGTAGTTCCTCAAGTACAGATCCTTTACCTCTTTAGTTAGGTTTATTCCCAGGTATCTTATGGTTCTTGGTGCTATAGTAAATGGAATTGATTCTCTAATTTCCCTTTCTGTATTTTCATTGTTAGTGTATAAGAAAGCCACTGATTTCTGCACATTGACTTTGTATCCTGCCACATTGCTGAATTGCTGTATGAGTTCTACTAGTTTGGGGGTGGAGTCTTTTGGGTTTTCCATATAAAGAATCATGTCATCTGCGAAGAGAGAGAGTTTGACTTCTTCATTACTAATTTGGATACCTTTTATTTCTCTTTGTTGTCTGATTGCTGTTGCTAGGACTTCTAATACTATGTTCAACAAGAGTGGTGAAAGTGGGCATCCTTGTCTTGTTCCTGATCTCAATGGGAAGGCTGCAAGCTTTTTCCCATTGAGGATGATATTTGCTGTGGGTCTTTCATAGATAGATTTGATGAGGTTCAGGAATGTTCCCTCTATCCCTATACTTTGAAGGGTTTTAATCAGGAACGGATGCTGGATTTTGGGCTTAGCTTAGATCCCACGAAAGCAGAATCAGGGAAATAAATGATGCCATGAAGCGTTCCGACGTTAGAATTATTGGAATTCCTGAAAGGGAGGAGAAAGAAAGAAGTCTAGAAGATATAGTGGAACAAGTCCTTCATGAAAATTTTCCAAATCTCGCGAATGAAACCAGCGTTCATGTACTAGAGGCTGAATGGACTCCACCCAAGATTATACATTCCAAAAAAACATCACGACACCTGATAGTCAAATTGAGAAATTATAATTGTAGGTATAATCTCTTGAAAGCTGCCAGGGCAAAGAGGCTCCTTACTTACAGAGGGAAGCCCATCAGAATAACGTCAGACCTGTCCACAGAGACCTGGCAAGCCAGAAGTGGCTGGCAAGATATATTCAGGGCACTAAATGAGAAGAACATGCAGCCAAGAATACTTTATCCAGCAAGACTGACATTCAAAATAGATGGAGAGATAAAGAGTTTCCAAGACCGGCAAGGCTTAAAAGACTATGCAACCACCAAGCCGACACTGCAGGAAATATTAAGGGGGGTTCTATAAAAGGGGAAAAATCCCAAGAATAGCATTGAACAGAAATATAGAGACAGTCTACAGAAAGAAAGCCTTCAAAGGTAACTCGATGTCAATAAAAACGTATCTATGAATAATCACTCTCAATGTGAATGGCCTAAATGCACCCATAAAACGGCACAGGGTTGCAGATTGGATAAAACGACAGGACGCATCCATATGCTGTCTACAAGAGACCCATTTTAAACCTAAAGATACACACAGACTGAAAGTGAAGGGGTAGAGAAGCATCTTTCAATGCAATGGGACTCAAAAGAAGGCTGGGGTAGCGATTCTCATATCAGATAAATTAGACTTCAAACTAAAGACTGTAGTCAGAGATACAGAAGGACGCTACATAATCCTTAAAGGGACTATCCACCATGATGATCTAACAATTGTAAATATCTATGCTCCCAATATGGGAGCAGCCAATTACTTAAGAAAACTGTTAATCAAGATAAAGAGTCATATTGATATGAATACACTAATCGTAGGAGATCTTAACACGCCTCTTTCAGAATTAGACAGATCATCGAAGCAGAAAATCAATAAAGAAACAAGAGCATTGAATGACACATTGGACCAGCTGGACCTCATAGATATATACAGAACATTCCACCCTAAAACAACAGAATACTCATTCTTCTCAAGTGCACACGGAACCTTCTCCAGAATAGACCACATACTGGGTCACAAATCAGGACTCAACCGATACCAAAAGACTGAGATTATTCCCTGCATATTCTCAGATCACAATGCTTTGAAACTGGAGCTCAATCACAAGGAAAAGTTCAGAAGGAACTCAAACACCTGGAAGCTAAAGACCACCTTGCTTAAGAATGCTTGGATCAGGGGCGCCTGAGTGGCTCAGTGGGTTAAAGAATGCTTGGATCAACCAGGAGATCAAAGAAGAACTGAAACAATTCATGGAAACCAATGAGAATGAAGACACTTCGGTCTTAAACCTATGGGATACAGCAAAGGCGGTCCTAAGGGGAAAATATATAGCCATCCAAGCCTCGCTCAAAAAAATTGAAAAATCCAGAACACACCAGCTGTCTCTACACCTTAAAGAACTGGAGGATCAACAACAAATCAAACCAACTCCACACATAAGAAGGGAAATCATCAAGATTAGAGCTGAGATCAATGAGGGAGAAACCAGAGATACAGTAAAATGTATCAATGAAACTAGAAGCTGGTTTTTTGAAAGAATCAATAAGATCGATAAGCCACTGGCTACACTAATCCAAAAGAAAAGAGAGAAAGCCCAAATTCATAAAATTATGAATGAAAAGGGAGCGATCACAACTAACACCAAGGAAGTAGAAACAATCATCAGAAGTTATTATAAACAGTTATATGCCAATAAGCTTAGCAACCTAGATGAAATGGATGCATTCCTGGAAAAATATAAACTACCAAAATTGAACCAGGAAGAAATCGACAACCTGAATAGACCGATATCTAATAACGAGATTGAATCAGTGATCAAAAACCTCCCAAAAAACAAGAGCCCAGGACCTGACGGATTCCCTGGGGAATTCTACCAAACCTTCAAAGAAGAAATAACACCTATTCTCCTGAAGCTGTTTCAAAAAATTGAAGCAGAAGGAAAACTTCCAGACTCTTTCTATGAAGCCAGCATTACCCTGATCCCCAAACCAGGCAAGGACCCTACCAAAAAGGAGAATTTCAGACCAATATCACTGATGAATATGGATGCTAAGATTCTCAACAAGATCCTAGCCAACAGGATCCAACACCACATTAAAAAGATTATCCACTATGATCAGGTGGGATTCATCCCTGGGCTACAAGGATGGTTCAACATTCGCAAATCAATGTGATACAACAAATTAATATGAGAAGAGAGAAGAACCACATGGTCCTCTCAATTGATGCAGAAAAAGCATTTGACAAAATCTTTGGCAGCTTTTTGCTGCTTTTCTGAGGTTTAGTGGAAAGCAAACTGCACCCAGACCTCCACCTCAGAGCGAAGCCTCAGTCTGCTCCCCTATGAGTGCTCCAGAACATGCAGACTCCCCCTCTGCAAATTCGGCTGAGCCATGCAACCTCCCACAGGCAGAGCACATCCCCAGCCACCATCTCAGAGGTTGTCTGAAGCGCCCACTTGTCTCTGTACCCTCGTGCCAAAAGCGCAAGCAATACTGGTTCAGGGAGTCCTGTTCTAGTGGCTGCCTTTCCTGGGACTCCTGTCTGGGGTTCAGACCTCAGGTTGTCCCCACAGGAGATCACGCTGAGTTACTTTCCTTCTGGGCTAGGAGAGTCCAGACCCTCTACCCATTCTAGAGACCGCCGCCAGCTTGCGTCAAAGGGAGCTTTCGCAGGCACGAGTGGGAGGGGGTCAAACCCCAGTTGCACTGTGGGCAAAATTTCTAGGGAGCTCAGGCTGGTGCCATCATCAGACTCCCTCATGCGTGGGTGGGAGTGTGCACAGCCAAGCCATGATGCAAGCCGTGCAATGCTGGGGGCTCTGCCACACTTTCTCTGGCATGGTCCTCACCAGAAGAGACTGCCCTGGGACCCCGGGTTTATGCCCATGTCTGTGAACGCCTTATTCCACCAGTTGCCCCTTAAGATCTTTTGCTCTTTTCGAGTTCTTTTAACCAGATTCCAAGTCAATGATGGTCCCCAATCACAGGGTACTTTCATATTGGGGTATTATTTTCCAGTGGGTCACTTCTGGGCTCCCTCCTCCTTCTGTTTATCCTTGGATATCAGTCCGAGCTCTCCCACTCCCACTTTACCTCTCCACTGATGATCTCCTGCCCCCATAGAGATCCACAAGGGTATAATCCTACATCTCAGGCTGATTTCATGGGTGTTCAGAGTGTTCTGGCCGATAATTAAATTAGTTCTCTTTAGGGGACCTGTTGAAACAGGGTCTCCTACTTTGCCATCTTGCCCCTCCTTCACAAACATTTTTTCTTTATTCTCTCTTTCTTGTATTCCAATACACATATATTATATCTTTGAAATTGCCCCACTGTTCTTGAATATTTTACTGTGTTTTTAATTATTTTTTTTTCTATTTCCATTTTAGTTCTAGACATTCCTATGGGCATATTTTCAAGGTTACTAATTCTTTTCATTGTCATGTTGAGTTTATTGAAGAGCATATTGAAAGCATTTCAGGGAGAGAGTTTTTGATTTCTAAAATTTGCTTTCTGTTCTCTCCTATTGTTTCCATCCTTCTGCTTGTATTATTCATCTCTTCTTGTGTGATGTTACTTTTTTCATTAGAGTGCTTAACATATTTTTCATAGTTATTTTAAATTCCCTTCCTAATATTTCTAACATCTATAATTCTAATTCTGGTGATTTTTTTCTCTTCATACTGTTTTTTTTTTTTTTTTTGGCTTTTTTTTGGCATGATATGTAATTTTTTTGTTGAAAGATGGACATTTTGTTTAGGGTAATAGGAATCTAGATAAACAAGTCTTCAATGTGACGATTTATGTTAATTTGTGTTAATTTGACTAGAAGTTGAGTTGTACTTATTTTTTTCTGTATTTGTATTTCTTATAGCTATAGCTATCAGAGGTTTTTAATACTCCTATTTTTCCTATTTATGGTTTGAGACTTCCCTAAGTAGTCTCCTTCAGAAAGAATCTGTGGCTAATATCTCTGCTCTAATTATATCCATAAATTTTGATATGCATTACCTTTCATTATATTTTAGAATTTTTATAATTTTAATTTAAATTTTCTCTTCACTTGGAGCAAATTATTAAGGTTTTTTTAAGGTTTGTTTTTAATTCTGCTTTGGAGGGCTTCTTTAAAAATTATTTTTCTTTTATTTCATTGTGAAAATACTGTCATTTATATTTTATGCATCATATTGTAGTCTTACATGGCATAATGTATTGTCATTATTTGTGTTTTCATATTTACTAGAGGAGGTTTTTTTCATTATTATTCTTAATGAGAAAATTTGGTAGGTATGTTTACAATCCAGCTTATCTTGATAATGTTGTATTTTTCTTTCATATTCTAAACTATATTTGTCCACCGACCTGCACTGGTCTGAAAGTAACGTGTTTGACTAGAGTAAGTAAACTTCGATTATGACATAGATTCTGCTTTCTTAAGTCAGGCCTGGAGACTCTGCCTTTTTGTTTTCTCTCAGATATTCAATATTCTGACAGCAAATGGCTCTGTGAGGTTGATTATTATCCACTTACCATGCAAAAAAATGACAACTTTCAGAGATTGTGCTCAGGGATAGCTCTCCACATTTTAATAATTTTCATCCCTTTTTAAAAAAAAAAAAGTCAAATGTTGCTAGCATGGTCAACGCTATGATCAAAAGACATTTAGGAAGGACTCTGAGACTTTGAGAAGTTATCAGGGTATGGTATATCTTTAGAAGTACCCATTCTTCCACCAGTTAAAAATGTGTTTGTTCTCTCTAGCCTCATCTCATAATGTAAATGTCTCATAGTGTTAAATTCTGTCAATTCCTCTAGTTCCAAAGTTTACATTTAAAAAAACAAAAAAAAAGAAAACGTAATAGAAATTCTCATCTTGGACTCAGGACAAAGGTATGTCTTCCAACAAAATTCATACCAAATGACTGGGAGTTTGGATTAACTGATACTGGGTAAAAAGTAATAAATTATCTTCTACAGATGAACTGTTATCTAGTTTTTGTTTCTACCACATAGTTGCTATGAAGTAAGTGTTAATTATTCCAATGAGCACATGCTCCAAATATTCCCCCAAAATTACATTCTCATATGCCCAGTGTTCTTTTTCTTAGCAGAACTGGCAAGAGATTTAATGGTGTAATACATTTGAATTATGCTTTGGAGATTTTTTAAAGTTTTATTTAACTGTAGCAATATTTTTAACTAAAAATAAAAGCAATATCAATTAAATACTTAAATTTCTTCAATTTATGAGTTTATTCCTTAAATATTTTATTATTTTAAGTCTGTAGAATACCTCTTATCATACGTCATTCTAAAAATCATGATTATGAATTTTTCAAAATAAAAGTTGTGCAAATATTTACTAGAGGAGTATATAAGTCAGAGCATAATCAGGAGGGAAACTGTGAAGTAATTTGATCAGGGAAAGTTTAATATAGATAATTATCAACTATAACATGGGATTGGAATAAGAAGACTTAGCTACAATGAAGTAAAGGGTACAGGAGGCACTAAAGAATTTGAGAAGAGCAGTTATAAGGAGCAACCACCATACTTAGGGCTGAGATGAAGAACATAAGGAGGAGTCTCAGTCTCCCACTTACTAAAGTAAAATCTGATCATATTGTAGAGGAAATTGATTTTGACTTACTGAATGACAGAGAGGTTGCCAAGGTGCTTTGCTGGTTGCCTTGCTGGGAATCTACCTTCCAGAATATTTTGGAACTCTATGCTACTGGGTGTTGGGTCCGTTATCAAAGGAACGAGACTGAGACAAAGTTATGCAAAGCCTTATTCTATGCCAAGCATTAGAAGTTAGACCGACCAGCCAGGGAAACGAGGTTGAAACAAAGTAAAAGTTATGTAAAGCTTTATTCTATGCCAAGCATTAGAAGTCAGACTGACCAGCCAGGGCCGCCTCCTAAGAGAGCGACGCCCCTTGGGCTTACAGGCTAGTTTTTATAGGGCACAATCGCAGACCTCTACATATGTGGGTTTGGCTGAATGGATGTCTCCTACCTGTGTGTTTTAGTAATGGTTACATGGAACCGATACTAGCAACTGTTGAGGTGTTTATTAAACAACAAAATGGCCTTGTTTTAGGTATGTGTTTTAGTAATAGTTACCTGGAACCAATGTAAACAAAATGGCTTTGTTTTAGGTGTGTGTTTTAGTAACAGCTACCTGGAACTGATATCAATAACTGTTGAGGCATTTATTAAACAAAATGTCTACCTAGGCAACATGGAGTCACTATGGCTAAGTAGGCCCAGGCAGGCCCTAGGAGGTTAACATGTTTTAATATGGAATCGACCCCAACACTGGGTACTATAGAAGTCTATTCATGGGGAGGAATCTTATTAGAGGTATACCACTGTGTAACAAAGTAATTATGCAAGAGGCAAGCTGGGGAAGATGCTAGACACTATGGGTTGCTGACTTCCATCCACTGAGGAAGCTGTCTATACTACAGGTACAGGTCATTTTGAAAGCATATGCATTACAGAAGATGGAGGCTGGAGAAGCTGCTTCTGCTGTAGGGGGTTGGCACTGAAGTTCTCTGTACTGCAAGAGTCAGCTGTTGGGCAAACACTGAGCACCTCAGGAGCCTAGATACTGAAAAAACTGCACATTCTATAGAAAGTAGGTGAGAGAGCACACTAGAACCAGGAAGAACACAATTGCTTCCACAGTGTCTCTTCAGTGAACTCTATTGAGAAGACTTAACATTGTGCAATGCAAACTGGGTGGGGGGTAGGGGTGTGTGTGGAAGCAGTTAAAGGAATCAGCTGAATTTTCTCAGAGCAGGCAATGAGGGTAAATTTAGAGCTGAGGACAATAGGCTAATAACTGGAAAAGAGCAAATTTTCTATGACAAAATGATGTCATTTTTCATAAGATGAAATACAAAGATTCTAGATAAGTTAATTTTATTCTATAATTTATTTTTTAAAAGATTTTATTTATTTATTTGAGGGAGAATGAATGAGAGAGAGCATGAGAGAGGAGAAGGTCAGAGGGAGAAGCAGACTCCCCAAGGAGCTGGGAGCCTGATGCAGGACTCGATCCTGGAAGTCCGGGATCATGACCTGAGCCGAAGGCAGTTGCTGAACCAACTGAGCCACCCAGGCACCCCTATTTTTATTTTTCTAAAGATTTTATTTATTTATTTGACACAGAGAGAGATCACAGGCTAAGCAGAGAGCCTGATGTGGGGCTCGATCCCAGAACCCGGAGATCATGACCTGAGTCAAAGGCAGAGGCTTAACTCACTGAGCCACCCAGGTGTCCCATTCTATAATTTAAATGAATGTAGCCTTGTTGTACAGCATGACAAATCAAAGTAGGAAGCATTAAAGTTGGTGAAAAAAACAAACAAAAAAACCTTTCAATGTTTCTTTGTTTTTTTTACTTTGTCCTCCCCTTCCTTTCTGCTATCCTTTTGTTTCTTTCTTTCTCTCCTAAGTGAGAAAAATGTACATGGTATGCAGCTTTGTAATCCATTATCATTTTTTCTGTTTTTTAATGTAGTGATAGGATAGTCAGGTCTTGGCTTTATAGTGTATCCTATGCTGCCACAGTTAAAGTGCTATAATAAAGTAACCTGTGCGATTTAAAAAAAATGTTGCCAAGCAGTTATATTGCTGTATCTGTTAAATATGTAGTCTTTTAGGACTTTTAGAACTTATCAGGTGGTACCCATGTGGCTCAGTCAGTTAAGAATCTGACTCTTGGTTTCAGCTGAAATCATGATCTCAGGGTTGTGAGATCAAGCCCTGCATCAGGCTCTGCACTGGGTGTGGAGCCTGCTTAAGATTCTCTTTCCCCCTCTGCCCCCTCCCCTCCCACTCATGTGCTCTCTTTTCCCTCTCTGGGGGGAAAAAAATTATCTAAAGTAGAAATAGGATTTTTAATAGTTACAGTCTCTATAATCTGTTTATTAACACTTTAAACAAATTAGACTTACAACCTCTGTTGAAAATTTAAACATGGGGGCACCTGGGTGGCTCAGTGGGTTAAAGCCTCTGCCTTTGGCTCAGGTCATGATCCTAGGTCCCGAGATCAAACCCTGCATCAGGCTCTCTGCTTGGCAGGGAGCCTGCTTCCTCCTCTCTCTCTGCTTGCCTCTCTGCCTACTTGTGATCTCTGTCTGTCAAATAAATAAATATGATCTTTAAAAAAAATGTAAACATGTAGTAGGCCAAGTAAGGAGCATGAATGTTGTGTATCTAGCTTCAGTAACATTTTATTTTTATTATTTCCTTTCATCTATAGACTTGTTTGTTGTTGTTGTTGTTCTTGTTGTTGTTTCCTGTAGCGGTAACTATCCTCATAAAGATTTTTCAAATAATAAGAGTTCAGCAAATATCTTACTAGAATCTAAATCCAACCAATCTCATATTAAAATAGGGAATTTGAATGTGGGAAATGGATTCTAATAATGTTAAGCAAATTTCTTTTGTCCACACATTCCATCTGTTAAAATAATTTTGTTTGTATCTAAACCATCTTAGAATCACAGAATATGAACTCTGGAAGGAACCATTTATATCATCTAATATAATCACCCTTTGTTATGGCTAAAGAAACTGAAGCTCAGGGAAATATTTTCTCAAAGTGAAAAAGGTCTGGATCTGGAAATAGAAATTGGGCACATCTATTTATCTCTGCTGCCTTCTGACAACCAACCAAAATAAAAAAGGAATTTGGAATAAAAAACAAAGTCTCAACTATCAGTGGCTTAACCCAATACCATTTTATTCTGAATCAAGGTCCAATATAGATGTTCCTGGTTTTGGGATCAGTTTTCATATGAATATTCATGTATTTGTCAACCACCTTATGGTTCTCTCATTCCCAAGACCCCAGAAATCATTTTTTCATCTTACCCTTTGGTAGGCAGGTAGGGAAAGAAACCATATAGAAGTCAAATCTATTTGACATCAATAAATGCTCTATAAATACTAGTTTTCACTATATCATATTTAAATATACATGTTTATGTGTAATACACACACACACACACACACACACATGCCTATTTTTACAGTCTGAACAATGCTAAACTAATATTTATTTCATTTATAAAGACAAATTTTGGTCGGGATTTAGCTGTAATCACCAAATACCAAAAGCAGTATCATCCTGGAAAAGCATACATTGCACTTTTAAGATTTAAAATGCATAAAAAATATGATATGCCTCAACTATAAATTTCCACTATGTTATGTTGTTGTAACATCTAATTTTCCAGTGTTTGAGGAGCTGGTGAAGAATGTAGCATTAAAACAAGCATAGAGGGCTGCCTGGGTGGCTCAGTGGACTAGGCCTCTGCCTTCAGCTCAGGTCATGATCTCAAGGTCCTGGGATCGAGTCCTGCATCTCTGCTAGGCAGGGAGCCTGCTCCCTCCTCCCTCTCTCTCTCTCTCTCTATCTCTGCTTGCCTCTCTGCCTACTTGTGATCTCTCTCTGTCAAATAATAAAAATCTTAAAAAAAAAAAGCATAGAAATAAAGCTTTCAGATACCACCACAAACATCTACATACCCTATTTTCTCATGTATCTTTTATTATTAATTTTTTTGTTTTTATATATTTAAACTGAAATTGGATAGGTTTTTATCTAATATATGAAATGTCAAGATTATTTCTGATTATTTCTAATTTCAAAAAATTATTACATTTATTTATATGATAAAATCACAATAAGGCCAAATGATGGGATCAAAATGAAATTGACACTTAAAATCATACAAAATACATCTAAATATGTAATTGAGTATAATCTCAGAATTGTTCATGAGAATTCACTTATTATCCTTAATTAATTAATAAGTTAATTAATTTTTAAATTATCCTTACTTTAAAGATGAAGGAAGGGAGACTCAAGAGGCCAGAGCCAGAGATTGGTTCAGATTGTGATTAAGCAGTGAAATAAGAACATAGATGAAGATTTTTTTTAACTCTAAATCCTACGCACTTATACTGTTGTAATGCTGATGAGATCTTGGGCTCTCAAAATCCACTTTATTATATAAATTGAAGATAAATAAATAGTTGTATCCCACTCTCATTTTTTAGAGGAAGAAAATGGGACCTAACAATGTATGGTGATATGAGTAAGCTCAAAAAACAATTCCTAACATAAGGTCTCTAATACATAAACGCACTCAGTCCCAAACCTGAACATAACCATAACCTTAACCCTATCCTTGACCATTTCTCAAAGCCTGAGCTAAAACTTCATCTTTACACAACAGCCTTAAAAATAGTACCCTAAAGAACCATGAAGTTTTCTCCATTGAATCAATTTTGGGTACAGTTGATAGAATATCTTCTCAAAGAAAATAATCACATTCCTAATAGAAAATTGACTTTGGACTTAAGATTGCTTAAGACTTTTAATATAGAATGAAAGATATTATACAATTTTTTTTGTAGTTTGAAATAAAATATCCAGATACCATAAGAAATGAGTTGTACTTTTGTTTGCCCAAATTTTAGACAAGTAGTACATAATAATATTAGGGAAAAAAAGTATTTAATAACTCCTGTTATTAAGGATTTTTTCCTCCTTCCATGTCCACTGTTCTTGTCACACCACTTTGAAAAATGGAGAGGTGGACCAGGCAGAGTGGTGGGCAGCAAAGCAAGGTTTATTGAGTGATAGTGGAGGAATAGTGCAAAGCTCCCAAAAAGGAAAGGAAAGTGACCTGAGAGGGTTGCCACTGGAGTTTCTAAGTATAAGGGTTTTTATGGGCTTATTGGTGGGCTGTTTTAATCTGATTAACCCTCCCTGTGCCTGTCATCCAGTCAGATTTCTGTTACCTATCTATCCCATGGAAAGGGTGAAGGGGCCCTGTCAGGGTCGTGTAATATCCTTTTAAGGGTGGTTTCCTCTTTTGGGGGGAGGGGCCCTTGTCCTTGCTTATTTGCCTTCCAACTATCCTTTATCACTATGAAGTAGTATGTTTAAGTAATACCACCTAAAACTAATCTTAATCAACTTTGTATTTTTGTGAAAACTTAAAATTGGGGGGAAATAATCTCTACATTTAGAAAATTTACATTAAATATTTAGATTCTTTCTAAAAACACAGAATTTGAGGAAAGTACTTTTTTGAAACTTTAATATGCCCAGCTTATAAAGTAATTTTTATAACTCTCATTTTTATCCAATTATAAAATAATAATACTTTGCTTTTATTCAATGCCAGAAGAATATTCAATGCCAGTCACTTATTGCTGTCCAATATATAATTTGAGGCTCAGTCCAGAAACTTATCAATAGAAACTTGAACCTTAACAGCATTGCTGTCATTTTCTCCCCAAATTTTCAAATTATTTTTCAGTTACTGATTACTTTAAAATCAACTGATTACTTTTTTACCGAGTAGAGACTCAAATTGTTATTGGGATTAAAGCTCAGCTTTTTTAATATTGACATCAATACTTCTTATAATAATATCAAACTATATTTAAATACTAATATCTCTCATCAATAATTTTAATCTTAGTCCTATTTCAGTGCTGAAATCTGTGCCAAAAGAAGGAAACCAACTGCACAAATCTATCTAGATTCTTTCACTTGATCATACATAGTTCAAACTTAACTAGCCAGAGAAATTGAAAACAGTATGGTTTTAGTTATTAAAGGCTTGAAATGAAATATCACTCCTATCGTTTGGTTTATTTCCTAATTCTTTGTTAGTCTGAAAAGAATAAAGAGACTTTATTACTTCCTTAGTCCACCTAAAGGGAATCCTTCTGTGCCCAAACCAAATGGCATGAGAGGAAAGCATGTTGAGAAAATGGATAGATTATGGTTGAGTCAGCAGATTGCTTTCACGGCTGCAAGAACGAACTGTGCTCTGGCCCTTGCCTTCCAACTTCTGGATCTAATCATGGCTCTCGGGCACTAAATCCATCTCTTGCAATTTTAAAGATAGAGAACCATATACATAATTGATAGCTTAACAACAGATACAGACCTCACAAACAGGTCCATCTAATGAAGAAACTTTCCTGAGATTCACTCAACAAGCAATTTATTGGATTTGGATGTTTCTGCTTGTTGATGGGTTTCTAAGAATGGAAGAACTGTTTAGGATTCAAAATTTAATCACTTTAAATTATGAGACAAGAAGAAAAATCACGAGACAAGAAAACAAAAGAGAAGAATAAAAATTCTTTTGAGTTATTCGATGAGAACTAAGTTATATTCAAAAGACAGCTATGGATAAAATTAAACATAGTATTACAAAAATTGCAATCTTTACATATGTGGATTTTCTTAAATGACAAATAGCTAATAAAATGGAAATATGCCCAAATCATGAATTTAGAAACTTTTATAGTCAACTAATAACAAAAGAAAAGATTAATGTAGAAATTAACATATATGGAATTGGGGCAAATAATACTTTTCACAGATAAATTATTTTCAGAGTAAAAAAATTCAGAAAAATTGATGATACTTATATATGGCACTTGGAAAGAAGTTATAAATATTCTTTTTTTTTTTAAAGATTTTATTTATTTATTTGACAGAGAGAGAGAGATCACAAGTAGGCAGAGAGGCAGGCAGAGAGAGAGAGGAGGAAGCAGGATCCGCTGAGCAGAGAGCCAGATACGGGATTCGATCCCAGGACCCTGAGATCATGACCTGAACCAAAAGCAGTGGCTTAACCCACTTAGCCACCCAGGCACCCAAAGTTATAAATATTCTTAAAGGGATAACATTCTTCCTAATTAAGTAAGAAAAAAAATAAAAGCATCTTGTAACGTGCAAATGACTCAAAAGGTAATGGAGATTTTAACTTGGCATAATTATTTTATGCTTTTGCCTGTGAATGCATATAACTTTTCTTTCAGTAAAGATTTATTAAAATGCTACTTATTTTAGTACTTCTGATAAGTTATGAAATTTAGCTTTAGGGTTAGTCATGGCTATAGATAATTGCTATTCTTTAGATTTTCTTGAGAACACTTTATTTTTATCATTGTATCCTAAGATGAAGATTAGTTAAACTGTTCTGAAATTCTAGAATGTATTTATCATTCTCAAATGTATAATACAATGTTGACATTTTGTGAAAATAAAAATATAGGGAAATATACAGGGTAATTAGAAAAAAGAATATTTAAAAGCCAAAGAATATTTAAAGTCCAAACTCATATAAAACATGAAATATCTGAAATATTTTCTTAATATCACTGTAGTTTATCTTACTAAATATCATCAATAATTTAAATCCAGTTATATAAACATCTGCTAAACCTGCTTTCCAAAAACCCCGAACAATGAAAAGAAATTGAGATGTATAGCTAAGTACATTTTCTTTTAGAAATGCATTTATAAAGAGCCTATCATGTTTACAAAATTAAATAAATGGTTCAGTTCATAAGTTTGTTAGTCTTCACAACATTTAAAGTGATACAAACGATAAAAATTATTGGTTCAGTGACATAAAGACACATATATTAGTTAGAAAATAAAAATAAAAACAATGTTGTATGTTTTTAGGCTTTGTTCTTTCAGATTGAACTGGAAACTCAGATTAAACTAGATTTTTTTTTAAGTTTTTATTTAAAGTCCAGTTAGTTAACATGTAGTGTAATATTAGTTTCAGGTATACATTATAGTGATTCAAAACTTGCATACATCACCCAGTGTTCATCATAAGTGCACTTCTTAATCCCCACCACCTACTTTACCCGTCCTCCCACTTATATTCCCTCTGGTAACATCAGTTTTTTCTCTATAGTTAAGAGTCTGTTTCTTGGTTTGTATCTCTCCTTCCCCACCCCCTTTTCTCATTTGTTTCTTAAATTCCACATATGAGTGAGATCCTATGGTATTTGTCTTTCTCTGACTGATTTATTTCACTTAGCACAATACTCTCTAGCTCCATTAGTGTTGCTGCAGATTGCAAGATTTCATTTTTACTTATTGCTGAGTGATATTGCATTATATATATCTCACATCTTCTTTACACATTCATCAGTTGATGGACACTTGGGCTATTTCCATACTTTGGCTATTGTAAGTAATGCTGCTATAAACATCAGGGTGCATGTATCCCTTCAAATCAGTATTTTTGTGTTTTGGGGGTAAATACTTAGTAGTTCAAATGCTGGATAGTAGGGTACTTCTATTTTTAATCTTTTGAGGAACCTCCATACTGTTTTCCAGAGCGGCACCTGTCTGCATTTTCATCAGCAGTGCAAGAGTGTTCCTCTTTCTCCACATCCTTGCCAACACCTGTTGTTTCTTGTGTTTTTTACTGTACCCATTCTGACAGATGTAGGTGATATATCATTGTGGTTTTGATTTGCATTTCCCTGATAATCAGTGATGTTGAGCATCTTTTCATGTATCTGTTGGCCATTGGATGGCTTCTTTGGAGAAATGTCTATTCATATCTTTTGCCCATTTTAAAATTAGATTATTTGTTTTTTGGGTGTTGAGTTGTGTCAGTTATTTATATATTTTGGACACTAACTCTTTATCAGATATATCATTTACAAATGTCTTCTCCCATTCTGTGATTTGCCTTTTAGTTTTGTTGATTGTTTCCTTCACTATCTAGAAACTATTTTTACAGTATATTAAAGAAAAAAAATTATCCACCACGATCAAGTGGAATGTATTCCTGGGACTACAAGGGTAGTTCAATATTTGCTAATCAATCAACATGATACACCACATTAATAAAAGAAAGGATAAGACTGCAGAGACCTGGCAGGCCAGAAAGAATTGGCATGATATATTCAGAGCACTAAATGGGAAAAACATGCAGCCAAGAATACCATATCCAGCTAGGTTATCATTGAAAATAGAAGGAGAGATATAAAGCTTCCAGGACAAACAAAAACTGAAAGAATTTGCAAACACCAAACTAGCTCCATAGGAAATATTGAAAGGGGTCCTCTAAGCAGAGAGAGACCCTAAAAGTAGTAGATCAGAAAGGAACAGAGGCAGTATACAATAACAGTCACTGTATAGGCAATACAATGGCACTAAATTCATATCTCTCAATACTTACCCTGAATGTAAATGGGCTAAATGCCCCAATCAAAAGACACAGGGTATCAGAATGGATAAAAAAACAAAAACCATGAATATGCTGCCTACAAGAAACTCATTTTATACCCAAAGACACCACCAGATTTAAAGTGAGGGGGTGGAAAACAATGTACCATGCTAATGTACATCAGAAGAAAGCTGGGGTTTCAATCCTTATATTGGATAAATTAGATTTTAAGCCAAAGACTATAATAAGAGATGAGGAAGGACACCATATCATACTCAAAGGGTCTGTCCAACAAGATCTAACAATTTAAAATATCTATGCCCCTAATGTGGGAGCAGCCAACTATATAAACCAATTAATAACAAAATCAAAGAAACACATCGACAATAATACAATAATAGTAGGGGACTTTAACACTCCCCTCACTGAAATGGACAGATCATCCAAGCAAAAGATCCACAAGGAAATAAAGGCCTTAAATGACACATTGGACCAGATGGACATCACAAATATATTCAGAATATTCCATCCCAAAGCAACAGAATACACATTCTTCTCTAGTGCACATAGAACATTCTCCAGAATAAATCACATCCTAAGTCATAAATCAGGTCTCAACCAGTATCAAAAGATTGGGATCATTCCCTGCATATTTTCAGGCCACAAAGCTCTGAAGCTAGAGCTCAATCACAAGAGGAGATTTGGAAAGAACCCAAATACATGGAGACTAAACAGCATCCTTCTAAAGAATGAATGGGTCAACCAGGAAATTAAAGAAGAATTGAAAAAATTCATGGAAACAAATGATAATGGAAACACAATGGGTCAAAATCTGTGGGACACAGCAAAGGTGGTCCTGAGAGGAAAATATATAGCGATACAAGCCTTTCTCAAGAAATAAGAAAGGTATCAAATACACAACCTAACCCTACACCTAAAGGAGCTGGAGAAAGAACAACAAAAAAAGCCTAACCCCAGCAGGAGAAGAGAAATCATAAAGATCAGAGCAGAAATCAATGAAATAGAAACAAAACAAAAAAATGAACAACAACAACAAAAAAATCCAATAGAACAAATCAATGAAATTAAGATCTTGTTCTTTGAAAGAATTAATAAGATTGATAAATCCCTGGCCAGACTTATCAAAAATAAAAGAGAAAGACCCAAATAAATAAAATCATGAATGAAAGAGGAGAGATCTCAACCAACACCAAAGAAATACAAACAATTATAAGAACATATTATGAGCAACTCTACGCCAACAAATTTGACAATCTGGAAGAAATGGATGCATTCCTAGGGACATATAAACTACCACAAGTGAACCAGGAAGAAATAGAAAACCTGAACAGACCTATAACCAGTAAGGAGATTGAAACAGTCATCAAAAATCTCCAAACAAACAAAAACCCAGGGCCAGATGGCTTCACAGGGGTATTCTACCAAACATTTAAGGAAGAATTAATTCCTATTCTCCTGAAAGTATTCCAAAAAATAGAAATGGAAGGAAAACTTCCAAACTCATTTTTTGAAGCCAGCATCACTTTGATCCCAAAACCAGACAAGGATCCCTTCAAAAAAGAGAATTACAGACCAATATCCTTGATGAACACAGATGTAAAAATTCTCACCAAAATACTAGCTAATAGGATCCAACAGTACATAAAAAGGATTATTCACCAAGACCAAGTAGGAATTATTTCTGTGCTGCAAGGTTGGTTCAACATCTGCAAATCAATCAATCTGATACAATGCATTAATAAAAGAAAGAAAAAGAACCATATAATACTCTCCATAGATGCTGAAAAAGCATTTGACAAAGTACAGCATCCCTTCCTGGTCAAAACTCTTCAAAGTGCCAGAATAGAAGGCATATACCTCAATATTATCAAAGCCATCTACGAAAAACCCACTGCAAATATCATTCTCAATGGAGATAAACTGAAAGCTTTTCCGCTAGGGGCAGGAACATGGCAGGGATGTCCATTATCACCACTGCTATTCAACACAGTACTAGAAGTCCTAGTCTCAGCAATCAGACAACAAAAAGAAATTAAAGGCATCCAAATTGGCAAAGAAGGAGTCAAACTGTCACTCTTTGCAGATGATATGACACTATATATGGAAAACCCAAAAGACTCCACTCCAAATCTGCTAGAACTTCTACAGGAATTCAGTAAAATGGCAGGATATAAAAGCAATGCACAGAAATCAGTTGCATTTCTCTACACCAACAAGACAGAAGAAAGAGAAATTAAGGAGTCAATCCATTTACAATTGCACCCAAAACCATAAGATACCTAGGAATAAACCTAACCAAAGAAGCAAAGAATCTGAAGCAAAGAATCTGAAGCAAAGAATCAGAAATGAAATAAATTGAGGAAGACACAAAGAAATGGAAAAATACTACATACTCCTGGATTGGAAGAACAAGTATTGTGAAAATGTCTATGCTACCTAAAGCAATCTACACATTTAATGCAATCCCTATCAAAATCCCATCCATTTTTTTCAAAGAAATGGAACAAATAATCCTAAAATTTATATGGAACCAGAAAAGACCTCGAATAGCCAAAGGAATATTGAAAAACAGAGCCAAAGTTGGTGGCATCACAATTCCAGACTTCAAGCTCTATTACAAAGCTGTCATCATCAAGACTGTATGGTACTGGCATGAAAACAGACACAGAGATCAATGGAACAGAATAGAGAGCCCAGAAATAGACCCTCAACTCTATGGTAAACTGATCTTCGACAAAGCAGGAAAGAATGTCCAATGCAAAGAAGACAGCCTCTTCAACAAATGGTGTTGGGAAAATTGGTCAGCCACATGCAGAAAAATGAAATTGGACCATTTCCTTACACCACACATGAAAATAGACTCGAAATGGATGAAGGACCTCAATATGATAAAGGAATCCATCAAAATCCTTGAGGAGAACTCAGGCAGCAACCTCTTCCTCCTCAACCAAAGCAACTTCTTCCTAGGAACATCGCCAAAGGCAAGGGAAGCAAGAGCAAAAATGAACTATTGGGATTTCATCAAGATCAAAAGCTTTTGCATAGCAAAGGAAACAGTTAAAACCAAAAGACAACTGACAGAATGGGAGAAGATATTTGCAAATGACATATCAGATAAAGGGCTAGTATCCAAAATCTATAAAGAGCTTAGCAAACTCAACACCCAAAGAACAAATAATCCAATCAAGAAATGGGCAGAGGACATGAACAGACATTTCTGCAAAGAAGACATCCAAATGGCCAACAGACACATGAAAAAGTGCTCCACATCACTCGGCATCAAGGAAATACAAATCAAACCCACAATGAGATACCACCTCACACCAGTCAGAATGGCTAAAATTAACAAGTCAGGAAATGACAAATGCTGGTGAGGATGTGGAGAAAGGGGAACTCTCCTACACTGTTGATGGGAATGCAAGCTGGTGCAGCCACTCTGGAAAACAGCATGGAGGTTTCTCAAAAAGTTGAAAATAGAGCTATCCTATGGCAATGTCCAAAATAGTCAAACTATGGAAAGAACTTAGATGTCCATCAACAGATGAATGGATAAAGAAGATGTGGTATATATATACAATAGAATACTATGCAGCCATCAAAAGAAATGGAATCTTGCCATTTGCAATGACGTGGATGGAACTAGAGGGTATTATGCTTAGCAAAATAAGTCAATCAGAGAAAATATCACTCCCTGATATGAGGAAGTGGAGATGCAATGTGGGGAGTTTGGGGGGTAGGAAAAAATAAATGAAACAAGATGGGATTGGGAGGGAGACAAAACACAAGAGACTCTTAATGTCACAAAACAAACTGAGGGGGGTTGGGGGAGGGGGGTTGGGAGAGGGGGATGGGGTTATGGCATTGGCGAGGGTATGTGCTATGGTGAGTGCTGTGAAGTGTGTAAACCTGGCGATTCGCAGACCTGTACCCCTGGATAATAATAATAATACATTATATGTTTATAAAAAAAAATTATAATTAAAAAAAAGAAAGGATTAGAACCATATGATCACTTTAATAGATGCAGGAAAAGTATTTGGTAAAGTACAACATCCATTCATGATAAAAAACCCTCAATAAAGTAGGGATAGATAGAACATGCCTCAAACATCATAAAGACCATATTTGAAAAACCCACAGCTAATATCATCCTCAATGAGGAAAAATTGAGAGCTTTGCCTCTACAGTCAGAAGCAAGGGAGGGATGTCCACTCTTCTTACTTTTATTCAGTGTAATGCTGGAAGTCCTAGGCACAGCAGGCAAACAACACAAAGAGATAGAAGGCATCCAAATTGGCAAGAAAGAAGTCAGATTTTCACTATTTGCAGATGACATTGTACTCTACATAGAAAACTCAACAACTCCTGGGTGGCTCAGTTGGTTAAGCAGCTGCCTTCGGCTCAGGTCATGATCCCGGCGTCCTGGGATCAAGTCCCACATCGGGCTCCTTGCTCTGCAGCGAGCCTGCTTCTCCCTCTGCCTCTGCCTGCCACTCTGTCTGCCTGTGCTTGCTCTCCCTCTCTCTCTCTCTCTCTGACAAATAAATAAATAAAATCTTTAAAAAAAAAAAAAAAAGAAAACTCAACAACTCCACCAAAAAATTGCTGAAACTGATACATGAATTCAACTAAAATTTACTTAAAGAGAATAAGTAAATACTCTCAAGCTATGAACATGCATGAGACTATGAAATGGAATGTATGGCATAGAGGATTAGATAAGAAACTGTACAGAATTCTGGTCCAGGGCTTGATGAATTGCTGGATCAATGATGGTCAACCTTTAAGGAACCTAACAGTGGTCAGTTATGCAAAAATGTAGGTGTGTCCCTGGGAGCCTCACTGATTACATACATTAAGGATTGACTATAACATTCCCCTCACTTTAAGATGCAGTTGTCTTTAGGTACACCCACGCATTGTCAAGAACAGAATGTAATAATATACGGAACAGAGGTCAACGCTTACCCAGGCCCAAAGACATCAACAAAAATGGAGAGCAAATACAAAGTATTTCTGAAGTAGGCTTGATTGTGTAAGGAAAGCAAACACAGGGCAGATGGATGAAACAGAAGCAAAGACTTTTTGACTGGGCCAATGATAATCCTGTTCCTTTTTTACCTTCAAGCTTCTGTTACCTGGTAGAATCTTAATGCACTGGCTCCTTCCCCTTGGCACAATGTCAGAAGTAGATTCACAGTGCAGTTGAATTAATTAATGGTGAATGTGAATAAGGGAACACTAGGCATGAAGGCAGAAAAGCCTTCATTACGTAAATGGTCATATGGAAGTACCAGTTTGTAGATAAGATCAAAGTTGTCATAGGAATAAAACATTCACTAAAAGCTGGACCACTTATGAAATTAATCACCTCTCAATAATTTTTTCTGTTACTTAACATTGAAATATATTCTCACTTTCAAGTAATTTATGCATAGGTCATTCTCTATCTGATTTGATGAAACTAAAGAAATGGAGCAGAGGTTGGGGGGTGGAGGGTG
Source organism: Neogale vison (assembly GCF_020171115.1). Lineage (NCBI taxonomy): Eukaryota > Metazoa > Chordata > Mammalia > Carnivora > Mustelidae > Neogale > Neogale vison. Next base: position 91,818,642 of record NC_058102.1, read on the forward strand.
GATATTAATGGAAAACAGCTACATGAGAAATTGCAAACACCTGAAAAAGTTTGGGAATATCTTAAAATTTGTCCAGATAGTCTCAGAAAACAGATTATACCACACGATTTTGACAAATAAGATCTGATGATGAGACTAGCTAAAAACTGGAGTAGAAAAAATGAATTTAAGTAAAGATTTTTTTGGAAGAAGGTAGTTTATCAAAAAATTTAAGGGATTTCACTGATAAAATTGGGAAATAATTTTGTAATATGGATCAAATTGATACCAATTTATAAAAATCAAATATTGAGTTTACCATCTGTCATTATATTGTCATAAAATTTGTCAAAGAAATACTACTCCCCAAAACATATTCTTAGTTTATTATTTGTGTTAAAGATAAGTACCTAGTTACAATTTTGCTTTATTTTTATTAAAAACTATCTTAATTCATAGTTGTTGAGGTTTTTTATTTTAAATATAAAGTACCAATAATTAAAAGAATTTTTCACCTGCTTATTTTCCAGTTTTTTGTTTGTTTTGTTTTGTTTTTAAACCATCTCTCTCACTCTCCCTTTCAAGATCAGTTTAGATTTTCTTAGTGGCTTTTATTCTGATATTAATTATTGGACAAGAAGAAACGTCCTGTTTTTTTTGTTTTGTTTTGTTTTTAATTTTCACTGGTCAGGACTTAATTACAACTGAGGTAGTTTTGCTTATATTTATTTGGAATGGGAGCCTGGGACATTCATTAATCTATATGTATTCATCCTCCTGACTTTTTTTTTTAATTAACATCATTTATTATTTGGCAGCTTGTTAGAAATGCAGAGTATTAGGAGCCATCCCAGACCTATAAATCCAGATTTTACACTTTAAACATATCCTTAAATGATTCATGTATGCACTGAAGTTTAAGGCACTCTAGACCAGTAGTATTTAACCCAGTCTGCATGCAAGGCAAGTCAGAATTCTTGTTAGAGGTGGGCATTAGTAATTTTTATAATCTGTTCAGATGATTCTGATATATAGCAAGGGTGTGAACCCACTGCACATAAACCCCTTGAGGGCAAGACCATGTATTAGTTAATTTTATGACTTTCTCAAGGGCCCAATAAAATGTCTTGGCTTATATTAATGAGTCTTTGTCATACCCAGGATGGCATTTCCTATCCTCCAAAGATATGATTTAATACAACATGAAATACAAGTGGTTGACTGAATTTTGGGATTGCAATTCTGAAGTGCTTTCCTCAGTTATGTTCTAAGGCAAATGCTATAATAGAAACATAAACCCCAGTGACCATAAATAAAGCACACTGACCTTGAGTTAAAGCTGACAGTGGCCTTTTCTTTATGAAAATAATAGCTTTTGTCACTCACCTTATGAGGTGAAATCAAGCAAATAAATAACCAAGAATTCTGCAAATATAAAATGCTTTTTACATAAGAATAAAACTACTGCCTCTTTGGTATTGTTCCACAGAACCAAGTATATTCTGAACACAGAAAATAGAAAATAAGATCTATAAAACTATGTATTTGCAAGGGCCCAAAGTTGGGTTCTCTTCATCCTTAATTCATATTTGTTTCTCATTCTTTAGAATACTTCCAACGTGCACAATAAAAGTCACATGTGGTTCTTTATTTCCTGTCTCAGTAACCTTTTTGACTAAGGTAAAGAAAATATCAATTTAACCTAAGTTGAAGGAAGATATTAATAGAAGAGTGTTTTAACAAATCACTTATGAAGAATGCATTGATTTTTTAATTCAGTTAAGAATCCATTGGGAAAAAATGCTCAGGGTGAAACTAGTTAGCTCTGTAATGTCACTATGCTATATAAAATACAAATTAATTTGTATCATTTTATATTACCCTGGTAACTGTTTCTTTGTAAGTATTTGTATATATAGGTAGCAAGATAGCATGGACTTAACACAAACTATTTGTAAAAATATCTTCTGTAATCTTTCCTCCCTAAAAATGTAGTCTCTCCTTTGTAAAAATTTAGAGAATAATTAATATAGAAACACCTAGGGCTGCTTCGCTGATATGATTTATGCTTTGCGATCACAAAATATTATATCTAGTCAACTGAATTTTAAGTAGCTGAATGCTAGTCAGAAAATCTTATCCCACTTAGGAATAAGTTCACAGTGACAGAATATATTTCCCTGGTGAGTCCAGACATTGTCAGTGAGGAAAGGCTTTTAGTTGCTCTCAGTCTGGGCTTGAATCTCTAAAGAAAAAAGCACTTACTAAAACTATTATCTGAGTCACTTAAGATATATAGCTTTGACTTCCAGTACTTTCTCTATTTTTCACTTCAAATATGAACAAATTAGAGCTGTTCCTCTCCCAGAAAATCTGGGAATGTTTCTTAAAGGTGGGAAAAGCTGAAAAAGAGAAAGAGAATCAATGATAACTCCATTTTTATTTGGGGAGGGAGGTGTATTTTCTGTTCTGATTTTTAAATATCTGTTCTCACTTAAAATATTCACTGAAAACCAAGTTTAAAAAAAAAATTCCCATACTGTTTATTTCGTAAGGAAATCCTGAAATTTGATGGAGATCGGAGAATGAACCCTATTTCATTTGTGTTTCTTTCCAGATGAACACTTTTCCAGCGGTTTGTGGAAGAAAGCTGATCTTCCATCTAGTAGACCCAAAGTGCCTGAAACAAAATGGATATTTATGGATAAACCTCTTAGGGCTACAGATTCATCATTTCGCTTTGTTTCTCTGAGAAGCTCAGGAGAGTTTTGTGATTTACTAGCTGGGGAGTAATTTATTTATTGCTGACAGCCGGGCTCTGAAAGAGGAACCAGCACAAGTAACAATGTAGAGTGGCACAAAATAAGGATTACCAGAATATTGTGTCTTCCCTTATGATATTGGGGGCCAAATAGTCAAATGTTGATTGGAATTAACATTTTATATGAGATTGTCATGCCAATGACACCGATCTTCAGGGTATTCTTAAAGATTCTTCTGTCATTTGACTTTCACAGAAGAAAAAGACAAAACATGGTATTAGATGACTTAGTTCTAAAGCTGTGATAGCTGGCAGGAAGTAAATGACTTTATTGGAAGATTGGAAAATATGAAGAGTTTTGACACAGTTACAGCACAATGCAGGCTCTGTTTTCCCAAAATAAAGCCTAGGTAAGTGCAGATAATCATATTAGCATATGAAAAGACACAAACCTGGAGTTACAATATTAACCTCTCCTGCCTGGGCCACACTGAGGCACAGAATAATATACTGCCTTAGCACTGGCTAACTTGTAACAAGGTCCAGGCTTGATTCCAAGATGACCTTGGGGTTGTTTTGGCAAGAAGCCCTAGATCAAAACATGTGATATGTGGAAACACCAGGTTAGAGACTATTTTTGATAAGAAGAAATAACTGCAAAATGAAAGTAAATTGTTTGATATAAGGGACTTCTTTTTGACTTTGAGTTGCTTATTGACATAGTCATAGGTCTTGTTTTTGTTTTTCCTATATCCAGTGTAATGGCCTTTATTTCCTATATCAAGTGTAATGGCTGTAACTCAAAAGGAAATCCACTCTACTGCTTTTTTCCCATTAGTTTCATCTAAGAGTATGTAACTTGTGTAAAAAATACAGAAGATTTTATTCTATCAACTCAGTTTCCTTCTAATGGGATATCAATAGACATTTTTGTTGGTATCTTAATTTCCTTTTTCTCCACAGGGTCTTTTGTTTTGGAAAGTTGTTAAGGCAAGTTTATTATGCAAATTTTGCAATATTCAAAATATTTACTTGAATAATTTCTATGCTGAAATGTCTTTATTCACAGATTATGTACTTTTGACAAACTGTATTAGTTTGATTTCTCAAAGTTCTTTATTTTTTAGACTTTATTGATGAATAATTGAAAGATAGATTATTTAACATGCACAATGTGATGATTTGATATTCATATACCAAAGGACATTTTGAATTTAAGATTTATGAGCTTGAAAACAAGTAGGTATAAAATGCTTACAATTGATTGCTGATTTTATATGTACATGTACATTTTAGTAAATCTAATTTCATTTCCAATTCTTCATTTATACATTGTGAAACCTTAAAACTACTCAAGCTCACTGATCTTTATTTCCCTCAGTTACTATATCACAAATCTTTTTTTTAACCATACTATGAAATATTCTTCTAAGTTATGATTTTATGGTCACATACAATTGTATACATCTTGCCCTTTCATATTAAATTTCTTCCTTATGGTTGGGCATGTAGCTTATTTTCTCCCCTTATTTAAAAAATATTACAAGAAATATTATTGTCCATTCATCTTTGGGAATGCATATTATGTAATTTTCTTCAAGTAAATTTCTAGAAGAGGCATTACGGGATCAATGGAAATGGATCTGGTAAGTTGTGTTCTTTTTTCTTTTTATAGAGGCAAATTTTTAATAAAATATGCATAAATTTAAATTTAAATGTTTTGGTCCTAGTTCTCAGCTATAGGCAATGTCTCAAAGATTTTTGAGTTGGACAAGATAATATATGTATCTTTTATGTCATCCCAGGTATATTATGATATCTAAAGAATATATGTATCCTTTCTTCCCCTCTCCTTCTCTTCTTCATAACTTTACTTTTAGTTCTTTACACTTTTACTTTTATAACAAAGATCTTACTTATAATAATATAAGTTATAAATATTATAAGTTGGAAATACCTAACCTACTGAACATCATACCTTAAACATGTTTGGAACACATACATTAGCCTACAGTTGAGCAAAATCTTTTAACACAAGAGCCTATTTTATAACACTGTTGAATGTCTTGTAATTTGTTGAATACTATATTGAAAGTGAAAAAACAGAATGGTTTCATGGGTAATCATGTGTTTCAGCCATATACCACCCTGATTTCATGACTTACTAGGAACTATACCTCACTACTGCTATCCAGCAACATAAGGGATTATCAAACTACATATTGCTAACCTGGAAAAAGATCAAAATTCACAATTCAAGATACAGTTTCTACTGAATGCATATTGCTTTTGCACCATAGTAAATTTGAAAAATCATAACTTGAACCATCATAAGTCAGGGACTATCTGTATTTTATAATATTTATTGAATATTGAATTATTCATTTTAATCATTATCTACAATATTTACATTTATTTAGAAGTTTACAAAAATGACTAACACTTGCCTTGAAATCACTACTTGACTGATATATGAAAAAAATAGTTATATGGACTGAATGTTTGTCTCTCCTCAAAATTCATATGCTTAAATCCTAACCCCCAGTTTTATGGTATTAAGAAGTGGGGCCTTTGGGACGTGATTAGGTAATGAACATGGAGGTCTCATGAATAGGATTTGTGCAGAAAGGGACTCTAGAGTGTTATCTAGCCCTCCTTCTGTCATGTGAGGATACAATGAGAAAATGGCCATGAAAGAGTGCTCTTACCAGAACTCCATGACGCTGGTGCCCTGATCTTGGACTACAGCCCTCAGAACTGTGAGGAATAAAATTCTGTTGTTTATAAGCCACCCAATCTACAGTATTCTGTTACAGTAGCCTGAACTAAGACAAACAGATTATATATATATACTATCTGTATATAATATATAATCGGAAAATAATATTATATAATATATACGCAATAAAGATATATATGCAAATAAATATATTATGTAGAAAGTAGTAAGTGCCTTAAAAGAGAATGCATTCTTTTAATTATCCATCCTAAGAATGCTTGTTTTATTTTCAATAGTGGGTTCAGGATGGCATGACAGTTTTAGTGGAAGCCCCGTAAAATATCTAGTATCAGTGTAAAATGATACTAGATTCCTGACAATTAGTTCCCATCAAAACTTAGCTAAGCTGTCTTTGATGAACACTTTGCCTTTCGTATTCCTCATCTTGGCGGTCATCTTCAGTAACCCTGCCATGTTTACAAGGACACCATGGCTTCAATCAGAAACTCAGAATTCATTTAAAAAGCCCAATGAGACAGGTCACTCTTTCAGGTTTATTTCATAATGATGATGTTATCAAATACTATAATTCTCCATGGAGTTACAAAAAAAGAATGGAGATACTTTCCTGAGACAGTTTACACATTCAGGAAATGCATGTGTATGAGAATCAATGTAACTTAGTCCAATATTACACAATTGTATAACACTAATCATCATATTATGTATCATTTTTATTTTTTAATTTATTTTATTTTTTTCATTGAGATAAATGTACTCTTTAATCCCCATTACCTATTTCACCCATCCACCCAAACTGTTAACCATCAGTTTGTTCTCTATAATTAAGAGTCTCTTTCTTAGTTTGTCTCTCTTTTTTTTCTCCCTTTGCTCATTTGTTTTATTTCTTAAACTCCACATATGAGTGAGATCGTATGGGATGTGTCTTTTTCTGGCTGACTTACCACTTAGCATAATACCCTCTAGCACCGGGGGGGGCGCCTGGGTGGCTCAGTGGGTTAAGCCGCTGCCTTCGGCTCAGGTCATGATCTCAGGGTCCTGGGATCGAGTCCCGCATCGGGCTCTCTGCTCAGCGGGGAGCCTGCTTCCTCCTCTCTCTCTCTGCCTGCCTCTCTGCCTACTTGTGATCTCTCTCTCTGTCAAATAAATAAATAAATAAAATCTTTAAAAAAAAAAAATACTCTCTAGCACCATCTGTGTTGTTGCAAATACTGATTTCATTTTTATTTATGGCTGAATAATATTCCAGTGTGTGTGTGCATATACATACATATATATATGTATATACAAAAAAAACACATCTTTATCCATTCATCAGTTGATGGACACCTGGACTCTTTCTGTAATTTGGCTATTGTAAAATCTGCTATAAACATCAGGATGCATGTATCCCTTCAAATTAGTATTTTTGTGTTCTATGGGTAAATACATAGTAGTATAATTGCTGGGTAGTAGGGTACTTTGATTTTTAAATTTTTGAGGAAACTCCATAGTGTTTTCCCAGAGTGGCTGCATCAGTCTGCATTCCCATCAATAGTGCAAGAGGATTCCCTTTTCTCCACAGCCTTACCAACCTTTTGTTTCTTGTATTTTTTCTTTTAACCACTCAGACAGGTGTGAGGTGATATCTCATTGTGGTTTTGATTTGCATTTCCCTGATGATCAGCAATGTTGAGCATTTTTCATGACTGTTGGCCATGTAGATGGCTTCTTTGGAGAAATATCTATTATGTTTTCTGCCCATTTTTAAATTAGATTATTTGGTTTTAGGGTGTTGAGTTGTATCAGTTCTTTATATATTCTGAATACTAACCCTTTATCAAATATGTCATTTGCAAATATTTTCTCCCATTCCATAGGTTGCCTTTTAGTTGTGTTGATTAGTTCTTTCACTGTGCATAAAATTTTTATTTTGACTAGCCCTAATACTTTATTTTTGCTTTTGTTTCCCTTGATTTAGGAGACCTATCTAGAAGAATGTTGCTATAGCCATTGTCAGAGAAATTACTGCATTTGTTATCTCCAAGAATTTTTATGGAGTCAGATCTCCATTTAAGTCTTTAATCCATGGTGAGTTTATTTTTGTGAGTGGTGAAAGAAGATGTTCCAGTTTCATTCATTTGCATGTTGCTGTCCAGTTTTCCCAACATCATTTGTTGAAGAGACTGTCTTTCTTATTGGATATTCTTTCCTCCTTTGTCAAAGATTAACAGACTATATAACTATAAGTTTATTTCTGAATTTTCAGTTTTATTCTATTGATCTATACGTCTGCTTTTATGCCAGTACCATACTGTTTTAATTACAACCACTTTGGTAGGGTTATCGGGTACATACCTCAATATCATAAAAGCCATCCATTAAAAACCGATAACAAATATCATTCTCAATGGGAAAGAATTGAGAACTTTTCCCCTAAGATCAGGAACATAGAAGGGATGGACACGATCACCACTGCTATTCAACATAGTACCAGAGGTCCTAGCCTCAGCAATCAGATAACAGAAAGAGATAAAAGGCATCCAAATGGGAAAAGAAGAAGTCAAACTCTCACTCTTTGCAGATGACATGCAGATGTGGAAAACACAAAAGACTCCACTCAAAGACTGCTAGAACTCATACAGGAATTCAGTAAAGTGTCAGAGTATAAGATCAATGCACAGAAATTGGTTGCATTTCTAAACACCAACAAAACAGAAGAAAGAGAAATTAAGGAGTTGGTCCCATTTACAAATGCAACCCAAACCATAAGATACCTAGGAATAAACCTAATTAAAGAGGCAAAGAATCTGTACTCAGAAAACTAGAGCATACTCATGAAGGAAATTGAGGAAGCCACAAAGAAATGAAAAAAGTTCCATGCTCATGGATTGGAAGAACAAATATTGTGAAAATATATATGTTACCTAAAGCAATCTGCACATTTAATACAATTGCTATGAAAATACCACCAACATCTTTCAAAGAAATGGAACAAATAATCCTAAAATTTATGTGGAACCAGAAAAGACCCCAAATAGCCAGAGGTATGTTGAAAAGAAAGCCAAAGTTGGTGGCATCACAATTCCAGACTTCAAGCTCTATTACAAAGCTGTCATCATCAAGACAGTATGGTACTGGCATGAAAACAGACACAGATCAATGGAACAGAATAGAGAGCCCAGAAATGGACCCTCAATTCTATGGTCAACTGATCTTTGACAAAGCAGGAGAGAATGTTCAATGGAGAAAGACAGTCTCTTCAATAAAAGTGTTGGGAAAATTGGACAGCCCCATGCGGAAGAATGAAATTGGACCATTTCCTTACACCACACACAAAAATAGACTCAAAATGGATGAAAGACCTCAATGTGAGACAGAAATCCATCAAAATCCTTGAGGAGAACTCAGGCAGCAACCTCTTCCTCCTCAACTACAGCAACTTCTTCCTAGAAACACCACCAAAGGCGAGGGAAGCAAGGGCAAAAATGAACTATTGGAACTTCCTCAAGACGAAAAGCTTTTGCACAGCAAAGGAAACAATCAACAAAACCAAAAGACAACCAATAGAATAGGAGAAGATACTTGCAAATGACATATCAGATAAGAGTTAGTATTCCCAATCTATAAATAATTTATCAAATTCAACACCCAAAGAACAAATAATCCAATCAAGAAATGGGCAGAACACATGAACAGACATTTCTGCAAAGAAGACATCTAAATGGCCAATAGACACATGAAAAAGTGCTCAACATCACCCGGCATCAGGGAAATACAAATCAAAACCACAGTGAGATATCACCTGACACCAGTCAGAATGGCTAAAATTAGCAAGTCAGGAAATGACAGGTGTGGGCCAGGATGCAGAGAAAGGGAAACCCTCCTGCACTGTTGGTGGGAATGCAAGCTGGTGCAGCCATTCTGGAAAACAGCATGGAGGTTTCTCAAAAAGTTGAAAATAGAGCTATCCTATGACCCAGCAATTGCTCTACTAGGTATTTACCCTAAAGATACAAATGTAGTGATCTGAAGGGGCACATGCACCTGAATGTTTATAGCAGCAATGTCCACAATAGCCAAACTATGGAAAGAACCTAGATGTCCATCAACAGATGAGTGGCTAAAGATGATGTGATACACCTACATACATATACACATACAATGGAATATTAGGCAGCCATCAACAAAACCCAAAAGCTTGCCATTTGAAAAACATGGATGGAACTAGAGGGTATTATGCTAAGCAAAATAAATCAGTCAGAGAAAGACAATTATCATATGATCTCTCTGATATGAGGAATTTGAGAAACAAGATAGAGGATCACAGGGGAAGGGAGGGAAAAATGAAACAAGATGAAATCAGAGAGGGAGACAAACCATAAGAGACTATTAATCTGAAGAAACAAACTGAGGATTGCTGGAAGGAAGGGGGATGGGAGGGATGGGGGTGGCTGGGTGATGGACACTGAGGAGGGTATGTGCTATGGTGAGTGCTGTGAATTGTGTAAGATTGGTGAATCACAGACCTGGACCCCTGAAACAAATGATACATGATATGTTAATAAAAGAATTACAACCACTTTGTAATGTAATTTGAAGTTTACAATTATGATACTTCCAGTTTTGTTTTTCTTTATTCAAGACTGCTTTGGCTATTCAGTCTTTTGTAGTTCCATACATATTTTAGGATGATTTGTTCTAGTTCTGTGAAAAATGCAGTTGGTATTTTGATAAGGATTGTATTAAAGCTATAGATTGCTTTAAGACATATGGGCATTTTAACAATATTTGTTCTTCCAGCCCAATATAACTTAGTCCAGTACCACAAATTTAATTACATAAAACTAATCATCATATGACTTAGCATTTTTAAGTTAAATGTTTGAATCTATTAATATTTGTATATTAACTTAATTACTTTCTAGCTTAAAAAAATGTGTCATTTAATGTTTGGATTCAGTTTCTCCCTATATCTACATCATACTTGCCAGTAATTTAAGCCCTGAGGACAAAAGCATTAAACTGTTTCAGGAGTTACCATATATAATTATTATGCCAAATTTATAAAGTAAATACTATTTCTTATTTTTAACAGTTGAGTAACAACTTCAGCAAACTTAAGTAATTTCTCCTAGTTCTTGCAGTTAATAAATGTGAGAAAATTTGACCAAACCCAGTCACATGGCAGAGGCCAAAGTAAATAATGGGAAGGACAACAACATAAGGGCTTCATTTTGAGTAGCTTGATTCCTTGAGGGACAGCAAAGTAAAAGTCTACTAAATGATTATTTTATCCAGTTGAATATTAATAAGTTCAGAGAACTTCTTATTTAGAGATTTCATAAACACTTTACCAAAACACGTTTTTATTTGCTATAATAGTCACAGAAATGTACATTAGACTTTCAAAATATTATAATATATGCCTAGAATTATAAAACTCCTAAACATTTTTTAGATATTTTTGACTCATATTTATTTTTTCATATTTATCATGCACTATTAGGTACTCTAAAATATGAAGGTAAATGATGAAATAGACATATTTACTGTGCTTATGAATGCCAAAGGGACATTAAATAAGGACTTAAATTAGTAAGTTTTAAATAAAATTGGATGAAGTTCTATTTTTTGAAGTTCAATATATATGGTGAAATAACAAACATGAAACATGGTTTGTAGCTTCAGAGATACTTTTATTAGCTTCAAAAATTCTAAAAAATAAATATAGAAATGAATAAACAAATTAATAAAGTCCTACATACTGCCCTCAAAACTGATTTTCCTATTGTACCAGAGTAGTGTTTTCTATTTTAATTTTGTGAAGTTATACAATTATTTTAACAATGGAGGCATTTACTTCATAGGATAATATCATAGTTCATCACAATTTCTCACAAATAATATATACCTCCTAAATATTTGTGTAAAATTCAATGTGTTAAAAATTCCAAAATAAATTTTGTGGTGTGATTTTTTGATCTCTTTATTTAAGACTAAAGCCAAAGTAACAGAAGTATATTTGAAGAACCATTGATCATTGATTTGACCTTATTATAAGGGCCGGAGCAACTTGGCAGTCATGAGGTACAGTGACAACTGCATAATTTTCAGTATCACAGACTGGGAGAAAGGTTTACCAAAAGTAGTCAATTATAGAATTCTCCAAAGAATAGTGTATATTATGACTGAACATGGAAGCCATAGGTCCAAGCTATAGAAGCAGTAAGATTGTTTCTGTGTTTTGAAGTGAGGACTTAAACAACAAAGCAGAGGTAGAAACTGCACAAGTTAGAAAATGATTGGAAAATAGAGAGTGAAATCAACTCAAACAATGACTATGGGATTATCTGTTTTTTGGGCTGTTATGTTTTAAACACAAATATGACTTTGTGTTTATAAGTGTTTATGGCAGGGGTGCTTGGTGGCTCAGTTGGTTACATGTCTGCCTTCAGCTCAGGTCATGATCCCAGGGTCCTGGAATTAAGCCCCGTGTCAGGATCCCTGCTCAGCGGGGAGTGCGCTTCTCCCTTTCCCCCTTCCTCTTTTGCTCTCTCTTTCTCAATTAAGAAAATAAAATCTAAAAAAAAAAAAAAAAAAAAGTGTTTATGGTAGTGCGTATCACATGACAAGTACTGTGTGTTTTTTGAGCAAAATGGTATCATGGATTCAGGTTGTATTAACAAAAAATGGGGTATTGACTTTATGAGTGGTTTGATTCCTCTCACAGAGATGAATATGCCATTTTGAAGAGTAAGGCAGGATTGAATATCATACTCTATTTTCTAGAAATACATTTTCTTCCCCATATGTTAACACAAAGTCTCATTAATCACATTTTTTTTGCATCCCTACTGTTTTGAACAACTGGTTTCATCTTCAGTTTTTATAAATTATCAGATTCCTGAATGATTGCCTTTGACTTATGATGATCTACCTTTTCATAGAGTCTAGTTTTCTGTTTTTAGGTTGGTCTACTTACTTTCTGATGTATTGCTTGCCTTGTTCTGAGTTCTAAAATTCCATCTAATAACTTTCTGTTATTTTGTCATTGGCAGATTGATCACTTAGTTCCACATCTTCACCTCACCTTGATGGTTGGCTTTTATCAACCATCTAGATTTTGGCTAACTTTATTTCCCTTTTTCTTCACTCACGACTTGTCTGTAAATCCCAAGTTATTCTGTGTTCAACTATATTATGTGGTTACAGTTTACATTTAAATGTAATGCACATTTTTGTAACTCCTAATGCTGCTTTCTACACTGAAGTGGTTATTCAAACAGATGAGCTCAGATGCTGAGGAAGGAGAGAACTCAGAAGAGGGAGAAAATGAACGCAGGAAGAACCAAGTACGCAAACTTCCAAACATTATGAAAAAAAGTTTAAGTATTTTAGAGGAGATATTTTTATTTTTCCTAAAACAGCTTGCTTTATATCTTTTTAAAAATACAACTTAGGGGTGCTTGGGTGGCTCGGTTGGTTGAAGGTCTGACTCCATCTCGATTCAGGTCTTGATCTCACAGTCATGAGTTTGAGCCCTGCATTAGGCTCCACATTGGGTGTGGAGCCCACTTTAAAAATAAATTAATAAATAAATAAATAGCCTAAAAAGTGGAAGGAGGGATCTCACATGCTTCACTGCCTGGCTCAGTCACAGAAGCATGTGACTCTTGATCTCAACCCCACATTGGGCATAGGGCTTACTTAATAAAAAACAAAAACAAAAACAAAACTGAATGAAGAATAAGAGTCCTAATAGTTTGCTGAGGTTCTTTAAAGTGCCCGGGGAAAAGGAAGTTGAAATAAGTAAAATATAAGCAGACTTGCTTCAAAAAGCATATCAGAAATGAAAAATATTATAACTTTTTTTAGTTCTTCATCTTTTTTTTTTTTTTTAAAGACTTCACCTATTTATTTGACAGAGATCACAAGTAGGCAGAGAGGCAGGCAGAGAGAGAGGGAGGAAGCAGGATCCCTGCTGAGCAAAGAGCCCGACATGGGGCTCGATCCCAGGACCCTGAGACCATGACCCGAGTCGAAGGCAGAGGCCTCAACCCACTGAGCCACCCAGGCACCCCAGTTCTTCATCTTTTTAATTTTTTTATAATTTGACTATAGTTGACTCACATTGTTACATTAGTTTCAGATGTACAACATAGTGATTCAGCATCTCTTTACATTGTGCTGTGCTTACCACAAGTTACACTTACTGTCCATCACCATACAATGCTGTTGATTTTAGAACATTTTTATTGTTGTGAATATTTCTCTGTTTCTGGGCATCAAGGGAAGCTAAATAACACTGACTCTGTGTATTATTATATGCAGAGCCAAACACCATGACAGCCATTTCACTGACTAATAAACAAATCAGAGTGGGACAGTTATGACTCACCAGAAAACATGAAACCATTACCAACCATGCTTCTTTATCCTCTTCTCTTTTTAAATGTGTTGTTCTCTACAGAAGTTGTCCACCTAGAAAAAAACTTCCATAGAGTTGGGTAGCATCCACTGATTTTAGATAGAAAATTTATATTTCATACTTGATCTGGATTATATCCCCACTAATTCTTTATATTATTTATGAAAGGAAAGAGAAACATAGTGTCTGACTTCACAATAGTTCATATTCATCTCATGTCATGGAAAAAATACTGTGTTACTTAAAAACAAAAAAAAATTATGCAAAATCAATTGAATGTGATTGGAGGAATTTGAAAAATGTAATTATTTTCAGATGTCATCTCTGTAAAAAGAAATGTCCTGAGTGAAGCCCAGGGGTGAAAACTTTATTTCTCAAATAACTTTTCATTTAAAGTATAGCAAATTTAGGGGGAATGTCAGTGGCAGCATTGTTTCTGAGACTTCCTGAAATTCACATGAAATCAGGCAGAGAAACTAAATAGAAAGACTAAAATTGGCAGAAGTATTTAAAATGGAACTAGATGACAATAAATTACATCAACTCCAAAAGGCAAGTAGGTAGGGAAGAGCACTCAGGGCAGCAAGAAACAATGTTAGCATCTCTGCATAAGTAGAAGCAGAGAGAAGCAAGCTAACCTCTGAACACCCAAGAACACCCTCAAATAGACAAGAAGTATTTGTTGGGTTTAGACATGGCAGGTGGATTTGAGTACAGCAGCTGCAGCTACGGCACTTTCTCCCATTCTGGTAGCAGGTAAGTGTGAGGGCTTTTAGTGATTTTAACAGGGCTGGAGCAACCTAACCCTTAAACGGATTCATCTGGACTCCCAGGGCTCTTTCCAGGGCCAGACTCAACACTGAGGAGAAATTTCTTTTATTAAGATTATTTATTTATTTATTTAAGAGAGAGAAAGCAAGTGCACACATGAGCTGGGAGAGGGGCTGAGGGAGAAGCACCACCCCACTAAGCAGGGAGCCAGACATTGGACTCAGTCTAGACCCTGGGATCATGACCTGAGCCAAAGGCAGATGCTTATCCCACTAAGCCATTCAGGCAGCCCTCAAGAGGAAACTTCTCTGCGTGGAAAGAGGCTAGTGAAGGTAGGACAGAGACAGAGGAGGGACATACAGAAAACCTGGGAGTGATTAGACATGAAAGAAAAAAACATCTAAACCATTTTGTAAAGGGGAAAACAACTGAAGTAGAAGCCACAGAGGATGGAATAAATATAACACCAAGAAAAGGTCAGTACCTTAATAAGATAAGTATAATGTGGAAAAGAGGGAAAAAATACAAAAAATTAAAAATCATTTTATCAGAGATAAAAATGATTAAAGAGAAAGTGGAATATTGAATGTAGATAATATGGAGATAAAAGGAAGCCCTAAAGGAATGTTCCAAAGCAAGGACGAGAGTTAAGACTAAATACTGCAATGCAAAAAAATTAACTTTCCTGAAATACTGAAGATTTGAAAAGGACATATTGAAAGAGCATGCTTGGTACCTAAGAATGAAGAACAAGTCATAATCCAGCAAACTCTTGAATATTAAAGGCAAAGAGAAAAAATCCTTTGTGTCTCTAGGCGAAAAGACCAGATGACATACAAAGACTGAAAAACAAGGGCCAACACATAGCAATAAGCATTTGTGATTTGAAAACTGTGATTCAAAATATCATTTTCCATTAAATAAAGATGGTGTGTCTTACAGAAATGCAAATTTTAGCTTGTGCAAGATAAATCTGGAGCTCTGACATAGTAGATAGTAAGGGACTAGTTTCCCAGTTTTTGTTTCAGATTAGAATACTACCTCAGAGCCAAGGGAAAAGTGAAGTATCCTGCTCTGTTTTAGAAGTATTTATTATCACTTTTCACCCAGATTTCAAAAGAAACAGATTTATCACATTTATAAATATTCAAGACCTAAATCACCACATTTTATGATATTTTCTTCACTTTTTAGTGCCTTTTTAAATGTATGCATACATTCTAAATATTCATACAATTTTGCCACTTCCCTACCATCCAAATATTACATTACTCTTGGATATTCTTGAATACAAAGTTTTTTTAATGGTCACATGGAGTCCCATTACATGAATGCATTTTAAAAACCAGTCTCTAATTGCATATTGTCCTGTGATAAATTAGGCTTAGAAGAGTATTCTTGTCTTTTAATTGTCTACATCAGGGAGTCTACCATGTGCTTCAAAAGGGTTATGTGATTTTCCTGTCAAACAACTTCTTATATGACACAATTATTGCAAATTGAATTGCCTATTGCATTATTAAATGGGACTGATTAAATTGAAAATAATCTTGAAGATAATACAATTAAAATATTCTCCAAAGACCCAGTATTATCCTACAAGCCTTGTCACATGCATATGCCATTTTAAACTGGGTTCACCAATATTTCAGTAAGATTAGAGAGAACATGGTGGTCGTGGGGGCGGTGATGAAGGGGGAAGAAGGGAGAGAATTGCTACCATGCACACACACAAACACAAAAGAAAAAGAAATAGGTGAAAAGGACAAACAGGTAAAAATAGAAATGGTCAGGGGCTAGAAGGTGAATCTGAACCTGAATACAGAGAGATCCAAATTCCACACAAAAATAAGAATCCCTGAATTAGATGTTATCCATTCCTTGAAGGCATATAAAACTCATTATATTTGTTACTTTTTAATGAGCAAACAATGAGCCCTCATTTCATTCCTCCTGTGGAAGGAGGTACTTTGGGTCCATCATTTAGCAAAGACACATCAAGAAGTGGTGTTCTCCCCCAAGAATAACAACTATGGGGACTAAACTGAGGGAAACTTCTAACCCTGACAAATGTTAATTTGATAGTCTACAAATAACTTTATTAGTAAGTGCTAAGTAAAACCATTCTCAAATTTTTTGGTCTCAGGACCCCTTGGTGGGAGAGGTCATCAAGAGGACATAACCACTGTTGACCCACAGGCTAGACCTAGGCAATTGGAGGATTCTCCCCACTTCCTTGTCTTTGGAAAATACGTCTGTCTGCCCACCACAGCTGAAGCAGTTCCAAGGGTGCATCCCTGAAAGTGCAGTGTGTTGTGGAGACCATCTGTCCGGTATACATGGCAGCACCCTGTTAAGGCCTCTGTCTAAACTTTAAAGATTCTAGAGAGCAGGTGCAGAGATCTACTTGTCTTGCAACCACTCAGAACAAGCCTCCTAGGTAAGTCCCCTTGCTTGTTAAGTCTGCCACCTGCCAACGTGGAGTGGTTGCCTCTTTCTCAGGTTTCTCCTTCACCATGTATAGGGAATTCACCAGTTCACTGAGAAATTCCCAAGGTCGTGAAAGAACGCCTCTTTTGCTGTTTAAAAGTTATGGAGGGGCACCTGGGCTAAGTGTCTAACTTAAGCTCAGTCAGTTAAGTGTGTGATTCTTGATTTCTGGCTCTGGTCATGCTCTCAGAGTCCTGAGATCTAACCCTGCCTCTGGTTCTGCACTGGGCATGGAGACTGCTTAACTTCTCTTTCTCCCTCTGCCCCTCCCACACCCCCTAAAAAAAAAATCATTGAGGACTATATAGAGATATTGTCTATGTGACTTGGATCTATTAATATTTGAAATTAAAAGTGAGGAAAACATTTACTTATAAAATCATAAAGTTATATGTTAGTATAATTTTTAATTAAAAAATAACAATTTCCCAAACAAAAAAAACTTTAGTGAGAAGAATGGCATTGTATTAAATACTTTTAAATTTCTGCAATGACTAGCTTAATAGAAGACAGTAGCTTTCTCATATCTGCTTCTACATTGTAGCAATATTTTGTCTTGGTTGAAGTAAATAAATAAAATCTAGTCTTATAAAGATACTTAATTAGAGATATGGAAATGTGATAATTATTTGATCCCACTGTAAAAATCAACAATATCAAATAATCGGTATACTCATTTTACTCCATAAAATTGATTGATCTGTCTTGTATTTTGCATATATCTTTCATTCATATATGATTTTTATAACATCAGACATTGATAATTTGAGAAATATTTGTTCACTGAGTAATGCAGATCTTCTAATATTTGATGTATTTCATTACACAGTGGCAAAAAGCCTTATTTTTACTAGAACAACCAATTTCATAAGTAAAGTAAGTATTAGGAAGCTTTCAAGCCTCCAGAGACTAATAGAAGTTTTCCAAAGTTCTAACTCTCACTTTAAGACCCAAATTTGATTATTGACAAAGTTACAGTCAGTTATTTTCCTTGATTTTACAGTCCCTTTGTTCATTGTTGACAAATTTGTGTCAAATACATCAAGTCTGGTTAGCCATAGGTTGTCCATTCATCTGTTTTTTCAAGTAAAAATGATTTTCCAAGAAAAAAGCAGTTAGATTGGCTGTCAGCATATACAATTGCACAAATGCTTTTCCTTGAATTAGTCATTACACTTCAGTACACCTGGAAAATGATTTATGCACATTTCTTACTTTGTCACATCAAATATTAAAAAAATGTATCCAAACACCAAGATTTCATAAAATTAATAATATTTATTAACTCTTCAAGGACAACCTTAAGTGAAACTGAGTTTTTAACTTATTTCCAGCAAGTTTATAGTAATGAATAATATGTTGATGCTAATACATTTGGGGGCCATGCCTTGTTTTGGGTTAAATTACCAGGAGGTTTTCTACCATTGCTGTTGCACTCTCAATGAAAATATCACACAGAGAGAAAGACACAGAGAAAAGATAATATGATATCATAATAGTAGTATAAAAATTATTTTGAGCTTATAGATCCTCTGAAACTATTTTAGGAACCCACAGGGGTCTATAAGCCACCCTTTGAAGGCTGATACTATAGTAAAATTCTAAAAATATGGTAGTCCTTAGTGGACATTCAAATGTGAGATCTCTTTAGTTGTCTTTTAGAAGTGCTTATTTAATATATACATATTTTTTCTTTCCTAACAAAGTTCTGAAGAATATATTGTTAGCAGAATAGGACTGAGGTAAGAGCACCTATGCCTGTTTTGCCCTGAAAGTTAGTATAAGCCTGTTTCTAAGAGTCTGATTGCCATGTTCAGGTATTTTTTTTTCCAATTTCATCAGTGCTGTTAATACATACAGCCCTGATGTCTGATAATAGTCATTTAATAAATATATATTAACTAATAAATATATATTTTGATAGCTATTAATTAGTATACATTAATATTTATAATTATCATTTAATGAAGATGGATCATGTGACTAAATAGGAAAGATTTGAGCTTTAGTTATACAAATTCCCAACTGTGAGACTTTGGGGAACTTAGCCTGTTTTGTTTTGTTTTGTTTTGTTTTTCTTAGTATCAGTATTTATAAAAAACAACAACAACAAAAAAACATTCTATGAGCACCTTCATCATAGAGCTTTGGTAAAGTTTATGCTAGAAGTTCAACTCAGTATCTAATTCGTGGGACTGTTTCAAATATTAGCTCAATGTATTTAAGTCTGTCAAGCTCTTCAATCATCTCGTTGTATTAGTTTACTTTTTTCCTTCAGATTTATTTATTTATTTTTGGGAGAGAGACAGAAGCATGTGTAGGGGAGGAAGGGCCAGAGGAAAAGGGAGAGCCAGAATCTCAAGCAAACTCCCTGCTGAGTGTGGAGATTAATGCTGGACTCTATCTCAGGACACTAAGATTAAGACCTGAGCCAAAATCAAGAGTTGGACGCTTAAGTGACTGAGTCATGCAAGTGCCCCTGCTTTGCTGTATTTCCTATGTATCATCATCGAGAGTTTTATAACTATGAGATTTTTTTTCATAGTAATGCATATATATGTCATAGTTCAATTTTAAAAATGAATGGAAGGAAGAAAGTAGGGAGAGAAGGAAGGAAAGTATCACTTTAAATTCAAACAGCAAGGAGAATTTAATATAAGGAGTTAGGTATTAAAAATGGTGCAAGAGAGGGGAGCTTGGGTGTTACAATCAGTTAAAAGTCCAACTCTTGGTTTCAGCTTGGGTCATGGTATCACAGTTGTGAAATTAAGCCCCACATCAGGTTCCATGTTCAGTGCACAGTCTGACTAAGACTTGCCCCCACAGGACACCTGGGAGGCTCAGTCATAAAACATCTGTCTTCAGCTCAGGTCATGATCCCAGGGTCATGGGATCGAGCCTGACATTGGGCTCCTGGCTCAGCAGGAAGCCTGCTTCTCCCTCTCCCTCTCCCCTTGTTGTGTTCCCTCTCTTGCTGTGTGTGTCTCTGTCAAATAAATAAATAAAGTATTAAAAAAAAAAAAAAAACTTGGGGCTCCTGGGTGGCTCAGTGGGTTAAGCCTCTGCCTTTGGCCCGGGTCATGATCTCAGGGTCCTGGGGTCCAACCCCACATCAGGCTCTTTGCTTAGCGGGGAGCCTGCTTGCCTCTCTTTCTCTGCCTGCCTCCCTGAAAACTTACAATCTTTCTCTGTGTGTCAAATAAATAAACAAAATCTTTAAAACAAACAAACAAAAAGATTTGCTGCCACAAAGTTGTATGTTGAAACCTATCCCTAATATGTTGGTAATTGGGGATGGGGTCTGTGGATATAATTAGATTGTGCAAGTAGAGCCCTTGTGAATTGGATTGGTACCTTATACAAGCAACCACAGAGAGGTCCTTTGCCTTTTCAGCCATATGAAGACCCAGAGAAAATATAGCTGTATGAACCAGGAAGCAGGCCCTCACTGGACACTGAATCTCTCAGTGCCTTCATATTGGACTTCCAAGCCTCTAGAATGTTTAGGAAATAAATTTATACGGAACCAGAAAAGACCCCAAATAGCCAGAGGAATGTTGAAAAAGAAAACCAATGTTGGCAGCATCACAATTCTATACTTCATGCTCTATTACAAAGCTGTAATCATTAAGACAGTATGGTACTGGCACAAAAACAGATACAGAGATCAATGGAACAGAATGGAGAGCCCAGAAATGGACCCCCAACTTTATGGTCAACTAATCTTTGACAAAGCAGGAAAGAATGTCCAATGGAAAAAAGACAGTCTCTTCAACACATGGTGTTGGGAAAATTGGACAGTCCCATGCGGAAGAATGAAACTGGACCATTTCCTTATACCACACACAAAAATAGACTCAAAATGGATGTAAGAGCTCAGTGTGAGACAGAAATCCATCAAAATCCTTGAGGAGAACATAGGCAGCAACCTCTTCCTCCTCAACCACAGCAACTTCTTCCTAGAAACATCACCAAAGGCAAGGGAAAGAAGGACAAAAATGAACTACTGGGACTTCCTCAAGATAAAAAGCTTTTGCATAGCAAAGGAAAGAGTCAATAAAACCAAAAGACAACCAATAGAATGGGAGAAGATATTTGCAAATGACATATCAGATAAAAGGCTAGTATCCCAAATCTATAGAGAACTTAATCAAACTCAACACCTAAAGAACAAATAATCCAGTCAAGAAATGGGAAGAACATTTGGGACGATGTGGATGGAACTAGAGGGTATTATGCTTAGCAAAATAAGTCAATCAGAGAAAGAAAACTATCATATGATCTCCCTGATATGATGAAGTGGAGATACAATGTGGGGGGTTTGGGGGGTAGGAAAAGAATAAATGAAACAAGATGGGATCAGGAGGGAGACAAACCATAGAGGCTCTTAATGTCACAAAACAATCTGAGGGTAGCTGGGAGGAGGGCATAGGGAGAGGGTGGTGGGGTTATGGACATTGGGGAGGGTATGTGCTATGGTGAGTGCTGTGAGGTATGTAAACTTGGCGATTCACAGACCTGTACCCCTGGGGTTAATAAAACATTGTATGTTTATAAAAAAAATTAAAAAAATTAAAAAAAATAAAGAAATGGACAGAAGACATGAACAGACATTTCTGCAAAGAAGACATCCAAATGGCCAACAGACATGTAAAAGTGCTCAACATCACCCAGCATCAGGGAAATACAAATCAAAACCACAGTGAGATTCCACCTCACACCAGTCAGAATGGCTAAAATTAACAAGTCAGGAAATGACAGGTGTGGGCCAGGATGCAGAGAAAGGGGACCCCTCTGCCAACACACTGTAGGTAGAAATGAAAGCTTTGTAGCCACTCTGGAAACAGTAAGGAGGTTCCTTAAAAAGTTGAAAATAGAGCTATCCTATGACCCAGCTATTGCTCTACTAGGTATTTACCCTAAAGATACAAATGTAGTGATCCCGAAGGGGCACGTGCACCCGAATGTTTATAGCAGCAATGTCTATCTACCATAGCCAAACTATGGAAAGAACCTAGATGTCCATCAACAGATGAATGGGTAAAGAAGATGTGGTGTCTATATACAACGGGATATTATGCAACCATAATTTGCAACCAACGGTATTTGCAATGATGTGGATGGAGCTAGAGGGTATTATGCTAAGTGATATAAATAAATCAGAGAAAGATAATTATCATATGACCTCACTGATATAAGGAATTTGAGAAACAAGACAAGGGATCATAGGAAAAGCAGGGGAAAATGAAACAAGATGAAAGCAGAGAGGGAGACAAACCATAAGTAACTACTAATCTGAGGAAATAAACTGAGGGTTGCTAGAGGGGAGGGAGTTAGGATGGAGGGGAGGGGCTGGGTGATGGATACTGGGGAGGGTATGTGCTATGGTGAGTGCTGTGAATTGTGTAAGACTGGTGAATCACAGACCTGTACCCCTGAAACAAATAATACATTATATGTTAATTACAAAAAATGGGGAAAGAAAGTTCTGTTGTTTATAAGCCACCCAATCTATGGTAGTTTGTTACAGCAGCACAAACAAACTAATATAAGTTTCTATATTGACCTGGAGATGATATTCTGAATAAGACACCATGCCCCTGACAATACTACCAGCCCTTCTCTCAGAATGACCAAGAAACACTGGCAGCCCACCACTAGTTGGCATTGCTAGCACAGCCCCAGAGATGGACACTGCTAGATTCCTAAGCCTCCCACTGCTGTTCATACTCCACTTGTACCAGAACTGCTGCTAAACAGGAAAAATGATAGGAAGATCATTTTTTCCCTCCACAATTTCAATTTCTTTCCAGTGAATCCCATTGGCAGAAAAAAAAAAAAAAATGGGAGACTCGGAAGGGAATATGCAAGAATTCCAGCCCCTGGAGCCTAGAGTGGAGGCCAGCATGGCGAAATGGAACTGATGGGAAATAGGCTAATAAAGGGAAATAGTCAGCATAAGTACGGCATGTGGCTACCGTGCAGTGTGACTGAGCAATGTCTGTGACAGGCTCTCATCTCCACAGATTCTAACCCCTTCCACTGCTGCAGAATTACTGAGTTCTCTGAAGACTTGAGAAAATGGGAACTGAAGGGGGAGAGAGTGAGAGAGAGAGAAACGAGCCAAGATCCCGAGAAGAGATTCGATTTGGTCAACATATATTTTTTGTCACATATTTAATCAAGCGCATGTTAAATGCCAGGCATAGCACTGTTATGTTGCTATGACAGACATAGTGATGAACAGAAAGAGGCCACTTGTCTTCTGAGAGTCAAAAAGTGAGGGAAAGTATGCTCACAAAGAGCGGAAATCTAGAGTAGTATATGGAAAAACTATGTAAGTAGTACAGCATTTTGTGACTAGAAGAATAGGTAAAATTTTGATGAGAAGATATGAGGGGGAAGATTATCTCCCTGTTATCATTATTTCCCCTGGAATATAAAGTCATTGTAACTGAAACTGAAAATACTAAAATATTTTAATGTTTTCTTAATGGTAAGAAATTAATATTTTCTAAAATATAATTTAATTATTTTTAAAGGTTTTAATCTAAACAGGCTAATTTTAGACAATGTGGGAAATACCCTATGCAATATCTTGAGTTCTTCAATTTACTGTTAATTTATTATAATTAATATAAATATGTGATGAAATATTTTTATTTAATAATTGAGGTCATCTCTGATTAATTCCTTAGATTAAAAATTCCAGGAATGGAGAAACCGCATTATGCAGAAAAACATGCCTAAGGTTTATGTTGTGTATTGCCAAATGAAATTACATTTCTATCAAATTATGTTGGTTCTTTTATGCTGGGCATGAATTTCATTGTTTTATTGAAAATATTTACATAAATCTTGGGACGCCTGGCTGGCTCAGTTGGTTAAGCTGATGCCTTTGGCTCAGGTCATGATCCCAGGGTCCTGATATCAAATCCTTCATCGGGCTCCTTGCTTCGTGGGGAGCCTGCTTCTCTCTCTGTCTCTGCCTACTGCTCTGCCTGCTTGTGATCTCTCTCTCTCTCTGACAAATAAATAAATAAATAAAATCTTTAAAAAAAAGAAAATATTTACATAAACCTTTATGACCAATATATTGTCTTTAAGTTTGATCAGTATTTGGGATATTTATGATATTCATTAAGTAATATGAAGAGTTTGATATTATTTTAGCCCTGGAATAACCAAATGGCATGGAAATGAATGTTTGAAAGAAATGAAGAAACTGGTGAAACTATCCAGTTCTGGGGGTATTTTGCAGACACAATTTTCTTTTGTTTAGATTTGATTTTGATTTTGATATATTTCTATTTCTTTTTTCCTCCAGTTCTATTGAAGTATGATTGACAAATAGAAAATATATATATATTTAGGTTGTTCAATGTGATATTTTGATATATTCAATATATTCTGAAATAATTACCACAATCAAGCTAATTAACATATCCGTTACCTCATGTAGCTCCACTTTTTCTTTTTTCTTTCTTTTTTTTTTTTTCATTTATTTCAAGAAACGACAGGTGTTGGTGAGGATGCACCCTCTTACACAGTTGGTGGGAATGCAAACTGGTGCAGCCACTCTGGAAAATAGTCTGGGAGTTCTGCAAAAAGTTAAAAGTAGAATTACCCGATGATCCAGGAATTGTACTACTAGGTATTTACCCAAAGGATATAAAAGTACTGATTTGAAGGCATACATGCCTCCTGATGTTTAAAGCAGCATTATCAACAACAACTAAACAATGTAAAGAGCCCAAATGTCTGTTCTCTATTGACTGCGAAATGGATATCGAAGACATGTTGGTGTGTACACACACACACACACACACACACACCCCGGAATATTACTCAGTCATCCAAAAAAAAAAAAAAATCCTGCCATTTGCAACAACATGAATGGAGCTACAGTGTACTATGCTAAGTGAAGTAAGTCAGATAAAGACAAATACCATATGATTTCACTCATATGTGAAACTTAATAAACAAAACAGAAGAACATAAAGGAAGGATCAAAAAGAGAGAGAGAGAAGGAAGCAAACCATGAGAGACTCTTAATGATAAAGAACAAACTGAGGGAAGATGGAGGCAGGTGGGTGGGGGATGGGCTAAATGGGTGATGGGCTATTAAGGAGGGCACTTGTTATGATGAGCATTGGGTAATATATGTAAATGATGAATCACTAAATTCTTCTCCTGAAACCAGTATTACACTATAGGTTAACTAAGTAGAGCTTAACGGGTGCCTCGGTGGCTCAGTCAGTAAAGCATCTGACTTTGGCTCAGGTCATGATCTTGGGGTCCCGGGATCAAGCTCCGTGTTGGGCTCCCTACTCAGTGGAGAGTCTGTTTGTCTCTCTCCCTCTGCCCCTCCCGCCAGTTCAGGCTCTCTCTTGCTTGCTCTCTCTTAAAAAAAATAAAAGTTCTTTTAAAACCTCCCTTTTCCTTACCTCCCCCAACCCCATAGTATATAATCAGCCACCCCTCATAAGCCCAGTGTAGCAAATCTTTCTAACCACAGGTCCTGTCCCTGTATTTTAATAAACCACCATTTTGCACCAAATTAAATAAATAAATAAATAAAATCTTTTTAAAAAAATGAACTAGAATTTAAATAAAAATTTGGAGGAAAAAAATGCATTACTATTAGCTATAGTCACCATGTTGTACTTTAGGTCTCCGGAACTTATTCATCTTGTTTGTACTCTTTGGTTAATGTCTCCCTTTCTCCTCCCACCACCTCCAGCCACTAGGGACCACCATTCTACTCTTTGTTATTATGAGCCAAACATTGTGTTAGTGTCTACATATAGGTAAGATCATGCAGTACTTTTTTTCTGTGTCTGACTTCTTTCCCTCACCCTCATGTATTCTAGGTTCATCTGTGTTGTTGCAAATGGCAAGATTTCCTTCTTTCTAATGGCTGAATAATGTTCGTGTGTGTGTTTGTGTTTGTGTGTGTGTGTGTGTGTGTGTATCTTCTTTATCCACTCGTCTGCTGATAGAATCAGATTTTTTCCCATATTTTGGGTTTTGTGAATAATACTGTGATGAACATGGGAGTGCATATATCTCTTTGAAGTAATGATTTTATTTCCTTCAGATATACCCAAAAATGAGATACATGGATTCTATGGTAGCTCTATTTTTCATTTTTTTAAGACCCTCTGTACTGCTTCGATTTACATTCCTACCAACAGTGTATAGGACTTGCCTTTTCTCTATATCTTTGCCAACCCTAGTTATTTTTTGACTTTTTGATGATAGCCATTCTAATAGGTGTGAGGTGATATCTCATTGTGGTTTTGATCTGTGTTTTCCTGATGATTAATGATATTAAACATCATTTTCATGTTACTGTTGACCATTTTTAATTGGGTTGTCTTTTTGTTTTTGTTTTTCTTTTGTTGTTGAGTTTTAAAAGTTCCTTGCACATCTTGGAATTAACTTCTTAACAGATAAATATGATTTGTTAGTATCTCCTCCCATTCCATAGTTTGCCTTTTCATTCTGTTGCTTGTTAGCTTTGCTGTGCAGAAGCTTTTTAATTTGATGTAGCCCACTTATTTGATTTACTTATAGTTATTTTTCCTGATTTATAAATAGAATAATTTAAATCAATTCATCTATATTTTCACTGGATCATACTTTCATAATCTCCCCAAGTTTTGAGATATGTTATAGACATGGTTGCTTTTTCCTGAATAGTCCACAATTATTGCTTTAATTTTCTTTTTTACTCTCTGATTTTTGTCCTTACAGTTGCTTTGTTTTAATTTATGTATGGTGAGATTCAATCATCTCTCATTTAGCCTGATGATTAAAAATGGCTTCAAATGCTTTGATATTTCACACATGGATAAATAGGATTCAATTTGTTTTCCTTTGAACTTGGGATAGTCTTAATGGCTTCTCAGAAAGTGGTTGAAGTGATGCTGGGGGACTGACCTCCAATGCTAGTGCCACCAAACCCTTTTAATGCACTAATTTTCAACACAAAAATAGGTAACTAGAACAGGGTTTTTACTTTTTGTTTTTGTTATATTTTGTTTTTCAGAAAATGCATAAATGATGAATATATATTTCAGATTTTGCCTCAGAGGAGCCTCATTTACTTATCTTTATGTATATATGTATTCATGTATGTTCATTATGACCAAGAAAAAATAATGACAGAGTTGGTGTGTATTTATTGACAATATTTTTATTCAGAAATTTGTAGCTATCCCTTCATTTTCTGAAGGTATTAAATGTTTTGGGATATGTTAATCTCAGACTATTTTTTGTACTTTTGCATGTGATTCTTTTTTAACTTTTCAAAATTTCTAAATCCTTATGGGATTAATCTTTATTTGTGAGATTTCTGATTGTCACTTCGTTGCGCATTTTGTTGTTTTTTTTTTTTTTTTGAAGATTTCATTTATTTATTTGAGAGCAAGAGAAAGAGTAAGCATGCACATGCAAACTGGGGGAGGGGCACAGAGAGGGAGAGAATCTCAAGCCGACTCCCCAATGAATAGGGAGCCCTGTGCAGGGCTTGATCCCATGACTCTGAGATCATGACCTGAGCCAAAACCAAGAAGAATCTGAGGCTTAACCAACTGAGACATCCAGATGTCCCTCATTGTGAGTATTTTGTTGTTGTTTTTTTTTTCCTATTTTTTTCCTGCTTAATTTTAGTTCATTTCAATCTTTAACTGTGGAGTTTTATTCTAATACAGTGTTTACTTTTTCTTCTGTCCTTATTGTTATGGTTCCTTTAGAAATGCAAAAGGTTAAAAACTTTTTAAAAAATTTCCTTTCATTTTACAACTTAAGTAACTTACCTCACTGTTATTTTTTTTTTGCTCCTTCACTTTGCATTCTGAGAGAATATCGCAAGTTACCTTGCATATTATTGAGGATCCTGTAGTATTTGCCTTACCTTTTACTGTTTCTAATAATGACTTAAAATTCTCATACTCATGCTTTTTTTTTTTAAATCCCCTGGGTCTTGGAGACACCTATATTATCAAAACAGGTGAATGAAAAATTATAATTCACAGAGTATACCTAACAGATGGATTTTTTTCAGGCTTACATAGTCTGCATTCACTGTTGGGTCACATGTCCTCGTGTAAATCACCATTTTCTTTTTTTTTTTTTCATTTTTGTTACTAGCAAGATCAACATATTGTATACGTATTAGTAGGGGAGTTTTTGTTTTTGTTTCTGTATTTTTACTTTTTAATTTAATTGTTACATAAACCCTTCAAAATATGCCTATTAAGTGTTATAATTATTCTCAATTTACAATTATTTGATCTGACAAACACTGATAGAGCACGTAAAATGCCCAGGCTATGCGTATTAAATGCCTCATATAGTATCAACTCATTTTATACCACTAGATGCAGTATCATTGTTGTCCCATATTACAGAAGTGGAGACAGAGACGTGAAGTAGATGGATGAGTAAGTGGCCCAGTGTCACCCACTATCATGGATTGAATGCCTGTGTCCCTCCTAAATTCATATGTGGACATCCTAACCCCCAATATGATGGTATTCGGAGGTAGAGCCTCTGGGGTGTGATTCAGTCATGAGAGTGGAGCCCTTATAAAAGAATGGAATTAGTACCCTCATAAAGGAGACTCCACAGAGTGAGAGATCACCCTTCTAACATGTGAGGACCAGAGAGCCATCCCTATGAACCCTTCGGAGACCATGGTCTTTGAGCCAGGAAACAGGCTCTCACCGGACACTGAATCCATACCTTTATCTTATACTTTATCTTGTCTTATACTGCAGAACTGTGGGAATAAATCTCTGCTGTGTAAGCCACCCAGTCTATATTTTTGTGATCGCAACCCCAATGGACCAGAACACCCAGGCAGTAAATTGTATGTTGCGGCTGGTGCGACAAATCAACCAGGAGCATGAGGGCAAGGGGATGGTGAAAAGAATTAAGAGACACAGAGATGGGGGCAGGAGGAGCACCGAGGAGGATGTCCAACAGTGCTAAGTTTATTCAAAGCACTAAGGCCATATATATAGTGATAGGAGAAACAATATACCTCTGTCTAGTTAAACAACCACGAGTTCCCATAATAAGTTTCACATTTAACTATAAGCAGACCTCCTGACGCCAAACGGCTGATCCTAGTACAATTGTTCTGTATTGATACAGCAAACCTGAAAGTAATTTATGAACAGTATTAGGGCAGCAAGGACCAGCAACGAACTCTTGACCCCAACTGAATTGTTCTCATTTGTTTAGCAAGCGTGTGGGAAGTCCCGTAGGCGAGCGTGCAACACATAGCACAGACCCTTTCTCAGGCTACTCGACTTTTCCCGTCCTAAACCTTTTGTTCGGTTATTCAGACTTTAAAGGAGGCACAAGTCAGGGCCTGGTTTGGTCCTCGTCTCAAGCCTTATTGTGGCCTCCCACAATTGTATAACTGGGGTTCACCCCCAGGGCAGGCCAGCTCCAGTGGCAGCACACCTCACACCGATGCTATCATGTGCTGCTGCCTATAAGAGGTAAGGGGCCAAAAATTGATTTTCTAAACTATTATCATGAACACGTTTATTAAATGCTTATTCTGAGCATTGCACTCTCCCAAGTAACAAAGATAAAGAAATAAGACATTATATCAAATGGTTTATCACCTTGTTTTCTCTTTTAAAAATTATCCCTTTTCAGATTGTTTTTCAGAGTCCATAGTCTCTCATGGTTCACCTCAATCTGAGGGGTTTGAAGTGGCGGGGGGTGGGAGGTTGGGGTACCAGGTGGTGGGTATTATAGAGGGCACGGCTTGCATGGAGCACTGGGTGTGGTGAAAAAATAATGAATAATGTTTTTCTGAAAATAAATAAATTGAAAAAAAAACAAAAAACCTTTTAAGAAATAAAAAAAAATGTATGAAAGGCAAGAGCAAGAGAATATAGGAATGCTGTATATTGATTCAGGCCTAATAAATACAAAACCAGTCATTGGTGAGGAAAGGGAAAAAAAAATTATCCCTTTTCTTTAATTCTTTAACTGGTTGTCTTAATTGAATTAAGATCTACCCAGCATTTTATATTTCTTAAAAAGAAAATGATGCATTACAATGTTTTGTGTAAGCATTACAGTTAACATATGGCAAATTATTGTAGGCAAGTGCTGTGTATAGATAATCCAAACTTTTTTATTTTTTACTTAATTTACATTTGTATTATTCTAAATGTTTTACTTTCACTTCTTTTCAAGTGTTTTTCCCTTCAGGATGATGATGATAATGTATATTCTTAATCCCCTTTGTCTATTTCATCCATCCTCCTACTTCCTTTCCCTCTAGCAATAACCAGTTTGTTCTCTGTATTTAAGAGTCTGGTTTTGGTTTGAAGTTTTTTTGGTAACTCTCTTTTTTTCCTTTGTTTTGTTTCTTAAACTCCACATATGGAGTGAGAACATATGGGATTTGTCTTTCTCTGTCTAACTTATTTCATTTAGCATTTTTCCTTCTAGAGCCACCCGTGTTGTTGCAAATGGCAAGATCTCATTCTTTTTTATGGTTGAATAATATTCCATTATATTTATACCACATCTTCTTTATCAGTTCATCTATAAACGCACACTTGTGTTGTTTCCGTATCTTGGCTACTACAAAAATGCTGCAATAAACTTAGGGGTCCATATATCTTTTCATATTAGGTATTTTCATTTTCTTTGAGTCAGTGCCCAGTAGTGGGATTACAGGATCATATGGTAATTCTATTTTAAATTTTTGGAGGAACCTCCCTACTGTGTTCCAGAGTGGCTGCACCCATTCACAATCCCACCAACAGTGCACAAGGGTTCCTTTTTCTCCTTTTTCTCTTTTACAATACAAAACCAAATCTCCTTTTTCTCCTTTTTTCTCCTTCCTTTTTCTCCTTTTTCTCTTTTACAATAATTATTTCTTGTTTTTGATTTTAGCCATTCTGACAGAGGAGAAGTGATTCTCACTGTGCTTTTGATTCCCATTTCCCTGATGATAGGTGATATTGAACATTTTTTCATGTCTTTTGGCCATTTTTCTTCTTTGGGAAAATGTCTTTTCAGGTTCTCTGCCCATTTTTAGATTAAATTGATGTATTTATGTATTTATTATTGTTCAGTTGCATAAGTTCTTTATATATTTTGGATATTAACCCCTTATTGGAAACATCATTTGTAAATATCTTTTCCTATTCAAGAAATTTCCTTATTATTTTGTTGATGTTGTCCTCCACTGAGCAAAAGCTTTCTTTTTTTGTGTAGTCCCAATAGTTTGATTTTGCTTTTGTTTCTGTTACCTGGGGAGATATATCTCAAAAAATGTTTGTTTGTTTTTATAGCAATGTCAATGAAATTACTGCCTATATTTTCTTCTAGGAGTTTTATCACTTCAGGTCTCACATTTAGGTCTTTAACCCATTTGAGTTTATTTTTGTGTATGGTGTAAGAAAGTGGTCCAGTTTCATTCTTTTGCATGTAACTGTCTATAGTTTTCCCAGCACCATTTGCTTGAAGAGGCCATGTTTTTCTCATTATTACTTTTTTTAAAATCATAGATTAATCGACCACACACACACACACACACACATATATATATACTTTCTGGGTTCTCTGTTCTGTTGCATTGATCTGTGTGTCTACTTTGCACCAGTACTGTTTTGATTACTATAACTTTGTTGTATATCTTGAAATCTGGGATTGTGATAACTTCATCTTTGTTCTTTCTTAAGATAGTGATTTTTTGGCTATTCAGGGTTTTTGTGGTTCCATATAACCTTTAGTGTTAACTTATTTTAGTTCTGAAAAAAATGTTGGAATTTTGATAGGGATTGCATTTAATCTGTAGACTGCTTTGGGTAGTATGGATATTTTAACAATATTGGTTCTTTCAATCCATGAGCATGAAATATCTTTTCATTTGATTATGTCATATTTAATTTCTTTCATCAGTGTTTTATAGTTTTCAGAGTGTAGGTCCTCTTTAAGTTTATTCCTAGGTATTTTATTATTTTTGATGCAATTGAGTAAGGGAGATTCTGAGCTGAAAATGCTACAGCCACTTTAGAAAGGATATCTGATATTATGTAAGATGTGTTCCTTTCCAGTGGTCAGTGAAGGCATAGAGTATATGAGGTAAGGGTTTTCATTAAGTAGGGATGAATTCATGGTCATCTCTTAAACGCTTCTTCTGCAGAATCCAACTGTTCTTCAGATGTTCATTGAAAATTTAGATAGTAAAATCTTTCCTGGTATGTTAGAGGTTTGTGTCCATTGCTATAGAAAACTTGTTCTGCTTTATAACCGTTTTATAATGATGTTAATTGGAGGCCCCTGGATGACTCTGATGGCTAACCTTCTGCCTTTGGCTCAGGTCATGGGTCCTGGGATTGGACCACATATTGGGCTTCCTGCTCAGTGAGGAATCTGCTTTTCCCTCTCTCTCTGCTCCGGCTCTCTCTCTCTTTGTATCTCTCTGTCTCAAATTAATAAATTAAAAAAATAATGATATTAATGGTACTAGAAGTTCTAAAAACAGTCGACAAAGCCTTTCTGTGGAAAATAAAGTCCATCCTTCTGTGATTTGACCTGTTTAGTTTTATTATAGTCCTTTTTCACCTACTATTTTTTGCTTTACTTTTGCTATTTGCCTAACAACTCCTTCAGAAAGAAATCATTTAGATAATAGAAGTTAGGTATATTTTTTTCTTTCATATCTAATCAATGGAAAAGGAAGAGAGCAAACTGGAAGTTTGGAAAGAACAGTTTTATTGCATATAGAAATAGATAAAATTTTTCTATAATCCATTTCCAGCCTCTCAGAAGCTACATATAAGTACATTGAAATATGCCCAGCTATGTTATCTTAGACCTTTAGTTATCTTATAGTTTATATTTCCTAGGTTAGTCCCTATTTCCAATATTCTGCCCCACATTATTCTTCTATATGTATTTATATATGACTGATAAATGCTCTGGTATTCTGTCTGCCTTTCTCGCTCTCTCTTTCTCTCTCTCTCTCTCACACACACACACACACACCACACAAATTCCCAAGAATTATTTTAAAATAGATGAACAAAGATATTATAGCCACTCAGAATATTTATATATAGTTATTAACTATTGCTTAATTTAAGAGTTGAGGATTTGAAAGTGAAAACAGGCAGATGTAGGCATATGCAGGGACTATAATTTTTCAGTTACTCACCTTGTTCCATTTTAAAAGTCTTGAAATAATGAGAAATAATTATAATTATTCATGGAAGCCTGTAATAAACTTCAGAGTAGCATTTATGTTTTGAAGGAGAAATAGATATTTCATCTTCTGAGAAATCTTCTAATACAAAATTTATTATTTAACTCCATTCTAGACAGATCCTTTAAAGCTGAATGTCCTTTTTTTTTTGCCCCAGTATGTAACTTTTTTTTTGTATTTTCTCCCATTTTTAATTTCAACTAATTAACATATATTATTAGATTCAGAGGTAGAGGTCAAGTGATTCATCGGTCTTTTTTTTTTTAATTATTTGAGAGGTAGAAAGAGACAATGAAAGAGAGAAAGCATGAGAGGAGAGAGGTCAGCGGGAGAAGACTTCTGCTGAGCAGGGAGCTCGATATGGGACTCGATCCCAAGACTCCAGGATCATGACCTGAGCCGAAGGCAGTCACTTAACCAACTGAGCCACCCGGGTGCCCCTGATTCATCGGTCTTATATAATACCCAGTATTCATTACATCTCATGGCATCCTTAATGTCCATCACCCAGTTACCCCATCCCCGACCCCCTCCCCTCCAGCAAACTTCAGTTTGTTTCCTATGATGAAGAGTCTCTTATGGTTTTTCTCCCTCTCTGATTTTGTCTTGTTTTATTTTTTCTTCTCTTCCCCTATGATCCTCTGTTTCACAGATCAGTGAGATCATATGATAATTGTCTTTCTCTGATTGGCTTATTTTGCCTAGCATAGTACCCTCTAGTTGACTGTCTTAAATATGAGTCTACAAGGAGGTCACAGGTGACTCCAGCAATTGTGTGATTCTTTTTTATTTAAGATTTTATTTATTTATTTGACAGACAGAGATCACAAGTAAGGAAGAGGGGTAGGCAGAGAGAGAGAGAGAGAGATGGGGGAAGCAGGCTCACCTCTGAGCAGAGAGCCCGATGCGGGGCTCGATCCCATGATCCTGGGATCATGACCTGAGCTGAAGGCAGAGGCTTTAACCCACTGAGCCACCCAGGCACCCCAATTATGTGATTCTAATACAGATTTCTTTCTCTGACTACACACGTTTGGCACTCATTTGTCCTTTCACTTTTTAGAAGTTGACCTGATTTGGAGAGACACTGTAATCCACCTCAGTAGGACATCAAATAATCAGTGCCAGAAGACATTAAAATTTGAGTCAGATGGAAACTCCTCTGCTTTGCTTGTTTAGTTATAATTGCCTAATGAGTGGGGGATGTAATTCCACAATTAGCCTTTAAATCTCTAAGTTGGGAGTAAGAAAGGAGAGCACACATGGCATCCCCCAACCTCCTTACCAACAGGCTCTGCCTGCTAAAACTAAATGAAAGCCAACGAAACCAAGCAAAACCCACACAAATAACAACAGGCAAACAACAGTAACTCATGTCATGGAAGTTTGCTTAACTGTTTTTGTTACTCTATGTAGAACATCACAAATACCTCACAAATGTCAATCTCTGTGTTTCCCACATTTATAAGGCATCAAACAACTTGTCGAGTACAGAATATAGATTTTCTAGGGGCATGTCAAAAGTTAAAGCAGCAGAAAAACATTTTTAGCAACGGGCTTCACTTATCAAACACCAGAACCTGAAAAAGGTCTCTGGCACCTGAAATCATTTAATGTTTTTATGGCAGTGATAAAAATCACTTCAGGTGTTGCTGCAGCAACAGCTTTGAAAGCAATAGAGTTCCAATGTGGAGAAGATCCATCAAAAATAAATCAAACCTTGTTTCACTGGTGCCAAAGGAAGTATGTGTAATGGAGAGTTATTAAGATCAAAGCCACGTGAGAGCATTGGCCCTGCACCGAGTCCTCTTGCCTGAGTATTCCCCAATCAATCACTATCCCTCTCATTTCTTCTTCCTGGTATTGTCAGGAGATTCATAGGCTGGAGAAACAGAAGCTAAGTTCTTTAAAGGCTTTGAGAGCTTTCCTGGCATTCCATTTTGCCACCACATTAAATACACTCACAAACCCACACTCAGAGGAGAGAGAATGGAAGGTACTGCAAATCATTTTGTAATACTTATAAGGTTTGTCCCAATAATCCTATCATTCTTTCATCATCAGAAAGTCAGCAATATTTACCTAACATCTACTCATTTCTGTCCTCTTTAATGTGATCTCATTTACTATTTACAAAATCCTGGTATAACCCTTCAGGAAATGTATATTTAATTACATATTGCAGACCAAATACCAGTGCTCACAGAAGATATATGTTTTGCAATATTTACAAAACTAACAAATGGGTGAAGCTAGCTCATTATTCAAAATTTTCAATTTCTTTTGTATTAGTTCCATTTTACTTCCCTACCTCTAGTGTACTATTTTAGAAATCTGATATATATATAATATATATATATATATTTAAAATTACTTCTAAGTAGAAATTGTTTCTATTTTAAAATGAATATATTAAGTGGAAATACTCTTCAAAAGTAAAAATACTCTTCAAAAGTAAATTTCTTAGGAAATCTGGGTGGCTCAGTTGGTTAAGCGTCTGACTCTTGATTTTGTCTCAAGTCATGATCTCAGGGTCATGAGATAGAGTCCCTTGTCAGGCTCCCTGCCATGTCTTGAGCCCACTTAAGATTCTCTCTCTCCTTCTCGCTCTGTCCCTTTGCCCCTCCCTCTCTTTTTCCCTCTCTTAAAAACAAAAAACAAAAAACAAAAAAAAAGTACATTTCTTTCCTGAAAAGTGAGCGTTGATGTGTTGTTCACTTTTAAAATGTAATATTATATAAAATTTTGCATACTGTGTGCCATAGCTTTTGAATACCATAAAAAAGAAAGTAAGAATGTATACCAAAAAAAGAAATACAAAATTAAAATGGAGCTCAAGTTAATATGACTAAAATGTTACTCAGTTTTGTTTTTTGTTTGTTTTGTTTTGTGTGTGTGTGTGTGTGTGTGTGTGAGACTTCTTTCACTTAATATGGTGTTTTTCAGAGTCATCATGTTGTATGTATTTTTTTAAGGATTTATTTATTTATTTGTTTATTTGAGAGAGGGAGAGAGAGTCCATAAGTATGGGGAGGGGCTCACTCACATTGCTGTTGGCAGATCTTAGTTTCTCATTAGCTATTGGCCAAAGGCATTTGTTCCTGACTTACAGACCTTTCTCCTTGAGCAGCCTGAATATCCCAGGACAAGATTACTGGCTTCCTTCAGAGTAAGTTATCTGAGAGAGAGGGGAAAAAAATAGTATGTGCAACCAAGACAGAAGGAAGTGTTTGTTATAACCTAATCTTAGAAGTGACATCCCATCTCTTTTGCTGTTGTATTGATCATACAGGTCAATCCTGGTGTAATAGAGGATAGGAATATACAAGCATGTGAATATCATGAGGCTGGGGCCTCTGGGGGCCCTCTTGGAAGGTGGCTACCACAGACATTGTCTGTATTTTGGGCAAAATGTTATTTGTTAAGCAAGAATATCCAGTGTGTTCAAGAACATTTACCATTCCTACCCACCCCATCTCTGTGCCCTATTGCATGGAACTAAATAACAGCCATTGAGAAAATAAGAAATTCCACCTGTCATTTGCAAAATCCCTCCATTGAGAAGCAATACCTGAAATAGGGGTATGTCTTGTTTTCAGAAGCTGCTTGTTAACAAGGAGTCTCTCTGAACCTATTAGAAATGCAAGAGAAGTTTATGTGAATTAGTCAGCAGATCCTTACTTAGAGGCTAGCCAGCCAGCTTGAGCTCTCCATGTCAAGGTGCATCAGAGTGTTCATAAAAGTGATTCATTGTGACAGCGAGAATGCCTAATTATGTGTATAGCTTGTTGAATTTTTAATAGAATACCCTATATGAAGGGCTGAAAGATGTACAATCTGTGTGTCTACTTTCCTATTGTTTTTCATCAAACAGCATTAGTGTGGAGACCTTCAATTCCACCTACTGTAACAAAGCTGTAATTATTAAATCAATAAGTCCTTAGCCTGTTCAAATTCTATTTACAAATGTCTTTACCACTGCAGTGTCTGCAGACTTAAAATTATTCTTCATTTTTAGACAAATAAAAGATCAGATATTAAATTTGTTTTCCTATGTCAGAATGAAGAAACACAAAATCAATTATTTCAGATTTATTGTAAAAGTAACATACTCTTAATCTTTATCATTGTTTGTCAGAATGCCAAAGAACACAGGTTTTTAAATTCATTTAGCCAGAATTGAATAGATTTATTGAGCATACTATTTTTAAAAACATGTATTGGATACCAACTAGATTACAGACATGAATCTCATCTGGATCCAATTCTTAAAATGTTTACATTCTTTTTTTTTTTTTTTTTAATTTATTTATTTATTTGACAGAGAGAGAGACCACAAGTAGGCAGCAGGCAGGCAGAGAGAGAGAGGAGGAAGCAGGCTCCCCGCTGAGCAGAGAGCCCGATGCGGGACTCGATCCCAGGACCCTGAGATCATGACCTGAGCCGAAGGCAGTGGCTTAACCCACTGAACCACCCAAGTGCCAAAAGGTTTACATTCTTTTAAAGAATGTCCAAAATTTGTAGTGATTACAGAGAAACTCGTGACTTACTTATTATTTTTTTTAAGATTTTATTTACTTACTTGAGATAGAGGCAGTGAGAGAGAGCATGAGTGAGGAGAAGGTCAGAGGGAGAAACAGACTCCCCGTGAAGCTGGGAGCCCAATGTGGGACTCGATCCCGGGACTCCGGGATCATGACCTGAGTCGAAAGCAGTCGTCCAACCAACTAAGCCACGCAGGCATCCCCGTGACTTACTTATTTTTAATTAAAAGTTTCACCCAGGTAAAATATAGGTAAAAATCATTCTCAGATACTAGAGCACCCCGAACGTCCAAATAAACATAAAACTGACATTTTCTTAAATTTTTTTAAGTACTCAGGTGTATGAAATAAAGACATCAGTGATTCATTAATATTGGATGGATATGACCTACTAGACCAAATCAAATGTTGGCTTGTTCTCAACAGATTGATTGATTTTATCAATCAACAGATTAGACTGATTTCTTTTTTTTTTTTTTTTAAGATTTTATTTATTTATTTGACAGAGAAAGATCACAAGTAGGCAGAGAGGCAGGCAGAGAGAGAGAGAGGAGGAAGCAGGCTCCCTGCTGAGCAGAGAGCCCGATGCGGGACTCGATCCCAAGACCCTGAGATCATGACCTGTGCCGAAGGCAGCGGCTTAACCCACTGAGCCACCCAGGTGCCCTGATTAGACTGATTTCAAATTATGTTATTTAAGACCATTGCATGCAGTCTTAAGGGATGGCAACACAGTGACGTGCTAGAACTAGCATGCACAGATCTCTGGGGTTAATTGCTACATTTTTAGTAACTTTGCAAGTTGGTTAACATTGCTTTGGAAACTTGAAAGTGAGTAACTACACTACTAGTTACTAGTAGTAACTACACTTGGAAAATTGACAAAAGCTTCAAATCAGAAACTTGTAAAATTCCCCACAGAGATGGTTGTTAAACAGGTGTTAGAACATCACTACAGCAATGCTTCTAGTGTGTCATTTGTGACTCAATGAGATAGGCCATTTCTAGTATCTCACTCTGTATCGTGTTACTTCCTTGAGTCACATAATATGGCTATAACCTTCTCCAGCCCAAAGGATAATATAGTAGTTTTTCAGTCCAGAAGAACAAAACATCCCAACACCATTTAGATTATCTATTTAGTGTGTATTACACCCTAGAAAATCAATCTGGATTTTCAAAAAAGAGAATTATCAACAAAAGTATCTCTTTTGTCCTCCTTGAATCTGATACTCTACTTCATATTCATGAAGACTTAATAAAAAAAAAAAGAAGAAGAAAAGTAGATAAATTTGGCAGATTAATACTTGTGTAGACCAAATTTTACCATTTCTCTTTTAGCTAGAGAGTAAGGATTATTATTACTGCTGCAATGGGCTCAAAATATTAGGGAGCAAAGTACTATTGTCATAAAGCATAGAGCTTTACCATTGTTTTATTAAAACAATAAGATATGGGGCCCTTGACTGAATCTATATGTCTTACATCAGGAAGTTATAAAATATAAGTTTATGAATCTACACTTATTCAAAACTACCTCATACATTTCTTTCTCTGGGAATCGGTACCATTATTTTCTTCATATACTTTGAAAATATAGCAAGAAAAAGGAAGCATTT
The DNA here is from genome assembly GCF_020171115.1 of Neogale vison. NCBI lineage: Eukaryota > Metazoa > Chordata > Mammalia > Carnivora > Mustelidae > Neogale > Neogale vison. The sequence goes on from NC_058102.1 coordinate 91,858,211, forward strand.
GCCAAAAACTGTATTACTATGATTTTAAGACTTTGATTATTAATACACATGGGTCAGAAAATTTCAGTTCATGGTTCCCAGAGTGAAAATATCTCTGGCAGGCTACATATAGTATATATAAAAAGACACACACGTTGTAGTACATATGCACTGCCAAAATGCTCCATCTGTGCACAGTGGCTGAGTTATGGTTGTTGGGGGAGATATAACTTTCTAATTTACTTACTTTCATGTCTTTCAGAATTTTACTATACTGAAGACTTCTGTAACTTACGTTTAATTTTTAAAAAAATACTGGACATTTTATATGTGATATGAAAATGCTCAATTCAATAAGCTTTTTAACAAAATTGTTATCCCCTGGGGCGCCTGGGTGGCTCAGTGGGTTAAGCCTCTGCCTTCCACTCAGGTCATGATCTCAAGGTTCTGGGATAAAGCCCCACATCGGGCTCTCTGCTCAGCAGGGAGCCTGCTTCCTTCTCTCTCTCTCTCTCTCTCTCTGCTTGCCTTTCTGCCTACTTGTGATCTCTCTCTGTCAAATAAATAAAATTTAAAAAAAATTGTTATCCCCTAAACTCTGACTTGAGAGAAATGGATGACCACAGAAAGATATGTAACTAACAATCCCATGATATTGAACATCTATCCCATTTCTTACCCCAAAGATTTTAGAACTGTATTTCACACAAAACAGAGTATACATAAAATGTTGATTTGTATCCAGAACCCCACTAACAATCCTCAAATTTTCATTTCACCTACTGTCAGAGTCATTCAATGTATAATTGGCAGTGCAATCATAAAATAGTATTTTTAAAAAGACTTTATTTGTTTTCTTGACAGAGAAAGAGCATGAGCACAAGCAGGGGGAGCAGCCGGCAGAGAGAGAGAAGCAAGCTCACCCCTGCGCAGGACCCTAAAATCACGACCTGAGCTGAAGGCAGACACTTAGCTGACTAAGCCACCCAGGCACCCCATACAATACTTTTTTAAGGGTGGTTTAACTAATACAGAGAAGCAGTTGCTACCAGTTATAGTGCTGGCATTTATATACAATATTGTTTTCTTATAATTATTCTTATACTCCTTGAGAACTACCATACCTATTACAGTGCACTGAAATATTTCTTCATATGATTGTCACCTCCCCCCAGGAGTTTTTAAGTCCTTCTAAATAAAGGACTTTTTATGTTTGTGTTTGTATATTGAGCCCTTATAACAGCCCCTGATACATTATATGTGTTTTTGATGAAATGTAAAAAATGAGTAATCCGATTTTGGATTTGTACATTTTTTATTTTGAATATCTTATTTATATTCAGTATTGCTATATTGTAATTATTCATCTTCTCCAATAGCAATTTTTTGAGACAAGTCACATCACTTTCTGAGCAAGAAAATGATGTCCATAGGACTTCCCTCTGGCAGTAGGAGTCAGGAATGGAGAACAGAGCCCCCAAAGCCTCCCATAAACATTATTACCCTGAGGTCCAGCTCCTTTGTTGGCCCCACTTGCTGCTAGCAGTGCTCATTATTTCTTAGAGGAACCCATGGCATTGGCCATGGGAAGTGCAGGAAAATGAGAGGAAGAAGGGAAGGAAAAGGAGGAATATAAAATTAAAAACTGAAGACAATAAAGGAGTGAAGAAAGAAGAAAGAAAGAAGAGAAGGGAACAAGAAGGAAGATAGCTCAAGTGCTGTAAGCTCACTGATCTGAATCCCTACTTTTAAATTTTCATTATTATTTTCAGACAGACGTATCATTTTTTTTTTCCATCTGGAAAAGTCTAATGAGTTTGTACAGAAAAAAAAGGTAACTACAGAAAAGTTCACATTTATATTAAAGCCAATAAAGAATAGATATTCTACATTTTTATTCAACACAGCATGCCGTTAATTGGGCAAATGCCAATGCTATCTATAGATCTGGAAAGCACAGAAACAAAATAATTAAGGTATGGCTTTCATTGAATTTAATGAGGTAGTAAACAAGAAAATGAGTTTGAAACATCTTTAGTGATTTCTTGTCTTATTAGCTTCTATTGTGAGGTAATAACTACACTCATACACACACAAATCCATGTAAATAAATTTTACTGAACAATGAATAGAATTATGAGAGCCATCAGAGTTAACATAATGCTCCTAGTTTGCAACTTATGTCATTATATTTCAATTTAATCTTATTACTATTTACTTTCCTTCACTAAAATAGAAATCTCTGGGTGGTCTCTATGACCTTTCTTTTCAATATGTTGATCAGCACAAGTCCAATTTTTTATGTTTGGTCTCTAAACAAAATAATGATTCACTTCTAGTTTGTGCTATGAACTTACATCTAGATTCTAGTATGTTAAGTGGGTGAATTTAGAAAGACTCCATGTTAAAGTGGGACAGTGGTGAAATGTGTGGACCCAGGATTCAGGCAGTTAAGAATTCCCAATTTGGGGATTTGTGTAGCCATGGACAAGTTACTTAACCCCTGCCCATCAGTTTCCTATCAGTTGGGAATTCTCTTACTTACCTCTAAGTTTATAAAGGTAAAGCATGTAGACTAGTTGCTGACACATAATGACAACTAAAAAATATTTCTTTTATTTCATTAGTATTTTCTACATGGGAGCATCAAATTATCCTTAAGGATAGTAAAGCCAAGCAAAAACAGGTACTTTCTGCACAGTCATGGAATTCATTCGTAGAAAAACCAGGACTAGAAACTAAACAACCTAGTCCCTAGTCCCCAGAATTTTTTTTTAAATACAGAAGAAGAAGAGGAAGATTGGAAAGTTTCTAACCTTTTTTATTGTTATTGGTGGTTTTTCATAATTTCTCATAATTTCAAAATACTTTGAATATACAGAGTAGAATTCTTGTCCTGAATGCATGAAGAAATACTCAATACTTCAATAAATAAATGAATGAACAACTCTTTAATTTAAAGCTGGAATTAGTAGACTGCAGAGATTGTTTTGGGTAGAAAGGATTGAAAATAGAATTTTTTCAGAGACTTTTTTTTCTTTTTTGCCCAAGTGAAATTTGGCCGCAATGATGTCTCTTTGTGTTGCTCAAAAGCATCTAAAAGTGTTTCTCAAAACCTCTAAGAAAATTGTGAGTCTGGAAAATCTATTTTCAAAATTAAAGCATAATTAATAACATACTATTTAAATCCACATAACTAATGTTCATTTTTAAAGGAAAGTGTTGAGTTAACTGACTCAAATTACTTGAAATATATGATAGCCAAGAAAATAAAATCATTACTAGGAGAGCATCTAGGCTCTTACTGAATTATATTCTAGTCAATGTATATTGAGTGTACAATAATTAAGATATTTAATAGTTCCAAATATAGTAGGCATTTCTAGATCAGTTCTGAGAGGAGGGTAGCCTACCCTTGGTTTCTGCTTGAAAGCAACTACAGTTTTATGTAATGTAAAAATCCCAGACCATTTTATAGAAATATTCTGAATCAGAGAAGTACACACACACAACACACATATGTATGTTTGTATGGATATAACATATACGTACATATGCATATAATATATACATATACTAATGAACACATGTATACATATATACACATACTCTCTTAAGAAAGACAAAGGAAATGAGCAATTTCTTAAAAATTTCATACTTTTACAAAGCTTTGCATATTTTTGGTAAGGCTTAAAACAGACAAAGCTTTCAATTTTCTATGTCAACAGATGGGATCAGACATCTGGACAATCCAAAGGCTCTTTAGATCTTGAATTTTCAGTGAGTTTATTCATATGATTATATACTTTTTATATTAATATTAATTGGAATTTCCATTGCCTGTATAAACATTGTCTGGGAGGCAAGAAACAACTGGAAAATAAATAAGGCATGGCTAAAACTTCATCACTTTTAACTTTCCACATGAGTCAGCAACATTTTTTACTTTCTGTGTGCAGAGTTTCTTCTTCAGCAAGCACCTCCAGGAGTTTCAAGTGTATGGGAGAGTAGTCATTTGTTTACTCACTGAACATGAATTTATTGAAATATTTCAGGCATAGGCTTGAAGGATGCACAGTTGAATAAGGTACTTCCTTTACAGAGATTATATATCATTTTGGAAGATGAACATATAAAGGAATAAATTATAATACAATAAGTCAATTCCTATAGAAAGACAAGGAACAAGTGTGTTTACAGTTTAGATGTTGGAGTGGCTGATGATAGATGGCTGAAGACAGGTTTTACAAAATCAGTTTTGAGCTAGAGGTTACAAAATAAATAGGTTGTTTCCCAAGATTAGAAGGAGGAAATAATATATACAAAATAGTTAAAGTAATCAAAGGGAATGGCGTTTTTCAGCAAAGTTTGAGAAGTCAGGAAAGACTGAAGAATAGGTCAGTGATAGGAAAGTCAAGGGGAGAGGAGACTGTGTCAGACTCAGGAAAATCTTTTTTTTTTTTTTTATTTTACATTCATTTATTTCTTCTATGACATATTTCCTTTGTGAATTGAGTTTCTTTTTTTTCTTTTTTTTTTTTAATTTTTTTTTTCAATTTATTTATTTTCAGAAAAACAGTATTCATTATTTTTTCACCACACCCAGTGCTCCATGCAAGCTGTGCCCTCTATAATACCCACCACCTGGTACCCCAACCTCCCACCCCCCCGCCACTTCAAACCCCCCAGATTGTTTTTCAGAGTCCATAGTCTCTAAATCTTAAATGCCTCACTAAATTATCTAGCAGTCTAGGAATAGTTATTTTTTTTTTATTTTTAAAAAAATTATTTTATTTATTTATTTGACAGAGATCACAAGCAGGCAGAGAGGCAGGCAGAGAGAGAGGGAGGGGGAAGCAGGCTCCCTGCTGAGCAGAGAGCCCAGGGCTCAATCCCAGGACCCTGGGATCACCACCAGAGCTGAAGGCAGAGGCTTTAATCCCCTGAGCCACCAGGCACCCCCTAGGAATAGTATTTAACAAATCCTAACCAGTATCTGAATTCTGCAGCAAATTCTTGTCTTCCTGAGATTTACAAAAATCCTTAATTTTAATCCCCAGCTGAGCTCAAGATGTATAGTTTCTACTGATCTTCCATTTGGGTCAGCAATTTTTTTTTTTAAAGATTTTATTTATTTATTTGACAGACAGAGATTACAAGTAGGCAGAGAGGCAGGCAGAGACAGAGAGGGAAGAAGGCTCCTCGCTGAGCAGAGAGCCTGATGCGGGGCTCGATCCCAGGACCCTGAGATCATGACCTGAGCCGAAGGCAGAGGCTTAACCTTCTGAGCCACCCTGGGCACCCCTGGGTCAGCAATTTTAAGGGGATATTTAGTAATGTGTTTTTTCTGCATTTAGAATATCAGAGGAAGGATCAGAATGAAGGGAGGAGTATAAATGAGTGATGAAAATAGAGTTAATGAGATAGATGGGTAATCCTACTGTCGTCCCAACAGAGGTTTTTGCTGGGCCTAGTGCATTCTTCTGTGCAAACTGTGGGTTGTCTTTCAAAGGAAAGATTCTATGTCTATCCCATGTTGCTCTCCAATTTCATGAGGCACTACAACCTTGTCATTGGTCTATAAACGGATTGCATGCCACCAAACGACTTGCCAAGAGTTTATAGGTAAACTAGCTGCGAAATACCTGTAGAACATGGGAGTCAATAGAGAGTTAGACACATTACTTCCTCTTAGGGGGATAAAGTCACCAGTCTAATGGGAAGTTAAACTTCAACAAAACCCATCCTGCTGAGGAAGAAGAATTCTTAGTCCCAAGTAGCTGTTATTGAGCTAAATCAGAGTGAGATCCCAAGGTCGCTTATAATTTACTTACTACATCACATTCCCTGATGCTGAGCACTTACCAAATTATAATAACTTATTAATAGGACAGACTATCCTTTCCCTGTAGTATATCCTTGGCGCCTTTGTCACATTTTTTTTAAAGATTTTATTTATTTATTTGCGAGAGAGTGCAAGCATGAGCAGGGGGAGGGACATAGGGCGCAAGGAGAAGCGGACTCCCTACTGAGCAAGAAGCCTGACAAGGGTCTCTATCCCAGGACCCTGGGACCACTACCTGAGCCAAAGACAGCTGCTTAACTGACTGAGTCACCCAAGTGCCCTCCTTTCTCATAAATTAATTGACTATACATGCATGGGGTTATTTCTGGGCTCTGTATTCAGTTCTGTTGGTGAATATGTCTGCTTCTATGCCAAAACCACACTGTTTTGATTACTATAGCTTTGTAATATAGAATGAAATCAGGAATGTGATGCTTCTAGCTTTACTCTTCTTTATCATGATTGCTTTGGCTATTCATAGCCTTTTGTGGTTTCATATAAATTTTAGGATTGGTTTATCTCTGGCTGTGAAAAATGCTATCAGAATTTTGGTGAGGATTGCATTGAATCTGTAGCTCACTTTGGGTAGAATGGACATTTTAACAATTCTATTCCATGAGCATGGAATAACTTTCCATTTATTTGTGTCATCTTCAATTTCTTTCATCGAAGTCTTAACGATTTCAGTACATGGATCTTTTACCTCATTAATCAGATTTATTGCCAGGTATTTTATTCTTTTTGATGCAATTATAAATAGAATTTAAAAAATTTATTTCTTATAGTTCATTATTAATGTTAGAAACAACTGATTTTTGCATATTGATTTTGTCTTGCAAATTTGCTGAATTTATTTGTTAGTTTTTTGGTGGAATATTTAAGATTTTCTATATAGATCATGAAACTGCAAATAGAGACAGTTTTCTTTCTTTCTTTCTGATTTGGATGTCTTATTTATTTATCTTGCCTAAATGCTCTGACTAGGGCATTCAGGACTGTTGTGAATAAAAGTGGCAAGAATGGGCATCTTTGTCTTGTTCTTGATCTTAGAGGAGAAGGTTTTAGCTTTTCACCATTGAGTCTGATGTGAAATGTGGGCTTTTCCCATATGGCCATATGGCCTTTATTATGTTGAAATATATTCCCTCTGTACCCACTTTGTTAACAGTTTGTATAATAAATGGATGTTGAGTTTTGTGAAATGCTTTTTCTACGTTTTTTAAGATGGTCATATGATTTTTTATCCCTTATTTTGTTAATGTGGTCTATCACATTGATTGATTGCATTGATGTTCAACCATCCTTGCATCCTTGGAATAAATCCCACTTTATCATGGTATATGATTCTTCTAACACATTATTGAATTCTGTTTGCTAATATTTTCTTGAGGAATTTTGTATCAATATTCATCAGAAACATTGGTCTACAATTACCTTTTCCTGTGGTTTCCTTGTCTGGATTTGGTTTCAGGGTAATGTCAGTCTCATAAAATTAGCTTGAATGTGTTCCCTCCCTCCTCTTCAGTTTATTGGAGCTGTTTAAAAAGGATTGTTACTAATTTTTTAAAAAATGTTTTTAGAGTTTAGCAGTGAATCCATCTGGTCTTGTACTTTTCTAGAAATTGTCAGAATAAAAGCTTCTGTACAGCACAATAAATCATCAATAAAATTAAAAGACAACCTATGGAACAGGAGAAAATATTTGCAAACTGTATATCTGGTAAGGGATTAAGGTCCAAAATATATATAGAACTCACACAACTCAATCTGATTAAAAAATGGGCAGAGGAACTGAATAGATATTTTTCCAAAGAAAACACAAAAATGGTCAACAGGTACACGAAAAGATGCTCAACATCACTAATCATCCAGAAAATGCAAACCGAAACTACAATAAGACGTCACCTCACATCTGTTAGAATGGCTATCAGCCATCGCCCAAGAGATAAGAGATAATGTGTTGATGAGGTTGTGGAGAAAAGGCAACCCTTACACTTCGTATTTCTATTTGGAATTATACATCATTTGTACATGTCATGTCATGTAAGATTTTTCTAAGTCGTTGATGGAAAGATTGTATTACACATGCCTTTGTTTTCTTATAGTTTCATTACAGATCTATATTAGGAACTTAATATGTGTTTGTTTAATAACCAAAACTGATCATAGTAATTTAAAACTAATTTTTTAGTTTCAGTTAATGGAATCAAGAAGACAAATAGAAAAGCCATGTCTTCTATTTCTTAGCTATACAAAAGTTCTTTCAAAGAGAATTTTTATGGCTACCTTGTGAAAGGTATTTCACTCTAAGATTACATCAGTATAGGAGATATTTGATAATTTTCTTTTATATATTTTATTTATTTTTCAGAGAGAAAAAGAGAGCACAGCAGAGGGAGACTCAGGCAGAGGGAGAAGCAGACTCCCTGCTGAGCAAGGAGCCTGATGCAGGACTCAATCCCAGGACCCTGGGATTATGACCTGACCGAAGGCAGGCACTCAACTAACTGAGCTACCCTGGAGTTCCTATTTGATAATATTTTTTATCCTTTGTGGATAGAAGGCTGCAGCTAGAGAAAGGATAGTCCACGAAATTATTCTCATTTCTGATACTAGTTACAAGTTTAGAGGGTTCCCAAAGCCTCAAGTTTAATAATTTGCTAGAAAGACTCATGGGACTCTCTTAAAGTTATTATTCTTACAGTTATAGTTTATAAAAAAAAAAAAGTGAAAAGAAACATAAAAATCAGTCAAGAGGAGTTGTATATGGGGGGCAGATTCCAGGAAAGTGCAAGTGTGGAGCTTCCAGCTGTCCTTTCACTATGGAGTCATACATAGCATTTAATTTCTGGCATTGATGTGTAACAATGTGTTTGGAGGACTTGCAAGCAGGGACATTCACCTGAGCCTTGGTGTCCACAGTCTCTACTTGGGCTTGAGCACATAAACCTGGTTGGCTTGTCACTTGGTCAACCATAGTCACCAACCCCTCTGGAAGTTGAGCTAATACCATGTGAACTAGATAGAGCCTCCTTTCCATGTCACACTGTTGCTGTTTGGCTCAAGACCCCCTGATAAACAAAGACACTTTTTTCAGGGCATAGACATTATCTCCAAGGAGTCATGGTTAATGGCCAGACCTCTCTTTGGATAAGGTTACATTATTACACAGAGGCCATAATAATATAGCATTTATCTGGTATTACTTTTGTTAGAGGAAATTATCATGGTAGTATACTCAATAATAAATTGGCAGTAAAGCAACTTTCTTTTGTGTATTCAGGTAAAAGTTGATTATACTTTGGAAGTTAAAGAACACATTCTTTGTCTTAAGAACACCTCACTCTGCTCAAGAAAAAGTAGTAGTAGTAGTTGATGAAGTAAAAGTCAATTACTCAAAGTTATACTGGTGATATGATTATGAACTCCAAATAAAGGAGGATAAGGGGAATCTTTGACTTGGATAGTAACAAGATGTAGTTATTATTTTTTTTTTCTTTACATTTACCAAAAAAGGAAAATACTGGAAATTGTTTCAGTCATCCATTCCAATATTTAACAACATTAAGATGGCATTAGCTTTCAGGTACTTCAGCTATCATATAAAGTATATTCCTCCTACTCAGACTGCTGTGGAAACTATAAAACCTTATTTTAGTATTGTCTATATAATACTGGTATTGTCATATAGTCTTAAATAACTCCAAATTAATTGAAAAATTCTCAGCTCTTTCAAACTTATATTCAAGACAATAACTTAGAGAAAACTTGTAACTTCAAAAATTCAGTTTTCACTGTTTCTAAAAGCAAATATTCTCTGTAGGAAAAAAAAATAAAAGCTTTGGTCTCTAAGAGTGAAAAAAAAGAAAAAAGAAAAAACTCACTACATGTATTTTGTCTAATCATTGACATTTTGGATTTAAATTGCTAATTCCCTAGAGGAATTTTAAGTAAATTGGGAGGAATGGCTAAAATTAGATCATATAGGAACATTTTTCCCTCATGCTGTTCTAAGGAACTAAATTCACATTTAAACCCAATTTTCATAGCAAATGATTTTCTTATTCCATGTTACTCTTGGGAAAGTGTACTCTGACTTTATAATCTTTTATTCTGTCCTAATGTTATTATTTTTGACCACTCTGAACTACTGAAGTAATTTACGATTATGCAGGCTTATCTGCGCTGTACTACTCATACTCACCATTAGAAGAAACATTTAAATGTCCTTGTGCAATTACAGGGTACCAGGACACTAAGGGCAGACACATGTAGATTCAAGCACACATTGCACATCTTAGATATTTTGTGGACCTAATTGATTTGTGAACCCACTAAATGTATCCTAGATTTTATGCAATCAAGCAAGCAGTTATGCCATCATGCAGAAATACTGATATCATTATGAGTCTTACATTTACAGACTTGTCTGGACACATATTTTAAGCTCATTTTTCTAACCATGGTCATCCAGTTAGAGAGACCCAGGATTTAAGTTGAGCCTGCATGGAAACTGGAGATTTCAGATACAAAAGGCATGTGCACTGAATCAGTAAAAAAGCTCCTCCATCAGTCAGTAGGTGAGGTTTCTACAACTCACGGGGATGAATCACGTGGTGAAGCAGGTCAGTTACAGTCAGGTGCAAGGAACCATGCATCTTCAAATTTATAAGAAGGGACTCGTTAATTTGCATCTCAAAGGGTAGAATGAAAGACTATAGGAGGGTCTCATTCATTGTTCATGCTTGAGGGTATTTTTGTTGTGTTTGAGAGCAATTTGTTAATGTTTGTGGCTCAGAGGGCTCAATTGTGGTAAAACTTAGATGAGTTAAAACATGCAACTGTTGGGATAACGCCTGAAAGAATAATGTGGAAAATGTTCAATGATTGTTGCACTGCATTTATTGTTGTTACTGGGGCCTATCTTTCTTTCTGTGCTTTTGATCTTGTTGGTGTTGCCTAAATAACAGAGACAATGAAACTCAAAGATATGGTCAGAATTTTTCACTATTTGCCCTCACCAAATAGGCATGGATCTATTATACATGGCTATTACACAAGCCTGAAAATTATGTTATTATGTATGTATTATACAGATGACCCACTTTCAAAAGTGCTGAGGACTAATGTATTCCTCAAATCTCCTGTTTATGGTTTATTTCCTATTCACAGCCCCATTATTTTTTTATTGAGCTATAATTGACATATAACATTGTGTGAGTTTAAAGTTCACCATATGTTGACTTGATACATTTATATATTGTAGTAGGCTTGCTAACATCTCTATCACCTCACATAATCATCAGATCTTTTTTTGTGGTGACCACATTGAAGATCTAGTCTGTCAGCAACTTTGAAGTATATGATACAATGTGGTTGACTAGAATCACTACACTGTGTATTAGAGTCCCAGAACTTATTTATCTTCTCGTTAAAAATTTGTACCCTTTAACATCTTCCCAATTTCCCCTGCCCTATTAATGCTGGCACCAAATTAGAAATAGTTTTTTCAAAGTCTAAGAGCCTAATTTTTAAAGTGAACAAACAAACAACTAAAAAAAAAAAAAAAGAACCATTCATTACTGGTTATAAATTATTTAATCTTTCTGGGTCTTAATTATTAAATTTGTGTGTAATGAGCCATTACCATGAACCTTGGATTCCTCACCCATAAAATCAGACATCTGTTATTTGATGTTATTGTTAAGACTGGCATGCACCATGTTCCCAGTACGTGTATGAGACACTCTTTGTATCTGTAATTTGCAAGTGAGGAAATTCAGGCCTAATGAGGTTAGATCAATTTTGCAGGGCTCCACAGATACAAAAAGTGGAGTTGAGTTGAGGGGCTCTTTCTTGATGTAGCAAATATACATGACTCTGATGCAAGATTTTAAAATTGTAGTTCCTAAAGTTTTATTTATTTATTTATTTATTTTTAATGCACAGAATAGTAACGAATGCATGCCAAAATATTACTGTTACGCTCCTCAGCATGAAAATAATGTCAGACTGTATTGAAACCGTGGACACTTCTGCTCTGAGGTGGTCATGTTGAGGGGAAACTCAAACTAAACCAACTAAAGAGGCTTCATGGAGAGACCTGATACCAGGGCTCAACTGTCCTTGCTCTAGCTGACATATGACTGCAACCGTAAGAGAAACCCTAACTAGAACCACCCAAACTCTGTTTATTCCTGACCCAGAGAAATCATGAGAGATAATAAAAGGTCTGTTATTTTAAGCTACCACATTTGGCGCTAATATGTTGCCATGCAATAGATAATTGGGATGTCATGTTTATCAGGAAATAATGTAACTTACAACCTCTTCATAATAACTCACCAAGAGATTTTGCTGTATTATTTGCCTGGAAGAGTGGACTTATTTTTGTTTGTTTTCTCCTGGCCCATTGGAGTTTATTTTCCACTTGATGCAAGCAAGATTTCTGGGCTCCAGGAATCACACATGTGGTCTGGATACTAAAGTGGGTTGTTTCTCAGCTTCGTTTTGGCGTTTTGCTGTTTGATGCGGAAGCACCCAGCTGCTCCTGCTTGCGCCAGGCCGCCTGGCCCAAAGTGAAGGCAGGGTGGGAGCGGAAGGGGAGGGTAGCTCTGCCCCGCCCAGGTGGCTAGAAGCTTGGTGCGCTGCGGCCACGCCGGAGACCTGGCTGATTCCTGGTGGCTTTCCCGAGCTGGGTCACAGAGGACCACAGAGGCTGCTTAAGCCTCGCGTGCTCTGGGGACTCCAACACTGTGGCCACCAACGGGAGAGGAGACTTCTGAAAAGGCAGCTTGCCCACCTGTGACCAGAGGCCGGCTATCGCAAACAGAATGGCAAGGAACACCTGGAAGTAAGACTAGCTATTAGATCATGTTTCATTTAAACCGGGAAAAACTTGCGCATGGGCTCATTAGAATCTTCTAGGCTGTTATTACAAATGAAGCTGAGGCGATTTGGTCATTTATCATGGGTTCTTTTTTGAGAAGGTTTTTTTTTAAAAGATTTATTTATTTATTTATTTATCTATTTATTTATTTATTTAGAGAGCAAGGGAAGGAGCACAAGCCAGGGGGAGGAGCAGAGAGAGAAGCAGACTCCCCGCTGAGCAGGGAGCCCAAAGCTAGGCTGCATGCCAGGACCCCAGCATCAAGACCTCAGCCGGAGGCAGCCACTTTACTGGCTGTGCCACCCCAGTCCCCCAAGAATGTATGGTTTCAATAGTTAGCAAGGATATGAGTCACCGCTTACCACCAGAGGCTTTGTTAAGAATGTTTGTGGATATTAAAACTTATTTTTTCTAATGAAATGACAGAAAATTAATATATATATGGTTTGAATAAGTATATTATAGAGCAGTGCCATTTGCTTATGAGCAAAGTGTAAAAATATATTTGGTTCAGTTGCACATTTACATCTAAACAGCACTCAGGTTGGGTTCTGGAGAGCTAATTTTTAGAGGATTCTGCTCCATCAGAATTCAAATGGAAAATGATTAGTTAAATCTCACCACCAGAATAAGCCTCCAGTGGAATTTTTCTGAAAGGTGATCTTGGAGCATTTTAGAAGGGGAAAAATTTGGAATGTCATCAAATCTACAAACTAGGAACCTTTTTGTGTGTGTGTGCCTGCTTAATATGCTGCCTATCAAACTGGTAGAGGGATCCATGGGTAAAAACTATGGTTGTCATCCCCTATAACTTCATTACCACATAACAGTGATATCAAGTCTCTAGGCATATTAAACCAAAGTTAAATCTAAAGATCTGTCTTACTTTAAAAAGTTGATAGTAAAAATTGTAGGTAACTTTTATATTTGTGGTATAATATGGGACTTATGGCAATTTATAGATTAAATATGTCTCCATTTATTGCAATCATTATTCTTATTTTATAATTAATTGTTACAGACCATTATTAGCCCTCTCAGTCTAGGTTCTTGTGTTTCTTGATACAACCATGTTAAAACTCCTTGCTTTCTGCTAAAATGAGATATGCCAACATCACCTGTATCAACCATTACCTTAAGGAGAAAATCATGGTTTCTTTTGGTGGAAAATGATAATCTGGGGAACAAAGACATTACATCAGGTTTAGGCTGGTAGGATGTCATCTTTACTAGGTAATTTTATTGTACAGATCTGGAAAGATTCCTATTATCTTAAAATCATGGGTGAATACTGGTATTTCCAATTTTGTTTCAGCATGACATCATGCCTTCTTCATTTCTTTGGTTTATAACATGCCTTGTTTTCTACCATGTGGAAAATCTCGATTCTTAATAACATAAATGTAATTTCTAATTCTTTTAATCTGGTGGTTGAAACTTAACTTAAACAAAACCAAATAATAATGCTAATCATAATACTCAATATGATAGAACATTTTGTTATGAAAATTAATCCTCCTGAGGTTGTGTAGTTGAAGCATTGTATTCTTATTCCTTGCTGGGAGTGTGTTGGTATGTGAAATTGTAGTTTCTTTTATTGTTCACTGAAATTTTAGTTTGTGAGTATGGAATGCCAAAAGTTACATTTCAAGAGGAAGGTTGTTTTCAGGGAGAGTCTTTTTGTGGAGGCAATTTTAAGTTACAAGAACATGTTTGGGGCAGAAGGGAGGGCCAGCTCTACTGGTCTATTTTGGGATGATGGGAAAATTTAAACACATTTCTAGCCAAAGTCCTAAGCAAATATTTTATTTCAGCGTCTTATAATGGTCATTTAATAATGGTATAAGCTTTTTTGTGGGTGCACAGAACTATTTTTAAATTAATATTTCTTTTTGGGGATTGTTGCACGAGAAAGGTAAACTCATCATTTATTTGACAGCATTAAGACAAAGCAAGAATTGAATGTTCCTTTGCAAGGCACTATTTTGTTATTAGATGAACTAGGCTTGATTGAATACATAAATCAATCTACGCATTTAAAAATTTGTAGATTTTTATTCCCCACTATTTTCTGCATCATTACCACATAGAAGCATGGTAAGCTGAGAACTCTAAAATAAACTAAAGGGCCACAAAATTGTGCCATCCTCAGCACTAAAATAGGAGAAGTTGAGGAAACTGAAAATCTTTTTAACAGCAGCAACAACAAAAAACATAGGCAGCAGCATTATCTAAAAATACCCGAGTATATTTACATCTCAGGTTCTTTTGTCCATCAAGTCTTTGTCTCCCATTTTTTTCTCCTTTCCCCTTCTTTCTTGAAATGAAATGCAGGTGTTTCTTAGTAGTAAAAAGAAGTTCTCATTTTCTCAAAAAGACAGTTTGAGGAAGGGGGACAAGGCTTAGATTCCTATCCTTAATATCTCATCGACTGCAAAATAATTAGGCATTTTCTCAAACAGAAGCCATTTTTTTTTTCTAAAAAGATTTTCTCATTCTCTCCATATGTCATTGACTTTTTCTCCAACCTTGGGGAGTTGGTTTTTATTATGCCATTTATTAAAAGAGGAAGCAAAATAAAGTTGTGTTTTTTCCCAAGTTTTCACAGGTGCAGAAATCATAAAAATGAAACTATATAAAGTATATCTAATATTTCACATTATCCTGAATTTTTCCTTGTCTTTGTTTATTATTCTTCATTTGAGAAGAGTGGTCCTTTTTTATGAAGAAGAACAAAAGATTAAATATATGCTTGATGTAATATAAAAATAATAACTAACATTTGTCAAGTACTTAGTGCATGTCAAATACTGTGCCGAGCATTTTACATCTATTACCTTATTTAATTTTGACAACAACCCTTTAAGATACGTATTACTATTATTCTCTTTGACATTTGAATTTTTCCTCCGTTTGGAAGAGTCTTAAACCTCACAGAGATGAAATAATCTGCCAGAGATTATGCCTAAAACATTGGCGAGCAAGGATCATTCCATCCTTTTTTATCTGCTTGCAAACCTATGATCAGAATACTATGCCAGGGACGCCTGGGTGGCTCAGTCAGTTAAGCATCTGCCTTTGGCTCAGGTCATGATCTCAGGGTCCTAGGATGGAGCCCCAGGATGTCAGGCTTCCTGCTCTGAGGGGAGCCGCCTTCTCCCCCTCCCCTCTCCATCTACCTGCCACGTTGCTCTGCCACTTTGTTATGCTCTCTCTCTGTCAAATAAATAAATAAAATCTTAAAAAAAACCAACCAAAAACAAAAAAACCATGCCATAGTACCACAGTTTGACCTTGGCTAACTGACATAAAAATCTGGGTTAGTTTGCAAACCAGGTATCCTGGAGAGCAGAGATTTTCTTAAATTTATTTTGCATGTTACTTAGTTAGTAACATGATGGGTTTGCAATAAATATTCATTTAATGAATGAAAGAATAAATGAATGTGTTGAATCAATGTCTCAAGCATTTAAATGGTCTCATATATTCAAACCATGGCATTGAATAAAAAATATTAGGTTTTCTTTTATAATGGGAAAAATAAGGAAGAAATAGACCATTTAAAAAATTTTTACCCTGCCTCATTTTGTTTTCATGAAACTTTTTCCCCTCCAGGGTGTCTAAAATAGGAAAACTGGCTCTTTCTGAAATTCTGAACTAAGGGAAACACAATCATTCTTTATAAAAAGGAATAGTAAATTCTCAATCAAACGTATGAATTAATGCATCCTAGCTAGCCAATATGAATTTCTGTTTACTTATAAAATATCATAATACTACCTAAATGGAGTATTTGCATTTTTAGTTTAAACATTTCATATGTTTTACCAAATCTGTATAATCAAGTGAGGTAGGCAGGGCCAGTATGATTTTTCTTCACCATATGGGCAGAGATGCTAAGGGTCATCACATTATTAGTGATTTACTTACCTACAATTCAGATGTGGTATCTTTTAATTTTTTCCTCTTTTCCGTTTTCTCTTCCCACTTCTCTCTCTCTCTTTCTTCTTTTATTAAAAGTTACTAGACCAGGAATGGGATAGTGCTGTTACTCTAGATATCACTGACAACTGATCAGATTTGGCATAGGAAATACAGCTTCCTTCCATTTTTTTTTTAAGATTTTATTTATTTATTTGACAGAGAGAAATCACAAGTAGATGGAGAGGCAGGCAGAGAGAGAGAGGGAAGCAGGCTCCCTGCTGAGCAGAGAGCCCGATGCGGGACTCGATCCCAGGACCCTGAGATCATGACCTGAGCCGAAGGCAGCGCCTTAACCCACTGAGCCACCCAGGGGCCCTGCTTCCTTTCATTTATATATTGAACCATAAGCAGTGCAAGGATCAGGCTCCTGTTCCATTCACTGCAGTGTCTTCTGCGTTTTGCACAGCACTTAGCATGAAATAGCTACTCCATGCATCGTACTAGTTGAAGGAAAGAATGAATTTTGCCTTCTTGAAAAGTATCCCTAATATCATAGCATAACAACAAAGCTGTACAAATCATGTGCATCTTTACTGAAAAATGGGCTTGCCTTTTATTGTAAATTCAGCCACACCTCTTCCCAACTGTATATTTAATACTTCAGTATTACATATAATTTATATTTCAGTATTTATATTTCCACTATATTAACCACTCCTATGAATGATATGGGATGGGACTAATGTTATTCTCCTTTTGTGTATGTGAGATGTGCACTGTCCCAGGATTTGTGGGTGCAAGTTCTAAATAGTTGAGACTAAGGTAGTGAATGAGTGAGGCCTTGTGTGTCCTCCTTTGATTGAGCTTTGCATCATTCAGAGTTGCTTTAAACTGCCTCATATACTCTTTTCTCAGTACTTTCCTGCCAGTTTTGCAGCAATATAAATTTCCAGATGACAAAATCTGTTAGATGTTATAAAAACTAAACAAAGCAATGGTACTGAGTTTGGGTGAAATGAACATTTTTCTTTGAAACTGGGCACATGGTATGACTTCTCATAATTCACCATGGACAGCATGAGCTCAGCCATACTGAAGTGGTTCAAGAAGCTGAGAAATAATATCTCTTGGTTGTAGCTGTTAAAGTATAACCAATCCAAGCTTACGGTATTGAATACTTTCTGGAAGTTTGTGGAGGCGACTTTAAGTAATAAGTTTTGACCATTGTAACATAAAATTCTACATTTAGCTTTGGAAATACTGAGCTTTTTTTTTTTTTTTTTTTTCCTTCTGCTTTCAAAACAAGTAGGGAGATTCTATAATGAAACTCTAAATAGGACAAATTAAATGACCTTCTTTGTGGTGCCCGGAAGTTTGAATAATCTTACATGTTTCTTGGCTCCCACCTGCTTCAGAAAATAAGCTCCAGGTAGCACAGATCATCTTCTCGTGCAATATCCATTCAACTCTCAATCCAGCCTCTTCCATAAAGAAGCAGGAGTATTTGCAAGAGTAATTATAATTGCTTTTACCCCAGAAGGCATCATATCCTAATTATAGGTGATCAGATTTCTCTCGGTACAACTTTACCAATAAGGCTTGGAAGGACTAGTTATATATAAAGTGCTCAAATGTACATATTTAGGAAAAGGAATGCATTTATGTCATAGTAAAATATATTAACAAAAAGGGCTAATAGATCAAATTGGATCACTTTCTATTTAATTCTGCCTTTTTCTTGCTTGAAATAATACTCTGTGGAGTGGAAGATTCCATTGACATTTTTTTAATTCAGCTAAATTTTAACTTCTTTTGTAAAAACTTTAGTGACCTTCCCTTAGAGAGAGCTTGGATGTGCCCCAGTCTGCCATGACACATTTATTACTGGTAAAAATATAATTCAATTAGTATTTTTCTTCTTTTAACATCTAATTAAATTAGTGTTAATTGAAGAAAGACACCCTCTACCTGTCAAATTAAGACAAGGTGCTATCTTAAAATTCAGATTATAGTGCGTATAATGAACATTTTAGATTCCAGTAAGAAATTAAGATTTCAAATAGTGACCTTCTGTATTAAGCACCCTTGTATTGCTGGGGGCAAGGGGGATGCTATTACAGGACACTACAATAAAATAATTTGAAAAAGAGCATTCATTTTAATAGAACAATCCTGAGTACATAGAAGAGGATCTGAGAAGCATTGAAAATATTCTCTTAGGTATACATGATATGGGTTCTTATTGAAGCATATATAGGGATTGTTAAAAAATGTCCATTTATATACTTATGCATATAAATACTCACAGACTTACACATACACAGGGATAAAAATGTCTGTGGGGTGACTGTCATAGTACATATGTAATGCCTATAATAATTAAATGTTTGTCATTAAAGAACAGGAACCATATTATTCTCACAAGTCGTTTTCATTTTCATAGTCTCTGGTTTAACAAAAATTATTATATAGAGCTATAAAAGTAAAAGTAGTAAAAATAACTGAAATGGATTAATTGGTTATTAGTTTATAGGTGTGTTAATTCATAAAGGTTATATATCCTATATATACTATATAACATATTACTGTGTTATGTGGCATGGTTTGTTGCTATATAACAAACCTCCCCTGACTTTGTGGCTTAAAACAATAATTAATTTATTAGCTTACTTTTCTGTGGTTCAGCACTATGGGCCAGCTTCAAATGTTAGGCCCTCTAATGGTTTCAGTTGGACTCACTAATACAACTGCAGTAAGTTTGTGGGTCAGTTGGGGGCTGATTGATATGGTATGGCTTGGCTCACATGCCTGTTGGTTAGTGCTGTTAACTGCTACTTGCTGTTCTCTTGAGCTGCTAGTGATGATTGAGCTGCATATATCCACCAAGCTTGTTCATATGAAGACATTAGTGGTGTTCCCAGAAGCAGGAGCAGGACAAACCCCAAAACGTGTACTTTTCAATTCTCTTCTTACAACATGTCTGCTATTAGACTATTGGTCCAAGCAAGTCCTTGGAAAATTCAAGTCCATGTAAACTTTGAAGACATGTCTATTCAAATCCTTTACCATTTTAATAAATAAATCAGTTTATTTGATAAGTCAGATGAATTATTTTTTGCTGTTGAGATGCAGAAGTTCCTCATATGTTTTGGATATTGACCCCTAATCAGATCCAAGGTTTGCAGATATGTTCTTGCATTCCACTGATTGTCTTTTCATTCTATGGATTGTTTCCTTTGCTCTGCAGTAGCTTTTTAGATTTTCACTGTCAATCTCATGTGAGCTGTGGGCTTGTTATATGGCTTTTCTTATGTTGAGGTGCATTCCTTCTATATTTGTTGAGAACTTTTTATTACAAAATGGTACTGAGTTTTGTCAAATGTTTTTTCTGCATCTATTAAGATGGTCACTGATTTTTGTCCGTCACTCCATTAATGTGATATATCACAGTTATTGATCTGCACATGTTGAACCATCTTTGTACCCCACGGATAAATCCCACTTAATCATAGCATGTGATTCTTTGAATGTGCTGTTGAATTCTGTGAGTGTTTTGTTGAGGATTTTTGCCATTTATGTTCATCAGGGATATTGGCCTGTAGTTTTCTTTTCTTTGTCTAGCTTTGGTATCAGGTTAATGCTGGCCTCATAAAATGGGTTTGGAAGTGTTCTCTTTTGCTCTTTGGAAGACTTTGAGAAAGTTGGCGTTAATTGTTCTTTAAATTTTCTTAGAAATCCTCAGTGAAGCCATTTAGTCCTGAGTTTGTATTTCCTGGGAGGTTTTATGAAATGGTGTTCAGTATCACAAGCCATCATGGAAATGCATATCAAAACCACAGTAAGCTATCACCTGTTAGTATGGCTATTATAAAAAAGTAATATAATAAATGTTGGTGAGGATATGGAGAAATTGGAATCCTTGTACCCTGTTGGTGGAAATGGAAAATGGTACATCTGATATTGAAAACTGTGTGGAGGTTCCTCAGAAAACTGAAAATAGAACTCATTTAAAACCAGCAGTCCCACTTTTGGGTATAATCTCTAAAAAATGAAAGCTGTATCTTGAGACGATATCTGCTCTTCCACTTACATTGCAGCATTAGACATAGGAGACAAGGTATAGAAATAACTCAAATGTCCATTGGTAGATAAAAGGATAAAGAACATATGGTATATACATATAATCGAATATTATTCAGCCTTAAAAAAGGTAATTCTTCCATTTGTAAAAAAACATGGATGAATTTATTCATGTATTTGTTCATTTATGCAACAAGCGGTTTTTTTTTTCAGACATTGACTGGGTTTTGCAAATTTAAAGATGAATAAGACAAGGGATTTGCCCTTGAGATGTTTATTCTGTATTGGGGAATCTGATAGGTAAATACTTCATACATATATAATAGTGATATATTATACAGTGGTAAATTATGTAATAGAAGCTTAAATCATAGATGATTATTCACATATTTCTAAAGAATTCATATCTGACCCTTGCTTTTTGCCTTAAAATGAGTAGCAGTTTACCAGAGATTAGTTTTCTAGGTGGAACACACAGCCCTGAATGTCAAGATTCTGTACTTTTAGGATTTAGGAATACTAAGTTCTATTACAATATTTTCCCCCTTGCTGTTAGATCTTATACATGATTTACTTAAAAAAAATCTCTGCTTTTAATTTATTAACCCAAAGACTACTAGTAGGAACCAAAATTAGATCATAAAAGTATTTCAAGAAAATTCTAAATTATTGTAATTTTTACTCTTAAAAATTAAATTAAAAATCCACTAAAACTCTCTACTTGGAAGATTTTTAAATACTTGAATATGTAGATGTTTAACTTTTTCTTAGTTATATATATTTGGCCAGTAAAACTAAAATGGGAACATTTCTGGACATCTGATTTTAAAACTTCCCTGTATAGCCAACATATCTTTTCAAAAGTTGTTGTAAGTTTTTGTTTGCTGCCTTTTTACTTCTTTTTGTAAGAAATAATTGAATAATATTTTAGGATCATTAATGCTTTTAATACAGTTCACATAAGATAATTAGTTAACCTTAATTGGACATAAAATTGTAATGTTCATTTTGTGTATTATCATAAAATGTTGAAAGCATCCTATTGCATTTTAAAAATTATATTTTTTAAAGATTTTTTGTTTATTTATTTGACAGAGAGAGATCACAAGTAGGCAGAGAGGCAGGCGGGGGTGGGGAAGCAGGCTCCCTGCTGAGCAGAGAGCCCGATGTGGGACTCGATCCCAGGACCCTGAGATCATGACCTGAGCCAAAGGCAGCAGCTTAACCCACTGAGCCACCCAGGCGCCCTTAAAAATTATTTTTTTATAAATACATTATGGAACCTGGCTACAGGGACTATGGATGGAAACCTGAATATCATCCCCCATTCAGAGGCATCAAGCCTTCCCCTCCAACTAGTGACTCGGGAAAATGACAGAGAGGAACTAAGCTGGAGAAAAGCATTTAAGTTTGTACATTAGGTCCTGAGCAGACCCACAACTGAGCAATACATGAACCAACCATAATTAACTGTGTGAGAGGTCTGAGAAGTGGACTATAGTGTGGAAGACTACTAGGTTTCACATTGGCCTCTGGGTGGCACATACTCAGGAGAGACCAGAATAGCACAAAAAAGGCTTTGAGAATTAAATTGGCATTTGCAATATAGCACACAAAACTGGGGCAGAGCATGTTTTCTGAAACTTAAGTCTTACTGCTAAAATAAATGAACGAACAGAGTCTTGTAACATAATACCTAAAATTTCCAGCATACAGTAGAAAATTATTCATCATGCCAAGAGCCAGGGAAATCTCAACTCAGAAAAGAAATGAAAACAGATATCAAGATTTGGGTGACATAGATGTTAGAATTTTCTGACATGGATTGTAAAGCTGCAGTCTTCAACATACTTCCAGAAACAATTACAAAAACGCTTGCAAAAATGAAAAAAAGCAGCAATTCGCAACAACAACAACAGAAAAATAGAAGATGTAAAGAAAAACCAAATGGAAATTTCAGAACTGAAAAATACAATAACTTAAATAAGAAAATGTGACTATCAGGGTGACTATCAGAGTGTAGATGACAGGGGAAAAATAGTTAAGTGTATTTGATGATAAATCATAAAAGAAATGATTCAGATTGAAAAATAGAGATAAAATATATTGAAAAATATATTGGAAAAAAAATGAACACAAGCTCAGGAACTTGTAGGACTCCAATAAAGTGTTTATCTTTTGTTCATTGGTGTCCCAGAAGAAGACACAGTGTGGATCTGAAAAGGCATTCAAAGAAATAACAGCTGAAAATTTCTCAAGACTTAAGCTTACAGATTCAAGAAGGTTTGTTCACCTAACAGGATCCGTCTGAAGAAATACACACTAAGAAGCATCATAATCAGATTTCTGAAAGCTAAATTTAAAGGGAAAATATTGAAAGCAGACAGAGAAACACATGTTAGAATTGAGTAAAATTGTAAGTCAACCAGCTGGTGTCACAGAGAATTGTTTTGTGTGGGGAAAACCCACCCACCCAATGGTGACCAGAAGTGTCAGAACGGAAGTGCTCTGTGTGGGTGCTGGAGGAGACACCAGGGGAAAGCCATAGTAGGGAAGGACTAAGTCCCTACCTAAGTGGAAGACTGAGTTTTTTCCAACTTGGTCACCTACCTCATATCATACACAAAACTTTTACTTGTAAAAGGTAAAATGTATTTTTTATTTTATTTTTTAAGATTTTATTTATTTATTTGACAGAGATCACAAGTAGTCAGAGAGTCAGGCGGGGGTGGCGTGGGGGGTGGCAGGCTCTCTCCCGAGCAGGGAGCCTGATGTGGGGCTCTATCACAGCACCCTGGGATTATGACCTGAGCCCAAGGCAGAGGCTTTAACCCACTGAGCCACCCAGGTGCCCCAAACTGTGTATCTTAATGGAAAATATAGGAGAATATATTACAGGGAATAGGAAAATTTGTTTAACAGGATACAAGATACACTAAGAAGATAGAAAAGACACTCATTACAAAGAAGAGAAAAAAAAATTAGTGCAGTGTGAAAATATGTACTTCTGCTTATTAAAAGACACCAAAATGGTGAAAGTAATTGGTAGAATTAGAACAAAGAACAAAAAAAAAAAAATAGAGCATTTTTTTAGATACTTAGTAGTCAACTCCTTTTGAAGTCTTTTGCCAGTTTTACTCATAGGTTTTCAGTATTTTTCTTACTAACATGTAGGAATTTTGTTACATAATCTGGACATCAAGTCATTTGTTGGATGTATGTATAATACATACATAATCTGGACATCAAGTCATTTGTTGGATGTATGTATAATACATACATAATCTGGACATCAAGTCATTTGTTGGATGTATGTATAATACATACATAATCTGGACATCAAGTCATTTGTTGGATGTATGTATAATATATACATACATCCAACAAATGACTTGATGTCCAGATTATGTAACAAAATTCCTACATGTTAGTAAGAAAAATACTGAAAACCTATGAGTAAAACTGGCAAAAGACTTCAAAAGGAGTTGACTACTAACTATCTAAAAAAATGCTCTATTTTTTTTTTTTGTTCTTAAGGGGACATTAAGTAAAACAATAATTAGACACCATTACACACCTTTCAGAATAGCCAAACAACAAATAAAATTGGAGATTTTCTTGAGCAGCTGGTCCTCTCAGACACTGTGATGAGACTGTAAATTGGTACAAGTGCTTTTAAAGACCCAAGTATTAATTAGTCAAGCTGAAGAGCTACCACTTATGACACAGAAATTCCATTTCCACATGCATGTCCAACAGAAATGCTATCTGTTCACTTGAACGTTTTGCTGGAATGCTCATAGCATTTCTCTCATTCTAGTTTCTGGTTCGGTTTGTAGCCTTCTTTTTCATTCCAGCCCAAACTGGAAACTATCACAATGTCTACAGATTAACTGAATGGATTCATAAGTTTTGGATTCTTTACATAATGGCTTACTAAATAGTAATAGTGGGAACTGATCAAAACTATATGCAACAACATGGATGGGTTTCACTAATGGGATGTTGAAGGAAAGAAGTAAAGCATAATTATCATTTCCATTTTTGTAAAGTACCAAGACAAGTAAAACCAGTCTATTATTAGAAGAAGGGTAGTGGTCATCCTTGGATTAAGATGGGGCAGGAGTTGCAGATGTGAAGGAAGCACAATGGACATTATTCTAGGATAATGTGCTTTTTCTTCATGTGGTTGCTAGTACATGTGTTTGCTCAGTTTTTGTATATTCATTGTCATTCTGTACAGGTTTGGTGTATGCATTCTCCTGTATGCATATCATATTCCCATTGAAACTACAAAATACTAGGAAAAATTCTGAAACCCCAGTAGGAACTAACGTGTCAAAATCAAGTATGTTATTCAGGAATTCAGGAATAGTTTAATGTTAACAAATGTATTCATACCAGTTCACCATTATAGTAGATGTAAGGAGAAAAATTTCGGAACCATTTTAATATCAAAAAAACTTAAACAAGATTCACATTAACCTTTATCTAAAAAACAATATCAAAAATTTAAATAGCTAGGAATTAATGTGTATTTACAAACCCTGGTAACAAAAACACACCTTCCCCCCCCAAAAAAAATGGCAGCTGATTTTATGCTGAAATATAGCATTCTTACTATTCATAAATGCCATCTTTATTAAGCATGGTGCTTAATTTGAAAAGTATCTCGTCTTGCTTTTTCAGCCCACGAATTATTTAGACTTAACCAGCAGTTTGAGATAGCACCAGAATGGGGCGCGTTTTCCAAAATGGTTAGGCCTTCAACAACATAACACCTTGGAAAGACAGGCAAAATCCTGTTCTCAATGAGTCTGTTACTCCCAAGGGCAAGGAGAGAAGAATGGAGCTGAACTGGGAACACCTAGTTATTTTTATTAAATTTATACAAAAATGATGAGAGATACATGAAGAAAAAAGTCAGAGAGGAGCTCAGAATGGCAGGAAGGAATCAGAATCAACATAAAAATTCTCACAATGTAAAATTAAGCAAATACATGGGAAGTAATTTTTAAACATGATTATAATAAATATATTAATTACGTAGCACATGTATGTGCAAAAAATTATAACTTTTTTTTTTTAGTACATAGCACATTGCATGCCACAGGTCAGACGTTTAGTAAAAAATCTTTGAGTAAAAGAATAATAGAGGATCTAGAATCTGCTTAGAATCTCATTTCAAGTTGCTCTATACTTCCTGTATATTTATCTTTTAAGATTAATTTTCTCACACCTTTAATATCTCCCTGAAAGGCAATTACACAATTTGAGGAAATGAGTTCACATTTGCATAGTGTCCTTAGCAATCCCTCATCAAGTGTGAGGAAATTAGAAGAGTAGGGGGCAGTGTATTCAAGTGATATTCAATTAAATTGAATGAATAATCATCTCGACCACATTGAAGCTAATTTGAAAGTGGCAGGAGGTAAGAAGACATGAAATAACTTGAAGATGGATGAAAAGATGTAGAAATGCAAAAACAAAACCAGAATCACTTCAGAACATGTTTCTGCTTGTCCTATTTTCCTTGAAATTTTTGAAATGTAATGATAATTTTTTAATGAGTTAGTTAAGGGATTGTAGTAACTTATTGCAGCATAACTGCGTTGTATTTTGCTTTGGGAATTACGAATAATGCTAAATTGAACTGGATCTCACTTCCACCTTTCTTCTACTTGTAATTTGTTTTAAAGCCATTTTATGGCATTTGAGCCCCCAAATTAGGTAGAATAAATTTCAGCTGAGTGTGCAGCACTTTTCAGTGAACTTTTTTTCTGGCCTTCAGCTACTTCTGCAGGTTCATTTAACAAGTATTGATGGGTGGTTTTTATGTAGGATGCCCTGGACTGCGTGCTGGGACATACAGTATTTTTGTGACCCGAAGAAAGGAACAGTTTTATAAAAAAAGTAGAAACAGTTAGTACCAAACATGTTTAAGTGTCCACACCTTTTTTAACCACATGCTCTTTATTAACATTCTCAATCAAACAGGTTTGTTTTTTTTTTTAATTCCATGAAGTTGAAGGACTCCGGAAGAACAGGACTATTGCAACCTATTAAAAATGTGTTTATGAATATGCTTAACAACACAGAAGTTATTAGAATATATACTAGTTTGTTTGTATATATTTCCCCTTCTAAAATACCACTTGTACAAGGCAGTGATTACATTTTATTATTCTCATACTCTGTGCATAGCAGAATATGATCCATAACAAATTTTTGGTGTGTGAGTGTATATTTTTGGCAAATTGATAGACTACTAATGGCATTAAAAACATCCAAGAGAAGGTGTTAAGGACGAAAAGAAGGAACATGATGACCTGTTCAGCTTTTGATAATTCTTTTAAAAATTTGCTTATTGAAGAAACACTTATTGGGCACCTAAATAACATTTTAGGGAGAGAAGTATAAATAAAGGCTAACAAGGCTAAAAATAGAAAGAGAAAGGAAACATTGATATAATAGGAGGCACTAGAGAATTTTGATATAAAAATGGATAGTGTGAGTTATCTCATTTGTGACAAAGGGATATGATTTTAGTAACCTGGAATCTAACATTTAAGTGAGCAAGGAATTGCTGTTACTTGTTTTAGTCAAAATCTCTTGCTGTTGATATTTTTGTTGTTAATCATAGTAATTATTCATGACTCAAAATTGAAAACAAGTACTTAAGGAATTGAATTAATTCTAGTTGAAGTGTCAGAAATCACTTAAAGTGGGTACAATAAAGCTGACAGGATTACAATTACTTGAAAATGACAATGAATTTTTTTTCTGAAAATTCCATTAGTCTTTAATCTTCTTGATAAAGAAATGTCTTTTCTTTTAAAAATATGAGTAATCATGCGTCCCCTATTTTTATTTCCTCATTTGAAACTGCTATTATTTCTCTTACAAAGATTTCTTTGGTCTGAACATTTGTTCAGTTAAAAAATATATATATATATTATATATGCATATATAGATAGTGATGCTGCTCTGCATATTCCATGGGTTCTATTCTGAGTTAGTTTTACTGGAGACACTTTGGAATTCATTTTGAATCTTGTTTACAGAATTTAACAAGTGCATGCTTATGTGAAATCAATGTACTGTATATATAGAGTTTAATAGCCATGAGCTCTAAGTTAATACTTTGTTTGCTTCAGTGTCACAAAGTGGGTATATAAATAGACTTGATTTCATTTAATTATACAGCTATGTTGATATTTATAAGGAGTTTTAATTTAAATGCTACAAGTTAGCAAAACCTAAATTTTAAATCCTATGAAAATCATATAAAATATTTAAGTAAACTAGATATTTGAAGACAAATAAGTGGTGGTTATTAAATCTCCTCAGATAAAAATGAAGGTAAGGCCAATGTAGATATGTAGATACAGATATATAAGTACAATATAGATACAGATGAAAAGGAAACTTTCACAGTAATCAAGTGATTTAGGTAACCTAATTATCATAAGATTTCTAGTACTATATAGGGCCATAGAGAAATTTTTACGAATGACCATCTACTTCTAATCACATATAATCCACACAAAAACTCCATGAGGCAAGACCCATTTAATTGTCTATTTTACAGATAAGGAACAGGTATATAAAATAATTTTTTTTCTTAGTCTCCTTTATCTATTCTTGAACCCAGAAAACCCATTTTCTGACTTCTCCATATTACACTATAATTCCAGCAACTCTGGAGTAGCTGGAATTATAGTGTAATAGTAGTAGTAGTAGTAGTAGCAATAGTGGTTGCAATCTGAATCAATATTTTTAATCTTTCTAAATATTTTAAATAATCTTTTATTATTTTTAATAATCTTTTTTATTTTTATAATCTTTAATAAATATAAAATATATTTTTAATAATCTTTAATAAATCTTTTAAAATATACCTACAATTTAGATTTTCACACAGTGGTCTCTATCTTTTCTCTGTGTTTCTCATCCAGAAATTCTGTATTCCTATTTGGTTTTATTTCCTAATTAAGAAGTTTCTTTTGTTGTTGTTTTTTGTTTTTCCCCAGAAAGATGGGACTAGAGAATAATATGTGTAATCTGGGTATTCCTGTACCCAGAATCTGACTCTATCAAATCTTAATAAGATTCTGTATATTTAAGAAATTCTTTTCTTTTTTTAAAAACTAAAGCAACATAGATACATTTGAGGCCAACTATCTTCCCTGATTCGTGTTCTGTTCTTTCTCTCTAAAGGCAGCTGGCTTGTGATATCTGTGTTTATCATTCTCATGTATATGTTCATATATTTGAAAAATATGCATGAGTCTATAAATATGCATGAATCTAAATATGCATGAATCTATAATGTATTGTTATGTAGAGTTTGCAATTTATTTATTGAATGCTGCCATGATGTTCATACTACCCCACAGCTTCCTTTTTTAAAGTAAGCTTTCTATTTATGAAACTTACCTCACTTGTATATTTAGCTTTCACTGGATCATTTGTGACAATCTCACAGTTTGTCCATTCTTCTGTTGAAGGCCATTTCATTTCTTTCTAATTATTTTCTTCAATAAACAATGTTGCAGTGAATGCAGTTATATATCCTCTCTTGTGCACATATCCAAATTTTTCTCCCAATCATCTGTCTTAGTACTACACATTTAGAGGCACGTGAATTTTTCCAAGTTTAGTTTGAATCTGTAATGTAACCAAATTCTTCATGTACACTTTTTTTTTAAACTGTTCTGCTTGAAAAATGCACCTGAGTTAAAGTGATCATGTCAGAATTCCTTTTTCAACTCTTCATTCAAACTTGCCTTTCTCTATTTTGCAGAGAATGGTATATTTCTTTCATTAATTTGTTGAGAATTTTTAGGTTGGAGACCGACATTTTTAATGAATATATTTTTTTCTATACATAATATATGCCTGCATGTGTTTAATTGGTGGAAAGGTGTCTCATTGTCTTGACCCTGTTTTGATAACATTTTATAATATATTTTTTTATACTTTATTGAATTATGTTATTGGCTTCATCTATAGTAATACCTTTTAAAAATACTTTAGTGTTTATTTCTACCTTTGTCAGAAAATTATCTGAAACTTGCAAATATATAAAAGTAATTAACGTTCTTTCAGTTGTTAGACTTTCATGGGTTGTGTACTGAATATGCTCTTTTACCACTCAGTAGAGGTAGAGTCTAACTTCTAGATTTCTCTCTGGTAGAGACACAAAAACTTTCTGTCTGGTAGAAAAGTTAACTTCAGAATTTACAGTTTATGTCCCTGTAAGACAATTACCAGACATCTTATCCTAAAATTTCTATAGTAAGTTGCCAGTATTAGGTATACCTAACTCCTCAAATACACTTTGGATTGTGGTAACATCCTAGTAGTTTCTTTTTTAATTAGTGAGTTGCATATGATCTATTTCATGTATTCATTTTATGTTTGCTTTAGAGTAATGGTTTTATCTTTTCAGAAAGTATACTTTAATATCACCATTTTCATGCTAGATCTCAGGAGATTATTTTCTATTTTAGTAAACACGCTTTTGGAAATAGCCAACCTTTAAATTTCTTGAGTATTATATTCATCCTTGTTTATTGGTATTATTTCCTTCCATTTTCTTGAGGGTTTTTTTGTTTTGTTTTGTTTTTTGTTTTTTTTGGTCTTTAAATTTCTTAGATTGGTCACTTTGAAATTTCTTGTTCCAAATTTCACTATTTTTAAATTAAATATTTAAGACTACCTACTTTTATTTTACTAGTTCTGATTTGTATTAGTTATTTTTTTTTAAAGGTTATTTACTTAAGAGAGAGAGCATAAGCGAATGTGGTGGCGGGGGAGAGGGAGAGAGAGAATCTCATGCTTAGCACAGAGCCTGACTGGGGCTTGATCTCACAGTCCCAAGACCATCAGCCTAAATCAAGAGTCAGACGCTTAACCAACTGAACCATTCAGGCTCCCTGATTTGAATAATTTTTTTTTTTAACGTTGTTCAGTTTTACTTGCTTTGGTTAATTATTCTTATGTGCATGTTACTTAGTATAGTAGCATATTTCTTTTAATTTAAAGAATTTTCAAAAGACTGGCAGCTTTTAGTTTCTTATTCTGTTCATTTTAATTCTTTTGTGCTATATGGTTATAGATTAGTTCTGTCTCCACCATTGCTAGTTTCCTAATGCTGTAATTGTCTTGGCCTCTGGAACTTGACACAGTTCCCCTCAAAAAAGAGAGGTATGAGCATTTAGAAATGCTTGTTGCTATAGGAACTAACAGAGAAAAATTGCCTAGCCTCCATAGAACCTTTAGTTGTGCTTTTGGGGACTCCTTAATTTCTTTGGGTTTCTGGATGCTTCTGTTGCCCTAAAATGCCAGTCTCTGGAACACATCATCCATAGGATGTTCATAGCAGAAATCCATTTATGTGACATGTGTGGGTAAAAATAATTGTAGCATATCATCATCTAACAATATGCTATCTAAAACTGAATTTAACACTTTGTTCCTTATAGCTTAATTACATAAATAAATAAAAATAAACTCAGGTGTCCTTACAACTGACTCACTGTTTTCTTCTCTCAAATTTCGTCAAGAGAGTGTTTTGTTAAACCTGTTTTTTAAATAGTGGCATCATTCCATGGGAGCAGTGATTTATACCAGTAGATTGTGGAGAGAATAAATTCATTTATCTTACCCTCTTCAGTAGTCTGAAAGACAAGGAGTTCAGAAAGAAGTTCAAATGTTAATAACAAAACAGATTTCCCCCTGCTCATTCATTTTAAAGACCACTCAGTGTGGTTGGATCAGCCAGAAGACCTATGGAAACCTCAGTGAAATGAAATAGTATAGGAATAGAAAAGTGAAAAGATTTCTAATAATGAGGTGTATTTCTCTTAAACAGATAATAAGTGAAAGAAACTCCATAAAAAGTGAACTAAGCATTTTATGTTTCTATTTAATCTTGATTTAGAAAATATAATGGGAAAATTTTGACAAGTGTAGTCATCTGAAACAAATAATTGTAATATTGTAAAGTTCCACTATTAGGGAAAATATGTAAATGAAAAATTATTCAGCTTTGACTAAATGCTAATCTCGTACACAGTTTGCTTTAAAATCTGGTTTCTTGTTTTCACTAATGTGTCAATTTCTTATTTGTTTCTAGTCTATCATTTATAACAAAGATTGATATTCTTGAAACAAGATAAGAAGTAGTTTTATCCCATAGTTCTAATTAGATTTCGTTTTTTTACTATATGTAAAACTAGTCAAACCAACAGGAACTATTGATTTCTTCTCTGATTTTTTTTTTAAAGATTTTATTTATTTATTTGACAGAGAGAGATCACAGTAGACAGAGAGGCAGGCAGAGAGAGAGAGAGAGGGAAGCAGGCTCCCTGCTGAGCAGAGAGCCCGATGTGGGACTCGATCCCAGGACCCTGAGATCGTGACCTGAGCCGAAGGCAGCGGCTTAACCCACTGAGCCACCCAGGCGCCCCCTTCTCTGATTTTTTTTAATGTCCATTATGTAGCAATTCCACATATGGGTTAAGTTCTATTTCTGGGCTGTTTTCCTGTATTATTTTAACACTGCTTTGTTTAAATTAGTACAACTTGAAAATAATTCTGTATCTTTTATACAAATATATCTGCTTGTTCCTAGCCTTCAAAATTTCTTTTTTTCTTCTTTTAGCCCCATATAAAATTTAGAACCAATTAATCAACTTCTATGAAAAACTATTATTGGGACATTTATTGGGATTATATTGAACTGTATGTTTAAGTACAGTGAGACCTAAGATCTTTAATATATTTTCTCATCCTTTAGTAGGTTGTGTTTTCTTACATTTGTTTCATATCTGCCTTTATGTGGTCTTCAATAATATTTTGACATTTTCTCCTTAAAGAATAAAAAAAAAACTTGTTTAGATCTCTTCCTTTATATAATATACTTTTTATTGTTATTTTTTAAAGATTTATTTGAGAGAGAGAGCAAATGAGTGGGACAGCATGGGTGAGGGGAAGGGCAGAGAGAGAATCTTCCAGCAGACTCTCCACTGAGCATGGAGTACAACATGGGGCTTGATCCAAGGACCCCAAGATCATGACCTGAGCTGAAATCAAGAGTCAGATGCTTAAGTGATTGAACCACCCAGGTGCCCTAGCTTTTATCATTATAGGATACAGGAATGCTATCAATATTTGTGTCTTCGTGTTTTAGCAAGCAGTATTAATAGATTGGGGTTTTATTAAACAATCACTAGGTCTAGATTAAAAAAAAGTCTTTTTTCCACTTTGTATCAGTTATGGTATCTTGTACAGTGTTGACATGAAGCAGGAATAAGGGCATGTCTTTCTTGTTTTGCTACTGTATTCGTTTGTTAGGACTGCCATAAAGTAACACAGACTGGGTGACTTAGCAACAAAAGTTTATTTCTCACAACCTGGAGGCTAGAAGTCCAAGGTCTAGATGTCAACATGTTTAATTTCTTCTGAGGCTTCTCTCCTGGCTTGCAGATGGCTCCTTTTTTCCTGGTGTCCTCACATGATATTTTCCTCTGTGTAAGCCTGTCCCAGGTATCTCCCTGTTTCCATATTTTGTATAAAGACATTAGTTGGATTGGATTTGGGTGCACCCTAACAGCCTCATCTTAATGTAATCTACCCCTTTATAGTACTAGTTCCAAACACAGTAACATTCTGAGGTATAGGGTATTAGGGCTTCAGCATATGAATATTTGCAAGAGGTAAGATTCTATCCAAAACAGTCACTTATTTGGAAGTTCAAGGATTTACTATTAAATATGATGACAGAAATCTTATAGGGTAAAGCAATTTATTTGTATTTTCTTAGTTTGGTGATTTTTTAAATCACAAAATAGTGAGTTTTATAAAATTCATTTGCATTTATTAGAATGGCTATGAGTTTTTATTTTCGCCTTCTATCTAATGTGGTGAAATGCATAATAGTTGTGCTGATGTCTATCCATCCTAGAATCTTCAGATTGGATCTAATATATTCATGGTAAAGTTTCTTTAATGCACTACTGAATTAATGTGCTTATGTTTTATATAGAATTTTAGCATCTGTGCTCATTCTGGAACTTTTATATCTTATACCCTTGTGATCTTTCATGTTGAGGTAATTCTATTTCCATACATTTTATAGCTGTCCCTATTTATTTTGTATGACAAAAATAACCAGTTTCTTAAAAATTTAATTAGTTTTCTTTATAATTGTCTATCCTAGAGGATTGAGTTAGTGTCTGGTTATTTGTGGAGATAAAATGGAGAAAGATTTCTATATACTTAGTTTATTTTGGGGACCAATCAAATATCCTAAAGATTAGGTGATTTTAGATAATTTGTGTGTTTCTAAATATTTTCCATTTAATCTAAATTTTTAAATGTATTAACATAAAGGTCATTATTTTACGACTTAAAAATCTTACTAGTATTTTTTTCCCCATTTTGTTTCTATCTCACAAATAATAAATACATGTTCCATTTTAATCATTTTACATCCTAAATTTTAATGTTTCTAGATAGGGGCTCTATGATTCTTCACCATCTGAGTTTACCCCATTTGAAATGTATCTGTTAGTAAACTTTTTTTTTTCATTTTAGCTATAATTGTGTCCAGTTTTTATTCCTAATACTGTCAATTTGTGCTTTATCTCTATTTTTTCATTCTTACCAGATTCTATCAATTTTCTCTCCTTTTATGTTTTCTTCTGCATTAATTTATGCTCCTTTTATCTCTTTGTTTCTTTATATTTATTGCTTTTAATTTCTTGACTTGAATGCTGAGTTGGTTATTTAGCTTTTTTTGTTTTTGTTTTTAATGATTGTATTTGGTTCTTTAAAATGTCCTTTAAATATGGCTTGAGCTGCATCCCATAAGTTTTAATATGTTGTATTTTTCATGTTGTTCAGATATTTACTTTACCTTCTAACTTTCCTTTTTTTTTTTTTTTAATGGTTACCAAATTTTTATTACACAAACCTTTTCAGGAATGCACAAAGCTAACATCAGTTTTCAATTCCCCTATGTAAGCCAGTTTGCTTTTCCTCATTCTCTTTCTTCCAGCCCTACACTTGCCAATTTAGGCAAACTGCTGCTGCTTGTGTACTTTTTTTTTTTTTCATTTCATTTTATTTTATTTCTTTTCAGTGTTCCAAAATTCATTGTTTATGTACCACACCCAGTGCTCCATGCAGTACCTGCCCTCCATAACACCCACCACCAGGCTCACCTAACCCCACACTCCCCTCCCCTCCAAAACCCTCAGATTGTTTCTCAGAGTCCACAGTCCCTCATGGTTCGTCTCCCCCTCCACTTTCCCCCAACTGACTTCTCTCCATCTCCCAATGTCCTCCATGTTATACCTTCTAACTTTCTTCAACTTTGAGGTATAATTGAGAAATAAAATAGTATTTACTTAAACACTTAAAGCCTACAATATGATGATTTGACATACATATATTTTTGATGTTTATCACAAGTTAATGAACAGATCCATCACCTCGCATAGTTATTATTACTTTGTTTTTCTGGTGAGAATGCTTAAGGTCTAGTATCTTAGCAGATTTGAGGTACACAGTATTATTTACTGTAGTCACGGTGCTTTACATTAATTCCCCAGAGCTTACTCATCTTATAACTAAAGTGTGTACCCTTTGACCAACATCTCCACACTGTTTGTGTCTTCTTCAGTTTGTCACTGTCTTAGAGTTTGTTTTTAGTGTTTAGAAACATGACTGGCATTGGTTTATCAATTTGATATCCTGAAACTTTACTGAATTTGTTGATTAGTTTTAATAGTTTTCTGGTGGAGTCTTTAGAGTTTTCTATATAGAGATCATGTCATCTGCAAAGAGAAACAGATTTACCTCATCAGTTCCAATTTGGAGACCTGGGATGTCTTCTTTTTTGTCTACTTGCTCTGGCTAGGACTTCCAATATCATGTTGAAAAAAAGGATGGAAATGGGCATTCTGTACTGCTCCTGGTCTTAGAGGATAAAGTTTCAGCATGATGTTAGCTGAGGACTTGTCATATATGGCTTACACTGAGGTATTTTCCTTCTATATCCATGTTATTGAGTTTCTTACAACGAAAGGATGTTGGATTTTGTCAGATGTTTTTTCTGCATCTGTTGAAGCAGTCATAGGATTTTTATCTGTCATTCTGTTAATGTGGAGTATCACATTTATTGATTTGTGTATGTTGCATCTCGGAGTAAATCCACCTTGATCATGGTATGTGATCTTTTTTTATGTGCTGCATAATGCTGTTTGGTAATATTTTATTAAGAATTTTCAGCTCTATATTCATCATGAATATTGGCTTGTAATGTTCCTTTCTTGCAGGGTCCTTGTACGGGTTTGGTATCAGAGTGATGCTGGCCTTGTAGAACCAGCTTCAGATTTTTTGAAGGCTTTGATATGGATTGGTATTAATTCTTCTTTAAATGTTTGGTTGAATTTACCAGTGAAGCTATCTATTCCTGGCCTTTTCTTTATTTGGATGGTTTTGATCACTGACTCAGTCTTCTTTCTCATTATTAATGCGTTCATATTTTCTAGTTCTTCCTACTTTACTCTTGCTAACTCATGCGCAAGCTTCCTGATGAAGCAGTTAGTAGGATTCACATCCCTATGATGCCCTCCAAGAGCTGTTCTCCCAGCTAGTCCTTACCCCTTAGTCATACAACACATCTCAGTATTCTACATGGGGCAAGAAAGAAGTGGGCCTCTTTGGCAGAGCCCCATACAGCTGGGAAAGTCAGGCATTCACTCATATGTTCTCTTTCCCTCACAGTGAAATCATGGGTTGTGAGATGGTACCTTATGGGAGAAGGGAGAAGAGGCCAAACTGTTCTTCTTACCCTCTTTAATTTACCTAATCTCAGATTTTTTTTTTTTTGCACCAGTTGTGTTTTAGAACTACTCAGATGGATTCCCAGACTTCTACAGAGGTACCACTATCTATGAGTGATTGTTAAAATCAGCATTCTTGGAGGACAAGATAGTAGAAAACTCCCATTTCACCATTTTGCTGACATCACTCCCTCAATTATAATTTTGTGATTTCAAAATGTATGTGTTACTGTTATTATTGTTGCTTCCTGATGATACTGTGGTCCAAGAAGGTGGCTCTATATGATTGATTCCTTGGAATTTCTTGAAACTTCTTTAGTAGTTGATATGATCACTTAAAACTGTTTTACATGTAGTTAATAAATATAGGCTTTTTTAGGGGGTATAAAGTGTGTGTGTGTGTGTGTGTGTGTGTGTGTGTATGTGCATTAATATATAAAATCAAGCCTTACTGTTTTGCAAGCTGTTTGGGGTGTTTCATTCATGGTTTCAGATAATCCTCCACCATATATGGTATTGTATTTTATTCTTTACTCTGTAGAAGTTGCTGTCTTCTTAATCTGCTTTTCATCTAGGATTTCAAAAATCTGAAGTTTCTTATTGAGCACTAAGTATGTCTTCCATCTCTTTCCCACTGAGCTGTGTGTATTGTGGATGTTTATTTCTGTTAAAGGGATAGATATATTGATAGGGAGGTTTTAAAAAATTATTAGTATATACTGAACATTTGGTCGTTGCAGTCATGAGGAAGTTACGTATAAATTTGCATCATCATTCTAGCTCACAGTTCTGAATGTCTTTTTTTTAATGACTGCTTGTTTCTTTTTTTTTAAGATTTTATTTATTTATTTGACAGAGAGAGAAATCACAAGTAGGCAGAGCAGCAGCAGGCAGAGAGAGAGGGGGAAGCAGGCTTTCCGCTGAGGAGAGAGCCCGATGTGGGGCTCGATCCCAGGACCCTGAGACCGTGACCCGGACCAAAGGCAGAGGCTTAACCAACTGAGCCACCCAGATGCCCCACTTGTTTAGTTTTTCATATATTACTATATCTTGGGCTCAGACTCAGGTACCCTGAATCAATAGATCGGTGTTTGAGTAAATAGAGCTACATTTCTAAAAATCACTTCTGGTGATTCTGGTAAGTTCAGGAAACTCTGGATCAATATTTAGATATTTATTTTAGTTTTTTCACTTTCATTTTTGCAAGTTATTTAATTCATCCTCTATCCTAGCCACATGGAAAACTATTCGAGTTTGGAAACAACTTTTTAAAATTTATATTGTGTACGACCTCTATTTTCTTAGCTATATTTATTTATTCCTTTAAAAGCTCATTTATTAAACACTTATGATTGCCTTCTATGTTCCAGAAACTACTCTATATACTAATATAATAATTGCTGACCATTTTGGAAAGGTAGAGATAGTGGAAAGATAGTGATTTAGTGCATGGATTCTGGAAATAGACTGCTTAAGTTCAGAACACAGAGGTAGCATTCATGAGTAGCATATTGTTGAGAAATTTTCTTAACGTTTTTGAGCCTTAATTTGCTTATCTATGAAATGGATACAATGATGGTATATTTACGGGGTGATTTATTATATGTTTACTGTTTGAAGTGGTGTCTGGAACATAAAAGTGCTCATTAAGTATACGTTGTTGTATTATTGAGTGTTTGTTGTGCCTCAGCCACTGTTGAGCCTTTTCATGCATTGCTTAATTTAATATTCACAAGAACCATTTGAAATCTATCACTAGCTCAGGTAATCTTTTGAGGACATGGGATGCATGTTACTAACATTTCTAGTTTCGTGATTGAGCACAGTAGCCAGAATACTATAGACCCTCATGAGACGTGTCAAATAAATCAGCTTGCAGTGAGCCAAGAGTGAATGGAAGACAGGCATTTATCACAGGCCATTTGAGGGAAAGACTACTCAAAAAAGTAGGTTGCCTCAAATAAAAATATGCCAGACAAAAAAGACTGTGGTCAAAGTGTATAAAAGGTGAAAATGATAGAGAAAACTCTGTAGAGGAATATATAAAGCAAGTTATTTAAGACCTGAAGGGCATGAGGAAATTGGGAAGCACATTTTCTGTGTCATAATAGCACATGGTATTAGTGGGCATGGGCTTCCCATGAAATTGTAGGTATATTATGATGGGTCATATAAGCCAAGGTAAGGGGTTGACTCTATAGTCTTAAGACTAGGGATCAGCGGGGCGCCTGGATGGCTCAGTGGGTTAAGCCACTGCCTTCGGCTCAGGTTGTGATCTCAGGGTCCTGGGATCGAGTCCCGCATCGGGCTCTCTGCTCGGCAGGGAGCCTGCTTCCCTCTCTCTCTCTCTCTGCCTGCCTTTCCATCTGCTTGTGATTTCTCTCTGTCAAATAAATAAATAAAATTAAAAAAAAAAAAAGACTAGGGATCAGCAAATCTTTTTCTGTAAAGGGCCATGGAATAAATATTTTAGGCTTTGAGGGACAAATGATCTTTGTTACAACACTCATCTCTGCTGTTCTAGTATATGAGTAGCCACTGACAGTGGCAAATAGACAGGTGTGCCTGAGTTTCAGCAAAACTCTATTAAAACACATGTCAAACTAATTTTGATCTGAGGCTTGTAGTTTGCTATGACCTACTTTAATTAAAAATAGAGCTACCGTATGACCCAGTGGTCACACTTCTGGGTATACATCCAAAGGAAATGAGAACAGGATAGAAAAACAGTATCTGCACTCCTGTATTGATTGCAGCATTATTTGTAATCACCAAGATATGGAAACAATAAAAGTGTCCATCGGCAAATGAATAAAGAAGATGGATAGAGAAAATTGTGTGTGTGTATACATAATATATGTATATGTGTTTATACAGTATTTGTATTTATATAAATATGTATACCTATCTAGTATATATACACAATGCAATATTATTCAGCCATAAAAAAAGAAGGAAATCCTGTCATTGTGATGGGCCTTTAGGGCATTATGATAAGTGAGATAAGTCAGACAAAGACAAATACCATATGATATCATGTATGTGTGGAATCTAAAAAAACCCAAACTTGTAGAAACAGTACAGTGATGATTCTGGGCTTCAGAGTGGAAGGGGATGGAGAGGCATTGGTTAAAGGGTACAAATTTACAACTAGAAGGTGAATTAGTTTCAGAGATCTGATGCACAGCAGAATAGTCATTATAGCTGACAATATTGTATTATATACTTTAAAGTTGCTAAAAGACTTGATCTTAAATGTTCTTACCTCCTCCCAAAATGGTAATTATGTGATTTGACAGAGGTGTTAGCTAATGCTATAGTAATGATCACATTGCGGTATATAAGTGTATCAAATAACACGCTGTATGCTTTAAATGTACACAGTGCTGTGTGTCAGTTATATCTCAGTTAAAACCTAAGCAAATAAAAGGGAACCATAAAATTATATATTGATAAGTAATCTTGATGGCTATAATTATGTGAATTCTGAACGTGAGCCAAAAACTTTCCTTCTACATACTGTCTCACTTAACTGTGTCAGAACGTTAGGTCAGTACGCTCATTATTCTAATTTTTTCTGTTAAACAAAGCAAATATTTTTGGGGGGATTAAATAATTTGCCCAAGACTACCCAGGTAGTCAATGTTTACTTAAGGCAATATCAGGAGTGTTAAAATCTTTGGGAAATGTTTTAGAAGTACCATATTATGGATTCTGTGGACTCAAGAAATTTATAATCTAGAGGGGGGAAAGTCATAACATCTAAGATAATTTCATGTTTCCTAGCACAACACAACATCTGTCAAATAATAGAGTGAAGTCATGTAAGCACTTCTGTGTCTGTGGATCCCACCACACTTCGAAACACAGTGACATAAAAACAACAACAACAACAACAAAAACCCACCAAAACACAGTGAAATATTTTGCAGTTCATTTGTGGTACCTATTTAAAATAACGCAACAATTAAAAATCAATTTTAATAGTAAAACTCTGGTTTTACAATGAAAAAAATATTATTTTACATAATCAATTTTTGCTTGTAAATATATGTACAGCATAGAAAATTCTAAAACTTTAAAATTATACAAAATATAGTCATGTATAATCATGTCATAGGCTTCTATTATGTCAGTGCATTTATTTCTATGATTTTTTTTTTTAAAGATTTTATTTATTTTATTTGACAGATAGAGATCACAAGTAGGCAGAGAGGCAGGCAGAGAGAGAGGGAGGAGGAAGCAGGCTCCTTGCTGAGCTGAGAGCCCGATGCGGGGCTCGATCCCAGGACCCTGGGATCACGACCTGAGCCGAAGGCAGAGGCTTTAACCCACTGAGCCACCCAGGCGCCTATTTCTATGATTTTTTTAAAACCCGTGTATAATTTTATAAAATAAAAAAGTATTCCATATGTTTTTTTTCTAGTAATCATCTTTGGAATGACATTTCCAAAAGTATATTTTGTTTTTATTTTTTAAAAATAATAGTTTATTTATTTTTTTTTTTAAAGATTTTATTTATTATTTATTTGAGAGAGAGAGAGACAGTGAGAGAGAGCATGAGCGAGGAGAAGGTCAGAGAGCGAAGCAGACTCCCCATGGAGCTGGGAGCCCGATGTGGGACTCGATCCCGGGACTCCAGGATCACGCCCTGAGCCGAAGGCAGTCATCCAACCAACTGAGCCACCCAGGCGCCCCTAAAAATAATAGTTTAATATTGCTATCCTAGGTGAACTTTAGGTAAATATTTAATAAAGACTAAAGACTTGACTAAAATGTGATGTCAGTGTCTACTCCTATTGCTTCCAAATTGGAGGTCACCTTTGCCATTTATAGCCCCTTGATGACATGATATCAAAAAGTAGTCAGAAAAAACACAGCCCACAAAAATATAAAACTGGTAAATCTTGGAGTCTAGCAAAAAAAAAAAGTTATCTTCATTAAAGTATTATATATTAACAATATAATGTAGCACGACAAAAATATGACTTTGTTCATAAAACCAACTTCAGCGTAGGCTCTTGTTATGGTTTAAGAAAGATATATGAACACTGTAAAGAAAATTACAGAAATAAATCTTTCTTGGCTGTCCCTAAAGCTCTGCAGATAGTTAAAAACAAGAACACATGAGGAAGGAAAAAGGTGTAAATTGTTTTGCGTTACTTAATCCTCCCAAGTGACAAGTCCTATGATTTTCACTGATAACCATATTAGTGTTATTAACATTTATCTTCATTGGCTACTATATTGTGATTGACATTCTGTAGAACACAGGCTAATACTTAAAACTTGGTAAACCAAGCACAGAATTTGAATTTTAATAATCATTCCTGTTGGGGTGACCAAATGGGGTGACCAAATGGAAAAACCCATGTGAATCAAACCAGTGTTTCTGGAATATTTCTGTGGGGCAGGAACAGATAGCCATGGAATCATTGGTTCTTGAAAATTGTCTCCTTTGCTTACTTATAACCCTCAGGATCTCTAGTCCTCTCACTTTCTAGGAAACAGAATGAAAGTTTATTTTACGTTGTTTTCTTACATTGTTGTTAAACAAGGAGTGGAGGGTTTACTCCAGCTCTGCACAGTTGAAACATCTAGCTTACCCAGTGCCCCAGCTTCTTGGGTTTAACCTCATTTCTACTTCAAACCTGAACTCCGTCTACTAGGTTTGACCTTGTGTGAGTTCTAAAGATCCACTTAAATTTTCCTCATACTCTAGCTCACCCTATTTCTCACTTTGAGTCTGGCTAATTGAGGTTTAACCTACATGTTAAACTTTGACCCAACATCAGCAAATACTGCCACCAGCTCGACAAAGCTAAAACTCAATGCTCTCCTACAATTTCAAAAGTAAAGTTGACAGAGGGATATAAGGTTGGTAAAAGAATATGTTTTTCTTGATTTCCTCTGATAATTTTAGATTCTTGATATAAAATTAAATCTCTTTTTAGCTCCAGTTACATCACAGATATTGTTGATCCCGATTCAAGGCAGATACAGTCCTTCCACCATCTGATAATAAGTGATAGTGGTAATTCTTAAAAAAAATGAAAACTAATCTCTTTGATTCTGAAGTATTTAAAAACTCATGAGAATACCATTTATCTTTACTACAAGGTACAGTTTTTTAAAAGGGGCAAAATCATGGTTTGGAATCCTAGGTCTCAGTTGGTAGTGTCTTAAAATAACATATTACTGCTATGAGATTTATTAAAGTTCATATGTAGCAGAACCTCAGTTGTTTGATTTATAAGAATAATTTAAAAAGAAAACAGATTCAAAGCCAAAATGATGCTACATGGGCGAATTAGAAAAGATTTCTGAGCCTCAGCAGGCTCAT
Source organism: Neogale vison (assembly GCF_020171115.1). Taxonomy (NCBI): domain Eukaryota; kingdom Metazoa; phylum Chordata; class Mammalia; order Carnivora; family Mustelidae; genus Neogale; species Neogale vison. The sequence goes on from NC_058102.1 coordinate 91,901,131, forward strand.
CTATAAAATGGGGATAATATTGTTTGTTTTCTCTAGATCAATAAGTCATTATTAAGAAAGCAAGAGAGTAGGTTTTAAGGATATTAGATGAATATAATGTAGTTTATACTTTATAGAAATCATCCAAAATGATATATTGAAATGGAATTATTGGACATGCCAGATTAGTCATCAAAACTACTCTCCAAAGATGTCTTTCAGGGAATTAACGCTTGTTTTTATTATATACGTAAATATATTTTATAAGAGATGCTTTACAAGAAACAGTCTTATTAGATGCATTCCTTTTTTATTTAGAGTATGGGCAAAAAGAATGAATTATTTTGTATCTTGATTGTATATAACCAGTAAAGTTATAAAAAATAAAAAGGTGGTGGGGGACAAAAGATATTCTAAGGAAATAAAAATATACCTCATGAATTATCACATTAATTGTACATATGTGTGTAAATGTGTGTGCATAAAATCAAAATCTTTTTATTTAATGACGTATTTTGTATTCATGTTACCCTGTCATTCTTTTATAAGAACTTGGATTAAACAGAACTTTTACCAAGATGTCACACAATTTGTGTCAAGTATACCTATCTGCACAGATATATACATATTTTTAATTGATGACAACCAGAAATTAACCTTCTCATGGCCATGATTGTTTCTTATAGCCCATCTGCTTGTTGCTTCTTTCTGGGAAGATGAATTGAATCTTTTCCCCTCTGTTATCTGACATGGTTTTCCCTACCTAGTAGGTGACAGTTCTTGCAGTTTCCTACTTCCAGCTTGTGACAGGTATTTCTTTGAGGAAGATGAGAGTATTTCATAAGTATAATTTCTTGGAAATCTCATAGTAATCCCAAGTCATCTGTATAATTTGTTTGCAATGAAAATGATAAAATTTTATGCCATGAAGTTGATATAACTTCTAACTTAGATTTTTTTAAAAATTCCTCTGTGTAATGCTTTGAGAAGCATCTGCTTTGATAATCATTATCTGTACATCTGGTCAAAAATACTCACCACATGTTGATTGCTGTAAAGGAAGTTTACAAAAACCATAACCCATGACTCTATGGAATATTAGTAAAGTGTTTCAGTTATCCATTGCCATTTAAAATGTCCATGTGGGTTTGTCAGTACAGCTTTTGAAATGTAACAGATTAATATCCTTACTTTGACTTAATTTGTGGACAGATGGCATGAATAGGACTGAGTGATGCATTGGGCTATCCTTCAGCTTGTCGAGACTTATTTACAGCATAGGCACCGTCCTCCAATGGCTGATTATCTGCTTCATTTAGTAGGAAGCAAATTAACCTCTGATTTCTGTGCTGATGACTCAGCAGGTAGCATCACTAACGGAAATAAAGTTTGGGAAAAAAAATAAAAGCATTTTATTTCCTGGGATAACTAAACAAAAGGTAGTATGTTAAGTGATATTCTTCATATAATTCTATTCATTTCTGTGTCTTGGAATGGACCCAGTTTAAAAAAGAAAGGTTCCATGCAGTAAAGCACATATTTCAACTCCGTATGTTTTCTGTCACTTAATCCTTAATTAAAAGCAAGCCTCCAAGAAAACATTGGTAGCTAAGAAGCATAATCTGAAGTAGAGAAGCACACTTTTCCTCACAATGTAAAATTCACTTAAACTCACAGATTATTTTACAGTCTGAGTTACTTTAGTAAGGACCTTTCTTGCTGTGGTAGCATATCTTAATGCTGTCAAAAATGTAATATTATGAGAAATGTGCTTGATGCAGCAATTTTATTTTCTCTCTTTGGACAAATAAACTGGAAGCATTAATATAGTAGCTATTTGTAAAAAAATGTTATTTATGGATACATGATACAAATGGTGCTAGAGTCACTGGACATCAGTACGCAAAAAGATGAATCTAGACACAGAGATTTCATCTTGAACAGAATTTATCTCAAAATGGATCACAGACTTAAAAGTAAATGATAAAACTATAAAACTTCTAGGTGATAACATTGGAGAAAAATCTAGGTGACCTTGGGTTTTTCGATGAGTTTTTAGATACAATACCCAAAGCACAATTGATGAAAAAACATTGATATGTGGGACTTCATTAAATTTAAAAACTTCAGCTCTGAAAAAGACTCTGATAAGAGAATGGGAAGACAGGCCAGAGACTGGGAAAATGTTTTGCAAAAGACACATCTGGTAAGGTGCATCTATGCCAAATATACAAAGAATTTTAAAAGATTTTTTATTTATTGAAGAGAGAGAAAAAAGAAGCAGGGGGAGGGGATGATGGGGAGGGCAGAAGGAAAAGAGGAAGCAACTCCCTGCTGAGCAGGAAGCCCAATGTGGAGCTCAGTCCCAGGATCCCAGGATTATGACCTGAGCCACCCAGGTGCCCCAAAATGTACAAAGAATTATTTAAAATTCAACAGCTCGAAAACAAAACCCAATTTAAAAAGTGAGCAGAAGATCTGAATGGACACCTCACCAGAGAAGATACTCAGATGGCATATAAACTTATGAAAAGATACTCAATATCATATGTCATTCGGGAATTGCAAAGTAAAACAAGATAGCAATGCACACCTATTAAAATGAGTAAAATTCAAAACACTGACCACAGCAAATGCTGGTGATGATAGCTCTCCTTCATCACTGGTAGAAATACAAAATAATACAGCCACTTTGGGAGATAGTTTAGCAGTTTCTTACAAAGCTAAACATAATCTTACCATACAATCCACCAGTCATACTCTGGTATTTACCTAAGTGAGTTGAAAGCTTGTGTCTTTATTAAAGCCTGCACACAAGAGCTTCTAACAACTTTATTTATTATTGCAAGACTTGAAGACAGTCCAGATATCCTTCAGTAGGTAAATAGATAAACAGTGGTACATCCATATAATGGATGGAATATTTTTCAGTGACTATACAGAAATGGATTATCAAGATACAAAGTGACATGGGAGAACTTCAAGCACATATTACTAAGTGAAAGCCTTTACTCTGAGAAGGCTACATACTATATGATTCTAGCTATGCGACATTCTGGAAAGAGCAAAACTATACACCTCATAAAAGGATCAGTGGTTTCCAGAAGTTGGGAGGGAATAAAGGGATGAATAGATGATGCTAGAGGGTTTTTAATTAGGGTAGTAAAACAATTCTGTATGATATTATAGTGGATACACAACATTATACATTTGTCAAAACCATAGGGTATACAACACAAAGAGTTAACCCTAAACTATGAACTTGAGCTAATACTGATATCAGTATTGATTCGTCAGTGTAAGAAATGTACTACACTAATGTAATAGGTTAATAATAGGGTAACAGGAGGGGATGTGTGTAGATGGAGGTATGTGGACACTTTCTGTACTTCCTGCTCAATTTTTTTATAAACCTAAAAGTAAAAAATAAAGTCAATTTAAAAATGAACTAAATTAGGAGTAAGGAAAATAAACCTAAGCAGAATGTCTTTTCAATCTAGAGCAATATAATACTGATATTAAAAAGCTTTTTTTAAAATGCATCATAAATCATAGGGATTCTATTATAGTCAGTATAAAAAACTTAAAGAATTCAAGTTCATTAAACCTATGAAATCTCATAGATTGCTTTGTGTAGAAAAGCCACTAATTGACATAGAATTTCAGTTACCTGTATGTATTGATGTAAAGAAGATAAGCCACGTGAATTATCCTGTGTGTGCCTTTATTTACTCATACAAATAAACCACATGGTGTCAAAAAAATTATGGAGAAGTACCTCAAGCTGGGTAGACTGAAGAGTCTCCCATTAAAATGAAATGGGATAAAAATGAACCAGACATTTTAATTTATTGCTGAGCTCTGAAGGATGTAAGGGAAATCATCAAGATCAACCCCAGTTAAAATGATCTTAAAATAAAAAGTGGGGCTAGTGATTTATTTCCACTTCCAAAAGGTAGGGATGCCTATGAAAAATGCAGGCCGAATGCTGGAAAGATGGTTACACTGTTTCCAGATGCAGTATCCTTGGCCCCAAACAGAAATACGAGCCCTCTTGAGTGAAGGAAGTACCTGCATATCTGTTAAGTAAGCCAAGTACAAGCTTACAATCAAAGTTAACAAAAATATTCAGATGTAGACTCCTGTGGACTGTAGATATAATGTATAGAATACAAAACAAGTATGAAATTTTTAAAAAATGAAAAACAAACCTAGAAAAACAAGCAGGCCAAGCTATAATTAAAAAAAAAAAACAACCAGATTTGAAAAAGCACCAAGAAGATATCTTGGAATAGGAAAAGGTGTGTGTGTGTGTGTGCAAATGATTATATATATATATATATATATATATATATATATAAAACATAATATATATATATAATACGTGTAGGTATATATGTGTTACATTGTATAATTAAATGTTTAATTACATACGTGATTATATGATTGGAGAGAATTGGCACTAAAAGTAGGTGAGTGGGAAATGTATGTGAAGAATTTGACTTTAATGTACTATAATTAATTAATTTTTAAAAAGGTTTTATTTATTTATTTCGGTGAAAGAAGGAGGCTAAGGGAGAGAGAGAAGCTTAAGCAAGTTCCATGTTCAGCAGGGAGTCTGACATGGGGCGTCATCCCACAACCCTGAGATCACGGCGTGAGCTGAAATCAAGAGTCGGACACTTAACCTACTGAGCCACCCAAGTGCCACTAATGTGCTATAATTTAATGAAATTGAATTAAGTGGCACATTTTCTTTGTTTGGAAACAGAGAGTATCTGGTTTATTTAGCAGTCAAATAGAGTTGGAAAAGAGCAGAGAAGTGAGTTTTTATGGTTCATCCAGCGCTAGGTCACAGAAATTGTCAAAAAATCCCATTGCCAACAGGAACAGACCTCTTTCTGAAGGCACAATTTAGTAAGTGGATCTCAGAGCAAGTGGTGAAGCAGAAATTGAAATCCCTCCCACTTAGGGTGAATCTGAGAAAGACTACAGGGGAACGACCAGTGTCCTAAGGGCTTCAGAAAAACACATCAAAGTGATTTCCAAGACTGAAGACTGCACTGAGGAAAATCACTGGAACTAAAATCCAGCTTTAGCAGGAAGAATTGTTGGTGTTTTTTTGTTTTTGTTTTTGTGTGTGTGTGTTTTTTTAAAGGATACAAGGTTTCAGAAGACACAAATCTCAGAACAGTGAAGGAGGCTGCATAACCACTGTTTTGTTCTGCTTTAAGATTTTATTTATTAGAGAGAGTGCACACATTTGTGGAGAGGATGAGAGGGAGAAGCAACCTCCCTACTGAGCAGAGAGCCAGACCCCATCCTGGGACTCTGGGATCATGACCTGAGCCAAAGGCAGGTGCTTAACAGACTGAGCCACCCAGGTATCCTCAAACAGCCACTATTTTAAGTGCTGTGAGATGTAGTTGAGAGAGCCGCCCAGACATCCCTCAACTCCCACCTAGGACACCCCTTTAAACGGGAGTACCATAAATGATATGCTAATACCAAAATGTTGAAAAAAGAAGAAAAGTATCTAAATGATATAAGTGCATCAGAAAAATAGAAAACAATTAGGGAAATAATTTAACCTAATTTTTTAAAAAACGGGCTACTAGGGGGTCCTTGGGTGGCTCAGTCGGTTAAGTGTCTGTCTTTGCCTTGGTTCATGATCTCAGGGTACTGGGACTTTGCCCTTCATCAGGCTACCTGCTCAGTAGAGGGTTGCTTCTCCCTCTCCTTCTGCCCTTCCGTCCTGCTCATGCTCTCTCAAGTAAATAAGTAAAATTTAAAACTACTAGAAAAATCATATTAGGTAACAAAAACTCATAAGAAAAGCTATGGCATAAGGATAGATGGCAGGCCGTGCCTCAGGAAAAGAGGAGTAGCAGGGGACTATGTGGAATCTCAGTTTTGAAAAGGACCTGATTCATATTGGGCCTTTTACATTTGTAGACACTGGAGGCCAGCAGAAAGGCTATCTTGTCTGATGAGATAAAGCATGTGAGAGTGTAACCAGAAAGTGCCTTTAAAAACTCCTGATTGGCTGCTGGTATCTGGTGGAGATGGAACACTTGACTGTGGACCATCAAGTGACTCTGTGAATAATCAAACTATCCATCATGAACTGGTATTATCTGATTATCTTTGCAACTGGATGGGCACAACAGCAGTCCACTCCCTGCAAGACTAGGAACACAAACACCACTAAACTGAATGAGCAGGTGACTCAGACTAATGGTAGTACCTGCCAGAAGTCCTTCAGCACTTCTCCCTCAATTCATAGAAATTGGCTTTATAAGAAGGGTTCCCTCTGACTGATCTACAATGAGCTGCCAGTAGCTGGGTGTGGGTGGTCCCTATACAACACCATCACTCATTAGTGGCCCTGAAACACAATAATAAAGAGAAATCCTTACATTGAGAAGAACTTTGAAGACATGGCCTAGGGGAAGGGTGTACCCTGGCTCATTGTTGGTGGCTTATGAGTCGACAGACTGAAAAAGAACTTAGAATAATACAAATCTGCCTCTTCTTAGTCATTACTCTTTTTCCTTCTCAAAGGTAATCACTATCCCAAATTCTAACACCAGAGATTGGGTTTACCAGTGGTTAACCTTTACATAAATTGAATGTGTGACATTTAAAACAAAAAAAAAAATCCAGTCAAGAAATGAGTAGAAGACATGAATGGACATTTCTTCAAAGATGACATCCAGATGGTCAACAGACACATGAAAAATACTCCACATCCCTTGGCATCAGGGAAATACAAATCAAAACCACAGTGAGATACTACCTCACACTTGTCAGGGTGACTAAAATTAATATGTCAGGAAACAACAGATGTTGGTGAGGATGTGGAGAAAGAGGAACTTTCTTACACTGTTGGTGGAAATGCAAGCTAGTACAGCCAATCTGAAAAACAGTATGGAGGTTCCTGAAGAAGTTAAAAATGGAGCTACCCTAGGACCCAGCAATTGCCCTACTGGGTATTTACCTCAAAGATACAGATGTCATGAGACAAAGGGGCACCTGCACTCTGATGTCCACAATAGCCAAACTGTGGAAGGATGTGAGATGTCCTTTGACAGATAAATGGATAAAGAAGAGGTGATACACACACACACACACACACACACACACACACAGAAATATTACTTAGCTATCAGAAAGGATGAATACCTACCATTTACATTGACATAGAAGAAACTGGAGGGGATTATGCTCAGTGAAATAAGTCAGTCAGAGAAAGACGGTTATTCCCGTCCCACATATGGTTTCACTCATATGTGGGATATAAGAAATAGTACAGAGGATCATAAGGGAAGGGAGGGAAAACTGAATGGAAAGTAATCAGAGAGGGAGACAAACCATCAGAGACTCTTAACCATAGGAAACAAACTGAGGGTTACTTAAGGGGAAGTGGGCGGGAGATGGGGTAACTGGGTGATGGGCATTAAGGAGGGTATGTGTTGTAATGAGCACTGAGTGTTGTATGCAACTGATGAATTATTGAGCACAACATCTGAAACTTATGTGGGCTAATTAAATTTAAAAGATGGCAAATGTCGGGCACCTGGGTGGCTCAGTGGGTTAAGCCGCTGCCTTCGGCTCAGGTCATGATCTCAGGGTCCTGGGATCGAGTCCCACATCGGGCTCTCTGCTCTGCAGGGAGCCTGCTTCCTCCTCTCCCTCTCTCTGCCTGCCTCTCTGTCTGCTTGTGATCTCTGTCTGTCAAATAAATAAATAAAATCTTTAAAAAAAAAAAAAGATGGCAAATGTCAAGTATAAATATTTATAAATAAATAAGTGAAGTTATAGAGGCAACTATGCCAGAATAGTATGTACATGTAATGTGCTCTGCTATAATCAGATATAATCCAGCTATCCAGAACTGGGACAGAAAAATGGAAATAAAATCTGTGAAGATAACACAGAATCAATAATGTTTACAGTTTTTGCAGCTCCCTTTTTGTTTCCACAGACCCCCCCCCAAACTCCCTCTCCCCATCACCCTCTCCTTACACCCACCACACAATTTCCTAGCCACCACAGCCTTCAATTCAAATCTTGATTTTCCTCCTACCAGTTATGTGAAGAAATTTATTTTTGCATTATACATTTTCTTTTTGCCAGATGTGTTTAACAGGTGTGTATGGGAGACCTACTTGTGGTCCTTCTTCTCTTGCTACCATGTTCTCTTGGGACCTCTCTGGTATTTTTAATATATTGCAGAATTATCCAGTCTTTTTTTTTTTTTTTTTTTTTGGCTATTATGAACTATGCTGCTGTGAATGTTTATTTACAAGTCTTTGTGTGGATATGAGTTGTTGTACTGAGTGTTAGTAAGTTGATGGCTTAGTTTTTACAAACTGGGTGTACAATTTAAATTCCTAACAGTAGTCCATGAGAGTTCCAATTTCTCCAAAATGCCATGAACAGTTATTATCCATCTTTTTTATTCTAGCCATTCATGATATAAAGTGGTATCTCATTATGGTTTTATTTTTTAATTTTTTTTTTTAAGATTTTACCTATTTATTTGACAGAGAGGGAGATCACAAGTAGGCAGAGAGAGAATACCCAGTCTTAATAGCCCTTGGTCATGACTTTTATTGATATTTTGTTCTTCTGTCAAGTTTTTTGTTCTACAAAAGTCTTAAGATTTACAACTATCATTTGTATTATATTTTGGTGGTATGTTAATGTTAAAAAATTATTAATGAAGAAAAAATGTTTTCATCAATGCTCTTATAATTTTAATTAATATAGTATAAGATACCTATGCAAAAATGTGATGCATTTTATCTAAAAATGCATTATATGTTAATAGTAGAATGTGATTGGCCTTAGGGAAAAAAATGGACTCCTGGACATGTGTAACTGCTGGCCATTTGGTTATGGTATCCCTAAAAGAGAAGTAGTCTACTTTTACCTGATCTTTATAAGTAGAAGAGTTCTAAGTTACACAAATAGAAATCTAACTTGTGTTACCAAAAGTGAGAGTTCTTTAGTCCTCAATCAAGCGCCATGTAAAGCCAGTTTATAGGCCCAGAACCCCTCAGATGAAGGAGAGGTTGGTTCCCCATATGTGTATGTATGTGTGTGTTGTGCTTTAGAGTGATTCCAAATATATTCATGAAGTAAATCCATATATAGGCATGTTTTTTACTTCAGTATTTTAAGTGCCCTTAGAGTAATCCTTTGTATATCTGAGATAATCTAATAAAAAATAAAATGCATGGCATCATTCATTAGTTGAACTGTGAGCTGAAAGTCATTCCAACCTGGTATGAACTGAGCAGATGAAAAACATTACAAAGGGTAAGACCCTAAGAATTCCAACTTCAGCTACTGAAATTAATAGAAAATAGGTTAAACGGTTTGTTTTTCCAATAATACCAAAAGAAAGTGCCAGAGCTAGAAAGATGACAAATCCACAGTCAGCCACAGGCCTTGCCTTCTCCCGAGTGTGACTTCTAATTTATAATTTGAAATATAGTACTAGGGGAAAATGACTTGAAATTTTTGGGAATGCAAATTTTTTATTTGCTTTTATGGATATCATTCATGCTTAAATGTGTTTGGGGAAAATATTCAAATTACATTTTAGTTTTATACTTCCTAAAATCTTTTCACAGTCTGAGACATTTATATAAATAAAGGCTGTTAATATAAGACTAAGGATTTGATAGAATTTATGAAATTATTCTGCATAGATAATCTTTAAGGCACTGCTTTCCAGTGGAAATTTCAGTGATGATGGGGATTCTCTGTTCTGTCTGACACCATTGCCCCTAACTACAGGAGCCTATTGAGCACTTGAAATGTGGCTAGTGAGACTGAGGAGGTGATTCTTGATTTTTTTTTCTTAATTTATTCACGTATAGTCTTAAATATCCACCTGTGCCCTGTGGCTGTTGATCCATGTTAGACAGCACAGCTCTTAGTCTTTGAGAGGTGAAGTCAAATATATAGTTACACAAACAGAAATGTTTCAGAATTACGTACTGTTCTGTGTTCTAATAGAATGTTAACTAAAAAATGCTGTTTTCAGAGTTGCATTTTAATTAGTCGAATGGATTCCCTCTTATCTGCAAAGACACATCAACACACATGTCATGATCATTCAGTCAGTAATTCCAGCTATCAGGTAAAATTGCTCATGGATTTTTCTTAAAATCTGTAAGGTAGTTGAGATAAGAATGATACAGTCTCTAGTTAGTTATGGAAATACTCTTTTAATTACTGGTATGTTGATATGTATAAGATCACATATGCCAACTCAGGACAGTGTTCTACTATACAGCATCATTTCCTGCAGCAGACTACCTGTGTGACGTCATTTTTATCTTAGGATATTACTCCTACACTTGCAGTGGATTTACACTGATCATTTGTCTAGCTGCATGATATTCATCTTTGGTTTCCTCTCTTTTTATAATCATTGCATAACAGCATACTATGTTGTTGAAGCCACAAGTCTCTGTAGTTACCTCTGGCATGAATTCTTAAGGAAGGTGACCCATTTTAGATATTCTGTCTGTCATGATGAATTAAAGGAGCTCCAACTGACACACTTAGGGATCAAATCTCTGCCTGTGGCTTCTTCAGTATAATATAGTAACCAATTAAGTAGGTTTACTATTTATTGCTAGAACATTGTGGTGTGCCCAAGAGTAATAAATGATCTGTGTATAAGAAGGTACACAGAAACATATAAGCAGATGTAAAATATAGCAAAATTATTAAAAAAAAGATTTTATCTGCTGTGGTCTTGATCTGAAAAATATGTATCAACTTGAATTATACTCTTCTGTAGTTTGCTTTATGTATTTTTAATTTGCTTTTGTCATGCGGTAAACTTGTTGGAGTGAGCTGGATTGCAAGAAATTATTACTTTCCTCAGTTGTACTACAGGGAATGCAGTTTATACTACATCTTTCTTTTGCCAGTATGTCATGAGAAATTGATCCCCAAATGTTTCAGTGAATATTTATAGTTCAAGTTAAAGGATAAGCTCTGGATGACATGAACTGTGTGTTACATTTCTTTGGGCTCCCAGACATCTTTGGTATAATCTAGTTTGGCTTATGTCTTCATTTACGGAAACAACACTACTGTTATAGTACTGAGAAAATAACATTTGCACACTGATAATTTCTGAAGCAGAGGCACAGATAATAAATATATGGTGAGTAAATGAATAAAAGCAAAGGCACTGGGTACAAGGAGGTGAAGGACATAGGCATGGTCTTTCTGTTCACCAAGTTATAATATTTCAGAAGATAGCATTCAATAAATCAAAAATAATTTGGATCAGAACTGTGAATATAAAATTTAAAAAACTTTGAGAGCTTACAATGAACAATAAGCTAGGTGGGTGTGATGGGGGAGGAAAATAAGAGGCTTCTGGGGTAATTGATGTTTAAGTTAAGAAATGAAAGGGGTAAGAGGGAGTTCATTGTCAAAAAGTGAATGATATGATTATGAGCCAGAGAGAGCAGAGAGCATAAGTAAAGGCCCTGAAGCGGGCAAGGACAAGGCACATTTCAAGAATAGAGAGAAGGTCATTAAGACTGAGGGTTGGGTATAAACCAGTAGTGAGGGAATATGATGCTGGCAAAACAATTTGGCTCCATATGATGCAGGATTTCATGGTCATGCTAAGGACTTTTAAGTTAAGAGAAAGAAAAAGCAATTAAAGATGTTCAAATTCAGAAATAAGAAGATACAACTGATATGATTAGAATATCATTGTGTTACAGTGAGGGAGTGCTTGCTAGATCTTTTAGTAAGCTATTACAGTATGCTGAGAAGAGAAAATAAGTTCTAGAACTAAGATGTATTGTCATTGATGATAGCGTGATTTGAAGGGATCTTAGATTTATTTCAGAGTAGGGAATGACAAGACTTGGTATTTAACTGAATGCTTCCAGTGAAAGGAAGTTGTCAATCATAACTTCTAGGTTCCTGGTACAAAAACCTGGGTTAATGGTGATGACATTGACTGCAACTGGAGAAGACTGCCGAAGAAAAAAGAAGTGAGAATATCATGAATGCAACATCCAGTGGAGATTACAAGGTTGTAGTGTGGTCTACATTTAGAGTTGAGAAGAAATTACTGAGATGGGAACAGTTGATGCCCACTTAACAGTGTGCAGACAGCATGCACATTCAAAGGACTTGAAAAGCATTGCTTCTTTAGACAACAGAAAACAAAAAGAGTATCTTATATCAAGTGGAGATGAACCCCAGTATCCCAGAAGTCAGAGGAGAAGACAACAAAAGGAAATAGGGAAGAAAATGAGACAAAAGGCAGATTATTATGACAGTTATAATGCTATGGAAGCTGAGGGAAGAGAGAGTCTAAAAAAGATTATTAGCTGATATTCTTTGAATATTTTCATGAATGAAATACAGTAAGACAAGGACTGGAAAGTAGTTCTTGGATTAAGCAGCATATTGGGAGTGAGTTGAGTAATTGCAGTTTTGCAGAATAGAAGGAATGCCAGTGAAATGGTGAATGATTGGGAGGCACAGAACAAAGTTGTGTAAACTATTTTTTTTCTCAAAAACATTAGTTGTGAAGGAAAACAAAATGGAGGAAGACTACAGTCCAGACAATTCAATCCAATTTGATTTTTCAGGTGGGAGAAACTGTAGAGCATACTGAAGAAAAAGAACTAATAGATAAGATGAGATGGCTGAAGCATGAAAGAAGGACATTAATGTATTAAGACTGAAGATGATGGGAATGGATATAGTATGGAAGACATGAACAGTATGGCATTTTAAGGAATGTAGAATGGAGGACTTCATGAGTGAGCTTCATTTATGTCTAACATAAGACATAGAATACATGACAAAATGCAACGTGTGTAAAGCTATGTGTAATGTTTAAAAAAAAATGAAGAAGGTAAGCAGAAGGGAAATGCAAGGAGAGAAAGGAGCAGAGATTAAGGGCGAGAAATGAAGGTAGGAAGAAAACAGGGAAGGACTAACTAACAGATCAGAACAAATTGTTGTAAAGGATATCCAGCTTTTTCCTGACTATGAGTGTCTTCTCCGACAGTTGAAATCTAGGTTGTTGTTGTTGTTTTATTCCATGCACCATCAGAAAAAAAAAAAAATTAGTAATTTTCTTTTATAACCACTTGAAATGTTATAGCTCCAAATTTTAACTTGGTCCCTTCCTCAATTCCAGATTTCTCATTAATACTCAGAAAACTGGAATCCTTTTTGTGGTGAATTGAACTTTGACTCCCAGAATGAAATGTCCAAATTCTAACCCTAGTTATCTATGAATACGACCTTATTTGGAAATAGGATCTTTGCAGATATAACTAAATGAAGGATGTTGAGATGAACTCATGTTAGATTTAGGATGAGCTTGAATTCCATTGACTAGTGTCCTTATAAAAGAAAGGTGAGAGAGATTTGGTACAGAGACACAGAGAAGAAGACGAAAGACAGAGAGAGAGATTCGAGTTTTGTTGTTGGAGCCAAGAAGTACCAAGGATTGTGGGCTAACACCAGAAGCTGGGAGAGAGACCCAGCAGATTCTCAGAGCCTGCAAAGGAACCAACCCTGTCAGACAGCTTGAATTTGAATTTCTGGCCTCCAGAATTGTGAGAGAATTAACAGATGTGGTTTTAAGCTGTCAAATGCGTGATTGTTAGAGCAGACTTTAAAAACTACTACAACTCCAAATAATAGATTGGAGCACACAAAGACTGCCTCTTGGGATCATTTGCATCTTCATCTGGCTATAATCTCTGTGAACAACCAAAATAGAGAGCAGAGAGGGTGCCAGAGCCATTTACTCTGGGATGTGAATAGTCCTCCTGCAATGGACTGGAAGAAGCTGGGACAGTGCTTGTCCTCACTACATCAAATAAGCAAAAAGCATCATGTACTGCCTCACATCTTCTGGATCTCATTTTGTTTCTCCTATTCAGAGAAGTATACACTGATACACTGATAGGATGAAAATGTTTTAATTATCTGATATGTAATAGATGTGCAATTTTAAGAGATGGGTACTAAAGTAAAGATCAGGGTCCTAAATGAGAGCATCCTGGCTAACAGTTGTTGACCCAGATGTAACAGGTGGGTGTCTAATCTCTAGGCCCATTTTGTGTTTGTACTAAGTGCTTCCTTGATCATTCAGGAGCCTCATAATTTTTTTACAATGATAACCTAGCTTCTACTAGCCTCAGGAATGTCAGCCTACAGCTCATTTTTTTTTTTTTTTACTTAAAAATTTTTTTTTCACTTTTCAGAAGGATGAGGCTAAGCCCTGAAATAGTATGTAAACAAGCCAATGGTAACTCCAAATGTATAAGATAATGCCAAATCTATCTCCATGTTAAAGCTGAATAAACAACAATAACAGAGTTACCCGAGTGTTGTGTGAACCAGCATACGTGGGCTAAGAAACATTCCTCACCACAAGGACAAGATGGTTGTCCCATCTATGGTATTTTCAAACAAAGAATCCACTGAGCCAGAGCCATGTTTGTATATTTCAATAGGGGTTGAATAAATTAGGAAAATCATTTCTTGTTCTGATTTTAAGGATTTTAAGGTAACATCTTAAGGTAACACCTTCCCCCACCATTAATAAATTTTTAAAAATCCATCCTTGGGGTGCTTGGGTAGCTCAGTGGGTTAAAGCCTCTGCCTTCAGCTCAGGTCATGATCCCAGGGTTCTGGGATCGAGCCCCACATCAGGCTTTCTGCTCTGCTGGGAGCCTGCTTCCTCCTCTCTCTCTCTGCCTGCCTCGCTGCCTACTTGTGATCTCTTGTCTATCAAATAAATAAATAAAATATATTAAAAAAAAAAGAAAAAAGAAAACACCAGGCAAACAATAATCCACTCTGACCCAAAAGAAACTCCAAAGGGCCAGCTTAAACATAAAATTGCTTAGGTCCTGGCAGTTTGGAAGAGTGTATACATACCAAAGGATAAGGATTCTTGAGCATGACTGAAAAGAAAAAATCCAAACAATTTGTACCTATTTGAATAGGGTAGGGGAAAAACAAATGCCTTGAACTGTAATAGCAATCTGCATAATACACATACACACATCCAGTGTTAAAAAGCTAAAATCTAGCAGGCTAAGACTATTTAAACACAACTTTGACCAATAACTAGCCTTTTTTTAATCCAAGGTGACTCCTATATAACCAGGCTAAAAGATAACATTAAGAAAAAAATATATAAACATGAATATTGGATATTGAACACTGCCAGAAATATGACTTAACAAAACTGAGTAAGCCAAATCACTAAACAAATAAATGACCCAAGAAATAATAATACCATTAATACCTCTAGAAAGGAGGAGGAAATCAATATTTAGTTCAGTTCAAGATGTTATCTAAAATGTCCAGTTTTCTCCAAAAGCATATGAAACAAGAGTAACCCATGCAGAAGAAGAAGATAGAAACCGCTTTTGAAGGGGCCTAGATGTTGGACTTGGTGTACAAAGACTTCAAGACGGCCATTATAAATATGGGTAAAGAACTAGAGGAGACAATGTCTAAAGAATTAAAGGAAGACATGATAACAAACATAGAATATCAATAAATTATACAAATGTTTTAAAAATCAAAGTGGGAAATAGAAAGTTTAAAAACCGAGTTGAAATGTTCATTAGAGGGGCTAAGTAATAGATTTGAAGTGGTGGAAGAAAAAAAATCACTAAACTTTAAGCTAGATCAATAAAGATTGTATTCTCCTAAGAAAAAAGAAAAGAGAAATGAGACTAAGAAGTGTGAGACACAATTAGTCACACGAGCATGCATGTAATGTGAATACCGTAAGAAAAGAGAGGGACACACACACAAATCACAGAAATAATGGCTAAAATTTGCCAAATTTGCTGAAAATCATTAATCTAAGCATGCAAGAAGCTTGGCAGACTCTAAGTAGGATAAACACAAAAAGAAAATTCTTTCTCCCTAAGATCAGGAGCAAAGGAAGATGTATAACTCTCACCACTTCTTTCAACATTATCAATTTACATCTTATAACTCAATAACAAAAAGAAAAACTGCCTAAAACAGGCAAATATTTTAAAGAATTTTTTTAAGGTTTTATTTATTCATTTAACAGAGAGAGTACAAGCAGGGAGAGCAGCAGGCAGAGTGGGAGGGAGAAGCAAGCTCTCTGCTGAGCCAGGAGCCAGATGTGGGACTCGATCCCAGGACCCTAGGATCACAACCTGAGCCGAAGGCAGCCACGTAACAAACTGAGCCACCTAGGGATCCCAAAACAGGCAAATATTTGAAATGGAGATTTTTCTAAAGGAGGTAGGCAAATGACCAATGAGCATATAATAAGATGTTGAATAATTACCATTAGAGAACCATAATTCAAGCCATAATGAGATATCACTCCATACTCACTAGGATGGATACAATCAGAAGGAGAGGTAATGACAAGTGTTTGTGTGAATGTGGAGAAATTGGAACCCTTACACATTGCTACTGAGGATATAATATAGTGAAACTGCTTCAGAAGACAGTCTGGCAGTACTTCAGATGTGAATCAATTTCCATAAGACCTAGCAGTTCTACTTATGGCTAAACATCCAAGACACACACACACACACACACACACACACACAGAGTAATGGCCAAAAAGTAAAATAATACATGGCCAGGATTATAAATGTCCATCAGCTGTTAGATGGATAATCAAAATCTGGCATATTGAGATAATTGATATTACTTATTAATAAAAACGGACAAGGTATTAATGCATGCTACAATATGGATGATTTTTAAAAACATGCAAAGAGAAAGAAGCTAGTCACAAAAGCTCACATGCTGTAATGCTTTCCCATCTTTTTTTTTTTCCAATTTATTTATTTTCAGAAAAACAGTATTCATTATTTTTTCACCACACCCAGTGCTCCATGCAAGCTGTGCCCTCTATAATACCCACCACCTGGTACCCCAACCTCCCACCCCCCCGCCACTTCAAACCGTTCAGATTGTTTTTCAGAGTCCATAGTCTCTCATGGTTCATCTCCCCTTCCAATTTACCCAAAAGCACATACCCTCCCCAATGTCCATAACCCTACCCCCCTTCTCCCAACCCCCCTCCCCCCAGCAAATATCATTCTCAATGGAGAAAAACTGAAAGCTTTTCCACTAAGGTCAGGAACACGGCAGGGATGTCCATTATCACCACTGCTATTCAACATAGTACTAGAAGTTCTAGCCTCAGCAATCAGACAACAAAAGGAAATTAAAGGCATCCAAATCAGCAAAGAAGAAGTCAAATTATCACTCTTCGCAGATGATATGATACTCTATGTGGAAAACCCAAAAGACTCCACTCCAAAACTGCTAGAACTTATACAGGAATTCAGTAAAGTGTCAGGATATAAGATCAATGCACAGAAATCAGTTGCATTTCTCTACACCAACAACAAGACAGAAGAAAGAGAAATTAAGGAGTCAATCCCATTTACAATTGCACCCCAAACCATAAGATACCTAGGAATAAACCTAACCAAAGAGGCTAAGAATCTATACTCAGAAAACTATAAAGTACTCATGAAAGAAATTGAGGAAGACACAAAGAAATGGAAAAATGTTCCATGCTCCTGGATTGGAAGAATAAATATTGTGAAAATGTCTATGCTACCTAAAGCAATCTACACATTTAATGCTTTCCCATCTTTATGAAGTATCCAGAATAGGCAAATTTGTAGAGACTGAAAGTAGATTAGTGGTTTCCTAGGGCTAAGGGTGGAGGGAAGGATAATGACTACTAAGGACTACAGGGTTGCTTACTAGGTTGATGGAGCTATCCTAAGCTTACACTGGTAGGCGCACAACTCAGTGAATGCACTGGAACAAATAGGTGTGACTAATGAAACCTCATATAAGAATAAACTATGAGTTAATATGTGTAATCATAAGATTTGGAAGGCCTTTCTAAACTGAAAAGCATTTAATAACATGATTAAAGTTTTTAACTAGTAAAACATTAAAATTTCTATATAGGAGAGAAGAAAAGCCAAAAAGCAATGGTCCAATTATGTTTAAGACAACAGGGAAAGAGTGAATGAGTTGGCCTTAATAATTCACAAATGAAATAGTTTATGCCCTAACACTTTGACTGGAACTGAGAGAAAGAATATTGTTTGTCAAATGTAGTTATCTATAAAACACAACTCTCCTTCATATAATTTTGTATAGATTTTTTATAATTAAATTTAAGAAAAACAATGTTTCCTATGGATAACAAATACAGGCATCTTCATTTAGCATGTAAGTTAAATGCAATAGTTTCTTCATTTAAGTAAATTTAACATTTTACAAAATAAACTTTGGATCAGCTTCAAAAGCAGAAGAACATTGGAGAACTGTCTGTTCATGTCTCCTGCCCATTTTTTGACGTAATTATATGTTTTTTGGTGTTGAGTTTGAGTTCTTTATAGATCTTGGATATCAGCTCTTTGTCTGTAGTGTCACTTGTGAATATCTTCTCCCATTTCATGGGTTGCTTCTTTGTTTTGATGACTGTATTCTTTGCTGTCCAGAAGCTTTTTATCTTGATGAAGCCCCAAAAGTTCATTTTCTCTTTTGTTTCCCTTGCCTTGGGAGACATGTCTTGAAAGAACTTGCTGTGGTTGATGTTGAAGAGGTTACTGCCTATGTTCTTGTCTAGGATTCTGATGGATTCCTGTCTCACATGAGGTCTTTTATCCATTTTTGAGTTTATTTTTGTGTATGTGTAAGAGAATGGTTGAATTTCATTCTTCTATATATAGCTGTCCAGTTTTCTCAGCACCATTTATTGAAGAGACTGTCTTTTTTTCCACTGGATATTTTTTTCCTGCTTTATTGAGATTAGTTGACCTT